>NC_091481.1:78312630-78943529 GCF_036971445.1 Narcine bancroftii
GGGAAATGTGAGCGCAGTTGGACTGTGTTCTGGAATCGTTGTCGCCATAAGGCGGGATTGATAGTTCGGACATCCCTGGCATTTTAGCAAAGCAAAAGATGCAGCGGGCAGGGACGTGTATAGGCGCTACATACAAGGGGAAAGGCTTTTCCAGTTAATAAATGGTTGGAGAGTTTTGGCTCCGTTGGAGGGGAACGCTGGGTGTGTGTGGAAATGTCTAATTGGAACAGGACAGTGATTTGTAGTCCTCTGGAATGTGCGTTTAATGAGGGAGAAGGTCAAGGTTTAACTCGGAAACATGAAAGGACTCAGTGAAGCTGAAATGAGACAAGGCAGAACGGGTGTGTGGATGGGAGCAAGTGCCTGTGGCCCAGGTCTCCAGATTGATGGGAATTTGCTGTGGCGCTTACTCAAATTTGATTTCGATTTCCAGTAGCTGCAGCTTTTTATTGTGTCCCATCTCAAATGCAACATCCAAAATGGGGCAAAGAGCGATCTCTGTCCTGGAATTATTTATTTTGCCGCCGCTTTAGGATGTCAAGTCGCACCAGCGTCCAGCTTGATTGAACCTGTGTGCAGTCACGATCCCACGATTTCCCAAGTGCATCCCACCACGACACTTGTGTACTTTCATCTGACGGAGAGAAGCATCGTCCCCATACTTCCAAACTCCTGTAGAGATCCGCCAAGGTGGGGAACCACTCTGCCAGCACGTCTGCGCCAGGGAAACGCTGAGCGGTTCCGGCTGCGTGGGAGAATTATGGGTGACGAAGGCAGCCATTGATCCTGCCAGGCTCTGTCAGCAAGTTTTGTTTTAACAAAAGGTGTAAGTAAGTTTTAACAGGGGAGGGGGGTGCAATTTCAGTGCTATGTTTCCTTGGTAATCACTGAATATATAGTGAGCTGAGAAAGCTAGCATCATTTTTTTCAGAATAATTAAGACTGTTTCAAACTTATCAAATTGGACATGCAGGGTCAGCGTCAGAAACTTTCTTTGTGGGGGAGGCCGGGGGGGTGCTGCAGTCGCACTCCCCCCCCCCCCCCCCCCCCCGCAGCATGCATGTGCCAGTTGGCACTATTTAGGACCGCGCATGCGCCTGTCGGCACAATTTAAGGCCCCTTTAAAATAAATGCTACAGGCCCCACAATAACTTAATCTGGTCCTGATTAAGTATATTTGTAAGGTTTGTCTGTGAACTCGGGGGGCGGGGGGTGGAATTAATTACGATGAAGGCTGGATTAGCACAACATTCTACGGCGCCAGTGACTGGGGTTGAAATTTAAATTTTGTAAGTTATAGGAATTACCTGATTAAAGTGGACTCGACGTGATTAAGGTCTATAGTAATTATTTTTTCTTTCAAATTTTGCACTGTCTTTTCTCTTTTAACTCTTTGGACTCTGGCCATTTTTAACCCTCCATAATATATACTCTGGACTGGGTCCAAGGGTAAACTACAGTACGAACCAGCCCCGGAAAATGGGCACGGAGCATATACACTTGTTTGTAGTCCCTGAAAACAAGAACATGGGAGTCCAAAGGGTTAAACCATTTATTTTTAATGCAGGAGTATGAGCTAAGCATTGTAGCCGGAAAATTCGCATATCCGTCACCCACAATCCTCATGGGTGCTGTTTTCGAGGCGCAGTTTTAGAGAATCAAGGAATAATAAGGGAAGAGATGCTGAAGTAAAAGATCAAAACATGGGTCAGTCGTATGGAGCAGGTACAAGGGGCTGAATGACCTGCTATTCATGTTCCAGCATTCTATCTGAGCTTTCTAAACTTCTGCCTAATTTGCAGTGTGAGCCTCCTGTTGGGAACGCCGTTTTAACACGCCCTTTACAGAGTGCTTGTCTGGAAATAGCGCCTGAGTCATTTCTGCACAGCTGACGCTGCATGTCAAGGCCCTTGCAATGAATGGCCTTCATTGCAGGGTTGACAGGGAGAATGCAAGGCAGTTCTGCAGGGAGTTGGAGCTGCCGTGAGGTGTGAAGATTCACAAGGCAACAGATTCTCTTCACACATCTCCCATTAAAGGTAGATAATTACACATCAAGTGTTTCATCTGTATTGAGTGTTAAATTCCCACATGAGGGGAGGGGGTTGGGTTTTATATTATTATGTAATGGATTTGATATTAAATTTTCATTACATTTTGTATCCGGTTAAGATTACATTTAAATTTTTAAAAAGAACTTTCCGCAATCTAACAGTCTTGGCAATACCAGAAGACCCGGTCTTTTGGAGAGCTTGTTAGAATGTCTGATTGTGGCTGTCTGCAAATGGGAGGAACAACACCTCATCTTCTGTCTGGGCATTAGCATCAACTTCTCCAGTTTCTGTTACCCCCCCCCCCCCAACCTCCTTTTCCCCTTGCCGCCTTTCCCCCATCTCACTCTCTCTCCTTTTCCCTCTGTCTCCTTTTACAGAGCCAATATCAATTCTCGCCTTTCCTCTCGTATCCCATCAACACCTTTTGTTGGTCTGCACTCCTCCCCCTCCCATTTTTCCCCCTTTCCCCCTTTCTCTCTCCCCAGTCTTTATTCAGAAGTTTTCCTGTTTTTTTTTTGCTTGTACCTTGAAGAAGGGCTCAGGCCCGAAACATCAGTAATCTCTTTACCTCTCATGGGCTCTGCGAGATCATCTGAGTTCCTCCAGTAATTCTGGGTGATTTTACTTCCTGCTGCAAACCACCGGAGTCATGCAATTGAAAGTGTGTGGCCAAGCATCATGTTTTGAGTATTTTGTCACCTAGTTGGTGATGCAGGGCTCTGAACTGCAAGTGTCACCCACTGACAACAGCAAGATATTTTAAACTGGATTAAAAACCAACAACTGATTTGTGCTTCTAATCTAAACAATTACAGCACAGAAGCAGGCCACCTTGGCCCCTCTGACCTGCACCCAGTCTATTAACCCTCAATACCTCTCCCATCCATGTACCGGTTCAAATTATTTTTAAATGTTAAAATTGAGCCCACATTCACCACCTCAGCTCCACACTCACTGTAAAGAAGTTCCCCCTCGTGTTCCCTCAAACATTTCCTCTTTCACCCTTAACCCATGTTGTCTCAGTGGAAAAAGTCGATCTACATTTACTCTGTATATCCCCTTCATAATTTTAAATACCTCGATCAAATCTCCAGGAATGAAGTCCTAACTGTAACTCAGTTCCTGAAGTGTCTGGGCAACATCCTAGTAAATTTTCTCTGCCCTCTTTCCATCTTATTGATACCTTTCCTGTAGTCAGGTGACCAAAACTGGACACAATGCTCCCAAGTTGGCCTCACCAATGTCTTATCCAACTCCTTCGACCTTGAAGAAAGTTGTATGTCGGAGAGGTAAGGTGAATAGTCACGGTGTGCTTCTCCACAATTGATAGCTCACAGGTCCAGTATCATTTGTGTGTGGTGTTGAGCCATCCAGAACGGGATTGTTCAAAACTCTGCTCTGCTGCCTGACTCCTCCCTCACTGCAACCTGAGCTCCATTTCCAGCCACTCGACATCACCACTAATTTCTATCACTGAATGATCGGCAGCTGTGCCTTTCATTGCCTGAGCTGTGATCTCTGGAATTCCCCCTAAATATTTCCACCTCCCTTTCTTCCTTTAAATGTTCAAAACTGCTCTTCTGCTCCTTGCCATGTTTTGATGGCCTATGTGTGGCTGAAGGATGATTTAACTATGGTGAAGACGCCTCATAAATACAAGCTGTTGGCACCGTCGAGGACTTGGGTTGAGTTAGGTGACACAAAAAGGTGCAATAGTTGAGAGGCGGTGTGGTTAGCACACCACCATCACGACAGTGACCTGGGTTCGAATCCTGCGCTGCCTGTACGTTCGCCCCGTGTCTGCATGGGTTTCCCCCCGGGTCTCTAGGTTCCTCCCTCTGTTCAAAATGTAACAGGGGTTATAGGTCAATCGGGCGGCACGGGTTCGTGGGCTGGAAGGACCTGTGACCATGCTGTATGCCTACATTTAAAATTTTAAATTCTGTTCCTTGTAGATGAGCAGAATTGCCCAAAACCCTGCTTTTTCTGTATTCGTCCCACAAGCCCAATGGGAAATCTATGTGGGCTGCAGTGGAGCTGGTTGACGTAGTTGTCATTAAACTTGAATGAAACAAGTTTGTAAGAATTTTTTTTTCCTTTCGTAACATGGCAGTGCAAAACAAAACCCTTGTGGGTATCGAAGCAAACCAATTTTGTACAGATTTGTACGCGAGTTTGGAACTTAGTCAGATATTATTGTTTGCCTAAAGTGCACTGTGTCCTCATCATTTATTAATGTATCACATCTCTTGTATCACACATAATCTTCATTAGTTCCGGAGCACCACTGATCTATTTACCTTACACTACGACTGTGTAGCTTGGTACGGCAATAACACTTGTTACAAATTTGCCGACGATACCACGGTAGTGGGTTAGTACAAAGGATGGGGATTGAAAACTTGACTGAATGTGCACCAACAATAACCTTGCACTCAGTGTCACCAAAAGCAAGCTGATTGTTGAGTTCAGAAATGGAAGGCCAGAGGTGTACAATCCAGTGATCATTGGGGGATCAGAGCTAATTTAGGTTCCTGGGAGTTAACTGTCGTGGAAGATCTTTCCTGGACCCAACGTGCCTATGGCATCGTGAAGAAAGCACGTCAGAGCCTCTACTTGCTCAGGAGTTTGCAGAGATTTGGTACGACACCAGAGACCCTGGCAAATTTCTAGAGAGGTGTGCTGACCAACTACATCACGGTCTGGCAAAAAGCCCACCAAAAGATAGTGGACACAGCCAAGGACATCATAGGAAAATCTCTCCACACTATTGAGAACATCTACACAAAGACTGTCGTCAGAGCAGCAGCAGCGATCATCAAGGATCCGCACCACCCAGCACACGCTCTGTTCTCGCTGCTGCCATCAGGAAAGAGGTATCGGTGCCACAGACTCGCACCACCTGGTCAGGACAGCTGTTACCCCTCCACCATTAGACTTCTCGATGACAAACTCAATCAGGGACACATTTATTTGTGCAGTTTATTGATTTTCTTTTGTTCTTTCTGTATTGCACCGTCAGTTTGTTTACATTTTATCTGTTTACAGTTCTTTTATTTCTTTGCATGTTTTCGCTGTGAAGAGTTTATTTTTTGTACTATCAATTAGTGGTAATTCTGCCAGGGCCACAGGAAAAAGGAATCTCAGGGATGTATGTGATGTCATGTATGTACTCAGACATAAATCGGAAATCTGATCTAAGTTTAACAGCGCCAGTGACCCAGGTTTGAATCTGGCGCTGTCTGTAAGGTGTTTGTGGGTTTCTCTGGGTGCTCGAGTTTTCTCCCACTTTTCAAAAAACATATGGGGTTGTAGGGTAATTGGGTGCACCACATATACTCGTGTAATAGTTGATACCATGTAAAAGTTGACCCTCCTATTTTTGGCCCAAAAATCTGATAATTTACATGTATCACGTGTAAAAATTGAACCCCCTATTTTTTTTTTTAAGCGCTGGCTGCCCGCATATCGGAGCTCCCGACGCCTCGACCGCAGTCTCTAGCCGAGGCCCCAGAAGCCCACTCATCTGAGCTCTCGGCACAGGTACTTAACACGGTCAAACATTGTACGTGTATCATTAGTTTGCCCCCCTTAATTTTATCCTAAAAATTAGTCCACAAAATTATGTGTATATACGGTAATTAGCCAACACAGGCTCGTAGACCAGAAGGGCCTTTTGACATGCTGTCTGTTTAAATTTAAAATAAAAACTTTGGAAAATCTTCAGTTCATCCTGCTGGAATTGAGATAGCAGGTGTTTTTCCTTTTTTTTTCCATTTCAAATTGAATTTTCGGCATTCTTCAGTGTTTCACCATTCAGTGACAAAAGTTTCTATCTTCATGCAAGTGGCTGGTTGTGTTTGAGATACTTTTATGACATTGGTGCGACTCCAGCTTTACAAGAGCAGGTTATATTTCTTTAACCCAGTGAAATATCCAGAGCACTTCGCTGGAGTGGTATCAAGTGAAGTTTGTGGCTGACCCACTTGATGTTTAGCAGCTGACTAAAGGTGTGGTCAAAGAGGCTAAAAGGAAGTCCCTTAGTTATAGCATAACAAATCCAGAGCTTAGGCACAAGTGCTCTTAGTGGAGCAATTAAATTCGGGAATGTTTGAGGTCAGAATTGGAGGAGCCCAGAGATCTCAAGGTATGGCTTATAAGAAGACAAAGGGAGGGACAAAGAGAGTAGGCTTAGAGAAACCAGAGAAGTCGATGTTAATGGCATCCGGTCGGAGAATGCCCAGGTGGAAAATTAAGCATTGCTTCTCCAAATATTGAAGGTTCCAGACTTGGAGAAGGGAGTTTCCACAGACAGATTTTTAAAAAGAATGAGAATTTTAAACTTGTTTAACCGGGAACTAAGTTGTAGCAGAAGTGGGAGCAGGAGTAAAAGGATATGATAAGTGGGACATTTTGATAACATGTGCATTCCACATTTGGGCTGCAATATTTCAAAATGCAGCTTCAAAGATAAATACACTGAAACCTCGTTAGAACGCGATGCGTTAATCCGCAGAATCGCTTATAGCGAGGGTGTCTGCGGACCCCAAACTTTATAAACGACAGGGCTTGACCTGATTTTCACCAGGTGTTTTTACTTCAACCATGATATCTGCGGTTTTACTATGTGGAGGCTAGACTGGGTATGAATTGTTCCTGAACTGAGGAGGCAGTAAAGATGGTAACCACTTTGGTGGGTCTCCAGCCACTCGGCTGTAACGCGGTATGAACTCTTGGACCCCCAACTACCGCGTTCTAACGAGGTATTACTGTATCTTCTTTGGTTCCATCAAATATCATGTTTGATACCTCCTGCGAATTTTATTAAATTGGAGATGCTGTATAATGTAAGTTGTTGTTTGCCGGTTTGGAACCATGGGCGTAATTTGTTTTTATATTTTCTTTACGTACAGAAGATCTGGGACTCTAGTGCGCTTGGCAAGGGTTTTAGCAGCTTGTGTTTTCCTTTGAGAGACATCAGTGTGTGGAATATGTTAGACACTGGAATTTTCATCTCATAACCTTCACAGCATTGAAACTGCCAAGTGAAACGGCCAATTGAGCAGCACTGATATATAATCTACTGCAGGTGTTTGCTGGAAAAAAAATGAAAATTTCAACAGATGGTTTAACTTGAGATGGTTTCATGGAAGCTAAGAGCACTTGTTCACTCACTCCATGTCTTTTCCTTGCAATCCATCATGAAAATGGTGTTTATCCCACTTTCAGGCCTTTCTTGGCTTTAATTATCCACCTGGATATCAGAGTTGACCTCTTGTTATTTTCTTTGGAAGGTGGCTGGGACATTGTCTAAACCCGAGGGACTTGTTAGATTTATCCAGTACAGGTTAAAGGAAGTAGAACGTAGAACAAACTCTATCTCTTGACACTGACCTTTGGAAATAAACTCTTCCTGTTCACCCCTTGCTTTATCTTTCCACTTTGTTTTTCCACAGAACATGTTGGAACATTTGACCAGAAAGAAATCAAATTTCCATTGACTGGTAAACTGGCCTCAGTGTTGGAACTGGTAAACCTTCTGTTGTGCCACAGAATGGAAAGTAGAGTTCTCCAGTCCAGCAGTTGAATCAAATAGACTTCTCACTCTTATGCACAGAAAAGACATTAAGCTGCTTTTAATTAAGCCCCTTCCCCACCATGGCCAAATAACCTTTTCAAAGGAAAATGTGTGGTGCATGTGTGCAAGTGTTTGCATTTGTTGTGATGGTGAAAATAATTTGGTTCCCTTCAGGGTTCTAAGTTTGTACAGGCAAGAAATATACGGCCCTTTCTTGACTCAATTGCAGTGTCTGTAACTTGCAAGCCCAGGGGAACTGAGCCGTTCAGCCCATTGATTCAGAGTGTCCAACAATTTTCTTTACTATACATCACATTTGTTTATTTCTCTTCAATGATTCTTGAGCAGATATTCTCAACTGGTTCCCATAGGGCCATTGGGGACCACAGCACATTTAGTGGGGGGGGGGGGGGGGCACGGACTGATATTTTTCATGTTTTTTATGTAGTTGGTAGGAGAGAAGAACGAATAGCCATCTAAAAGTGACTGCTTCACAGGGAAGGGGGTCCATAAACCTTTCGAGCAGAGTCCTCGGGAAGCCAGAGCCAAAAAAAAACCAAAATGGCTGTTCTAGAGCTGTTGTTTACCTGTGGGAAGAGCTATGGACATACCACAATAGGTTTTGGTACATCAAATGTTCGGAGGTGCATTGGAGAGGTGAACAATCCTTGGTTCCTTTTCACGTTCCTGTAGGTTTCTCCACAAAACTGCTTCCAACTTTGTCCAAGCAAAATCGGTATCGAGAGTGTATCTAGAACAACGTTCCCTTACGAATGTACACACCTCCAGAAGGGCAAAGATCCTGATTAGAACAGGCATTTAATGTACTCCCTCAGTTTTAATAAGCACCTTTACTAAAATAACTTGCTGATTAATATTCCCTCTTGGATTATGTTGTTCATTTTTATCATGAAGAACCTGACATCTCAGTGCTTGTCATCCAAATCAATTTTGATAGTTACATTTAATGAATTATCCCAAATGCCTTGTGGGTAAATGCTTTGCATTTGTGACTTACAAAATCAGAAGCAAAATGTGAAGTGGGAGCTATGTTAGTTTCTCCTCCTGAAAAAGCTCACAGTTCCAAACATTCAGTTCTTTGCTCGTCCCTCCTGTGGGTTAGGGTTAGGGTTAGGGTTAGTTATTCAATTCAGGATTTCATTTTGCATGTTGAGGGTGTAGAATCTCTAAAAGATGGTGCTGTTTTTACAGTCGCCCACTATTCTTGCTACAGGGTCACTCCCTCCGCTGTGCCGAGAATCTACACTGTTTGAAATAGATTTCAGATTTATTGTCAGAGCATACGTGACATCACGTACAACTCTGAGATTCTTTTTCCTGCGGCTGTGGTAGAACAAATAAAACTCAACACAACGTACACATGAAAACAAATAAATGTAAACATACTGATCAATACAGAGAGGGAAAAAAATAAAGAGCAAATGTAAGTGTCCTTAAATGAACCCCGATTGAGTTTGTCATTGAGGAATTCGATGGTGGAAGGGGAGCAGCTGTTCCTGAACCTGGGGGTGCGAGTCTTGTGGCCCTAGACCTCTTTTCCTGATGGCAGCAGCGAGAACAGAGCGTGTGCATTTACATGCCATGGGTACTCAGGCACATTCTCAGTGTACAATCTCTATCCCCTCAGCAGGTAGAGGGGATCGCCGTCATCTGCACGCCATTCTGATTTGAGAATGGGTTGCCTGGTCAAAATCAAGAATTGTGGTATGAACTGCACAATAGGGATTATGCGAGGCACATCTTTGCCTTATTAGTGATCCCCACACTCTGTGAATGAATGGGATGTGGTGACTGAGTGCAATGGTTTCCTCCCACATCCCAAAGACATGTCTATAAATTAATTAGTCGCTGTGGTTACCAAGCAAAGGTAAGTGGCAAAAGAGTTGAAAGGGAGTCGATGGCCATTAGAGGAAACGCAGAGAAGTAGAGGGGATTGCTCTGTTCGCAGATGGCGTGTCCCTGATGGATTTGAACAGCTTCCTTTTTTATATATATATTAAAATGGAATAATCTTCCTGATTTATCTGTACACTCCAAACACCTTCCAATTAGCAGCTGCGCTTCAAAAATGACCCTTCAACCTCTTGTGACGCGAGTGAGTTCTTTTTATTAATGCAAGCCTTTTGAGATCATCCTTTCAAGGATGGAACCAAAGCCAGTTTCAAGTTTGGCCTTTGAACAAGCAGACTTCTAGATAACTGCTCATTCATCAATTCACTGCTAACATAGGGAGAGATGGCCGAAGGCAAGTAATAAAAAACACGCCCTCAGCATGCTGCAGGGCTCTGCGTCCCATCATCTTGAGGTCACGGCAGTGTGCGTAGGTTCTGATAATCTCCTATAGGCACCAATAGACCTCTCCACTTCCCTTCTTCAAAAGGCCTTAGTGTGAGGGCAAGAAGGGTGTAACTGTTTTACTGCCCATATATTTACTTTCCATCTGGGGTGTTGTTTTGTTTGAATTGTGACTGTCAAAGCCAAAGAAAACGTTCTGAACTTTTCTACCTTAGCATTTGCACATCTTTGGGGGGGGAAAGATTAAAAGCAAAAGGGCATAGATTAAAGGGCGGCGTAGAATGCTACAGCACAGAAAAGAGATGGTCTGTGCTGACCATCTCTCTAGCCCCACTGACCCATTCCATAACCCTTCAGGCCTCTCCCATCCACGTGCCTATCCAATTTATTCTTGGAACACATGACCGAGCCCACATTCACCCCGTCAGATGGCAGCTCACTCCACACTCCCACCCCTCTCTGAGTGAAGAACTTCTCACCCCCCCCCCCATGTTGCCCTTAAACCTTTCTCCTTGAGCTTAAAACTATGACCTCTCCTATTTATCTCCCCCAATATAAGTGGGAAAAACCTTTTTGCATCCACTCTGTCTGTACCTCTCAAAATCTTGTAAAGCTCGATCAAATCTCCCCTCATTGTTCATCGCTCCAAGGAATAAAGTCCTCGTTGGATGAATTAAGTCTCCTTGCTGTTTCTTTTCAATGAAGATGGTCTGCTAATGGTTTCAGTTCAGCAAGTATTATTATATTTGAAAAACAATAAATGATGCCCATCTCTGTTTTGAATGTGACTGTGGACCTGCCCTTACTGTTGCCCAGGCTGTTACCAGCATCCTTGAAGCTTAAAAATAACCATTCTCATTATTGGCACTTTTTCCAATTGCAATTATTTTGTGTCTTGAACCTTCTTCCAGTGGCCACCGTCTCTTCTGCTCTGTTGTCTTCATTATTTTAAATCTCTCTGTTAGATATTTGTCAGGTTAGTGTAGGGGTTAGCGCCACACTGTTGAAGCATCAGCGGCCTAGACCAGGGTTTGAATCCAGCGCTGTCTGTAAGGAGTTTGTACGTTCTCCCCGTGGCTGTGTGGGTTTTATCTGGGGGCCTCATTTTCCTCCCACACTTCAAAAACGTACTGGGGCTATTGGGGGTAAGTGGGCAGCGCAGGCTGAAAGGGCCTGTTACTGTGCTCTGACTAAATTTAACATTTAAAAAATCCCTTTGCAACCACCACTTTTCCATTAAAAGCAACCCCAGTTTCAGCTCAGAATCATTTTATATCCTCAGTAAAGCCTCTACATTCTGTAAATGGAAATAGTCACCTTATTCCTATTGAGCAATCAGTATTTTATGAAATTTGTTCAAAATTCTTTTATTGTCCTGTAATAAAACATGTAATATTACACAAAATTGCATTTGGCCTAAGGCAGACAAAGATTCACCATCAGCAGAAATTGCTCAGCCTCAGAGAAAGAAGGTCCCTTTAGAGTCACTAATTTAATAGCATTTTGTAACTCTGCTCAGTTAATAAAGTCCAGGATGTCGAGGGAAGAAAATGGACTTGGATAGAGAGAAAGGAATGATGTCTGTGTGGCTCTTTTCGTGCCCCTCAGTATGTCCAATGAGCTTTGCCACCCAACTTGTCATTTTGTACTGTAATTTGATGGACAAACATGGAGTTAATGTGAGCAAAGCAAGAGCTTGCATGCAGTAAGAGTACCATCAGGTATTGGTGATCAAAGACAGAAAAAAAATCCCCGTTTCAAAAACACTAATTAACCTCGGGAACTAAGATGGGTTTTGAAGATTTTTTAGTTGAAAGTTTCTTTCATGAAACAAATCAAGGTGCCCATAATGCAAACTCCTACATGTCTTTTAACTCTTTCAGAACTAGATAATTGGCTGCCTCATCTCTCTTTCTATCACATATCCAGAAACGGCAAACTGGCACAAAGTGTAGCAATGTCATTACCAAACTCTCAAAATATTTCTACTTACTAAAATTACCTCTCGGTGAGAGACCGTTGATTTGCACAAGATGAACTCTGTTTGTAATGGTTTAGTAGGTTGTCATTACTCTGGAGACAAACAGTTTGTACAAATGTAGTTTGCATTCTATATACAGATGCTTATAACCACATTGTAATTCTGCCTTGCAGAATCTGTCTGATCTGGTTTGATCTCTGCTGAGTTGGCTGATCTGATCTGACCCAGATGAGTCGTGGAGACCATTTGTTCTGAAATGTAGGAGAGAAAGTAATAAGTTGAGAAGGGCTTCAAATGAGCTTCGAGTGACCCTTCTATATTTCCCAGTTCAAGAGGATGAAAGCAGAGTTTGCTACACCAGACTCCTTGTTATTAAATTACTTAATTGCATTCGATCAGAACCCTGTATGGAAAGTACTCTCATCAGCCAAGAGCTGGGATGGTATGGTTCCATTGTATTATCTCTGTATTCATTACCCTCCTTGCACTTCTAGCTGAGATTCTCACAAGCAAACTGACTACTTTGGAGAAGCATCAGTCTCACCAGGCCTTTTCACACCGGTAGTGTGAAGAGGCTGACTGGAATACTGTGTACATAACTGACTTTATAAGGAGAAGGGAGGCCATTAAATTGCAAAAGTGCAGTTCATTCTTCATAAACAGTGGCTCTCAACCTTTCAACCCATACTCACTTGGTTCAACAAACAGACAGATTCCAGCAAGCCTGAGTTCCTTCCAGACCACCTTTTTGTTCTGGCAGGAGATTTTTCTTGCTGCCAAATTTACATCTTTTGTTTTACCTATTGTTTTCTTGCATGGTAATATTTCCTAACCACCTTTAACAAACCCAGAGGCCGTCCAAAGGCCAGACATCAGCAGGCCATCCATAGATTGAGTAAATACTGCCTCAGTACATTAATGATGCTGTGGTCATACTGATTAACACTCGTATGCAACCCATTTCAGTCTGTGAAGTGAAGTTCTCAGGTTTATTGTCAGATTGCATGCATGACATCACATACAGTCTTGAGATTCTATTTCCTGTGGGCAAGGCAGAATTACCACTTATTAGTAATTTAAAGAAATCGACATAACGTACACATGTAAACAGATAAAAAATGTAAACCAACTGCAATACAGAGAGAATAAAAAGAATCTGTAAAGTGCACAAGTCAGAGTTCTTAAACGCGTCCCTGATTGAGTTTGTCATTGAGGAGTCTGATGGTGGAGGGGGAGCGGCTGTTCCTGAACCTGGTGGGTGCGATTCTTGTGGCACCGACACCTCTTTCCTGATGGCGGCGTGTGCTGGGGGGGTGATCGCTGCTGCTCTCCAACGGCAGCGTTCCCTGTAGATGTTCTCAGTGGTGGGGAGGGTTTTGCTGTGATGTCCTAGGCTTTATCCACCACCTTTTGGAGGGCCTTGCACTCAGGAGTATCGGTGTCCCCATATCAGAATGTGATGCAGCTGGTCAGCGCACTTTCCACCACACGAATGTAGAAATTTACCTGAGTTCCTGATGTCGTACCAAACCTCCACAAACTCCTGAGGAAAGACATGCTTTCTTCACGATGCCATCAGTGTGTTGGGTCCAGGAAAGATCCTCTGAGATAGTGACTCCCAAGAACTTAAATTTGCTCACCCTCTTTACCTCTGATCCCCAATGATCACTGGATTGTACACCTCTGGTTTGTCAACAATCAGCTCCTTGGTTTTGTTGACATTGAGTGCAAGGTTGTTATTGATGGTGCACCATTCAGCCAAGTTTTCAATCTCCTTCCTGTACGCTGACTCATTCCCTTCCTTTCTACAACCCACTACCGTGGTATCGTCGGCAAATGTGTAGATGGTGTTATTGGCGTACGGAGCCACACTGTCGTAGGTATAAAATGATTAGAGCGGGGGTAAATAAGCAGCCCAGTGGTGTTCCGATACTGATGGAGATATTCTTACCAATCCTCACTGATTGTGGCCTGGAGGTGAGGAAATCCAGGATCCGATTACACAGTCGGGTATTGAGTCCCAGGTCTTTGAGTTTTGCTAATTAGTTTTGGGGGGATCGTGGTGTTAACTGCTGTTAGCCCATGACCTAGGATCTAGCAAAGCCGCTTAGTGAATCTGCACTAAACAGTTTGTATCAGGCAGAACCCTGGGTAATTCCAGCAGACATTTATCTAATGAGCCTCCTCTGAGGTCGTTGCTCCCGCAGCTGCCTGTGCTAGTTCTTCCCCCCCACCCCCACAACCTCACGCCCCCCCACCCATGTGTACGGGGAAGTTCACCTCCTCTCGAGGATGCATGTCTGGACGCCATTTTTGGGCGGACTTCATGGTGTGGTCCTGGTCTCTTAACGATTCCCCCTCCGCCTGTACTCTCCCTCCCCCACCAGTCACTGCAGTTGGGGGGTCGGAGGAGGAAATGGAAGGCAAGCCTGAGGAAGAGCACCCTGTCAGCTTTGCACACTGGACACAGGGTAGAGCTGGCACACCTCCCCAAGCACTCTGATCTGACTGATGGTGGTTGAATGATGAATCTGCTTCCCTCCCCCTCCACCCCCCCCCAACCAGCCTAAATCGTGTGATCAGGATTCATCACCCCCATCAGGAACATTTCACCTATCAGCTGAGGAGCAGTAGGAGGGAGGTGAGGTGTGATAAATGGCCTTCCCTCGTGCTCCCTTCCTTCTCTCCCTCCAACCAGCTTAAATCTTGTTGGGGAGCCTCCCTCCCTACCCCCACCAGTCTCCCCATCCACAAGAGAGAGCTCAGGAGTCGGCGAGAGGGTGCGCTTGTTTGCCAATTCCGCGGCTTTGGTCTCTGACGACTACCCCCCCCCCCCATTCCCTGCTGGAGATTTGGATGGGCAGAAGAATGACCAATGGCCAACTTCGTTACCCATTGCTAGCTGCTTATTTATGATGTCACGTTGACGCTGCGACATCAGTCATTCTGTTCCCATTGGCTGCAGAGGACGCTACGAGGCGCCACTCTTCCTGAAGCAGTGCAAGAGCAGTCTTTTAGGGCCGGATTTTTCTCCACGGACAGAGCCAGCCTCGAAGCACAGGCCTGGCTTAAAAACACTTTACAACAATAAATGGAAGTATGATCCAGAGTGAAAGATGCAAGCAATATGCAACTGGTTAAGGACCAGCAGATCTCACTGGGCATAACTGAGGGATTGTGCTAATTTTAGAGGAGTTGGAAATGTGCAGAATAAATGCCACACAGTAAAGTTTGTGATCACATCTGGCCTCCAGACATATTGGCTTGAGTCTCAGTGAAACAAGTACATATTAGTATCCAGTGTGATATGAAAATTGGTTAAACCGTGGCATTCTTGAGGACATGGTAGAACTGTGGTTAATAAATTAACATTTCATTTATACTGCTGCTTTTCCACCATAATTTTGGTGTTTTTGTCCACCATAAGAGCGTGAGCAGGAGTAGGTCATCAAGCCTGCTCTGCCCTTCAGTAAAATTGTGGCCTCCCGCCTATGTGGTTGTACAAGTATCTTGCTCAGGTTAATATTGCTTGTGATCTGTCCTTCCTTTACCCCATAACTCTTAATTCCAAACCCTGCGAAAAATCTTACCGAGTCTGTCGTAAAAATATTTAAGGAGGCAGACTCTATTCCATTGAGGAATACAACTTTGAAAACTTGAGAGGGCGTAAAGTATTTCAATGCAAGGTGGCCTTCACAAAGGAGTCTATCACCCATTCTCAAAAAATGCAATATCCGGGTTACAGGCCAAGTTATGAAATAGGAAATTGATTGTCAAAGTTCACGCACCTGAAAACAATATGTCAGTAGTGACCTGTCGTGGACACTCAACATCTCCTCACTTGTCAGGAAGGCACAACAGCAACTGCCCTTCCTGAGAAGACTGCAGTGGGCAAGGCTATTGGCCACTATCTTGTCAACCTTCTGTAGGACCCATCCTGGCTGGTTGCATCATGGTGTGTACGGTTCCAGCAGAGAGAAATGGATAGGATGTCAATCCATAGGACCATGAGTGCCAGAGAGGAAGAATGAAGTCTCCCCTCCAAATCCAGTCGACATGATCCTCTGGGATTGTTGTCTGAGAGGGCACACAAAATCATTGAGGACCCCTTCCACCCCGCACACAGCACCTTTCAGCAGCTCCCACTGGGAAAGAGATCCAGGAGGATCAGATCCAGCACCACCAGGCTGAGGAACAGCTTCTCCCCACAGGCAGTGAGAACGCTGAAAGTCCAAAGAAACGGCTTACACTAACCACCCGAGACTCATATTTATACAGCAATATTTATATATATATATATATATATATATGTATGAACACCTGTCCTAAATATGTATTGTCTGTCTGTATGAGTGTTTTGTCAGGCTGTACGTCTTCATGTTTTGCACTGAGGACTGGAGAACACTGTTGTCAGGTTGTACTTGTACAATCAGATGACAATAAACTTGACTAATTTGGTCCCCTCTTGCAGCCTTAGTCTGGGTTTATTGGAATATGCTTCATTCACCTGCATCCCTTCGAGGAGATTTCCTTTCAAAATGTGTTGGTTAAGGCTCATGCCTTGTCAGTGGAAAAAAATGTATTAATAAATCACTACTGCTGCTTTACCTATTTCTCTTCTCTTTGGCTTGGCTTCGCGGACGAAGATTTATGGAGGCGTATGTCCACGTCTGCTGCAGGCTCGTTGGTGACTGACAAGTCTGATGCGGGACAGGCAGGCACGATTGCAGCGGCTGCAGGGGAAAATTGGTTGGTTGGGGTTGGGTGTTGGGTTTTTCCTCCTTTGCCTTTTGTCAGTGAGGTGGGCTCATATTTAGAGACTCATAAAATCCACAGATAACCATTCCGACAATGACTGATTTTCATGAGTAACTTTGGGAAAGTTGGTCTTGAGATAATTTCACTGATGAGATAGATTTGGAGTGACCTAAGAGAAGAAAATGATTTGGTCCAATAATTTCACCGCCCCCCCCCCCCCCCCCTTTGTAAAAGCACTGGCAGTATTTTGAGAATACCTGTACTGGAGTGGTATCTGAAGGCATGGGTGATGATGAATGGTGAAAATAATTGTGTTTATAGGGTACTCTGCAGAAGGGGCAATTAAATGGGGGAGTCTTTCATGGTGTCTGAGCTGGGAGTGTTTCCTGGCACAGTGAAAATGTTCCACAATACTAGCCCTGTCACCCTGAATAAATGGGAAACAAATCTAGGATTAAATCACGGAGTTGTCTGATAACGCTGCCTTGTTGTTATCTGCTGCAAAGTCGATGGCATCAAATCTTGGAAACCAGCATGAAGTCCAGTAATTTCAGCATCGTTCTTCCAATGACGGTTCTCTGAAGCTTATTTTGGAAAGTGAACTCTTCATTGTCCCCTTCACCGACAAGCACTGACAAGCAAAGTGCAGTTAATTACCCTGCAGGCACTGAGTTCATTCGCAATTCAGGTTCGGTGCACCGGGGCTGTTGATGTGCTGTGATTTATTTTGTGGAGCTGTAGTGGGCTGTGTGCCAAGAATCCTGTTCTACAGCACCATTGCCGACCAGTATTTCAATAACTTTCCCTGAATTGCATGTGATTGCTGTGTAGCACCACTCGAGTCTCAAATACCCATTTCTTTTTGTTAAAAATCATTTTCTAATATCTTGATTTTTTTTTTCTTGAAGTGCAATAATTCACTGTGAGCAGACATAGTTGGGTTTAATAAGGCAGGGGACCTCCAGGTTGAGCAGTTCTGTTGGAAGAATACTGCCATTAAAAAAATTACACATCTGTAATTTTAAAAAAAATTACATTGAAGGGTGTGGACTATTTTTTTTTTAACTTAGAGGAAGAGTTTAAGGATCCACTAATTTGTCTTTGCAATGCTTGTAATAATATATTGCAACTGAATGGAGGTCTACCACATCCTTCTCTAAAATGTGGCTAACAAGCTGCCTTGATGTGGTTTCATTAAATGGATAAACTTGATCATTGATTATACTGAACAATGAAGATTTTGTTTCCTGAACACTTTTGTGTGTATTTTATGGATTTTTGGGCAGCTGAACATGAAAATCTCCTTTAAAATTTCCTATCATGCACCATATTTTAAGATACAACTTTTTTTTGTGATTTCCTGTCATATTTTACGACTACTAGTGTATTGCCCACAAAGTAAGCTGTTTTGGTCAATCAGTGCGGGTGCTATGCAAATGTTTGCCTTAGTCAGGATAGATACAGACAGGCTATAAAAAGCAGCTCACATATACAGATGCTGTGCATTACATTAATTATAGATTTAATGCATGTTGATGCTCGTGTTCTGCAGGCAATAGCATAGTGAGTGTAGCATTTATTTCCTTGCCCACTTCATTGCCCCAGAGTTTCAGGATGCTCAGCAGATGTGCCAGGAACTTCTTGTGGAACAGTCAGGTGGCTGAAGCCTCCATGGAAAAATTGACTTGAGTTTACGAACTGGGAGGATCTGAAATAGCCAGACTTTTAAAAAAATTACCATTGGGTGGCCCAGTTGTGATTTATGGCTTCTCTATGAGGGAGGTGGTACCCCCTCCTGGGCACAAATTGGATTGCACTAGGTAGGAGAAAAGATAGCAGGAGAGTTAATATATAAGTGGGACATTAAATTGATATCAAGGGAAACAGATAACCCCATTTTAAAACATGTAATTCAGACAATGTATTGGGCTCAAGTTGGGGTTATCTCCTAAAACGCCCTTGTCCCAGAACAAATTAATACCTATGACTCTGGTCCTGGAACGGGATCAGGTGTATTGTTATGAATGGGGTCTGCTCAAGACATCCGAACAGCTGAGGAATAAGTATGATTTGCTGAATAAAACTTTCTTCTGCTATCTTCAGTTAAGATCTTTCTTAAGGGATTAACTTGGCTCCTGTCTATGGCCCTGCTCACCTCTAATTCGAAGGGGGAATACATATGGTTATTTTTGTGATGTATCTCCTATTCCAAAGTGAGGGCCCAAAGCCGGGCTTACACAGGTCGAGGGAAAGGCGGGAGACGGACTTGGGCACAACAATCCACGAGCGGATGCTGGTCAGACCTGTGTTGGGACAGCATGACAGCAGTTATTAATGCCAGGTACAGGATGGTGCTATACACCTTCCTGCATCAACTACACCTCACACCTCAAAAATTACATAAATCTAAATCAGAAATTTTGGAAATGTACTTTAGGTGTGGTGTGGAGATTGGAAACTTTATCCATTCAACTGGCTGTGTGCAAAGGTGGAATCCGTCTGGGAGGACTTGGGAGACATTCTGGGAAAAAAAAATTACAAAGGTGGATTTTCCACAGAATCCGGAATTCTGGGAAACATCATGGACGTGAATTTTAAACTGTCCAGATATCAGTTTCAGTTTGTGAAGGTTGCCTTGATGGTAGCCAGGAAATGTATAGTGGTCACGTGGAAGTCTAACTCCCTACTAAATATTACACGATAGAATATGATGCATTCCCCTGGAGAAAATCATGTACAATTTAAGGAGGAAATATATGGAGGGGAAGGGGGGGTTGTAAAAACAAACTCTGAATGTTATATACTATTGTTGAGAGAGATTGTATTGTTTGTTGGGATTTGTGTGAGCCTTTGAAGATCTAAAATAAGATATAAAAAAACAATAGCATTTATTGTCCTCAGGAAGATTCAATATGGCCTGTCAGTGTGGAACATAGTGAAAGGTTTCACCAGGATATTGCGACCACGGTAAAGCGGTATCAGGGCAACTGGAATCCATCAATGCTGGCCAACTATTGTTGGACACTGACTCGAGAGGCATCGATGCTGAGTACAAATGAAAATCAGCTGTAAAACCTTTTAGGTCAGTTGAACTAACGCCATGTGTCAGCGTCATTATGTGATGAAACTTGTTTCTCCAACTTCCTTCGTGACACAGCAAATCTGAAATTATCTTTGTGTTCACCTTGAAGTTGTCTACCATAATCCCCAGTTTTTTTTTCAGGAATCAGACTATTTTTGGAAAAAAATAGTTGTCCAGTGTTGGGAGTTGCTTGACTCAAGTGAACACTTGTAGGGTGATACTGCAAGAAAGAGTGACTGTCCTGGCACTTGGAGCAATCCAACTAGTTCTCCTCCCTTGCTTTTTCTTCCCCGTCACCATAGGCTTTTTTTTTCTTGCCTATTGATTCATTTTTATTGACTTGTGAATGGCCCCTGAAATGGCCGAACCAGATGTTATCATTGCTTCCATTGAGTTTCAAGCAGGTGGCTCACCATCAAGCTCTCAAGGGGAGTCAGGGATGGGCAAAAGATGTTGGCCTTGTTATTGATATTCGTATCCCAAAAAAAGGAATCTTCAAAAAAAAACTGCCCTTTGAAAGTTGGTATTCTGTTTCCTCTAGACCAGTGGTTCCCAACCTTTTTATTCCAACTCACATCCCACTTTAATATTCCCTATGCCATTGGTGCTCTGTGATTAGTAAGGGATTGCTTAAAGTGGTAGGTGGGTGGAAAGAAATAAATTTGAAAACCACTGTTTTAATCGTACCTCATTGACTCGTTATGTGCACGGTTTCAGAACTCCAAAGGAATGGACCAATAACAATTTTTCTCAAGCAAAATATTTTAGTAATAATTGGGTCTAGAGCAGTAGTTCTCAACCTTCCCTTCCCACTCACTTGCTAATCACAAACCACCTTAATCACCGAGCACCGATGACATAGAGAATACTTAAAGTGGTCTGTGAGTTGGAAGAAAAAGGTTGGGAACCACTGCTCTTCCAGTTCACAGCGAAATGCTGTGGAAAATGTTTGTTCACGTTGCCACCCATTCTTCTGCCAAACATCATGAGTCTGTTCCATAAGCTTTCTTGCAGCTAGTCAGCTCTTAGATTGTTCGTTCAAATAAGCTCCCTCTGAAAGGTGCTTTATAAAAGGCTATTCATATGATTGGACAGATCTTGTCAAAACAAAATGACTCCAGTTCTGTTAGAGGCTGTAATCCTTTAAAAGGTTCCTTTCCTTTTCATCAACATTTGTAATTGGGATAACGTTTATGCTTGGTGCTGCAAGTTGTTCAGCC
Source organism: Narcine bancroftii (assembly GCF_036971445.1). Lineage (NCBI taxonomy): Eukaryota > Metazoa > Chordata > Chondrichthyes > Torpediniformes > Narcinidae > Narcine > Narcine bancroftii. The sequence continues at coordinate 78,333,620 of NC_091481.1, forward strand.
CAAGAAGCCTGTTTTGCTGTTAATTTAGATCACAGCTGACCTATTCAATCTGCTTACCTGGTCTCCCAGTTCTTAACCTGGGTTTTAAATAATTATACAGTATATGCTAATCTCTACACTTCTGAATTAAAGTAGTTTTTTTTTAAATCTAGAGTTTTAAATTATATTAATTTGAGGGCAATGGAAATGGTAGAAGTGGGGGCCATTTATTATTGCTGTTTTTCTGTCTCGCACTTTTGGTAGTTTGAATTTTTACTTTTGTAGTTGATGCATCTGTTTGACTGAAGCAAGTAAGAATGTTGCTGTGTCTTGATATCGTGTTTATGACCATAAACTCGTGTTGAACATTGAACAGTTGCAAAGTTCAAAAGACATTTTAGGCAGGCACATGGAATAGGAAACAATTAGAGGGGATATGAGCTGAGCCCAGGCAGACTAATTTGGACCAGCACGGACAAGTTGGATCAAGGGACCTGTTTCCGTGCTGCAGAACTCGGACCAAAAATGATTACACTGCAGTGGGCCACTATCTCAAATGGAACAGTATTTATGCTTCATAGGAGACTTTTCTCACCCAGCTTCTGCACACTCCCTCCTTATTTCCCTCGTCTATTTGATCAGGTTACCCTTAAAAAAAACCCTCTCTCTCAGCAACTTTTATTAATTTACTTAGAACATTCAAAATTGGAATTTGTCATGAACGTGGTACGAAATTTGATGTTTTTTGGCAGCCTTACACTGCAAATATTGCTATGATGCCCACTTTGGATCAGCGCAAATTCCAGCGGCTGCATCATGATCTGGCATGGGCGACCAATACCCCTGAGCGTAAAGCCCTGCAAAAGGTAGTGGACGCAGCCCAGGACATCACAGGCAAAACCCTCCCCACCATCGAGAACATCTGCAGGGAACGCCGCCGTCGGAGAGCAGAAGCGATCATCAAGGATCCACCCCACTCGGCACACGCTCTGTTCTCGCTGCTGCCATCAGGAAAGAGGTCTCGGTGCTACAAGATTCACACCCACCAGGTTCAGGAACAGCTGCTCCCCCTCCACCATCAGACTCCTCAACAACCAACTCCATCCATTTGGGACTCATTTAAGGACTCTTGCTTGTGCACTTTATTAATTTTTTTCTCTCCGTATTGCAGTCAGTTTATTTACATTTCTTTATTAGTTTACGTTATGTACAGGTTTTTTTGCCGATCAGTAAGTGGTAATTCAGCCTCGCCCACAGGAAAAAATGTATGTACTCTGACGATAAATCTGAAAATCTGAGTTATGTTCTAAGGATACATTTTGGTGGAAAAAAAATCCTGATATCATTTGACCTCTTCTGTACTGTTGAATCCAATATCCTTGGGTAGCAAAAATTGTTTGCTCTGGGTATTGAATATTTCAATTCAAGAGGAGAGATTTCCATTTTCTATTGTCCTGGGTGTGAGTGAAAAGTTGCCCATCACAGAGTGGGTCACCCAGGGGAAGACCTTCACCTGTGGCATTTGGATGTTAGCTGCTGAGAAGTGCAGAAGGAATTGGGAACTTTCTTCTCCTCAGGAAGCGCCTTAGTTGTCCGATGCTAACATTTAGTCGCGTGACTGTGTGTGGAGAATTTTAGCTTTAGCTGAACATAACACAGTAACTCGGAAATCGCAGTCAGAATTATGTTGACAACTAATACTTCCAAAAAAACCAGGGCTGAGAATCAATGCTGTTACATTACATAATGATGTACCATGCAGCTTATTTTAAATACAACTCAACTTTTTAATAAAGTGACCTCTGTATGAAAAGCAAGATTTGCATTTCTATTGTGCCTGTTGGAACAAAGAACATTATAGCACAGTAGTATAGGCCCTTCGACCCTTGATGTTGTGTCATCCCATATATTTCTACCAAAAAATGTACTAAATCCTTTTTTCTTTCATCCATGTGGCTGTCTAAGAATCTCTTAAATGCCCCAATGTTTCAGCCTTCTCCACGATCCCTAGCAACGTATTACAGGCACCCACAACTCTCTGTAAAAAAAAAAAAGAAAGCTTAGCCCTGATGTCTCCCCTAAACTTTCCTCCCTTCACTTTGTACATACGTCCTCTGGTGTTTGCTATTCATGTCCTGGGAAACAGGCACTGACCGTCCACCCTATCTATGCCTCTCAGAATCTTGTAGCCCTCTATTAAGTCTCCTCTCATCCACGTACAATTAAAACAGTGACTTTCAAACTTTTTATTTCCACCCACATAACAATCCCACAGAGCACCTATGGCATTGGGAATACTTAAAGTGGTAGGTGAGTGGAAAGAAAAAGGTTGAGAACCATTGACCTTTGATTTAAAAAAAAATTTCCATGTCAAAATACAAAATATAATAATGTAATCATATCAAATTCATTAGATATGATGGTTTTATAAACCCCCCCCAAATGAAAATAAAAACCACATAAATCGCCTCCCCTCCAAATAATAACTTCAATAGGGATAGAAAAGGAAGAAGTAAGAAAGGGGAAAAAATAAGTAGACCTGGCTAAGAACACAGCCCTGTGGTGTTCTGGTACTGATGGAGATTGTGGAGGAGATGTTCTTGCCAATCCTCACTGATTGTGGTCTGGGCATGAGTAAATCCATGATCCATTGAGTCCCAGGTCCTGGAGTTTGCTGATCAGTTTTGAGGGGATGATGGTGTTAAATGCCGAACCCTAATCGATAAAGTGCATCCTGATGTATGCATCTTTGCCATCCAAGAGTTCCAGGGCTTTGTGTAGAGCCACTACACTCAGATGAAGACATTTCTGTTCTTCTCAGACTTGTACAACTGTGACTCCAGATTCTGTGGCTCAGCCCAGAAAACATCGTTCTCACATCCTGTCCATCATGTCCTGTCAGAATTTTATGTTCCAATTGGACTTCCTATCGCTTTATTGCTGAATCCAGTTGTTTTGTGGTCTCTCACCTTTTGTTTTTGTATAAATTTTAGTTTTATTATTTTTCTATGAAAGGAAAACACCGCTCATTCATTGAAGGGGTCAGACCTGAAACCTCGGCAATATATCTTTGTTTCCTATGGACGCTGAAAGACCAGCTGATTTCCTCTAGCATTTGGGTGCGTTTTTACTACAATCACAAAGTCTGCAGACTTTCATGTTTCACTAAGCAAAACACTGCATTAGAGATGACACCCCAGAATCTTCTATTACCATTGGAATGGATACGTGAAGATTTTAGGTCCAGAAGAGGGTGGTAATCTGACTTTTAAATCTTATATTTACTCGTGCGTAGTGTCCATAAGTTGATTTGGGATTCAGCATCTTAGTTTCTGGCATGGGGTAGGGTTTTTCACCTTGGAGAAAGCACTGGGTGTTTCTGAGTTTATAAGCATTGCTCGGATCTCTCTGACTAGATTGAAAATCTCTTTCAGAAGTTATGATTATTCATTTGGCAAGCTACCTTAACAGGTGACCCTGAGATCACCAGAAGATTTTGTAGTGAAAGGGAAAAAGATGTGTGCGTTTGGGTGCTTGAGAACATAGAGCCCATGATGTTGTGCCGACCTCGTATCCCCAAAAAATACATCTACCTTTAATTTTCTTTCATTCACTTGCCTAAGAGTCTCTTAAATGTCTCGGCCTCCACCACCACCCCTGGCAAGGCATTCCAGACCCCCACAACTCTGTGTAAAAATAAATGAACATGTAGACTTACCCCTGATGTCTCCCCTAAACTTTTCTTCCTTCACTTTGTACAGATGTGCTCTCGTGTTTGCTACTCCCGCCCTTGGAAAAAGGTGTTAAAGATCTACCTTATCTATGCCTCTCATAATCTTGTAGAGCTCTATTAAGTCACCTCACATCCTTCTTCACTCCAAGGATAAAAGCCTTAGCCTCATAAGACATATTTTCCAATCCAGGCAACATCCTGTAAATCTCCTCTGCACCCTCTCCATAGCTTCCACATCCTTTCTGTAATGAGGTGACCAGAACTGAAAACAGTATTCTCAGTGTGGTCTCATCGAGATTTATCGAACTGCAACATTACCTGAACTCAATCCCCCATCATTTTGCAGCGTTTCATTCCACTTTTCTGCTCTGGAATGTTTTGAACTTTATTTGCATGCACTCATTTCAGCATGCCTTTTCACACTGCAGTGTGAAATGAAGATTCCCAGGAAATTTTCTCATCAACTTGCGGTGTGAAAAGGTCGGCCTGGGAATTTTAAACAGGTCCGTGGCCCTGGGAAAATTTACCTGGACCACTCTCTCTCTCTGCGGTGTGAAAAGGCAAATGGCCAAGCAAGGGAAGCCTCATGACATCAGTGCTTGTCACGTAGGTGATTAAAATGAAAAGGTACATACCTCCTGACAACGGTGGGCACGTCGCGACGGCAGCACAATGGGGGATGAATGGCCGTCCTCGTTAACCATAATTCTTCACGCAGCTGGATTTCCCAGAACGGTTCCATGCTGTGCTGCCATTGCAATGTGCCGAAGCCTGGGGGGGTGGGGTGGGTAGTGGGCGGTCGACGGGTGGCCAGTGCTGGGGGAGGGAGGGAGCGGGCAGGTGACCGATGGACAGGAGGTGAACTTACTCCTGTGAGCGCATAATGTGTCATCAGTTGGGACAACCCCCCACCACCACCAAATTTCTGGGAATTTGAACCATGTGTGTGAAAGGCCGGGAGGTCCAGAATTCCCGGGAATTTCACCGGGAAAAAGTAGGGCAACCACTTGCCTGCGGTGTGAAAACAGCTAGTAATGAACAGGAGAAGCTGGAGAAGGATTCTCTGCATAATTTCAACAGGTTTCTTTTCCATTTATTCAAGGTAATACAGTTAATTGCTACAGTCTTTGAGATGTTGTTTTTATTATTGCGTACCCTCCAACAGAACTCGCCCATCTCCGGTTTCTCTTTCCATTGCACCAGACCACATTTCCATTATTTTCAGAGCACAGGAATGGCAACATTTTCATCAGGTTTGCAATGGAGCCAAAAAGGGTCAACGTGTATTCGAGTGTAGCAAAACACCAGCCGTTTTGTTGATTGGATAGAGCTTGGCGCCTTGGGAGAACTTCGTCAGCACTCAAAACAGAAAGCATTGTAAACACTTGGCAGGTCAAACAACATCTGCAGTGAAGGAAATGGAATTGACGTTCATGTTGATGACCCTTAGTTAGAAATGGATTAAGGTGGGTTAATGCAACTCTGTTATGATTGGAAAGCAAATTAAAATGTTGAATCACTTGGGTTAGATTACTTTATGTGTTGTTTTTTTAAAAAAAAATGCATTGAAGGGTGGATCTGCTGCAACGTAATTAGTTTGTGTTTCCTGATCTTTATGGATCTTGGATTCAGTCACATCTACAGCCTTCCTTCAGCTGCAATGACCCTTTCGAGGTTGTTTACTGTTTCAATGGATTGTGGGGGACCCTATTAGCATAGAGGAAACTACTATCACATTAATTATAGAACGAAACAACTCCATAAAATGGTTGAGCATAGTTTTCTCCTTTTTGTACACTTATCAATGGAAGGATCAAAGATGCCTTGTTAAGAATTCTTGGCATTTTCTCACCTTATGCTGCAGTGATGGTAAAATTGATTGTAGTCATGAGCATTCTGAGGGGCCACTGCTTCTGGTCTCGAATGTTGCTGGAAACGTAGGTCATTACAGCATGGTACAGGCCCTTCAGCCCAGGATGTTGTGCAGACCCATATATACCTACCAAAAAAAAATCTAAAACCTTCCTGCTTTCTTTTTTTTCTTTCATCCATGTGCCTGTCTAAAGGTCTCTTAAATTTAGACATACAACACAGTAACTGGCCATTTTATCCCACGAGTCCGTGCTGCCCAATTTATACCCAATTATACTTTCAACCTCCGCCCCCCCTCCCCAGGATACGTTTTGAAAGGTAGGAAGAAACCAGAGTCCCCAGGAAAAACCTACACGAACATGGGGAAAACGTACAAACTCGTCACAAACCCCATTCCCGATCGCTGGCGCTGTAAAGGTGTCGGCTAATCATGTGGCCATGCCACCCCAAATGCCCCTAATATTCCAGCCTCCAACACCACCCCTGGCAATGCATTCCAGGCACCCACAACTCTGTGTATTAAAAAATTTAAAAAAAAAATACCCCTGATGTTTTCCTTAATATTGTGGCTAGTGTTGTATGATTTATTTATATTTTTTCCCCCAGAAATGTATTTTTTTATATTCCTTTGTCAGATGTGGGAAGTCGTGGAGTCTTCTAGCCTCCCTGACGTCCATATCTGCACCAGGTGTGCTGAGCTGCAGCTCCTCAAGAACCATGTTAGGGAACTAGAGCTGCAGCTTGATGACCTTGCTCTGGTCAGGGAGAGTGAGGTCGTCATAGATAGGAGTTACAGCCAGGTGGTCACGCCAGGTCCACGGGAGGAGGACAGGTGGGTCATGGTTAGGAGAGGGAAGAGGAATAGTAAGGCGGTAGAGAGGACCTGTGGCCCTCAACAACAAGTACTCCTCTTTGGGTACTGATGGGGGAAACAGCCCAGCTGGGGAAAGCGTCTGGCACTATGTCAGCCTCTGAGGCTCAGAAGGGTAGGGAAAGGAAGAGGAGGGCAATAGTCATAGAGGACTCGATAGTCAGGAGTACAGACAGGGGATTCTGTGGACAGAGCAAGGAGAACCGGGTGGTGGTTTGCCTCCCTGGTGCCAGGGTCCGGGGATGTTGCTGCTCGAGTCCAGGACATCCTAAAGGGGGAGGGAGATGAGACAGAAGTCGTGCTACATGTAGGTACCAACGACATAGGGAGGAATAGAGAAGAGGTCATGAAAAGTGAGTACAGGGAGTTAGGTAGAGAGTTAAAAAGAAGGACCACAAAGGGAGTAATCTCGGGATTACTGTCTGTGCCACACGACAGTGAGAGCAGAAATAGAATGAGATGGAGGATGAACGTGTGGCTGAAGGGGTGGAGCAAAGGGCAGGGATTCAAGTTTGTGGATCACTGGGACCATTTTTGGGGTAGGTGTGACCCGTACAAAAAGGACGGGTTGCATTTGAACCCCAAGGGGACCAGGATTCTGGTGGGGATGTTTGCTAGGGTTACTCAGGAGACTTTAAACAAGAATGGCTGGGGGGGGGGGGGAGGGAACCAAATGAAGGAGAACAGCAAGGAGAAGGTTAGAGTGCAATCAGAGAAAGCTTGTAGACAGTATTTGAGGGGGGAAAGGCAGGTGATAGAAAAGGGGGATTCTCTATATGAAGATGGACAGAAGTCGTTTGGTAAAGATAGGGGCATACAGGAAGTAAAAAGTGGGAAATCTCTAAAATGCATATAGTTTAATGCTAGGAGCATTCTAAGGAAGGTGGATGAGCTGAAGGTATGGATTGACACTTGGAAGTATGACGTGGTAGCGATTAGTGAAACATGGTTACAGGAGGGATGTGACTGGCAGCTAAATATTCCTGGTTTTAGTTACTTTAGGTGTGATAGAACCGGGGTTGGGGAGGGGGGGGGGCAAGAGGGGGTGGGGTTGCACTGCTTGTTAGAGAAAATATTACAGCAGTGCTGAGGTGCTGTAAGGCTCGTCCAGGGAGGCTATTTGGGTGAAATTGAGGAATGGGAAAGGGGAAGTTACAATTATAGGGGTGTATTATAGACTACCGAATGGGGAACGCGAATTAGAGGAACAAATTAGTAGGGAGATAGCAGATATTTGTAATAAGCACAGGGTAGTGATTGTGGGGGATTTTAATTTTCTGAATATTGATTGGGAAACCCATTCCGTGAAAGGGCTGGATGGGTTGGAGTTTGTAAAATGTGTGCAGGATAGCTTTTTACATCAATACGTGGAGGTACCAACGAGAGAGGGAGCCATGTTGGATTTACTGTTGGGGAATGAGATGGATCAGGTGACAGATGTATGTGTGGGGGAGCACATCGGGTCCAGTGATCATAGTACCATTAGGTTCAAGGTAATTATGGAAAAGGATAGGTCTGGGCCCAGAGTTGAGGTTTTTGAGTGGGGAAAAGCTAGGTTTGAGGAGATGAGAAAGGATTTACAAGGGGTGGATTGGGACAATTTGTTTTCTGGGAAGGATGTAATAGAAAAATGGAGGGTCTTTTAAAGGAGAGGTTTTAAGAGTATAAAATCTTTATAAACCTGTTAGGTTGAAAGGTAAGGTCAAAAGTTTGAGAGAGCCATGGTTCTCAAGGGATATTGGAAACTTGGTTCGAAAAAAGAGGGAGAACTGCAATAAATATAAGAAAGAGGGAAAAAAGGAGATGTTTGGTACTATATTGAATGTTAAAAGAATCTTAATTAGAACAGCTAAAAGAAGGTATGAGGTGGCTATAGCAAGCGGGGTGAAAATAAATCCAAAGGGTTTCTACAAATATGTAAATAGCAAAAGGAAAGTGAGAAACAAAATTGGTCCAATAGAGAATCAGAAAGGACAAATGTGTGTGGAGCCAAAAAAGACGGGGGAGGTCTTGAACAATTTCTTTTCCTCGGTATTTACTGAGGAGAAGGATATTGAACTGTGCAGGGTAAAGGAAGCAAAAGGGGTAAATATGGAGACTATAGTGTTTAAGAAAGAGGTAGTACTGGAGCTTTTGAAACATATAAAGGTGGATAAGTCTCCAGGTCCTGACAGGATTTTCCCCAGGACCTTGAGAGAAGTTAGTGAGGAAATAGCTGAGGCTCTGGGAGTGATTTTTCAAGTGTCATTAGAGACGGGTATAGTGCCGGGGGATTGGCGTGTTGCGCATGTGGTTCCTTCGTTTAAAAAGGGTTCGAGGAGTAAGCCTAGCAATTATCAGCCTGTAAGTTTGACGTCTGTGGTAGGTAAATTGATGGAAAACGTTCTTAGAGATAGTATATATAAGTATATGGAGGGACAGGGTCTGATCAGGGACACTCAACACGGATTTGTGCGTGGAAGGTCATGTTTGACCAATCTTGTTGAATTTTTTGAAGAGGTGACTAAGAATATTGATGAGGGTAGAGCAGTGGATGTATGGACTTCAGTAAGGCCTTTGATAAGATTGTGCATGGGAGGTTAATTAGGAAGGCTAAGTCCCTGGGTATTAATTTGGACATAGTCAAATGGATTCAACAGTGGCTGGAAGGAAGGTGCCAGAGAGCAGTAGTAGATAATTGTTTGTCAGGATGGAGGCTGATGACAAGCGGTGTACCTCAGTTCGGTATTGGGACCGTTGCTGCTTTTCATATAGATTAATGATCTGGAGGATGGGGCGGTAAATTGGATTAGTAAATATGCAGATGATACTAAAATAGGGGCGCAAAATCAGTTACTCCCTTTTACAATAGATAACCTTTCCTTTAGAGAATGGGAGAAAAAAGGGATCAAAAGAATAGAAAATTGTTTTTCAGGAAATAGATTATTATCCTTTGAACAAATGAAAGATAAATATAATATAACTCAAGATACAGTGTTGGCATATTACCAACTGAGATCCTACTTGAAGGACAAATTGGGAGGCAGTCTGAGGTTACCAGAGGGAAGTAACTTTGAATATGTGATTACAGACACAATGATAATCAAAAGATTTATAACAAATATGTATATTAAACTGCAAGAAAAGGAGAATGAGGAAACAAATGGTAAAACTAAACAAAAATGGGAACAAGATTTAAATATAAAGATAAAGAAGGAAACATGGGAGAAGTTATGTTCTGGAACGATGAGAAATACAATAAATACGAGGTTACACATGATACAATATAACTGGATACACAGGCTGTACATTGCACCTCAAAAGTTAAATAAATGGGACCCAACAGTATCTGATAGATGTTTTCGATGTAAAAAAGAAATGGGAACAACAATTCATGCAATCTGGACATGTGAGAAAGTAAAAAAATTTTGGGAAGATCTAAACCAGATATTAAATAAAATTACAGAAAACAATATACCAAAAAACCCAGAGATCTTCCTCCTAAGTATCATAAAAAACAAAGAATTTGGACTTGGTTTGGATGGTGCACAAAAAAGATTTGTTAGGATAGCCCTAGCTGTGGCAAAAAAATGTATTATGTCAACCTGGAAATTAGAAGATAACTTGAGAATACAACAATGGTATATAGAAATGAATAAATGTATTCCATTAGAAAAATAACCTATAATTTAAGAAATAATATTACAATATTTGAACAAATATGGGAGCCATACATGAAACACAATAGAGAAAACCTACCGGGGACATTTACCACCTAAAATAACAGAAGGAGAAGGGAATGAAAAGAATTGACTCAGTGGAATTTCTTGTTTATTTTTATTGAGTGACAACATTGTTTGACTGGTTTAATGTATCTTAAATTTTGTACTTTAAATGATTGGGGGGGAGGTAGGGAGGGTGGGATGGGAGGAGCGGGGGGGAGAAAATGACACTGTATATATTTGAAGGAAAATGTATGTATCTTGGTCAATGTGGTTTATGGTGTGAAAAATAAAAAAATTTAAAAAAAAGATACTAAAATAGGGGGAATTGTGGATGATGAAGAGGGTTTTCAAAGATTGCAGAGGGATTTAAACTGCTTAGAGGAGTGGGCAGAGAGATGGCAGATGGAGTTTAATGCTGATAAGTGTGAGGTGGTTCATTTTGGAAAGAATAATCAAAGCAAGACATTTGTGGTAAATGGGAGGGCGTTGAAGGATGCAGTGGAGCAGAAAGATCTAGGAATAATGGTGCATTGTTCCCTGAAGGTAGGAGCGCATGTGGATAGGGTGGTGAAGAAGGCCTTTAGTATGCTTGCCTATATAAATCAGTGCATAGAATATAGTAGTTGGGAAGTAATGATGAAACTGTACAAGGCATTGGTGAGGCCAAATTTAGAGGACTGTGTGCAGTTCTGGTCACCGATTTATAGGAAGGATATTAGCAAGATAGAGAGAGTGCAGAGAAGATTTACAAAAATGTTGCCTGGGTTTCAGCATCTGGAATGCAAGGAAAGATTGAGCAAATTAGGTCTTTATTCCTTGGAACGTAGAAGGCTGAGAGGGAATTTGATAGAGGTGTTTACGATAATGAGAGGGATAGATAGAGTTGATGTAGAAAGGCTTTTCCCATTGAGAGTAGGAGAGAGGGATACAAGAGAGTTGACGGGCAAAGGTTTAGGAGAAACATGAGGGGGAACTTCTTTACTCAGAGAGTGGTTACTGTGTGGAATGGGCTTCCGGGAAAGGTGGTGGAGGCAGGGTCAATTTTGTCATTTTAAGAAAGAGTTGGATAAGTATATGGATGGGAGGGGGATGGAGGGATATGGGCAGAATGCTGGTAAGTGGGATTAGAGGAGGGTACTTGGATCAGTGCGGATTAGAAGGGCCAAATTGGCCTGTTTCTGTGCTGTAATTGTTATATGGTTATATCTGGAGTCTTTTCTCTACAATCCAGATAGATGGCTCATTTTAATGTTGTAACTTACCTGCCTAGTTCGCCCCTTGTGCCTCTCTTCTCGGCTTTTTGACTTTATGATGTTAATTAATAGTGATGTACCTGGCTCCAGAATGTATGTAATGGATAGAACTGTGACCTAGTTGTGTAAGAACAAAATCAAATGAATGTTAGCACACATGGAGACACAAGTTATTAGGATTTTCAATTGTGTGCTGATGCAACACACCCATCTTTTACTGATAGTGAAAGATGGATTGAAGATTCAATCAGACTTGTCAGAGATTTTAAGCCTAGTCTCTCACTGGGGAATTGTCGTTTGCCTGGTTGTGACAGGACATCAAAGCATGAAGCCTTCTTTCTTTTTCCCTTGGATCTATGTTAATTGGGATCAATTATTAAGTAAGTCTGCTTTAAATTAGTTTGGGGAATTGGAGTACCTAAAGAGCGAACAAATGATTATACAGCAGATATCTGGAGTTCCAAGATGGAGCATCAGTTTTGTCTGTAAATTTTAGATCCTGAATTTATTATATTTAATTATTTGTGGATCTCACTTTCCTGCAGTTAGAGCCATTACACTGGACAACGAAGATTTGCTTACTGAACACTTTTGGATGTACATTTTGGATTTTGATCTGCTGATCACGAAGATCGCCTTAAATTTTTCCTATCATGTACTTTTTTTTTAGATATAACCTATTTTTGTGATTTCTTGTCATATTTTAAGTCTACTTCAAGCATGAAGTGCAACATGTCATTGAAAATTCATTTTCTTCATTCACACTTCCCTGCTGATCTCGGTCCAATCAATGACGAACATAGTGAAAGGTTTCATCAGGACATTGCGACCATGGAACTGGGATCTGTCAATGCTGGCCAACTATTGTTGGGCACTTACATGAGGGGCATCAGATGCTGAGTACAAACAGAAATCAGTGGCAAAACATTTTTAGGTCAGCTGAACTAACGCAACGTGTCCGTCATTATTCAGTTAAACGTGGTCATTTCAATAAAAGTTTCATGTTTCACCAACTTCCTACCTGATATAGCAAATCCTGAAATGACCTTTGTTTTCAGTTTAAAGTTATCTATCATAATCCCCAATATTTTTTCAGGAAGAAAACCTTTTGGAAAAAATGTGTTGTGGAGCGTTATGGTTTAACCAACTACTTTTATTTTGGATTTATCTGTTGCATTGGTTTAAAATCACAGCCATTTTTTATATGTCTTGCATAATTAGACCCTCTATTAAATTGCCTTTGAGGAGCCAGTGTGTCCTTGGCAGCCACACTTTGCTCAAACTTTCTTTACTGCTTTAAAATTGTATGGAATTTTACAGCATGCAATCTATCCATCTAATCCTTTTCTTTCATTTTTATCCTGCTTCGCCTTAAATCCATCTCTGCTATTTTAAGTAACAGTTCCAAAAGCAAATTCCATGTTCTCATTACTGTGTAGAGTAGACTTTTCTCCAGAATTCCTTGTTTGATCGTTGGACATCCGAATCTCAGTGTCAACTCTTATTGGATAATGCTTCAGTGAACAGCCACAGGGTTTCTTGCAAAACAGTACTAAAAATGTTTTCTCTTATTTTTAACTCTGAGTTCTAGACTGCCTCATGGCAAGCAGCATCTCTACATCTATTTTGTCACAATAGTTAATTTTCATTTCAACCTTTAGGGTGGTTCAATGAGCTCCTGGCAATTTGAAAATTGGATGGTTGAACATTATTGGGTATTTTACAGGGGATATATTTATGTTCATGTGTTGCCACTACTTTTTGTGATTTTGGAAACTTTGCAGTAATGAAAGTTGAATAATATTCTAATTTTATTGCAATTTTGCAGTCAACACTAAATGAGCACGTTCAAAGTTCAGATCAATGCAGCCTCTCTTCTGCTTGAACCTTTTAGTTATTATGACTGCTGCCGTGGCACAATCTCCAGAGTGGAGACAACCTTCAAAGGATCTTGGGGTCAACTAACTGCTCAAGCAGGCAGCATGGTTAGCGTAGACATTAGCTCAATGCTGTTACAGCACGCCAGCGAGCTGGGTTCGAATCCGGCGCTGCCTGTGAGGAGTTTGTACGTTCTCCCCCTGTCTGTACAAGTTTCCGCTAGACTCATTCCCATCCTCAACCACAGGCAAACACTGAGGATAATCACTGGTTGTCAACTGCCTCTAGAGGATCCTGCCCACATATTTCATGCTCCTCAGTTGGAGATTCTGAAGGCAGCTATGATGGGCTGCTTAATAATCGGGCTGAGGTAATGTCATATGATGCAGATCAAATATTGAACATGAGATTTAGAGATACAGCAGGGTAGCAGGCCCTTCTGGCCCACGAGCCTGTGTGGCCCAAATAGGCCAGTGTGATAGATTGACCTAGTAAACCTGTATGCCTGGAATGCAGGAGAAACTGGAGCATCTGGAGGAAACGCACTCAATACTCCAATTTCCTCCCGGATCCAAAGATGTACGAATAACCGCTCAAGTTGTGCACCAGTCGATTTTGGCACAAAATCCAGACCACTGTCTCCAGAATTGAGGAAATGCTGCGCTGATGGGGCACAAAAGTGCTTGAGGAACTCGGCAGGTCATGCAGCATCCTGATGTGGGGCTGAGGCTCGAATCATCGACTGCCCTACTGCTTTTCATTCATGATTTTTTTTTAGACTGCAATGTCGAGAAAATCGTGGAAAAAATTAACGTAATTACTGGTCATTCACACTGGGCACCTTTTTAGACCGCAAGTCCCTGAGTCCAACAGTCCCGGGGGGTTGGACATGCAGTCGAGTGGATGGATGACTGTCAACTAATCTTTCCGGCACGATTTACACTGCAGGCTTCCTCCAAAAAGATGTAGGGGGTTCTGCAGGATGAATCACGGGGCAAGAATTTCGAGTCAATTCCTGCCCATTCCTTTTTAGGCTACCCGGGTAGCAGCAAAGTTCCTTGATTGTGCCGTTACACGCCTTCGGTCTAAAAACCATAATTGATTCAGCATTATTCTGTACCTTTACTCCAGCTCTCCCACACCTGCAGACTACTCATTTACCTGCACTGCTCATGGATAAGACAAGTGGGCACTTCTGTCTTTGGACAAACATAAAAAGTCCAAAAGCACGATTTGAAGGAGGTGCACTCTCTCAATGTCCTCATCAACATACTTACCTTCCACCATCAAAACCAGTAGCTCGCCTTTCATCATTGCGTGATTCGTGTGATCCTGATGTGTACAATTAACATGTACAGCATTCATTTGTAATAGTGCAGCGACTCGGGATATTTTAGAAAAATGTTTTTTAAAGTTTCATTAATTATACACCTTTAAAATGTTCCAAGTACCTCTACCCAACTCCTCCCTCCCATCAAATGGGAAAGAATCAAGGAGATTTCGAAACAAGTATGTAATTTTCTGTTCACGTTTCTCAGGGTGACTGCAATAATGGCTGTAACACTACTGCCAACATCTTGCTTTCAGTGCAACGCCTGGTCCAACTAGTTTAAGTGCACAATGTGTTCTATGAGGCAGCCTGTAAGTGCCATCTATATCATGTGGTGCTTGAGTCAACGCATTCTGTTTGTCACAGAGATCAGCTCTGCAGGGCTCCAGGAAGAGCACCAATGCAGTATTATTTATTTTAAGCTTACTTCCTCAAGCCAGCTAAAACCAGTTGGAAGCATCAATTGGGTAACTGATCCCCCTGCATTTAAATAAGTTACACCAGCTCCTTAAGGAGCCTGGTAATTTAGAGAGGGCTTGGAGAATAATGAAATACTTTATAAGACGAGCAACTGCTCTCAGAATCAGAATTTATTGTTATGAACATGTCACCAAATTTGTTGTTTTACCACAGCATCACCACCAAACAAAAATAGTACAAGAAAATGTCAAAGTAAGGTGGTCCATTCAGGAATCTGATGGCGGAGGGGAAGAAGCTGTCCTCGTGCCACTGAGTGCTCATTTTTCCCGATGGCAGCAGAATGAAGTGGCCTGGGTGGTGAGGCTGCTTTCTTAAGACCCCACCTCTAGCAGATGTCCTCGATGGAGTGAAGACTGGTGTCTGTGATGTCGCAGGGCGAATTAACAACCTTCTGGAGTTTTTTTTAACTGTCCTCAGTATTGGCATCTCCGTACCAGACAGACATACAACCACCAGAATGATTTTCATGGTACACCTGTAGAACTTTTTGAAGAGTCTTCGCTCACTCAAACTGCTCTATCCCCTTTTCAAAAGAAGATGTCACAAAATGCCATTTATTTTACTCTTTCAGATGCTGAATATTCAAAATAAGTTCTGTTAGGATAGATTATGGATTCAGCCTGCAGTTTGGGAGGAGGTTTCAATTCGTTCTCCTGAGGTGCTATTTGTAATCAAACAGCTTAACTCCTGGAAAATGTATATTGGTAGAGTGCTGCGGTATATTTGATCAACTAATGACCTCTAGGGCTGACTGGCTGTGAATGTAGTAAAAGCACCAAGTAAATGCTGGAGGAATTTAGTGTTGACTGCACGGTGTCATTAGAAAGTTGAGATATATTTCCAACGTTTTTGGCCTTCAAGATATAAACAAAAAGCAGGCAGGCATCTGAATTACTGTATATACTTCTGTAATAGTCGAATTTTAGGGACCGATTTTTCAGGTCAAATTTGGGGGGGTGGGGGTTGGGGGGGGTCGACTTTTACACAAGTACTACTTTTGGCCATGGTAAGTACCTGTGTTGTTCAAGGCATTGGAAGCTCAGATGGCAGGGACCATGTGGTAAATCTGCTTCTGAGGCGTCAGGAGCTCAGGCAGAAGACCGAGGCAAGGGGAAGCAGTCGGGGTCTCTAGATCTCCAGTAGGTGGGCAGCCAAGGTGAGAGTTTGCAGCCAGGGTGTCGGGAGCTTGGTTGGGCGGGCGGTCGAGGTGTCGGGAGTTTGAATGGGCGGGCAGTTGGGTCGTAGGGAGCTCAGATGGGCAGGCGTTCAAGGCGTCGGGAACTCAGATGGGCGGGCAGCCGAGGCGAGGGTTCACAGTTGGGATCAAGAGCTCGGATGGGCGAGCGGTTGGAGCCAAAAATGGGGGGTTGACTTTTACACGGGATCGACTATTACATGAGTATATAAGCTAAAGACCAGGAGGGGGAGGAATCCAGACCAAAAGATAAGAGGTGTTGATTGATATGATCAGAAGAAAAGTGAGAATTGATTTTGGCTCTGTGAAAGGAGACAGAAGGAAAAGGGAAGAGAGAGACAGAACATGAGGAAAAATAACGGAGACAAAGATTGGGGGTGGGGAGGGGAGGTTTGATGGAAACCGGAGGTCGATGTTAATCACTTTAGAACATTTCTAGTCAGTAGATTGAGTTATTTGGGGATTTGTATTCTCTTGTCACCTGTATCACCAATAAAAAGACAATTTAAATAACAGCTTCATAACAATTGTACTAGAATGATAAAGGGGTGAATTTTCTCTAATGTGTTTTACCTTCTGGACATCTCAGAGAACTTTAATTCCAATTTGTGTTGCCACTGTTGTAAGAAAAGAAGGGA
This sequence comes from Narcine bancroftii, assembly GCF_036971445.1. Classification (NCBI taxonomy): domain Eukaryota; kingdom Metazoa; phylum Chordata; class Chondrichthyes; order Torpediniformes; family Narcinidae; genus Narcine; species Narcine bancroftii. The sequence continues at coordinate 78,350,553 of NC_091481.1, forward strand.
GCCAATTTATCTACAGTAAGTTCCCACAAACATCATTGTTCCAATGTTAAGGCAATTGGTTTTCATGCTACTGATTCGATTGTTTTATTATCATGTAATAAAACATAAAATGTGATATTACACAAAATTCCCTTGTGGCTACTATAAGGCATACATATATTTACTATCAGCAGAAATTGCCCAGTGCCCCTTACAGCCAAAAAAAGAAAACAAAAGCGAGTCCCCCAAGGTCACTGAATGACTATACATTCGCCTCCAGCGCTCCTGCAGCCTCCGGAGCCGCGCAGCCTTCAGTCTAAACCATCGGCAACCCGAGCTCCAAGTGCACACCTTTGACGTGATCAGGAAGCCTCCAGCGCCCTTTTGCGTCCCGGTTCCGATACCTGGTACCCTTTAAGCCAGTCTCAAGCCACTCTCCAGCAGTCCACAGCCTGGTGTGAGTCCTTTGACCGCAGCCGACAGCAGCCCGCAACCTATGTGGGTTCCTTGCCTTGAGTCACCAACAGCCAGCCACCTGTGTGTTATTCAGCCTCAATGATCAATTTTAATCAGGTCATTAGAATAAATTTTCTGGTTTTCTTTGGATCGTCATGTGAGATGTTTTATGTCCACAGAAAGCCAAATTTTATCTTATTTTAATATTTCATTTTTTAAGATGGCATAATTCTTTCATTACTGCACTAGATTTCAGACATGTGTTCAAATCGCTGAAGAGAGGAATTTAAATCCACCTTCTGACTTGCAGGCAAGCCTGGCACCCACTGAGACAATATCATGTATAAACCTTGTGCCTTAAAAACATTTTTTTTGCAACCTTCCTATTAGTTCTGACCTCTTATGCAACATCCGAAAATAATATTTGTCAGTTTGCAGAACTGATACCATCTAAACAGGATATTTACCATAATGTTCTATATTTAATTTTTATTTTTAATTTAGATATACAGCATGGTAACAGGCCCTTTTGGCCCACGAGACCGTGCCGCCCAATTGCAACCTACAACCCTCGGTACATTTTGAATGGTGGGAGGGAACCGGAACCCCCGGGGAAAAACCTACTTAGACAAAGGGAGAACGTGCAAACTCCTTATAGACAGCGCGGGATTTGAACCCTGGTCCTGATCGCTGGCGCGGTTACAGTGTTGCGCTAATCACTTCGCCAACCGTACTACCTGTTGTTGTTCAATGTGCACAAATCCATCTGGCACCCCTTTTGCATTTCTCCATTTCCATCTATCAACAGTCTGACATTCTTAAATGTTGAATTGATTTCTCTTTTAATCATTAACACTGATGCTCCATTCCACAGCTTTACAATCCTTTAACCAACCTTTAATTTGTAACATGGTTTATCATATATTTGATTTCATTATCTCTGTCCGTCGTGTTCACTCTACACTAGATATCTTTCTCAGTAGCTTGCTAGATAGAGACTGAATTTATAAATACTTGAGAGTCTACTTTTAGCATCCGTAATCCTTGATATATTTTCCTTATTGTAGAAGGCATAATTTTGTCTTTGAATAAGTTTTAAACCATCCTGATTTGGAACAGATATTATATAGACCAAAACAAAAACTGGATTGCAATTATTCAAATACTTTTCAACTGGTAACCAGTAAAATATTTTCTAATTTGGACCCAATTGAAATTTAGACATATAGAATGGTAACAAGCACTTCCGGCCCACGAGCCCGTGCCACTTAATTACACCCAATTGATCTACAACTCCTGGTATGTAAGGACGGGTGGGAGGAAACAGGAGCACCTGGAGGAAACCCACGCAGACAAGCAAAGAACGTACAAACTCCTTGCAGATTTGAAACCCAGACCCATTCTCTGGCGCTGTTACAGCGTTGCGCTAACTGTGCAAGTGGAGTTCATTCATGTAGCCCTCAACCATTTATTCATCTGGTGAAATGTGCAGAATGTGTCTTAATAGCATAGGTTAAAATAATAGATTGATGGAAGTATTTTTATTCAGACTTTTCCTTGCTGGCTATTATGCCAAGAACATTCAATGTTAATTGCCGTGGGTATTGGTTGGACAACATTCCATTTGAATGTTGGTGACTGTGGGCATAATTATTTATGCAATCTTTGGTAGTGGGGTAATTAATTCCTGTGTTTAGGGCAAACCTACTGTTTTGGACTTGCCTGATGTATTTACAAGGATTTCTCATACATTAAATCCCCTAATATGTTTTTGGTGGAATGTTAAAAGATCCTCGCTTTGTTCTGTTACTGATTTCCTCAGCCTGTTACATCAATGTGGAACACAACATCAGAAAGAAATGTACTCGATGTCAGCCTACTGGTCAGGCAGAAAGGCATCTGTGGGGTGTGGTGAAAGGAAGAGGCTGTGTTCGCAATCATGTTCTCGTGGGGTCACGAAAGCACTCCATGGCTAATTATTTTTGAAATTAAGCCATGGTTTATATAAACGAATGATTCAGCCAAAGTGCAATGAGCAGCGTCCTGCATATGACTGAGCTGCTCATCAGTCTGTTGGTTGAGAGATAGGAGGGAACTGCCAGTTCTTTGTGCAGCACCTCAGAGGCTTTTGGATCTCTTGTGAATGAAGGTGCATGCACTTATCTGCTCTCTCCACATTTTGTGTTGTTGAAGCTTGAACCACCCGACTTGAGCAAAATAGTTTCTGCGGATTTGCCGTATCATCGTTTGCTTCTAACTTAAACTTGGCTGAAATGGTCTTCAGTGATTTACAGTATAATCCCCAATTCTATCCCGATTTCAAGCAATCGGCAAAAAAAAAGTGCCAATTCTATCCCGATTTCAAGCAATCGGCAAAAAAAAAGTAGAAATTAGTAAATAAATACAATTAAAATAAATAACAATTTAAATAAAAGTTTAAAATCGTAAATGTTCTCCAAAGCAACGCACAACCTCCTGGGTGAAGATGGGACCGTCCAGGGTGAACAGCTGGCTGATGCCGCTTGCCGCTGCTTCCGATTCTCCCAAAGTTTCTCCCTGTCCCTGATTAGTATTAAGTATATTGGTAAGGCTTTATCTTTAAACTTGGGGGTGGGGAGTAATTATGATGGTAGCATGGTTAGCACAGCAGCCCCAGCGACCTGGGTTCGAATTTAAATTTTGTAAATTGCAGGAATTATCTGATTAAAGTTAAGGATTACAATACTGATTTTTTTTTCAAATAACTTTACATTTTGCACTCTTTATTAAATCGTTTATTCTTAATGGTGGTGTTTTAGTTAGACATTGTAAGAGTGTCTTAATCAGCTGGAAAATTTGCATATCTGACATTGTAGCCTGCGTGAGTATTTGGGCCTTGTCCCACTTCAAGGTATAATAGATCTCTACAACTCTGACTCCAGTACATAGTGCATTGCCAAATGTGAACCATTCACTGTACTACAAAGTATCAAGATGATGACGGATGAGTTAATGTGCTTGTGTAACTGGTGCGTTGAGAGATGACTACCTTCCCATTAAGCCTTTGCTCACACACTGCAGGTCCTCCTGAACTATTTCAAGCTGTTACTTTCAGCTTAATGGAGATGTTCTCCTTCTGAGTCGCAGGCATTGAACTCAAAAATTCACTCGAATGCTTGACCACCGAGCTCATTGTGATACTGAGATGGTCTTGCATTATCAGAAATGAGATGGGAAAACCAATGACTGTTTAAAATAAATATAAAGATCAGATGGCATTATTGATGAGCAAGTGATTCAGCTGCCCTGGCCTAACATTTATTCCTTGTCTGCCCAAGTGGATTAACTGATGGTTTTGTAACATTTAAAAGTCTCTTTTTTTGTACACATTTTTCTGCCTTATTTGATTGATCACTTTTTGACTGAGAAAAGGAATTTAGTATCTTTGAAGCACTCGGGGAGTATAAAAGACGCCATGGAACAGTGAGTTTGTTTTCATTCAGTTGGTAGAGATTGCACAAGGGTTGTACAGTCTTCATGAGTAAAACAGTCATTCATTTAAGTCAACCTTTTATTCCCACTCACATACCACCTAAAATAATCTCTTACTAACCATAGAACCCCTATGCCAGGGGCGGGCAACCTTTTACCATGCAAGGGCCGGATGGTATGTCAGCGGTTGAACGGCGGGCCGCCCTGATGCTACTCTAAGTGAAATAAATACTGAAACGCAGACTTAAGTAATTTGTTTTCGATGGTCTTGCTTGAAGTCCATAATGTACAATGTACAGTAACTGAAGATAATTTATCGAAAAAAATAATCCACAGTAAAGGTTCAAGCAACGAGATCAACAGTATTCCTTCCAAAAAAAAACTACAGTGATATATTTCAGTTCAGGGAAGGCATCTTCAGATCTGGAAATGCACTAAAAATCAGAATGACACAAAAAAACATAAAATTCAAAAAGGAAAACAAAAATTGTAACAATGAAAGCAAAATAACAAACCCTAAAACAGACAGCAGCTCAATCAGTGGGAAACTTGATTTTGTTTATTGTTTGAAAGGATTTCGATATTGGGGGACATAGTTGTTGATGTGGATAGCAAGACCTCATCTAAATGGACATCGGCCATATTTGTTCTCGAGTGGTTCATGGTGTACTTCATTTCTGAGAACAGTTGTGCATGTATGTACTACCCAATAGTGAGGCCATTTTTTGTTTTGCGTGCTCCATCAAGTTTTTATCGTTCCCATATGGAAGAAGATATCTTTTTGTAGAAGTTGATTAAAGACACATCATCTGCATTAAATTTGGATTTCAACTGATCGCTGCACTGTATCTCAATAAGTTCCGTCTGAAAATTTTCTGGCGCAGTTTCCACATCCACACTCAATGGAGTTGCAAACAGCTTGAAGTCACTTGCATGTTTTTGTGACCACAACAGACTCGGGTAATTTTTAACGTAAGTATTTTTATACATTTTCACACTAGTGAGCGACCACCACGAAACGGGCCACCCGACCAGAACCTCAGTATGGCTGCTAGAAATTTGTAACAATTGACACCTGTGAAAAGACTCTCGGCTCCTTGAACAAGAATCAGGCCTAGGTCAATAAGAATTGATGGGAGAAGTTTATCGACTGCAAACACAATGCTAAGAGAGCAAGTTTTTTTTTAACTTTTCTGCGCAATAGATACCTGAAGGTCCAGCAGAAGACCTGCGGTCGAGTTAAACTCCTCATCCCAGAATGATTTCCTACGGCACCGATCGGTGGTGGCCTGCTGACCTGGGGAAACACTGATTGCGCCCGCCAGTAAACATTGGCCATCAGCCTGAGGGATCTGGACACCAGCTTCACTCGTTTGCCTGCTGGTGTCGCCGGCCCGGTCTCGATGATGTCAGCAACTGTTACCTACGAGCCAAATCCGCACATTCCAAACTCAACGGTTGCCTGTTCAAAATCAGATACCACTGCCCACCAGGCAGCACTCGTTTGTCCCACATTGCACTGCACTACAGTAGCTGAACCAACAGATTTTGCGCAAGCTGCCAATGTTGGCGGAGTTTATAAAAAAAAAAACGTGTAGCTAATTGCTGAGCATTGAGTTGTGGGCCAGATACAGCCAATGGGCCATTAGCTGCACTATGCCATACATGCTCTGTGGTTAGTAAGGGATTACTTAAGTTGGTATGTGAGTGGGGGAAAAAAAAGTTAGAAATCACTGAGTGGAGCAAATCATTTTAAACTGGCAAATTTCTACAGAGGAGTGGTGGAAAATGTGCTGACCAGCTGCATCATGGTCTGGCATGGGAACACCAATGCCCCTGAGCTTAAAGCCCTCCAAAAGGTCATGGGCACAGCCCAGGACATCATAGCAAAACCCTCCCCAACATCGAGAACATCTGCAGGGGAGGCTGCCATCAGAGGGCAGCAGCAATCATTAAAAACCCACACCACTCAGCACGCGCGTGCTCTGTTCTCGCTGCTGCCGTCGGGAACGAGCTCTAGGGGCCACAAGACTCGTACCACCAGGTTCAGGAACAGCGGCTTCCCCCTCCACCATCAGACTGCTCTACGGCAAACTCAATCAGGGACTCATACTTGTGCACTTTATTGATTTTTTTTGTTCTCTCTGAATTGCACAGTTTGTTTCTGTTCAATATCTGTTTACAGTTCTTTTATTTGTTTGCACATTCACACTGTCTACAGTTTATTTTTTTCACTAATAATTAGTGATAATTCTGCTGCACCTCCAGGAAAAAGGAATCTCCGGGTTGTACGTGATGTCATTTACAATAAATCTGAAATCTAAACCCGTACAGCAAAAAATACACTCATTTTTTCCAAGCTATACCTGTTTGTCTTGTATTTTTCTGAACAGCTGAACACTAATAAATGAACATTTAAACTCTGTTTGTTCTTCATTTCCATATGCTGTCACTAAACTTTTTAGTTGTTATACTCTGTGAATAAATTAGATTGAAGTGGGAGAGGCACAGGTCTAGGTTTTTTAAAAACAATTGTGCAACCACATATGTTGTGGCCATCTAAAAAATAAATTGGGTTTTGAAATTTATCATGAATTCTTTAAGAAATTTTATTCCGGATTGTTTACCAAACTGGAATGAAGTCTGGTCTATAAATCTAATATTAGCAATTGACAAGTAAATAAGAATGGCCTTGTTCAAAAATAAATGGAGCTACTGCAGTTGAACAACGTACAGCAGAAAAATGTAAACACTGGAGAGTGTCACAGTTAAATGCCTTTGAAGAGATTTCTACACAAAGGGTACTTTTGATTGGGAATAAGGTGTTATCGCTTAACTATAACAGCGCAGCATTCTACTGGGAAAATGTAATTTTGCCACTGAATTCCCATGTAATATTGTAGACAAGATGGCCATTTGGTCCATCTTGTGCATTCTAGCTCTTTGAACATCAATCCAGTCAGTCTCTTTATCCCATTCTTTCCTAAAAGTCCTGTAACTTTTTTCTCCTTTGAAAATGTAATGTACTTGCTTCAGAATGTTATTCTTGTTTAAGGTGCAACCTTTAATAACCTCATCAAGATTTTTTTTCCCCTTCTCATCTCTCCCCAAGTTCTTTTCTTCTTTATATTTAATCTCTGTCCTCCAGTTACCAAGTTTCTTCTAGTCAGTCATACTCGAGTCATCAACTTCCAATATTGGTAGCCATGTAATGGCTGGTGCTAAACAAATTGCAGTATTCCCTTCCCTCACACCTGCGATCTGTTTCCATGAGAGATCACCGAGTCAATGCTAATCATTGGACATCCTACATGAATCGTATTTTCCTCTCCACATTTCTCTTGACTACCCTATGCATACTAGCATACTATTCAGGTTTTCCCTCAGCCTCCAAAGCTCTAGAGAGGACAATCCAAGTTAGTGAAGCCTCTGGTTAGGAGCAACAAAAAAAGAAAAGAAAAAAAAAAGAAAAAAAAAAGCCTCTGGTTAGGAGCCACAGTTAATTTATAGTTTTGACATGGGATGGGCTGGCCCAGAGAAGGCAGGGTAGTGAAGGCAGGGTGTTATTCTGTCTGGAGGTCGTCAGTGCTTCCTGTGCATGTGTGCACGCTCGCACAGATTAGAGGGACACTGCCCTTGACCTATGGTGTTCAGCAAGGATCGGTGTTGGACCTGCGTTTGTAATATAAATGATATGAATGAAAAAGTAGGTGGGTAAAGCTGCGCTTCGAATTCTAGTCACCCCATTACAGGAACGATGCGGAGGCTCTAGTGTGGGGCGCCGCTGAGGTTAACCAGGATATTGCCTGGTTTAGAAATGTACTTACGGGGAAATGTTGAATAATCTTGGGGTTTTTTTCCCTCTGCAACATCGGAGATTAAGGGGCGATCCGATAGAAGTTCATTGTCAGGGTTGACAGGCAGATTCTTTTCCCATGCTAAAAGCATCACACCAGAGGGTGTGCGTTAATGTGAGGTGATGGGAGGGTGGGGTGGAGTTTAAGGGGGATGTGTGGGGCAAATATGTTTATACTGAGTGATGGAATCAGACACTTTAGTGGCATTTAAGAAATGCCTTTAGTGGGGAGGGATATCCATAGTGCAGCAGCAGATTTTAGTGTGATTTGGACATCATGTTGGCCACAGATGTTTGTTTCTGTGATAAACCGTTTGATTTTTTTTATTTTTAAAATTTAGACATACAGCACATTAACAGACCCTTTACACCCAATTGACCTTGAACCCCCCAGTATCTTTTCAGTGGTAAGAGGAAACCAGCGCACCCAGAGTTCAATGTTAGTCAATGCGAGGTCATCCACTTTGGTAGGAAAACTAAAAGAGCAGATTATTATTTTAAATGGCGAAAAATTGCAGGATGCTGTAGTGCAGAGGGACTTGGGAGGGCTTGTGCATGAATCGCAAAAAGATGGGTTGCAGGAACAACAGGTTGTTAAGAAGGCAAAAGGAATATTGGCCTTCATCGGCAGAGGAATTGGATTCAAGAGCAGGGAGGTCACGCTGCAACTGTACAAGGTACTGGTGAGGCCGCACCTGGAGTCCTGCGTGCAGTTCTGGTCTCCATACTTGAGGAAGGATATACTGGCCTTGGAGGTTCACCAGGTTGAACCCGAAGATGAGGGGTGGTTGACCTACGAGGAGAGACTAAATTGCCTGGGAGTACACTCACTCAAATTCAGAAGAATTGAAGGAGATCTAATAGAAACATCTAAAATTATGAAAGGAAAATTGGTAGGTGAGACCAGAACTAGGGGACACAGCCTCAAGATTCAGGTGAGTAGATTTAAGTCAGAGATAAGGAAAAACTTTTTTTCTCCAGAGAGTAGTGAATCAATAGAATTCTCCACCCAGGGATGTGGTTGAGGCGACTTCATTAAACATATTGAAAGTCGAGTTAGATAGATTTTTACATAAAAAAGGAATTAAGGGATATGGGGAAAAGGCAGGTCAGTGGAGTTGAGTCAATTATCAGATCAGCCATGATCTTAGTGAACGGTGGAGCAGGCTCAAAGAGCCGATGGCCTACGCCTGCTCCTCAATTTTATGTTCTTAAACCCATGCAGACACAGGGAGAACATACAAACTCCTTACGGTCAGCATCGAATTTGAACAGGTGCTGAAACAGCGTGGCTCTAACCACTGCCATCCAAGCTCCAACATTATCACCAGAACGTTGGCTGTATTAGCTAATACTCTCTAATCCTGTTCTGGCGATAACGTGGGAGGAAACCCGTGCAGTCCCAGGGAGAACAAGCAAACTCCACACAGACACTGCCAGCTTTTCAGAAGCTATGTTCTAGTGGCTGTGGCACTGCTGCCCTCCGTTTAAATGCAATAAAAATGTAACGTACACCTGTGACTACTTGTTCTGGTGAGTAAATGGAAATGCTTTCGAACTTCTGAATGTCCTCTGTGGGGATGGAACTTTTGAATTTAGGCACGTCTGCACGAGCAGCTTTCCTGCGGAGTGAAAGTAATAAATTCCTTGTGTGAAAAGTTCATCCCCTTTTTTTTCAAAAAAGCATCAGCTCACTAATTGTCCTGCTGCTTTGGTTCCAATAGACCAACGCCCAGGAGCCTCATGGTTGACTGGGCTGCCTTCAACTATCTTTAATCTGGTCCCTCCAAATTACAAAAGCCAGTTATAGCTCCAGAACTACCAAGTGAATAGTTACTAGAATCTAATTTTAAAGTGGGTGGCACTTAAAAGTTACTTGTATTTTAAAATACAAGTTGAGAAGGAGAATTAGAGGAGACAACCCTAAAGGACGGTGACCACAACAGCGGACCAGTGAGAGGCTCTGAGGCTGAAGAATACACAGGCAGCTATTGGGTGACTCGAGGCGAGAAGGCTGCGAGTTGCTAGCTATTGCGGTCGGGGGACACGCTGTGGACTGCTGGAGACTGGCTGAAGGGGAACCAGGGATGCGAGAGGCTATCGAGGTGTCGGAGACGCACATCTAGAGCTCGGGTTGGTAACGGTTTTGACTGAAGACAGTGTGGCTGCAGGCGAAGCCATGGACATTCAGTGTCTCTGGGGGTGTGGGGGGGGGGGCGGGAGGCTGCCTTTTGCTTCTCTTTCTCAGGATGTAAGTGGCGCTGGGCAATTTAGGCTTTATTGTCATGAACATGTCACGAAAATTCATTGTTTTATTATGACAGCCTCACAGGGTAAACATTTATAAAATAGTACAAGAAAAATTTGAAGTAAGGCAGTATCTGTGGTTCATTGTTCATTCAGGCAGTGGAGAAGAAGCTATCCTTGTTGCTGCTGAGGCCTTCAGGCTCCTGTACCTTCTTCCCAATGGTAGCAGAGTGAAGAGAGCATGGCCTAGGTGATGGGGCTCCTTGGGGATAAAGGTCCTTGAGGATAGAGGCTGCTTTCTGAAGACATCACCTCTTGTAAATATCCTCAATAGAGTGAAGACTGGTGGAGTTTTGTTCTTTTCCATGGCTCCAGACAGTGATGCAGCGAGCCAGAATGCTCTCCATGGTACACTGCAGAAGTTTTCAAGAGTCTTCGACTACATACCGAATCTCCTCACAAAGTCTAGCCGCTGGCGAGCCTTCTTCCTGATTGGATTGACACGGAGGCTCCAGGACAGATCCTCAGAGATGTTGACACCCATGAATTTGAAGTTCTTGATCCTCTCCACTACTGACCCCTTGATGAGGACTGATTCATGTTCTCCTAATTTCCTCCTGAAGCGCACAATCAGCCCCTTGGTTTTATTAATGTTAAGTGCACTACTCAACCAGCTGATTTATCTCCCTCCTGTAATCTTGTATCATGAAAATACTTGCATTGGTGTGCTTTCATTGTTTGCTCTGCAAGTTCATAGCGAGAGGATTTGAGTCCAGGAGTAGGGAGATCCTGCTACAGCTGTACAGGGCCTTGGTGAGACCACATCTGGAGGACTGCGTGCAGTTTTGGTCACCTTATCTGAGGAAGGACATCCTCGCCATGGAGGGGGTGCAGAGAAGGTTCACTAGAATGATACCAGGGATGGAATGACTTGCATATGAAGAAAGGTTGGATAGACTAGGCTTGTATTCTCTGGAATTTAGAAGATTGGGGGTGGGGGAATCTTATAGAAACATATAAAATTCTTAAGGGGTTAGACAGACTAGACTCAGGTAAGTTGTTTCCAATGCTGGGAAAAACCAGAACCAGGGGTCACAGTTTAAGGATAAGGGGGAAGTTTTTTAGGACTGAGATGAGGAAAAATTTATTTTCTCAGAGGGTGGTGGATCTGTGGAATTCTTTGCCACAGGAAGTAGTTGAGGCCAGTTCCTTGTCAATATTTAAGAGTAGGTTTGATGAGAAGGCAGGAACCGGGTACTGATCAGCCATGATCATATTGAATGTCAGTGTAGGCTTGAAGGGCCAAATGGCCTCCTCCTGCACCTATTTTTCTATGTTTCTAGTTCCTAGTCCGGGAACTTAGGAGTTAAATGTAGACAAAACTTGCCTCTTGAAATGATTATGCTTTATTTTGCTTCTTGTGCAAACAACTTTCAACCTTGTTTGTTCCACGATAGTCTCCAGCAATTCCTCGTGAAGGTCTGCACTGTGCCAGTTGATTTTTTTTGAGGGGGAGGAGGTGGTGCTGAGTGGCAATAAAGGATCATGGGGAAATCACCCTGGATGCCTACTGTAGGTGAAAAGCAAAGGGATGTGTGGTCGTGTGTGTGCCCTTGCACTAATGTCTGCTATCCACTGCCACTGGTCAAGCCAGCAAAAGGTTTGAGCCACTTTAACTCACTCACATTTGAGTGAGGGATCTTCAACTCTTCCACTGGCTGGCCCCGTGTCCTTTATTGGACGATGTAAATTCAGGGAAGAAGGTGATGAAATTTTCATCAGAATTTGTTGTCACAAGTGCAAATATTCCTAAAAGTTACATTTTAAAAATAAATAAGTTAATCCAAAAGAACAGAAAGTTTGGCTACAAAGTTGGAAGGGTTTAGTGGTTTTTTGTGATAGGTTGGCACAACCTTGAAGGGCTGAAGGGCCTGTTCTGTGCTATGTCGTGGCTGTGGTTCATTGTCCATTCAGAAATCTGATGGTGGAGGGGAAGAAGCTCTTTTTGTACCTTTGGGTGTTCGTCTTCAGGCTCCTGTGCCTCCTTCCTGATGGTAGCTGTGTGGAGGTCATGGCCTGGGTAGTGAGGGTCCAGGAGGATAGAGGCTGCTTTCTTGAGGCACCGCCTCCTGTAGATGTCCTTGATGGAGTGGAGACTGATGTCCATGACGGCACTGGCCAGCGTCACAACTCTCTTGAGTCTTTTCCTTCTTTTTATCTTCAGCGATGTGCAAGTGAGCAAGGGGTCTTCAACACATTCTGTTTGGTGATTTTTCCACCAGCCTGCAGGCGGGCAAATGAATATTTATGCCACTGGTGCATAACTCTGCTGTCAGGCAAATGATAACCTGATTGTGCAGTCAGTGGTGACTGAAGGTTAATTAAGTGCTCTCAGGGTTCCACATGTATGGGTCCAATTTACAGGGTCTATAGTTTTTTTTTCAGGCTTTTGGATTTTATATCCTGCTGTTAAGTGTTGATTTAAAGCTTGGGTGGTGCAAGAGGTTTGACTCTGGATTTGCTTAAGACTAAAAGCTGAAGCTTTAGCACAACCTCTGCAGTTCTTATCTGCAAGGTTCTTTGTTTCTTCTCTCAGTTAGAGTAAGTGATGGAATTCCTATCTGAGACACCTGATATCCGTTTGAAGGATTCAGTGTATAAATTTAACTCTGAGAGATTTAGAGGGGCTTCTCCTCTGCTTCAACCTGACTGTGAAACACTATTTCATTACTAGTTATTCTGAATGAGGCTGACACTTATATGCAACTCAACACAGAACACTTTCCAGACTGTATAGTACTTTAAAATTAAAATTGCTGTGGTAAAGCAGGAAAAGCAACATCTAATTTTCAGATTAATTGTCAGAGTACATACATACAACCCTGAGATTTTTTTCTTTCTGCGGGTGCAAGGCAGAGCAAAAAAAATGTACACAGCATAAACATGTAAACAAATAAAGAACCAGAGTCCTTAAATGAGCCCCTGATTGAGGTTGTCGTTGAGGAGTCTGATGGTGGAGGGGGAGCAGCTGTTCCTGAACCTGGCGATGTGAGTCTTGTGGCACCGAGACCTCTTTCCTGATAGCAATACAAGAAGATTCCACCAACCAGAGATAAATATTGGCCATCATCTCCAAAACAAAGTAATCTGATCTTTTACATCTACCCAAGAGTTCAACTTCTCTGACAATACAGCAGTGTCTCAGTAGACCACTGGTAATGCCAGCTCTGATGTTTGAGCTCTAAAATCAAACTTGTGCCCAGAGCCATCCAATTCACAAATGTTGCCACTGAGCAAAGGCTGATTTCTTCCATCAACTGGCTGGAAGCAATACAATGGCAGCTTTTGTCTCACTGGAGAGGAGGTGAAACACCTTGGGCCTCAAGTCTAATGGCCACTGATAATTGCAATGAAAGATTTGAGAAATGGAATGTTGTCCGTGATGTAGCAGGTCGAGTTAATTACCCTTTCAAGTGTTTTTTTTTTCTTGTACTGAGCATTGGCACCACCATACCAGAAAGTGAGACAGCCAGCCAAAATGCTCTCCATGGTAGACTTGTAGAGGTTTTTGACATACCAAATCTCCTCACAAAGTATAACTGCTGGTGAGCCTTCTTCATGATTGCATTGACATGGAGGCTCCAGGACAGATCCTCAGTGATGTTGACAGTCAAGAATTTGAAGTTCCTGACCTTCTCCATTGCTAAATCCTCGATGGGGACTGGGTTCCTCCTGAAGTAAACAATCATCTCCTTGGTTTTGCCAATAAGTGCAAGATTGTTGTGACACCACTTAACTAACTGATCTTTCTCCTTCCTGTACGCTTCCTCATGGGGTGGGGGGGGGGGGGGTGGTGGTGTGGAAGATTATGAGGAGCACGTTTTTGTACACGGAGTGGTAGGTGCATGAAAGGAGATAGGAGAGTTATGTGTAAGAGGCTTCCAGATGGACATATGAAATGGAGGGATTTGCAGGTAGAAGAGATTGTTTAATTTGCCTTAATGTTTGGAGTCAACCTGGGCATAGGCCATGCTCTTGAGCTAATCTTGTTCTATGCTCTCTGTATGTTCTTTATCTAGATAGTGGCTGAATATGGAACTCAGTCCGAGCCAGTGTTTGGGCAGCACAGCTGTGTAGTTGTCAGCAACAAGTGTCTCTGCCCTCCAGTGTCGTGGGGAGTTTGCACATTCTCCTTGTAACTGCATGGAATTTTCCCAGCCCTCTGGTTTTCTCCCGCAAACCAAATGTGTGCTGGTCAATAGGTTAACTGACTGTTGTAAATTACCTCCTGCGTATGTAATTGGTGGTCAAAAAAGGGAGGGTGTAACTAAAGTACGTGAGAGAGAATTGGTCTGAAGAAAGCTTGTCAGTGACTCTACTTCCTCAAGAGTTTACAGACGTTTGGCATGTATTGTGTTGGGAAGAGTATCAGGTTCAGTGGATTCACAGAGAGACGAGTCTGGACAAAAGTGTTACAATCACAGGTAAGTTTAATGAACACATGGGTCAAACAGTACTCAATTACAACTAAATGCTAAACACATTCACATCGGACCCAGATTGGACTCTGATATCAGTGGCTGCCTATACTCGATACGCTCACACACTGTACAGACAGGGACTTTCACACACATACTCCCAGTTCCCTGTACCATTGGGGGTGCCGCTCTCTGCAAGTACTCATCTATCACAGTATTACAACTCAGCTTAAGTGTAGGGCACACCTTCCAGCAATGTCCACAGTAGTGACCTGGCAATGTCTGGGGCTTGAACCACAAGACTGACAGAGAAAATGTGCTATGTGTTGATGTTATATGCAGTTCTGATCTGGATGCCTAGGCAATAATGACCCTTGGTAATTTAAATGAGCCAAGGGCACAAATGGATGGCTGGATTACAACATTGACAGGTGAATTGACCTCTGAATAAGTTTCAGACATGGAGGATTCATGACCACCCACAATACACAATATTCCACTCAGGCAGAGAGGCCTTGTGTTTCTCCAGAATCCACAGTATGAAATCTAAAACCTTGGCAAATTTCTACAGGTGTGTGGTGGAAAGTGTGCTGACCGGCTGCATCACGGTCTAGTATGGGGACACCAATACCCCTGAGCGTAAAGCCCTGCAAAAGGTAGTGGACAAACCCCAGCACATCACAGGCAGAACCCACCCCACCATCGAGAACATCTAGGGGAAGATGCTCACCATCGGAGAGCAGCAGCAATTGTCAAGGATCCACACCCCCCCACCCCAGCACACACTCTGTTCTTGCTGCTACCATCAGGAATGAGATATAGGTGCCACGAGACTCACACCAGCAGGTTCAGGAAAAGCTGCTCCCCCTCCACCATCAGATTCCTCAACGACAAACTCAATCAGGGGCTCATTTAAGGACTCTTATTTGTGCACTTTATTGATTTTATTTCCTCTCTGTATTGCACAGCCAGCTTGTTTACATTTCTTTGTTTATATGTGTACATTGTGTACACTTTTTTTGAGTGGTAATTCTGCCTGCCCGGCAGAAAAAAGAATCTCAGGGTTGGATGTGATGTCATGTATGTACTCTGACAAGAAATCCGAATCTGGTCACATGAAGAGAAATGGGTGTGGGGATTGTTTTGACAATCAGCATGGACTTGATAGCGAATTTCCTCAGAGATTACCCCCTTCATGACTCCCTCTTCTTCTCATCCCTTCCCAACAATTGCTTCCCTAATCGAGGTCCAAAAATCCAGATGCCAGAAATCTGGACCACGCAAGAATCCAGACTTTTCAAAAACTCAAATTTTTCAAATTTAGCGGGCTTTAATTTTGAGAGCATGCTCAATCTCCACAGATGCATAGCAGCATTTTTTTTACACTGCTTTTGTTCATTAAAACATGCTGTATTTGCTAATAAATAAACTTTCAAAATTTAATTGTTTATCTTGTTGTGAGCCCAAAGGACCCCAAAACCCAGCAGCAATAGAAATTCACCAAGACAAATGGTTACTTAAGCAAAAGTTAATTATCTTTAAACACGAAAACAGGATCAAATTTTAACTCATTACTATTAACTTAACCCCCTTCTAATTCTAAGTGCACATGTGTGTAATGTGTGTGTAAATTCAGAAGATTTCTTTAATTCACAGTCCAATCTCACTTCTCACTCCTCCAAGTTCACAGGTTGCAGGCAGTTCTTATACTGTACACAGAATTTAACGTTTATGAACTTCACCAGGCTTTAGTGTTTGAAAAGTAAATGGTTACCACTCAGGAAGTTTCTTGTTGGTTTTCAGTGAGAGATTTGTTGCTCGTTGGACACCCACAACTGATTCCTTCCGATCAGCCACTTCAGTGTCTTGCTGAAGAAACTTGCCCCATTAGGATTTCCCAGATGATCACCTCTTTCTTTCAGGTCTCCACAGAGTTCCTTTTTGTTTCCCTTATTTCAAGTGAAACATTATGCGGCCAGTCCTCTCTTATATGGACCACAAGGGTTTTGACCAGGCTGAACTAAGCAGTTTTAACTTGTCTTCCAAATGGGCTTTTCCACAAGCTTGGCAGCTTGTCCTGTTCCAGTCCCAGCTGCTGCTGAACTGTCGAACTGAATTCTCTCTCTGTCAGAGAAAACCACATGACCCTCTTAGAGCAGCAAACTGCACTCAGACTGCGGCACGGGACCCAATCTTCTGAGTTCGTTCATCTGTGGCTTTCCAAAACAATAATTCATTGCCCTACATGATGTCCAATTAACAGCTACTTGTGAAGTCCTTATAGGCACTCTTCAAAGTTTTTGCAAAGGCACTCGATGCCTGGACTTTCTGGCTTGAGCAGAGCTCTGGCTTTTTAAATGTGTATGACCTGCACTAAAAAAAGCCTGCCACAGTTTATCTCCTTTAAAACATATCTATCTGCAGTATGAAATCTAACACTCTGGTCACAATCTCTTTATTCCTCTTGAAAAGTATTGCATTTTCGGATTTCTACTCCAGTGACTTGCACCTCCTCCCTCGCCACCGTTTGGGCCCCCAAAACAGTCCTTTCCAAGTGATTCTGTAGGGGTCATTTCCTGTATCCCTGTGGTCCTCGTTTTCCAACGCGCCAGCCTTCAAATAGACAGCGCCCATGGGGAGAAGGCTGGAGATAACATGGCGGGGCAGCCTCGATGGGCTGAATCGCCTGCGTCTTACTCTCCCCCTCCCGAGAAGGGGAGGGGGGGGGTCATCGACTGCATTTTAGCGGGACCCGCGGAGTTTATCCAGCAATTTTTCGGCCGCTTTGCTTCCCAGTCAAGCTCCTGCTCTTCGCCGGGCCAAATCGTTTGGTGAGTCGGGGGTCCAGACGCTGGAGCGACTCAGCCGGTCTCGCCGCGAGAAAGACTCGGGTCCGGCTGAGTTCCTGCAGCCCTTCGGTGGGGGTTTAAACTACAGACTCGGGAGTCATTTCCCTCGTTGGAGAGGAGGGGGGCTGTATTTTGTATCAATTCGGAAAATGGCCCTGGGGAGGGGGACACACACTGAACGAAGCTGGACGAAACTCCCCTCTCGTGGCTTTAATGCCTGTGCAACGAGGGGGGGGGGGGGGGCTGAACCAAACTGGACAAAACTCCCCTCTCGTGGCTTTAATGCCTGTGCAACGGGGGGGGGGGGGGGGCTGAACTAAGCTGGACAAAACTCCCCTCTCGTGGCTTTAATGCCTGTGCAACGAGGGGGGGGGGGGGGCTGAACCAAACTGGACAAAACTCCCCTCTCGTGGCTTAAATGCCTGTGCAACGGGGGGGGGGGGGGCTGAACCAAGCTGGACAAAACTCCCCTCTCGTGGCTTTAATGCCTGTGCAACGAGGGGGGGGGGCTGAACCAAGCTGGACAAAACTCCCCTCTCGTGGCTTTAATGCCTGTGCAACGAGGGGGGGGGGGGCTGAACCAAACTGGACAAAACTCCCCTCTCGTGGCTTTAATGCCTGTGCAACGGGGGGGGGGGGGCTGAACCAAACTGGACAAAACTCCCCTCTCGTGGCTTTAATGCCTGTGCAACGAGGGGGGGGGGACTGAACCAAACTGGACAAAACTCCCCTCTCGTGGCTTTAATGCCTGTGCAACGAGGGGGGGGGAGGTTGAACCAAGCTGGACAAAACTCCCCTCCCGTAACTTTAGTGCCTGTGTAACGAGGATGGGGGGGGGGGGCTGAACCAAGCTGGACAAAACTCCCCTCCCGTGGCTTTAGTGCCTGTGCAACGAGGGGAGGGGAGGTTGAACCAAGCAGGACGAAACTCCCCTCCCGTGGCTTCAGTGCCTGTGCAGAAGGCGTGGTTGTGCCCCGGCCAACGTCACGAAACTTGTTCTGAGTGGTTCCGAGGAGCCTCGAAACTGGTGGAACATAATCCCTGTTGTCTGCAGGGGAAACATTGACCTCTATCTGCAAGGGAGGACGAGGAAATGATGGTCTCTACCCAGTGGCAAGCAGAAAAAGCTCTCTTCCCCCCACCCTCTCTCCCCCATCCGTCCTGAAGACAAAAGCTGATCAGTTTCTGAAATCGGTGAGGTGAGGAGCGCCCGGACTTGAACTGTTAATGAGTCACGAACTAAACGAGCCAGGGCCCCAGCCATGGCTGGTCTTTTCAGAGATCCTTCCCTGAACGGCTAGCTGTGTGTGTTTTAAACGGTGGCAGAGGGGATGAGGGAGTCTAACGTGGTGAGGGAGGGAGGCATGAGCTGCTGAGACCTTCCAAACTCCTCAGGAGTTGCAGGGGGGTATGCCCTGTTCTTCACAGCCGGCCCCTCCCCCCATTTAAAACTCCACACCTTGCCCACCTCCCTGTTCCTAATTTTTTTTCCCCGTTCATAAATTCTACTGAAATAGTTACTTTAATACCCACCATTTATTTTTCCCCCGAGGGCAGCGATTTATGCCAAATTGCACTTCTCACCACCCCACCCCATTGGCCATTTGGGCGATTGGACAGCTAGTTCTAACCTGGATTCCATGGGGAGCTGAAATCTTAAACCCGTCTAGGTACCATCTCCAATGTCCTGCTAACGAAATGATGTGACATGCTACGTCTACATCCAGTGAGATGCCTTGCCTTCTTTCTTGGCACAATGAAAAGATTGAGGAGTTAAATATCGCCATCATTAATCGCCATTGAAAATTACTCACTTTATTTATTTAAAAGGTCACAGATTGAAATCTTGCTTTAATTGTTCAACCATCAGCATTCCTTTTGAGCTTCTGGCATGGAATAGTTTTTTTTTGGTGCCATTTATATCATTATAAAACTGTCTATTTAGGTGTCCCAGTCACTACTTCCTACTTAAAAAGGACCACCGAGTAAGAGAAATCACAGCATACAAGAGCTGGGATGTAATGTTGAGACTCTATAAAGCACAGGTGAGACCTCACTTGGAGTACGGTGTACAGTTTTTGGGTGCCTTATTTGAGAAAAGACGTGCTGGTGTTGGAGAGGGTTCAGAGATGACTTACTTGAATGATACCAGGAATGAAGCGGTTGGTGTTTGTCAGCTATTGGACTGTACTCGTTGGAGTTCAGAAGGATGAGGGGGACTTCATAGAGACATTTCAAATACCTGGACAGAGTAGATGTGGCAAGGATGTTTCCCCATGGTGGGGGAGTCTCATACAACAGGGCGCAACTTCAGGATAAAAGGCAGTCAATTTAAAACCGAGGCGCAGAAAAATTTCTTTAGTCAGAGGGCCGCGAGTCTGTGGAACTGTTGGCACAGGCAGCTGTCCCTGAGTGCATTTAAGGCAGAGATTGACAGGTATTTGATTAGTCAAGGGTTACAGGAGAAAGCTGGGCAGTGGGGCTGAGCGGTTAGATGGATCAGCTTGTGATTAGAATGACGGAGAGGCCTTGATCGGCTGACTTCTGCTCCGATATCATGTGATCTTGGGGAACCGTGACTGAGCACAGGAAGAGTTGAAATAAGGTGGTGATCAGAATGGGGAAGAAAATGAGAGGCCAGGCCCTGAGCAATGGAGCTGGGGTGGGTGGGGAACGCCACATACAAAAGAGATGTGTACAAAAGTATTGTTCGCAGTGATACAGGAGAATGCTGCATGCTGCTTTCCTCCATTTGCTTGAGGGATGACCTCTGCCCCAGTACTGTTTGTTTGTCCTGACATTGTTCTTTTCACACTCTTCTCCCTTGAAAAATACTAATGAAATGATAAAACGCATGGCACTAAATTTGTTTATCCAATGATTATGTTGAGAAATCTGTTAACATGGTGTATAAATCAGGAAACCGCTGAGAAAATGTTTTATTCCTCCAAATAATTATGGAATAGAGCAGGGGTGGCCAAACCCAACCTTCTAATTTTTAATTTAGACATACAGCACAGTAACAGGGCATCTTGGCCCACGAGTCCATTCTGCCCAATTAATCTACACCCCCGGTATGTACGTGGGCCGAATTGGCCTGTTACTGTCTAAAAGGTTGGCCTCCACTGGGTATAGAGAGAAAGAAAGTAGGAAGTCCTATGATCAGAATCAAAATTCATTGTCAAGAATAATTACAAAATTCATTGTTTTCCAATTGCATCACCAGTGCAACAATGTGAATCTGTGGAATGCTCTGCCACAGAGGGTGGTAGAGGCAGATTCGCTGATTATTTTCAAAAGAGACTCTAGTGGGCAAAGGAGTTAAGGGTTACGGGGATAAGGCTGGAAAGGGGTACTGATGGTAGTGATCAGCCATGATCTGTAAAATGGCGGTGCTGGCTGGACGGGCCGAAGGGCCTACTCCAGCTCCTATTGTCTATTGTCAAACATATCTATAAGCCAGCTGACACAAAATAAATAAAAATAGTGTGTGAAAAGTTAAAATAAGGTTCACTGAGCATTCAGGATTCTGGTGACAGCAGGACAAAGAAGCTATCCTGCTCCTGAATATTCGTCTTCAGGCTCCTCTACCTTTTTCCCCGATGGTAGCAGTGTGAGGAGGGCATGGCCTGGGTGGTGGGGGTCCTTGAGGATAGAGACTGCTTGCTTAGAAGCAGCCTCTTGTAGCCTGGTGCCTGTGATGTTGAATATTGAATGGTGGAGCAGGCTCAAAAGCTGTCTGGCCTACTCCTGCACCTGTTTTCTGTGATTCTATGCTTCTTCCTCTTGGCTCTTGGAACTTTCCACAAGTCTGAAAGGAAAAAATATGCTGGGGTTTTTACAAAGCCTTTTACACCCTTTTCATAATGCACTGAAACGTGAAAGTCTCAAGACGCTGTATTGAAGTTTTTAAAAAAATGCTGGCAAAACTCAGCAAGTCACACAGTGTCCATAACTGACGTTTCGGGCCTGAGGCCTTCTTCGAGGTATTTATTTCATCATGTACTAATACTTTTTCAGCCAGTGAAGTGGTTTTGGAGAGTAGACACAGCAGCCAATTCACATCTCAGCAACGCGAGAATGACCAGGGAGTGTCTTGTTCCAGATTCCTTTATTGTAATATAATAAAAACAGTGCAATATTACACAGAATTTGCTTTCGTCTGCCGTAAGACAGACAGATGCACCTTCGTCAGAAATAGCCTGAAGCACTTCTTACGGCCACAGAAAGAGAAGCAAAAGGGAGTCCCCGAGGCCCCATGGATTCACCTCCAGCGCTTCCGCAGCCTCACGGAAACCAGTCCAGACGATCAGCAGCCCAAGCCCCAGATCTGAACCTCTGACACGGTCGGGAAACCTTCAGAGCCCTCGGCACCCTCTTGCTTCTCGGTTCCAATAACTGGTACCCCTTCAGCCAGTTTCCAACAATGCGTGTGAATTTCTCGATCGCAGCTGCCAGCAGCCCACGTGGATTCCAAGCCTCGAGTCGGCAACAGCCTGTGTGTTCTTAAGCCTTGGAGCCCCTCACTGGTCTGTCTCCGTGGTCATCATCCTGTGGGCTATCTCCTCTGATTCTCCTTCTCAAATTGGGGGTGCCCTGCCCCAGTACTCTGCTTCCCCAGAGTCTGCATCCCCTCGTGGCTGCTGTCGATCATAGGTGCTGCCATCTTGCAGCCACAGAATTTTCAAATAAAAACACCATCTGCTCCATTAACAGGCTGTTCAAAGCCTGTACAGAGTTGATGGCAGTCGGACTGGGTGGTTGGGGGAGATCTTAAACAGTTTTTTTGCATCAGCAAGAATCTGACGTCATGTATAAGGAAGGAAGGGAAACGAGCAGTCATGGCAGGGAACATACTGGGATTAAAGAGGAGGAGGTGCTTACTATCTTACAGCAAATAAAGGTAGATAAATCCTCAGGCCTGATGTGATGTCCCCTCTGACCTTGAGGGAGACAAGTGTACAAATTGCAGGGGCCCTGGCAGAAATATTTATAACTTCCTTACCTATGGGTGGGGTGCCAGAGGATTGGAGGGTAGCTCATGTTGTTCTGTTGTTTTAAAAAATGCTCCAGAAGTAAACCAGGAAGTTACAGGCTTGTTGAGCCTGACATCAATAGTAGGTAAATTATTGGAGGGTGTTCTGAGAGATCGGACAGCCAAGGGCTGATTAAGGACAGTTAGCATGGCTTTGTGCATGGTAGGTCATGTTCAATGAATCTTATAGAGTTTTTCAAGAAGGTTACCTAGAAAGTAGATGAAGAAAAGGCTGTGGATGCTGTCTACATGGACTTTAGTGAGGCCTTTAAGAAGGGCCCACACAGAAGGCTAGTTCAGAAGGTTCAGGCATTAGGTATCCATGGAGAGGTTGTAAACTGGATTCAAAATTGACTGAATGGGAGAAGACAGAGTGGTAGTGGAAAATTGCTTCTCAAACTGGAGGCCTATGATTAGTGGTGGGCCTCAGGGATCAGTGATGGGGCTATTGTTGTTTGTTGTCTATATTAATAATCTGGATGATAAAGTAGTAAATTGGATCAGCAAATATGCTGATGACACTAAGAATGGAGGCATTTGTGGCCAGCGAGGAAGGTTTTCAAAGCTTACAGAGAGATCTGGACCAACTGGAAGAATGGGCCAGAAGGTGGCAGATGGAATTTAATGCAGAGAAGTGTGAGGGCTTGGATTTTGGAAGGACAGACTAAGGTAGGACATAGTAAATGATAAGGCACTGAGGAGTGCGGAGGAACAAGGGGATCTGGGGATTCAGTTGCATAATTCCCTGAAAGTGGCGTCACAGATGGATAGGGTTGTAAAGAAAACTTTTGTATCTTGGCCTTCATAAATCAAAGTATTGAGTACAGGACTTGAGATGTTATGATGAGGTTGTACAAGCCATTGGTGAGGTCAGATTTGGAGTATTGTATGCAGTTCGGGGTGCCAAGCTAAAGGAAGGATATCAGTAAAATTGAAAGAGGGCAGAGAAGATTTACTAGGATGTTGCCGGGTCTTCAGGAATTGAGTTACAGGAAAAGATTACAGGTTAGGACTCTATTCCTTGGAGTGTAGAAGAATGAGGAGAGATTTGATAGAGCTTTACAAAATTATGAGAGGTATAGACAGAGAAAATGTGAGTAGGTTCTTTCCACTTAGATTAGGAGACATAAATACAAGAGGACATGGCTCTAGGGTGAAAAAGGGGAAAGGTTTAGGGGGAACATTAAGGGGAACTTTTTCACTCATTGGTGAGCGTGTTGAATGAGTTGCCATCTGATTTGGTAAATGTGGGCTCACTCTAAAGTTATAAGAATAAATTGGATAGATAGATGGATGGGAGAGGTCTGGAGGGTTATGGAATGGGTGCAGGTCAGAGGAACTAATGGTATGATGTTTTTGGCACAGACTAGAAGGACCAAATGGCCTGTTTTCTGTGCTGCGGTGTCCTATGGTCCGCAACAGCGACAGTGCTATCATTTCAGCAGGTCTTGCCGTGCTGCCATTTTTCTGGCCTTGATTGAGATTGATCTGAAGGATAAATATTGATTAGAAAACATTTCAGATCATGGTCATGGAATCCTTTACTTCCTTACAAATGAGTAGATGGATACTTTGGTTAAACATCTCATCCTAAAGATGATTTCCCCAATCGTGCAGAACATTGGTGTACCAACTTTCTGTCAAAGGTTCTTGAAATGGAAACCGAACCCTTTGACTCAGACACTGGAGCTATCCAGGAGTCACAGCGGGCTCTTCACTCATCACTGGGGACTATAACTGACCTTTTCTGCCTCCATTCTACTGCTCCTCCTCCAACATGTTCCTCTTGAGGTCCTCGTGTCATTGCAACACCGGTTCTTGGAACTTTCTGCAAGTCTGAAAGGGAAAAATGTGCAAAGTCACCCAATCCCAACTTTTTCCTCAAAAATTAGCAGATGGATGGAGCCTGTTTATAAATGGATTGATTGTTATATTTATTTGGAATAAGTCTAGGATCATTTTTTAAAAATTTGTAGTTACAAAATTAAGCAGCTTGTGATGGGCAAAATTAATCCATTTGTCGTTAACTAAAACATTGGGTGTGTTGTTTCTGGGAACTTGCTGTGGGACATTGTTAGCCATGTTTGCCTGCTTGAAGTGGATTGAAGATAATATTGTGATCCTAGTTTTATTTTTCAGGCTTATTTGATGTCTGACATGTACTGGTACTATTTGTCTTTGTAAAACAAAGGAAGAAAGGCTTGTATTTCTATCTTGTCAGTGAAGTACTGTGTAGCCAATAAAGAGATTGTTGTACTGATGGGTGGCATTAGAGTGCAACTGATCTGGGCCAGGAATAACCACATTTAAAAATACTGCCTTGCTTTATAGAGAAGTGCAAAAGCAATCATCTTGCTAAGCAGGATCCCAGAAATCAAATGGTGTATTACTGATGGCCAGGATACTAAGAATGTAATTTCTCCTTTGTATGGTGGTGTTGAAAACTTTTGCCAAGCGACGTAACCTTGCCAATCTTGGTTTAGTGTCCTCTTTTCGTGATACGACTCCCAACCGTTTACAACTTTTGTGCAACCCTGAAATGTTGCCTGGCTTTTGTGATTACATTCCAGAAAGGAGATCTTGCAACTTCAGCCCTTCGACTTCAGCCTGAGATTTGTGTAGCAGTCTAGCTGCTGTATGGTGATCAGTTCGGGGCAGGATGGGATAATTTCAAGTAACTTGCCAGCTTTTGGAGTGAGATCATGCTTGCACCAGAGTACAACAGTTAATTGGTTCTGCTGGCTGAATGAGATGCATTGGGAAATGATGAACATGATCCGATTTCACATCTTGCAGTATAGAATTCTGCTTTGACCACGTTTTGGTTCAATATTTTTTTGCAATATTTTATATTGTGCCATACTTTTGATGTGTGATAAACAATTTTACAAAAACATACCTGATGCAAAGTTTTGAAAGTAACAAGGTTGCTCTGTGTACAGACAAAGACTGAATAGTGTTACTCCGCAAGATTCTGGAGAGTCCCAAGAAGAAGAATTGAATGCATGACAGTGGTGTTAATCCAGCTTTACTTGACCTGTTAATAACTGAGTAGGCAGATTCAATTTTACAAGTAATCAATCAACACATTTATACAACATACAATATGTCAAATGCATTTGAAAGCACCACTCTCCATTTTTAATCTCAAGACAAATGAACAAGACGTACATGTCACATTTTATAGATTACACCAGGGTGAGAGGGTACAAATTCCTAAATCTATCCCTGCTTGAAAGGATGAGTGGAACTGCACAGTGACAGAGTCGCCTATCTGTCAGTAGCCTTTGTCCAATGTGTTTGCACATTCAAAGGTTTTCCTTCAGGTGCTCATCTCCATGGATGTCAACCTCTTAGCCGAGTCTTTGGGTGCACCACTGACCAGCGTGGAGACCCAAACACCCCACTTAAAAGGAAGTAGAAATAACACAAATTTCTGTCACATCTTCACCATTGCTGCCTATTCTCCGCACACTTTCCCACTAATAATAAACTTCTGAAGTAGTCGTTATGACGTAGGCAATACCTTTTCTTCCAGTAGGCCCCTCCAAAGTGACAATGTAATTTTTCTTGGTGTTGTGGAGGAGTGATGAATGCAGTGGTTTTCAACCTTTTCTTTCCATTCACATACCAGTTTAAGGGATTGCTTAAGGTGGTATGTGGGTGGAAAGAAAAAGTTTGAAAATGACTGTTTTAATCGTCCCTCATTGACTCGTTATGTGCAGGGTTTCAGAACTCCAAAGGAAATAGGCCAAAAACAATTTTTCTCAAGCAAAATATTTCCATTACAATTGGGTCTTGAGCAGTAGTTCTCGATCTTTTTTTCTCCCCACATATACCACCTTAAGTTTGAAAACCACTGGATTTTTCGCTGGAAAATGAGATACCTGGCAGTACTTTAAAAGTAGCTGTGCAGTGTTTTGTGTTGCCAAGATGCAGGTGGAATCTCAGTTTATTGCTCCATACAAAACCTGGCACCACCGACAATGCAGCATTGGAATAGTGGGTGTAGCAGGGTAATCGCTCACAGGAAGCCAAGGTGGTAGACCTTCTGCTTAAGCTTTTTTTTTAAACCACTCACTCCTTGAGGAAAGGCTCAGGCCTGAAACGTCAGTAAAATATCTTTGCCTCCTATGGACACTGCGGGATCGGCTGAGTTCCTCCAGCATTTCTATTGTTACAGAGTCCAGAGGACCCCAAAAACCAGCAACAATAGATATGCACCACAAAACAGGGTTACTTAAACAAAAGTAGTTTTTAATTATATTTGAACAAGAAAACAGAATTCAATTTTAACTTATTACTTAACCTACGTAAGCTACTTAATCCCTTCTCTAAAACTAAGCGCAGGTGTGAGTAATGTATATTTAAGCTTTAAAAAGTTCTTTGGATCACAGTCCAATCTCACTGGTTGCAGGCAATTCTTGTACTGTGCTTAGAAGTTGGCATTAACGAAGTTCACCAGTCTTTGGTCCTTAACAGGCAAATGGTTACCACTCAGGTTCTCCTTTGTATGGTGGTGTTGAAAACTTTTGCCAAGCGACGTAACCTTGCCAATCTTGGTTTAGTGTCCTCTTTACATGATACGACTCCCAACCATTTACAACTTTTGCGCAACCCTGAAATGTTGCCTGGCTTTTGTGATTGCATTCCAGAAAGGAGATCTTGCAACTTCAGTCCTTCGACTTCAGTCTGAGATTTATGTAGCAGTCTAGCTGCTGTATGGTGATCAGTTAGGGGCAGGATAGGATAATTTCAAGTAACTTGCTAGCTTTTGGAGTGAGATCATGCAGTTACTTGGTTCTGCTGGCTGAATGAGATGCATTGGGAAATGATGAACATGATCCGATTTCACATCTTGCAGTATAGAATTCTGCTTTGTCCACGTTCTCGTGGAGGGTTCTCGTTGGTCTTCAAAGAGAGATTCCTTTTTGTTCCAGGACATCCGCACCTAATTCCTGTTTAATTGGTTTTGCTGACTAGACCGGCCCCCTTCAGGGTTCTCTAGATGATCCTCTTTCTTTCAGGTCACCTTTCAGACAGCCAGCCTTCTCATTTGACCAGGTCTTCCAAAAGTTTGCCAGCTTTGTCCTTCTGGAACTGATTTCTGTCTCTTCTCTCTTTGTTTCACACCCTCCCTCTCTGAGACCAAAACTGTTCTGTCTGCCTGCAAAAATCACATGCTCTCCCAGGCAAGCTGTATGCTGCAACTTGGTTGCTCTTTTTGCAAAAAGCACTCTGCAAAAGTCCTGCAAATATTCTGTGTTTTAAAATGTTTGTGTGCAGCCTGCTCTAATAATCCTTCGCAAAACACCTCTAAATACTCTATCACTTCTATGTTTTTGATCCTTGTGAATAAATGTTTTCTACCGATCTTTAAGCCATTAATTATTTTAAAGACATTTAGCACGGTAACAGGCATTTCCGTCCCACGGGGCAAAGCTGCCCAAATATACCAATTAACCTACAAATCCCATACGTTTTTGAAGGTGGGAGGGAACCCACGGAGGGGGAGAATGTACACACTCTTTACGGAGAGCACCAGATTTGAACCTGGGTCGCTGGCGCTGTAACAGTGTTGCGCTAATCTTCTGTAAGGGAAATGTGCATAAATAGAAAGACATCTGAGTCAAGTTTAATGTATTTTAATTGAGTGGGTAATGAGTTATTAATGACTGCTGCCTTTTATGTGCGAGGGTGAGCAAATTTAAGTTCCAAGGAGTCACTAACTTGGAGGACCATTCCTGGACGCAACATACTAATTTCATCATGAAAAAAGCGCGTCAGTGCCTTCCTTCCTCAGAAATTTGCAGAGGTTTGGTTTGATATCGGAAACCTTCAACAGATGTGTAATGGAAAGTGTGCAGACTGGCTGAAAGCCCTGCAAAAGGCTGTGGACACAGCCCAGTAGATCACAGGCAAAACTCTCCCTACCGTCAGAGAGCAGCAGCAATCAACAAGGATCCACACCACCCAGCACACACTCTGTTTTTGCTGCTACTATCAGGAAAGAGGCCTCGGGGCCACAAGACGCGCACCACCAGGTTCAGAAACGGCTGCTATCCCTCCACCATCAACAGCAAACTCATTGAGATACTCATTTAAGGATTCTGGCTTTGCACTTAATTATTACTGAATTTTTTTTCTGTATTTGAACAGTTGGAGTGTTTGCATATCTCCCTTTTGTGTACTTACCTGTATCTTTTTCCTGAGTACCATTTACACTACTGATAAGTAGTTTCCTGCAGGGAAAAGAATTTCAGGGTTGCATGTGATATCATGTCTACTCAGAGAATAAATCTGAACTTTGAACTTTTGAATTTTGAACTTAAACTGGAATTTTAAAAAAATTTAAATGTAGACATACAGCACGGTAACAGGCCATTTCGCTCACAAGTCTGTGCCACCTAATTTGTACTCCATTAATCTGGTACGTTTTGAACGGTGGAAGGAAGCCGGAGACCCCAACGAAAACCCACTGGGAGAATGTACAAATTCCTTACAGACAGTGCAGGACATGAACCCCGGTTTGGTACCGATTTATAGACAACACTTTCAATTTTGAGCATTTCCCAATTTCTTTTTTTTTTAATATTTTAAAATTTAAAAACCAAAATACATACAGTTAATAAAGAGATTAATGCATAATATATTTCTTTTCTTTCTTTGGCTTGGCTTCGTGGACGAAGATTTATGGAGGGGGTAAATGTCTACGTCAGCTGCAGGCTCGTTTGTGGCTGAAAAGTCCGATGCGGGACAGGCAGACACGGTTGCAGGGGAAAATTGGTTGGTTGGGGTTGGGTGTTGGGTTTTTCCTTCTTTGTCTTTTGTCAGTGAGGTGGGCTCTGCGTTCTTCTTCAAAGGAGGTTGTTGCCCGCCGAACTGTGAGGCACCAAGATGCACAGTTTGAGGCGATATCAGCCCACTGGCAGTGGTCAATGTGGCAGGCACCAAGAGATTTCTTTAGGCAGTCCTTGTACCTCTTCTTTGGTGCACCTCTGTCACGGTGGCCAGTGGAGAGCTCGCCATATAACACGATCTTTGGAAGGCGATGGTCCTCCATTCTGGAGACGTGACCCATCCAGCGCAGCTGGATCTTCAGCAGCGTGGACTCGATGTACATAGTGTATAGCCCAAAAAATCCCACTATCCCACCCTTTAATCGACGTAACGCTCCCTCCTTACACACTAATTTCACACCTAAACTACCATCTATCTACCCCCCCAAAAAAAACAAAAAATAAAGAAAAAGGAGGTGTAAACTACAATAACACAGACAATTACCATGTACTGAGGTACTTCTATCACAACAAGGCTGAGGTATTCAAAATTTTAAACCCATGTAATCCAAATAAGGGCTCCAAACTTTCTGATTTAAAAAAAAAAGATAATTATATCATAAATTATGTTATTTTTCACAATGGCATACAAGATCTCATTCTGTTTGCCATCTATGTTAATTCAAATCTATATTACTTTTCCAAGTAATCGTAATACATTTTCTCGCTAATGCCATTTGAAATTTATTTAATCAATTCCAAACAAATCATTTTAATATTACTTAACAAAAATATTGATGGGTCCACTGGAAGTTTTAAGAATATCTTGTAAAAGTTCCTTGAATCGCATCCAGAAAAGTTTGACCTTATCACAGAAAAAGTTCCTGTTGCTTTCTGACATCTAAAACATAAATCTGTAGAAAGTAAATTATATCTCTTTAATTTCTCAGGAATTAAATATAATTGATGTATAAAATTATAATGAATTAATCTATATCTTACATTTACAATTTTTGTCAGACTATCCTTACTCAAATTTCTCCAATCCTCTTGAGTAATTTCTATTCCTCAATCTTTTTCCTATTTTAACCTGGATTTTTGTAAATCTAGTTTAGGCATTTTATTCTGCAATAATGCATACATTTCAGATATAAATCTTTTTTTCCTACCTTCCATAATTAAAATTTCAAATTTAGCCTGTGTAGGTAACCTCAGAGTATTCCCAAAATGATCCAATAACAGAGCTCTAACTTGATGATAACAAATAAGAGTATTTGATGGTGTTTCATATTTCTCCTTCATTCTTTGAAAAAATATAAAATAACCTGTTTCATAACAATCCTGTACAAGTTTTATTCCTTTTTGATCCTATATTTTCAAAAGTTGATTATTAACTGTAAAGGGAAAAAGTTTATTCTGATACTAAGGTGTCTTCCTAGAAACTTTACCAAGTGTACCTATTTCTTCATTTATCCTATTCCATATTTCTATCAAATGTCTCAAAATTGGTGAATTATACTTGTGCCACAATTTTAAATTCCATTTATATATAAATTGATATCTCTTATTCTTATTAATGTGATTTAATTCAATATCTGCTCAAATCAATCGACTTTCCAGACGTGACAGAGGTGCACCAAAGAAGAGGTACAAGGACTGCCTAAAGAAATCTCTTGGTGCCTGCCCCATTGACCACCGCCAGTGGGCTGATCTCGCCTCAAACCGTGCATCTTGGCGCCTCACAGTTCGGCGGGCAGCAACCTCCTTTGAAGAAGACCGCAGAGCCCCCCTCACTGACAAAAGACAAAGGAGGAAAAACCCAACCCCAACCAACCAATTTTCCCCTGCAACCGTGTCTGCCTGTCCCGCATCGGACTTGTCAGCCACAAATGAGCCTGCAGCTGATGTGGACATTTACCCCTCCATAAATCTTCGTCCACGAAGCCAAGCCAAAGAAAGAAAAGAAATATATTATGCATTAATCTCTTTATTAACTGTAATTATAATAATAATCTTTAATTATGCTGTATTATAATAACTTTGAAAAAAGTTGTAGACCTTGCAGTTCATATTTCCACATTAATTCTTGTAAAGACACTCTTAACATTTTATCTTTCCATTAAAAACTTCCTAACTATAAAATTCAAATCTTGAAAACATTTTTTGAGGAACTTTACAAGCAATAGACTGAAAGAAATATTGTAATCTAGGAAAAATATTCATTTTGATACAATTAACTCTACCTATTAATGTTTTTTTTTCAAAAGATTGCGTCCCACTGTATTGGGCAGGCTGCACTGCAGTGCCTATTCACAGGCACAATCCCATTACAGATCAGCACGGGGGCTTTGACCTGCTCCGTTTACGACCTTGGCTGTTTCACCCCTCTTTATCACACCTGGTGGTTCTAGGTTCCCCTGGAAGCACCATATGGATACTGAACTTAATGCGGATGCCTGATCGGCATAGCCCGCAGCACCCCAGAACTCCTGGCCTCAAGCAGTCCTACAGCCTCAGCCTCCGAGCAGCCGGATAACAGGCGCACGCCACTACGCCCGGCACCTATTAGTGTTATCGGTAAATCCTTCCATCAATTTTAAATCATTTTTAATTTCAAGGTAAATAATTTAATATAAATGGTTAAAATTTTTATCAACTTTAATACCTAAATATTTCATTTGATCTGACCATTTAAAGTGAACAATATTCTTACAAGAAAATTATGCCTCAATCAATTGCATAATTTCACTTTTTTCCCCAATTAATTTTATAACTAGATATTTCTCTATTATTCCAATCTATCATAAAAATCTGAAGGATTCTTTTAGTTCTGTTAAATCAAAACATCATCCGCAAATAAATTAATTTTAAATTATTCAGATTTCACTTTAATACCTTTGATATTACTATCCTGTCTTATTAACTGGGCCAAAGGTTCAAAGCCAATGTAAACCACGGTGGTGACAAAAGACAATTTTTTACCTGATCTTCAATTGCCTTTAATAAGAGAGTAAAAAATTGGAAGCTCTTTCACTCATAAGGAAATTATAAAAGCACTTAAATCAAGGCCTAATGGAAAGTCTCCAGGTGAAGATGGGTTCATGGCTGAATTTTATAAGAAATTTCAAGATTTAATAATACCTTTATTGATTGAGGTTCTTGAACAAGCTTTGGGAACTCATTCTTTACCAGATTCTTTTTCTCAAGCAATTATTACAGTTATACTTAAGATAGAGACGCTTTGAAAGCAAGTTCTTATTGACCTATATCTTTGTTAAATGTTGATTATAAAATTGTAACGAAGGCTCTAGCTAATAGATTGGCAAGGTATTTACCATCTTTGATTTATATAGATGAAGCTGGATTTATTAAAGATCATTATTCTGCAGATAACTTTACTGTTGATTAGTCTGATAAATATTTCACAGGAGGAATTCAACTTACCAATGGTCTTATCATTAGATGCTGAAAAATTATTTGATAGAGAAGAATGGGGATTTTTATTCAAAGTATTGGAAAAATTTAAATTTGGACCAATATTTATTAGTTGGATTAAGGCAATATATAAAAATCCTGTGGCTAGAGTTGTGACGAATGGACAGATATCATTGCTGTTTATATTGAAGCGATTTCCCAATTTCAAAACGTGTAATCTTCAAAGTAATGCAAGAATGATATGCTGAATTACAATAGACAATAGGAGCTGGAGTAGGCCATTTGGCCCGTCGGGCCAGCACCACCATTTTAGATCATGGCTGATCATTACCATCAGTACCCCTTTCCAGCCTTATCCCCATAACCCTTAACTCCGTTACCCACAAGAGTCTTATCTAACTCTCTTTTGAACATAGTCAGCGAATCCGCCTCTACCACCCTCTGTGGCAGAGCATTCCACAGATTCACACTTCTCTGGGTAAAAAAATGCTTTCTCATCTCCGTCCTAAAGGGCCTACCCTGTATTCTTAAACTATGCCCTCTAGTCCTCGTCTCCCCCATCATTGGGAACAAGTAATCAAACTTCACCTTGTCTATCCCCCTGATGATTTTGTAGACCTCAATCATGTCCCCCCTCATCCTTCTAAACTCCAATGGATACAAGTCCAGTTTTTCTAGCCTTGCTGCATATGACATCCCTGGAACTAACCTTGTAAATCTGCGCTGCACACCCTCTATAGCTAGTATGTCCTTCCTCAAGTTTGGAGACCAGAACTGGACGCAATACTCCAGGTGGGGTCTCACCAGGGCCCTGTATAACTGCAGAAGGGTGTCTCTGTTCCTATACTCCAATCCCCTCTTTATGAAAGCCAACATTCCATTTGCCTTCTTCACAGCTTTCTGAACCTGCATGCTAGCCTTCAGTGACCGGTGAACAAGTACACCCAGATCCATTTGCACTTCCCCACTCCCTAGCTTGTCTCCATTTAAATAATACTCTTATCAATCCAATAAACCAAACTCTGTAGATGCAGATTTATGTAGCTTTAATTGGTTGATATAAACAGGTAAACATTTTGCATAACTTTGCATCAAGTTTTTCATAACGATG
Source organism: Narcine bancroftii (assembly GCF_036971445.1). NCBI lineage: Eukaryota > Metazoa > Chordata > Chondrichthyes > Torpediniformes > Narcinidae > Narcine > Narcine bancroftii. The sequence continues at coordinate 78,384,249 of NC_091481.1, forward strand.
AATAGACAAAGTATTCTGTTATATTTAAAGACGTGATGATATAAAACGATATTAGATGAATTAAGATGACAAGAAATGATTTAAGACGAATTCAAAGAAAAGTTTTTCGAGCTTGCGTCCCTCTCCAAAGAATGAGAAAGCAAGTCTGCATGGATATTACGACATATGACATCATAGTAACTATGGTAATGCTACAAACAATACTTATCCTTAAAGGGATAGGCACAAAATTACTAAGAAGCAAAAACACGAGGTTTTAACATTTACATCGATCACTGGCATTGTAAAGGCATTGCACTAACCGCAACATTAATCTCCTTTTATACTCACTTTTACTCTCCTTATCATGTAAAGTCTTCTTGTATAGTAGTTGAGCTTTATTGGCTAAGAAGCAGTTTGGGACAAGCTGATGTCTAAAAGATGCAATGTAACTACAAGTGAATGATTATGCTGAATGACAGGCCAGGCATGATGGGCCAAATGGTCTACTTTTTTCTTTGAGTAGCTGAACCAAGATTTCTGAACCAAAACGACTGGGTGTGGGCGATTCACGACTGAAATAGAATGCAGTATCGTGCCCGCAATCCAGATCCATTCACCTGCAACAGCATTGGCAGGGTAGTATCAATGGCTGCTTCCTATCCTCCCGCTGGGATGCAGCGGCAGTTGGATCTCTCCTAGATTTTGCAGCTGGGTTACGCTGTAGATCAGGACAACAATCCGAGCAACTGAAAAAGAAATCTGTGCTTTGAGAATTGCTCACAATTACAAGCGATCATTCCACTTTCCTCTAAGCAGTATTGGATGCATTCCATCAGTTACATAAACATTGTAATTCAATGATTATTTCATGACTGACCTACATTCTACTAAATTTTACAAACAAACTCAATTTTCAGAATCCGAATTTATTGTCATGAACAAGTCAAGAAATCTTGACGTTTTCCCGCAGCAGCGTAGCGCAAACATTCATATTATAACCATCTTACCACGTTACTATAAATAAATAAAAATAATAATGCACAAAAACTAAGGCATTGAGCATTTAGGAATCTGATGACGGAGGGGAAGAAGCCATCTTTGTGCCGCTGAGTGCTCATCTTCAGGCTCCTGTACCTTTTTCCCAATGGTAGCAGAGTGAAGAGGGCATTGTCTGGGTGTTGATAGAGGCTGCCTTAAGACACCGCCTCATGGAGATGTCCTCGATAGAGTGAAGTCTGGTGCCTGTGATGTCACAGGCTGAGTTAACAATTGCATTCCTTTGGTAACTACCGCTATTGAAATTCTCCTAAGTGTTCAGAAAGGTCCCATTGCTTTTATGTTTTCTTCGAACCACTTAACTCCCTGCTCACAGCATATGTTTCAATCTGCTGTCTACTATATGTCTTGTAGTAGATGTACAGCTGTTAACAGCCATTCTCAATGGGGGCCCTATGGCACATTTAAATAAAAGCCTTGTTTTATTTTCACCTCAAGTAATAATTCTTTATACTCTATTGTCGGTCAGAGAAGTACAGGAAACAAAAAAGACTAACACACAAGGAAGGGGCCTATAAACTTTGAGCAGATTCCTGGGTGGGGGGATGCATAGCAGAAGAAAGGTTGGGAATGGCTGGTTCAGAGCATCACATCCAAACCAGAATTCCACATTGTGAGATATGGGTACAGTCAAAAAAAAGAACATCACATCATTCCTCGTCATCAAATATGGTTTGGTGTAGATCTCCAATCAACATTTGACTTCTGGGATTTTAGCTTTGACATTGGAATTAATGATCCTGCTATTTGAATTTTTAGCTTAAACTGCATGATTTCCGGGCGCAGTTTTATCGAGACTCGCAAATGATAGAAAAGAGGTTTAGCCTCTTATCGCTGGTTGGGTGGGGGGGGGGAGTAAGCCATGTAGTGGCTCACCAGAGGCTCAATCAAACTGGCTTGGGAGGTTTCATGATGTAGCAATGCGATGACGTCATTTGGAACGTGCGGGGTTTTCGAAAGCTGCATTTGACTGAGTAAACAACTTTCGCTGAACTTCGACTCGACTACGTCTGATCATTTTTTCATTCTTCGTTTCACACTGCGACACAGTTGCTACAACATCAACATTGTTTATTACAGAATCACCATTTAAGCTCTGATTGGAGGCTTGTGCGTTGCGTTTACAGCACAGACGTAGGCCCTTTGGCCCAATTTGTCCATGCTGACCTGAGCCAGTCCTGTTTGTCTGCCTCTGGCCCATATCCTTCTAAAACGTTCCTACCAACGAGGAATGCAAATGCACTTGTCTGTTTAACTGGCATAATTTCCATAAATGCATTGTGTATGAGTACATTTGAAGTTGTAGACTATTGCAACCCAGAACATATGCACTCAGTTTTAGCATATCTGTGTCAGCTATCTGAATTCATTGGAATACCTTATCCCTTAAATTTATTATAAAATATTTATTTCATTTCAAAGATATGAGGGACTCTGATTTCACTGCTTGTATGTACTGTGAAATTTCACAGCCAACATAATGTGGAAAGAATTCTGATTTTTTTCAATTTTTAGTAAAGCAGCAATTTGCATGTGAGCCGTTGCATGAATTCAAGGTGGTTTTTAATTTAATTAGCTGAGAAGTTGTGTAAATATGCTGCTGGGCCGGTGCCAGACTATTTTGCGCCCTAGGCAAAGCTAACTACTCGCACCCCACAAAAAAATGGCCAATTTCGATTTTCAAAAACTGATGTTTTGTAGAAAAAACTTGGAAGTGCTCAATTTACTTTAAATTGCAAGCAAAATTACTGACCTAGAAGATTTTCACAAACTTTTGCAACTCTGTCATATTTAACATAATATAAAATATATTAGTGTAAAAATTATTTTCTCAAGAAGACAAAGGGACAGAAGCAGGCCACTAGGCCCATTGAGTCTGTTCCATAAAAATATACTAAGCTACTCTATACTAGTTCCAATTTCCGGCCTTTTCCCCATATCCCTTGATGCCCTTACTAATTTTGAATTAACATTTCACAAAAGATAAAAATAAGAGTGTAAAAAACACAAAGGACAAAGCTAATAATGAAACAATTAATCTAAACATAATAAGGTATCTTTTATCAGCCAAGCATTGAAGTTACTCACAGGCCTGACTAGTCAAAGTGATAGCATTTATCTGCTGTCAAAGCCAAGTTTTCTGAAATTTAATAAAGTGATATGTTGTGTGTGTGGGTGCTGCTCAGGCTTAACGCAGATAGCTATTTATAAACCAATTACACAACAAATTATATGAGCAAGAAGAAACTGATGGGGGAAGACGGGCTCTATTGAGCTACTGCAAATAATCACTTACTCCCATGTGATGCATGTGCATGGCGAGCATTGTGATGGTTGTGAGAAGAGTCGGAAAAGATGCTGTATATTTTTATTAGTGTTTGTGTGGCCACCAAAAGAAGATACATATAATAAATCAAACATAAGTTGATTTCACTTACTTGCATTTATTTATATTTTATCTATATTAATCTTTTATGAATCTTTAAAAATATTAATATTTTGTGCCCTACCTACCTTCAAAGCCCGCCACTTCCACATAGTACTCCACTTGACATTGACTGAAGCTGTGGCCGCTGTCACTTGCACTAGTGTTATGTGCCTGCGCGTAGCTGCGCTAAATATATCCCCCATCTATGGGCCTTCTGCACATGTGCCTGCCATCCCTGGTACTCGTATCCATTGTGCATGCACAGATTAAAGTTGGCCATGCCCAGCCAACCAACGGGCCTCAGGACGCTGACTAATAAATTAAGTACACTTTTTCACATTTAACACAGGACATCTGGCCATCTGACCACACCCCTCCGAGGTCTCTGCCCTAGGCGGTTGCCGAGTTCACCAAGCCATAGCGCCTCCCCTGGCTGGAATCTGTCAATGGAATGTTCACTCCTTGCTCTGGCTGCAGGCTGGAAAGCTGAGTTAATTTAAAAAAAATTAAATTTAGACAGACAGCGCAGGAACAGGCCCTTTCGGCCCACAAGCCCTTGGCACCCAATTGACCTCCAGCACCGGATATGAACCCGCGTTGCTGGCACTTAACAGCGTGCCACCCCTTTGAAATTGCTTTTGACCATCCAACCACATTAAAGTCTTCATCTTTTTTTTTTGAAGATTGACATCACTATCTTTCACCAAACGAAGCATTCTACATTGGGTGTTCTTCCTCCCGACACGCTTGGTTCCTAATGAGGGCAGAATATTTGTCATATTTTTAAAACATTTTACTGGTCATCCACTCAACCATTCAAGAACTAATCCCCTGAGTGTGAATTCATCGCTTCCACGACAGCTATTTTGAGAAACACTGTGCTTTTAAATCCAGATTGCATTACTACGTGCTGACTAAACAATGATGTTGAATTTTTATTTGCTGGTTAATCTGGTTCCATTGTTCCATGATTTAATCCTGATCCTTGTCTTTAACCTGGTGCCTTTCTGGGTTGTGTGCTGAACAGTCCTCCTGATAACCATATTGTCTCTGGATTCTCTCTCCAGGACGGACTATGGACTCGCTTAAAAGGCACTCTTGCTCTCAGTCCAAGTTAATAGCTTGATTCAGTGTGCTTCTCCGGAAGGTATCATCCTTTCTGCTCCCACTGATCTTCAGCCTGCTACAGCATTTTCTGTCACTGGATCTAGCAAAGAAAAATCCTTCAAGGTATTGTTTTATCCTTGGTTCGATATGTTTTGCAGGATATGTAGCAAAATTGTAATGTCAGGTGGGATCAACTATTCAAGACTATAATGGGAATCTTGTGCTTTGTTTGTTTTTAATGGGTCGATAAATCTTCTTGAATGGAGCTGTGTTCGAAAATTTTGCACACTGCCGCCAGAGCAATTCTTTGTGTTTTCCTTTGATTTCTTTTAACCCCTGGTTGCTGCCCTTCAAAAAAAAATGTTAATGCTTTATTTCCTCTTTGATCAGGGTAATGTTGGCTTCATCTAAAGAAATCAGCCGTTTAGCCCATCTGGTCTATGCTGGTGTTTGGCTTCCCTCCCCACCCCCCCCCCCTCCCCCCAGCCATCTCACCCAGTCCAATGCTGCCTGTTTGAAATACAGTAAAGCCCTGGTTTGTGGCACCTACAGGGATTGATGTAACGTGATGTGAAATTGAACTGCGTACACTGAAGTGCACAATACGAGCCAGATAAGCGAGTTTTCCAGTTGCTTGAGCCTTACTCTTACAACGCCTAACCAACGCATACACCAGCATAAAGAATAAATAGTTTAACAGTGCAAAATGTAATTTGAAAATAAAAATCTGTATTGTAGTCCTTAATTATGTAAAGTTCACTTTAATTAGGTAGTTCCTATAATTTATGAAATTTAAATTCGAACACCGGTGCTGTAACACCTTTGCGCTAGCTGCTGTGTTGACTGTGTCGCCATTCCCTTCCCCCAAGTTTACAGATAAAGCCTTAAGAATGTACCTAATAATATACTAATAAAGACTTTTTCTAAGCAGGGATAAAGAGACACTTTAAGAGAGTCACCCTAGCTCTTCATCCTGGGCAAGGCCATTTTATTCAAACACAACTTTATTCAAATAGCTGCTGAGCAAAGCCTGACCAAGTCACTCCGCTGGCTGAATATTTGCTCCCATCTTCGCCCAAGGTTTATGTTTTACTTCAGAGAGCATTTGCTTTTGCAATTTTAAACATTTAAATTTTTATTTATTCTTATTCATCTTAAAATTGTATTTATGTCCAAATAAAAAGATAAGGGGGGAGGAGCATGGTCACAAAGGTAGGAGGGAATAGGTGGAGAAGGGAGGGCACAGAAGCAAGAAGGGGAGGAGGGATGATGAGGTGAATAGAAAGGGAAGGGCTGGAGAGCTGAGGGAAAGAAGACGGGGGTGGGGGGAAGGAGAGCAGGTTAGTTCTCTACCCTCAGATCTCCCTAACCCCCCGCCCCCCCCCCACCTCCTCCCAACACCCTCCACCACACTGATTCCCACTCTGACTCCTGCTTGGGTCTTTACCATCCCCTCTCTGTGACAGAGTGCTCGGTCCTCAGAGTGCCTTGCCTTTGTTCCCCTTCGCCCCACATCTCAATGCACACGATGCCAAACTCCTTCTCTTCCGTCGCCTGAGCCGACTCCCACAACTGTGACTCTCCATCCCCCGCCCAAGCCCCTTATTCCCGTTTAAGGCTTCTTCCTCCTTTTGGACACCTTGTCCTTAGCCAGCTGGTCTCTCTGGTTCTTTTTATTTCCAATTGCTGCTAAAATATCAATTTTATCTCTCCCCTCTCTTTTACTTCCTCTGAACGCTCTGCCCTCCACTATCCTGCAACAATCCCATCGTCACCATGAAACCCACAGTCAAGGGTGGTGCTGTTGTACTCTGGCGCACCGACCTCTCCCTTGCTGACGCCAGTCATCAGCTCTCAGACACCTCCTCCTACTTATGCCTTCCACAGGACCCCACCACAGCTCATCAGTCTCCAACTTCATCACCTCAGGTCCCCTCCCTCCCACAGCCTCCAGCCTTATTGTCTCCCATCCCTGCACTGCCTGGTTCTACCTTTTACCCAAGATACAGAAACCCAATCATCCAGGTAGACCCATTGTTTCTGCTTTCTCTTGAACCCCCCCACCCCCACCGAACTAGTTTTGACTTGCCTTGATTTATCTTTTCTCCCCTGGTCCATTCCCTCCCCACCTACTTCCGGGACACCTCACGTGGCCTCCATTTCTTCAGTGACTTCAGATTCCCTGAACCGAACAGCCTCATTTTACAGTACAAAGCTAGTATTGCCTAAGATTATGGTGCACTACAGAATTCAGTTAACCAGTCCAACCCAAGAGTTAACTCATCGGTGTTGAGGGGCATAATCACAGTTATTCTGAGTTTGTTCATATTCAAAGTGAACGGTACAGATTCCTGAAGTGTACTGTGTTCAGTCCAGTAATTTTTTTCAGAATTTCTCACAGGCTAAATTGGCAATGTCTGATCTCTGCAGTTCATGGCCATTTTCAGGCAATGTGTTTATCTATTTAAACGAGCAGCAGAAAAATTTCAGACACTAAAATTTTATTTACAGCACAGCAGAAAACGATTTTGGCCATTTAAGCCCAATTAACCTTCAGCCCCACACAATTTGAAGAGTAGGAGGCAAGAGGAGCACCTGGGGAAACCCCACGCAGACATGGGTAGAAAGCACAAAATCCTCACATCGCTGGATTCTAACCCAGGTCACTGGCAGTGTAATAATATCGTACTAACCACCCCTTTTGCTGTGTGCTAATTTTGCAATGTCAGTATTATGCTGTTCTCAATTCAATTCAGCATTAATTTGGTTACCAGCACACCACAACATTGGGGCTGCTGGATGTAAATTTGATGACACAAATACAGGCTGCCCAGTGCTTTATCAGTGGGGTTTATCATTCCAGCAAGCATGATTCAGCAATAAGAAGTATGTCCTGGCTCTGGTATGTGATTTAACAAATGAATATAGAATTATTTAACATATACACATTAACAGCATGGAATAATTAAAGCTTTTGTACTTTGCAGTCTAAATATTACAAAGGAATTAGGATTATTTAGGTTCTGACTTTACAGTATGATTTGAAATCAAATCAAGATTCGGATTTTCACAGCAGGTCCTCACTTAACGTTCTTGGAAAGAGCTACTTTAAGTGAAATGATGTTAAACAAAATCAATTTTGTGTCACGGTAAAATGCCGTGGTGTTTTTTTTTAAGTTTGTTTTCTCATCAATTATGTTTTTTTTTAGATAGAATTGGTGTGATTTTTTTATCAGTCTGAAGAATGTCAAACTTCTCGGAATTGGTCGTTCACACCCTGCGCGAGTTTAGACGGCATACCGGAAGTGCGGTAATTAGAGGCTTGTGGCTGCGTTCTTGAGACGTGCTCTTCATTAGCCCGCTGTTCACGGAATGCCTGCAGTTCACTTTAGACTGCAGGCGTTCCGGGAAATTTACTCGGGGCCGAGGAGGTAAAATATCGGAGTGGGAATGGTGCCCTCATTCCTGTTCTGACATTTTTGCGCAGCATGTGTTCTGGGAAATGGCAGTAATTTCCTGGAACGGAGCAGCTGTGTAAAAACATAAATGTTGTAACAAAATAGCATTATTCAGGGACTTGAAATATGCTTGTGCACATATATATAGCATATGTGTATATTTGAGTACAATCAGAAAAAGCCATCCAGAGAGAAAACCACCATCACCTCAGCAGCTGATTGAAACCTGTGCCTCAGTCTAGAAAAGTCGTGAAGCAAAATTACAGCCAAAAATGGTTTTTCAAGTTGAGTTAATTTTTCAGGCAGATAATGGCAGTTGATTTTCACCTCAAGATCTCATGTACAAGTATGATGAATGGCTAGAACTGCCATTTGGTACTTTGGTAATCTTGCTCCTCTAAGTTGTCCCATGCACCCATTTGATTAGAAGGGACCAGATGTTGAATCAATTTCTTATTGGAATGACAAAATCTCCCAACAATTCAGGTTTCTGACAGTTCTGTACTGAAGTGTCAGTCCTGCTTGTGTGTTTCAACATCACTCTTGAGCTTTCTGAAACACTGGCTCCATTGTCTGTCAACATTTCAAATAAAAAATCAATCTTGTGTAATGATCAGCTTGGAGTTATAACTGGGGTTTGAACTATTTAATCAAAACCTAGAGTATAGATATTGTAATATACATGATGACTTTGCATTAAGGAAGTTTGTTAGTTGATTTTTGCTTTTCTATTTATTTGTGCTCTTAATAATTCAGAAGTGTTCATTTTTTATGCATTCACCTCAAAAGTAGCTTGCAATGTTTTGCTTCATTCTGTCAGGACTTGACATTCATCTCCCAACATGTTCAGCAAGAAGAAGAAGCGGGTGGAGATCTCGGCGCCCGTGAATTTTGAGCATCGTGTTCACACTGGCTTTGACCAGCAGGAACAGAAGTTTACCGGGCTTCCAAGACAATGGCAGAGTCTCCTGGAGGACACAGCCAAACGGCCCAAGCCACTGGTGGACCCATCTTTCATCACGCCCATTCAGCTCGCTCCACGTAAGGTGGGTTTGTCTGAGTGTATGTAGCGTTTGAGGTCATGATGAAATAAATTAGGATGGTGTCTCATGGGGAAACCACTGTTGGAAGTGAACTGACACTTCTGGGACTAACCACACCAAGAAGATATGAAGGGAGGTTTAGATGGTTCAAATTAATTATTTAGGATGGAAAATCAACAATAAAGATATCAATTTTAATTTAGCATTGAATGAGAACTTCCAGGAAGTATTGTTACACAGGTTTATGGCACAGGATATGAAGTTTTACCTGCATCTTGTAGGTCAGGACTGAGGGAGAGATCTGCAACTCTTGACTGTGGATAAGACTGTTTAATTTCTTTCAGTTGTCCCAATAATAAAGCTGGCATCAAATGGCTTCTTTTGTGTTGTAAACTGTATTGGTTATTATAAGACAAAATTTGTTTGTTTTCCTATGTCTGTTATTTTAAAGTTTCTGAAGGTAAAAGGGATCTGGAGCAGCTAGAAAAATGGGCTGTAAAATGGCAGATGGAATTTAGTATGGACAGGTGTGAGGTGTTGCACTTTGTACTACTGTATTCCTCCATGCCCTACTATTTAGCTTGCATGTCCTTTCTTGGCTTGATCTGGGAATACAGATACTTTTCCCTGAAAGTGGGGTCACAGGTAGATAGGGTTGTAAAAAGAGCTTCTGGCACACTGGCCTTCATCAATCAAAGTACTAAGTGTAGGAGTTGGAATGTTATGATAAAGTTGTATAAGACATTGGTGAGGCCAAATTTGGAGTAATATTTGCAGTTTTGGTCACCTGACTACAGGAAAGATATCAATAAGATTGAAAGAGTGCAGGGAAGATTTACTAGGATGTTGCCTGGACTTCAGGAACTGAGTTGCAGCGAAAGGTTAAACAGGCTAGGACTTTTTTCCTGGAGCGTAGAAGAACGAGGGGAGATTTGACAGAGGAATTTATAATTATGAGGGTTAGAGACAGGACATGTCAGTATGCTTTTTCCACTGAGGGAGCTGAGATACACACCAGTGGACATGAGTTCAGGGTGATAGGGGAAAGGTTTAGGGGAACGTCTTCACACAAAGTGGGAATGTGGAATGAGCGGCCAACTGAAGTGTTGAATGCAGGCTCAATTTCAACATTTAAGAAGAGTTTTGATGGGTACATGGATGGGGGGGTGGTTTGGAGGGCGATGGACTGGGTGGGAGTAGGCAGAAAAATAGTTTGGCACAGACTAGAAGGGGTGAATGGCCCGTTCCAGTGCTGTAATGTTCTGCAGTAACTATTAGAAGCACTTGGCATGGTGCTGTGCTGAGCCACAGAAGTTGGCAGATCCCAGATTTAGTACTCAGTGCTGAACTAGCAGTCCTCATCCAGGGTGTGCAATTTGGCTCTGTTTGCCCCTAATTCCTGCATAATATACACATTGAAATCAAATGGTGAATCACATTCACTCCATGGGGCAGGTGAAATTCTGGCTGTGGGCGTTTCTTGAGGGCAATTGTTAAGTTTGAAGTACAGTACAACTCCGATTATCCGAAACGGTCGGGACTGGGCCCTTGTTTTTTCGGAGAACTGGTCGTTTTTTAAAAACAGCCCAGTAGCCACAGCAAATCAATTGTAACAATGTTTAAACAAGAACAAACCACAAGGGAAGGCTTTTTACGCATTAAAATAATGTTTAATTCTCACCCAAAAATTGCTGGCCGTCACTGATCACCAAAACGAACCCAACGCGGCTGCCGATCACTGAAACCAGCTAACCGCTGCTGCCGATTCTTGACACTGATCCCTGGGGAGGTTTCCTGGGCTGGTGGAACCCTCACCAGCAAGTTGATGGGCTCCTGTCTTTCCGGTCACCAGAGCTCCCGATGCCTGAGTCCTGACTCTGAATCCTCCATTCAGCCTACTGCAAATGCATGCCAGGGAAGTAGGCCGAGGGGAGGATTCAGAATTGCCATCCGATGTGCCGATGAGGGAGGGAAGGAAGAGGATAGGCAAAGAGGGGAGGGAACGCCACTGAGCCTGAGGTCCCTGCTCCCGCCCGGGAGGCCGCTCTCCTTGATGACTTCGGGACAAGGAATTCTTCCGACCGCTTGTGACTGGGAGGCAGTGGCACCCAGTTTGAGAGGGAGAGTTGGAGGTAAAGGTTAATGGGGAAGGTAAATAAGAAATAGAAAGAGAGAGAGGAGGGATTTACCTGAAACATGGACAATTGTCATTCTAATTTCATTGAGTGAATTATTTTTGAGGTTAGTTCAGCTCCGGATAAATGAGGATTTCTGATTTGTTTCTGATATCCTCGTTTATACAAAATTTTTTTAAAAATTGGATAAATGAGGATGTCGGAGAATCCGATTTCAGATAATCGGAACTGTACTGTAGTTAAAATGAAAGACCAGTTATTATTTTATAACGTTTTCAGATTGTATATCTCAAACTGGCCATACTTTTTTGATCTAGACATTTTCCACTCTGCTCTCTTCATCTGAAGTGGTTGTGAGGATCACAATATTAAAGCAGAGGGAAAATATGGAGACAAGTTGAATATTGTCAGCACAGTATTGACCAAATTCTTGGAGCTCAAAGAGCTGTGGTGTTTTCACGCCTCAACCCAAAGTGGGCTTTTTAAAGTTGTTTGGATGAGCTTGAGTGCTCATGTCATTCTCTTAGGAACAGAGTATCAGAACTGAGGAAATACTGGCCTTTCTTTTGCCAATCAACCACAAGTCTGCTTTAGCATGTTTTAAACCTAGTGATGGTTGCTATCTGAGAACTACTTCGTAATCATTTTTGTTGATGTTCTACAGAGAGGTGGTTTCTCTCTCTCTCATGCTCTCTCTGTCTCTTTCTCTGTCTGTCTGTCTCTCTCTCTCTCCCCATCCCCCTCCCCCTCCATCCCTCTTCTCCCTGCTCTCTCTCACTCCCCATGCCCCCTCTCCTCCCTGCTCTCTTTCCCCCTCTCTCTCTTTTCCCCCTCTCTCTCCTCCCTGCTCTCTCTTTCCCCCTCTCCCTTTCATCCCCCTCTCCTCCCTGTTCTCTCTCCCTCCCCCTCCCCTTAGAACCATAGAACATTACAGCACAGAAACAGGCCCCTTCAACCCCTCTAGTCTATGCCAAACCATTTTTTTTTGTCTAGTCCCACTGATCTGCAACCAGTCCATAGCCCTCCATACATCTCCCATCCCATGTACCTGTCCAAATTTCTCCTCAATGTTAAAATTGAGCCTGCCCCTTAATTGGTTAGAATTTAACATGAATTTAACTATGGAGCTCGGAAACATTTCTGAATGGTGAGAATTGCACTGTAACTGCTTAGGTTTGGTCACTCAGCAAGGGAAAAAATGTCACTTCTGTCCCCATCTCCTCTCTGCTCTCTCTCCCCCTCTCTCTCTCCCCATCCTGGTCCCCCTCCCCTGCCATCCCTCTCTCCTCCCTGCTCTCTCTCTCTCTCTCTCTCTCTCTCTCTCTCTCTCTCTCTCTTGTGCACACACATGGTTAGAGATCTTGCAAGTGGCTAAATTGTCCACCTTTCAGGGACAGGCCAACAAGTAAAAGACAGCTACTACAGAGTTGGACATGTGAAATGTGACAGATGCTGATCAGGTCAGACAGCACGAATGGTGAACATAACAGATTGTTGACCTTTTGTTAGCTCTGCAGAAACTGGTTTTCATGCAATATTGGAATTTAGTGTTTCTTCTGAGTTTCATCCATGGGGCAATCACTTTATAGATTAATTTTGAAAGCTATGGAAAGACTTGAAGGAAATGGATTAATCTTGGTTGTCGTATCTTGTGACCTCATTTAATTGGGTCAACTGATGTAGGGGCCCACACCATCTCTATATAGGAAGGTCACGTGACCTTCAGAAGTTGGCATCTTGATTTTCCAAAGTTATCAGTGAATGTTCTATTTTGAAATGTGTGCCTAAGCCTTCAATCATTTCAAAGTTGAAAATTATTTCTTGATATTCTTACGCTTTTCAAATCTCACATTCTCCCAAAACGGAATTTTACTGAAAGTATCCAGAGGCTTTGGGGAATCTTACTGAAATGTCTACGCAGAGGCAAAGTAATTGAAAGTTTCATTTTGTGTAGTGACTGGGGCAATCAGTATACAGGTCTTCAGCTAACAGAGGTCTATAGGATTATGAGAGGCGGGGCGGTTGGGGTTTGAAGTCATGACTTGCGCTTGACTTGGATTAAAGTGAGGGAGAGTTGCACAGGTTGTCAGGCTCACTCTCTCTTCCCCAGCCTATCTGGTCCCAGTGGTGAGACATAGTCGATTATGAGAGGCATAGACAGGGTGGATAGCCGGAGTCTTTTTCCCAGGGCAGGAGTAGCAAACACCAGAGGACACCTGTATAAAGTAAAGGGAGGGAAGTTTAGGGGAGACATCAGAGGGAGGTTTTTTTTACACAGTTCTGGGTGCCTGGAATGCTTGGGTGCTGGAGGCTGAAACATTAGGGGCATTTAAGAGACTCTTAGACAGACACATGGATGCAAAAAAAATAGAGGGTTACGGGGAGGATTTAGTACTTTTTGTGAGGAATATGTGGGTCAACACAACATTGACGGTTGAAGGGCCTGCACTGTGCTGAGGTGTTCTAGGTGAAATTTTTACTTTAGGCTACATTTATGGGACATGTGCACTGCACACTTAATATGCTAAGTTTTTCCACAATAATTGGACAAATGAGGACTGACATGTACATGTTGTACTTCATCGACTACAGTAGAAGTCCAAAAACCCAGATGCCAGAAATCTGGACCGCCTGAGAATCCGGACTTTTCGAAAACTCTCAAACTTTTTTAAAGTTAGCGGGCTTTTGGGTGCATCCACATTTTTTTTTCTTGAAAACTGCTCGATTTGCTGCATTTACTAATGAATAAACTATCAAAATGTACCGGTTCATCTTTTCTTTATTCCTCCTCAAATTTGAATTTTAAAAGTACTGCCTGAGAATCCAGAAGATTGGACTGACCCAATCCCTGAGCAGTCCGCATTTTCTGACTTCTACGTACTTGGTTACATTGACGATTCCCTAATTCTCTTCTGACCTTTGCAGCAGAACATAAAAGTTGCTTAATTTTGTGCAACAAGGAGTCCGAATGCCTTATAAAGTTAAAAGAGGTTTTGTATTTTATATGGAAAATATGTGAGGAGCACCGACCAACAAAATAGAACTCCCACAATGCTTGGAAGCAGAATTTTAAAGATAAATCTGATCAATTGATTGAAAGACTGGACAGAGTAGATGTGGCAAGGATGTTTCCCATGGTAGGGGAGTTAAGGGCAAGAGGTATAACTTCAGGATAAAAGGGCATCAATTTAAAACTGAGACGCAGAAAAATTTCTTTCATCAGAGGGTCCTGAGTCTGTGGAACAGGCGATTATGGAAGTGAGGTCGTTGGATGTCTTTAAGGCAGAGACTGACAGTTATTTGATTAGTCAGGGCATCAAGGGTTATGGAGAACAAGCTGGGGAGTGGGGCTGAGTGGGAGGATGGATCAGCGCATGTTTTGAGTAGTGGAGCAGACTCGATGGTCCTACTTCTGCTCCTCAATCTTGTGATCTTGTCATGGGTTATGGGGAGAAAGCTGGGGAGTGGGTGGATGGATCAGCTCATGATTAGAATGGTGGAGTGGACTCACTGGGCCTACTTCTGCTCCCAATGTTTTGTGACCTCGTGGATCTGATTCCTCAAGCTCCGCTGCGAAAGAGGCTTCACAAGAAGCCCTGTGGTCGTTTGTGAAGGTGGATCACCACAGCTTTCTCCAGGGCTTTTGGGGTGAGCAGTAAATGTTGGCCTTGGCAGCGACACTTGGATGTTGAAAATGTGTTTTTTAAAAAAAAATTAGAACAAGCTTGGCTGTGTCAGTAAAACCACATCTGTCGAAGTGGCATCTGGTATGCGAGAACGACTTTGTTTCCGTTTATCATTTTTAGAGCTTTGTTTAATAATCTGTTTCTTTATCCACTTCATTCAAAGTGATAATTACTGGGTTATTAGAGAGTGATTCAGAGTTTAATGTCATTTTTTGTTTGCACTGGGATGATGTTCAGTGTTTCCTGTTGTAATGTTGAGTAAATGCAGGTTTCTGTCGCCCAAGAGGTGGAAATAGCAGTCTTGAAAGGACACCCCCGAGTTATGCGGCAGAGGGAATAAGATATGTGCTTTCACTGTATCTGGTGTCAGCTGGTGCCTGGAACTGGCTGGTACTGGGTAGCAGAGACATTTATCTGGTGAATTATGAGCCTTGCTGCTCATTTAAGATAACATCATCCTTTTAAAACTGACAAATGTTTGTTGTGATTTAAATCAATCAAATTTCTTTTATTCTTTTTTCAATGCCTAATTAGATTTTTTTTGTTTATGGTCATTCCCTCTCTGGTAATTGTGTTTAGTCAGCTTTTAATTCACCCACACTGGCCGTGTGGAGATTTTATCTCGTTGTACGTGTGATACAAAATAAGTTATGTAGGTGTCAAATCTTCGATTATCGCCATCCATCATCCACTTCCCTCCGATCAAAACCAAATAAACGTTTTTTACTGCACCTTGTGGCAACTGAACCTCCGTGGTTGTCTCCTCCCTCCGACTCTCCACCTCTCCTTCATTTGTCCAGTATCATTTCACCTCCCGACCGCCCCCCCCCCTCTCCATTTTGTGCTTGCTCTCTCCCCTTCCCACTTTAGCCTCGATAAAGGGTCTCAGCCTGAAACGTTGACTGACCATTTTCTTTCCACAGATGCTGTCTGACCTGCTGAGTCCCTCCATTGTTACCTCAGTTTTTAATTATGTCGTTGTGCCCGCAGCCATAAAATAAATTGGGCCCTGTTGGCTTCATCATCATTCAGGTGCCTTGCCGTTCAGCGTGGGTGATCATGTCTCTCCATCCGGCACGATCCCTGACCCTGCGCATTGTAGTTGTTGCCTTCCCCGTTCTCTTTCGGTGAAGGCTCCATCTTTGAGCTGAGACCGTTGTCGATGTTGAGTTCATGATTATACAAATACTGAAGTGGTTTCCCGTTGCCTTCTTCAGTTGCAGGACACCCTGGCCATTGATCAGCAGATTCATCCACCCAGTGTTCTTAGTTTTACAACCATAAATTCCAATTTATAGAATCTGTTTGTAAAAATCATCCACCATCCATGGGTTCACGGGTCCCTAATTAGGAGGCTAAACAGGTCCTACACCTTGCCCAAGGGTGACCTGCAGGTTATCAGATGGAGGGAGGCCCCTACATCTCCTTTTGTTGCGCGGCACCGACCCTGAAACTGTTAGCTTAAGGGGCTTAGAGATATAATGTAGTCATTAACTGCTTTTTGTGAGCTGTGAAATACTGCAGGCTCAGTTAGATAAGATATAGGCATGTTTTTCTCTTCTGAAAAAAATGCATTAAAAGTTCTGGGGAGGATGGGAAACAGAGTTGGAAGCAAAACTGGAAGAGGGGGGCGGGGAACTCAATGCTGATGAAGGGTTCAGGCCCAAAATGATGGTTATCTTTGCTATACAACACGCACTGTTTGACCTGCTGTTTTAACTTCAACCACGCCGTCTGCAGACTTCCCTGTTTTACTCCTGGATTGATAATGAGATTATAGTGTCTGTTTTGAATTTGGATCTGAACAATGGATCAGGGCAGGGCAAGTTATGATTTCATTGGATAGCTTTTCTGTAATTGGATAACGTCGACATTGTCCAATGAACAAGGTGAATATTTGTGAGGATCATTGAGAGCCTCTGTAGTTGATTTTGTCTGGAGAATTAAGCAATATACAACACAGGTGACTATGGGTGTAATATCTCAGCGTTGTCCTCTCTTCCTTTTGATGCGCTTCTGGCTTGTCATCCCTATACTTCAAATATGGTAGCCTTTATCTTTCATGAAACTGCAGGATTGTTAAAAACTATACTGGTTGGCACATGCCTTCTCAGAAGGAAATCTGCTTCCAGACCCTCGACATTGGTTCTGCTTCTTGATTCAAGAGCAATTAGGGGTGGACATCATTGTCCCCTTTTCAAACCTAGTCTAGGCATCTCAGGCCTCATCTGGGTTTCATCCCTTAGTCCAGTGGTAGCCAAATTACGGTCCCTGGATCAATTGCAGTCTGTGGCTCTTTAAGAGGCCCATTAGAATGTAGTCTCTAACAATAAATTGCGCTGGATGTACATTGCACTTCTTATTTTCAACAACTACTAGACAGACTGTTGCAATATTGCTCATCAATGAAAGCATTTACCTCAGGTTTAAAAAAAAATGATTTACCTCAGTTAAAAGGATAGTTTACCCCCAGGTTTTAAAAAAATCGCTTACCCCAGTTTAAAAAAAATTACCCCAGTTTAAAAACCGTTTACCCCAGTTTAAAAAATTCTTTACCCCACTTTTTTAAAAAAAATAATTTCCTCGGTTGATTAAACATGCTGGAACCAAAAAGATGGAAAATAGCAAGACAATGCTGAAAATTTCAGACATGGTGGGAAAATGAATACTTTTACACAGAAGTTGAGGGGAAGTATGTTTGGTTTGCAATGAATCTGTAAACTTTAATAGCCTATTTACATTACATCATAATCATTAAGGTTAACACTGTATTCACTGAGAGGTATGGAGGAATGTTGGAGACTTCCTTGACCCTTGATCTTTTCTCTGCACCCAGCTTTTCATTTTGCATTGCTTTTTTTGAATGAGAGTTTTAAAGAGTATTATTGAATTCATTTAAATTAAAGAGCAGCAGATACAGAAATGTCTAACGTAATATGTGAGCACATTCAATGAACCACTATGACATCGACCGTTCAGTGGTGTCGTACAGTTATTTTGATAGAATATTAAATTTCGAAAGCACAGGGGTTTTCTGGTCTAAAAGCACTTTTTCTCGCAGTGGAACGAGTTGAAAACTGTCGGGCTTAACATTGTTTGGCCCCCCACTCCTTATATTTTTCTGTATGTGGCCCACAACCAAAAAATGTTCAGACACACCTGTGCTCACCTCTTAATTTCACATTCCTTCTCTTTGATGCCCCAAGGAAACAAACATATAATATCAAATCATGGACATCAAAATCAAATTCTACCTGATTAACACATTTTGTTTATTAAAAATGCTGCATAAATATAAATTGTGGTGCAAAGTATCTAGACAAACAGTGTAAAGGGAATTGATGTGTGTGATACTGAAATCTGACTAAATGTCTGAAACTGCCTGTGTTGTTCAGCTGTGTTCCTTTGGGCACTTTTCCAAAAGTGTGACTGGATTTTTTTTACACATTTAACCTTTTTTTTATTGTGATTCTACTGTTTTTGTGGCTTCTTCCCTGGCAGTTCATCAGAATCAGAATTCGTCGTCATGAGCAAGTCACAAAATTCGTTGTTTTGTGGCAGTGTTCCAGTGCAAACATTCATATAAACCAACTTACAAAATAAATAAAAATAATGCCAGATGAAGAGAATGTCAAAGTGAGGCAGTGTCCGGGGTTCATTGTTCATTCAGGATCTGATGGCGGAGGGGAAGAAGCTGTCCTTGTGCCGCTGAGTGCTCGCCTTCAGTCTCATGTACCTCCTTCCTGATGGGAGCAGAGTGAAGAGGGCCTGGTCCGAGTGGTGGGGGCCTTTGAGGATGGAGGCTGCTTTCTTAAGACGCCACCCTCTTGTAGACGTCCTCGATGGAGTGAAGACTGGTGCCCGTAATGTCGCAGGTTAAGAACCCTCTGGAGATTGGTCCTAACCTGTGCATTGGCACCTCCATACCAGACGGTGATGCAACCAGTCAGAATGCTCTCCATTGTGCATCCAACCCCCCCCCCCCCCCCCACCATTTCCCATCTATCACCTGAAGTATTGGACATAAAGTTTTAGTTTGTTAAAATGAACTGGTTAAAAATCCAAGTGCAAATTCTTATACAAGTGCAGATGCGGGATATTCACTGCACAATCTAATTTTCTGATTTAAAAAGTTAACATGATGGCCTTGGATATCAGTGATGATACTTTGGTGACCCCACAATTTTTTTTGCACACTGGATTGGCTTTAACTCTTTGGACTCCATGTGCCTATTTTCAGGGACTACCAACAAGTGCATGTTCTCCGTGTCCCGATTTTGTGGTACTGATCTCCGGCATTTGTGCGTCTTTTCACAACCACGGTGTCAACATAATCCTGTGCTTTACCCCTTATAACCAACCATACTGCTGTTCGTCCTGTAGTTTGCCCACGGACCCAGTCCGGAGTATATAAAGGTTGAAAATGGCCGGAGTCCAAAGGGTTACATTTGTCCCAGATCCATAGTTTTTGCTTCTCTTCACTGTTGTAGTCATCCCCATTTCCCTCCATTTATTTTCTTCTGAATATGTTTAGTACTGGCCGGTTATTCTTGCCTGAACCTGTCTTTACCCAAATCTTTGTGGCACTGCCTGTATAAGACTGTCCGCAGTCTAACAAAAAGGCTGGCTCATTGCTCCGCATACCGAATGAAATATTGTGTTCCTATCCATCTCGCTTGGTGCACTGTGGATGAGTACGCCCCATGGGATTGATACTGCACTGCCTCCTATTCGATGGTTCCATTGTCAATTATGTTTTTTTTCTATGCAAATAGAAAGGCTTTCCCGAAATACATAAAAGGGACAGCTAAGCATTTATAATCAAGGCCACAGGCTTTATATAGATTGAATAGTCCAAATTCCATTTCTGTTGCATGTCACTTTCCGCAGCTCCTCTGCCTTTCACATAGAATGTCCTGCGTGTATTTCCTAATATTATTTTTATTAGACATTTCTTTCTTCTTTTCTTTTCTTTGGCTTGGCTTCGCGGACAAAGATTTATGGAGGGGTAAATGTCCACGTCAGCTGCAGGCACAGGCCGCGGGTCAGTGCTACCCAATTTACTCCCCGTTAACCTACACGTTTTGAACGGTGGGTGGAATCCTGAGACCCTGGAGAAAACCCATGCCGACACAGGGAGAATGGACAATCCCCTTACAGAAAGCGTGGGATTCTGGCGCTGTATAGGTGTTGTGCTAACTGCTACACCAACTTATTAATATACACTCCTTACAGGGCGGGATTCAAATCCTCCTCGCTGGCACGGTAATAGTGTGGCACTAACCATGTCGCCCTATTCCCATTAACAAGATCATATCATAATTTTTCAATCTTTTCATCCCTCAATTACCCACCTCCTCAAATTTAAAGAAGCTGTTGAATGGCAACCTCTGAGAACCATTCAAATAAACCTTTCTCCATCTCCTTTAGTGTCTTAAGATTTTTATAATACGGAGATTAGAATTGTTCACCGCGCTCCAATTAACAGAATTGCTGTTGTCTTATCTTCCTTAGCTGCAAGGACCTTTATTTATATGTTATTTCCTTGGGGGAGGGCTGGAGCTCCACAACTAATCTAGTCGAGAGGCGGTTGAGAAACAGTACCGCTGTGCGATTGACAAGCCAGCAGGACCTTCCTTTCCAATTGGGCTCTTGAGTTCCCGAGCTAACCAGCCATTTTCTGACCTCCTTCGGTACTTGCGAGCTCGGCACCTCCTTGGCTGCCGTTCAGAGCCATCGGTACTTGCGAGCTCGGCACCTCTTTGGCTGCCGGTCAGAGCCATGTGCACTTCTTTCACAGACGTGCAGCAGGGCTGGGTAACCCGGTGGAATCACCCGAGTTTCTGAAGGGGAGGTACGGTTTAAGCCCAATTGGTTAAGCAGCTGGAATGTTGTGATCTTTCTTTGATGGAGCCAAAAGAAGTTCAGCATTGCTTCGTTAGGCAGAAAGCACCAGAACAAAAGTATGTGGAATGTTGTCTGAAGCAAGTTGTTTTAAAAAAAAATCCTTGTAATGCTGAAATGATCAATTATTTAATGCTGCCAAAAAATAGAGAACCTCGTTTATCTTGATATGGGATTTAAGATTGCCTTCTTGATCCTCCAGGACTAAGAACCGTGCTTTAAAGTAAAAACACGACGCTGGAGAAACTCAGCAAGTCAAACAGTCCACTTTACTCAGCAAAGATGAAACATAACCAACGTTTCGGGCTTGAACCTCTCATCAAGGCGTAAGCAGAATGTAGGCAGGAGCCCTTCCATCACGGGGTCTGAAGATTTTCGCGTTTTTACTCCTCTCATTGCACTTTAGATATTTTTATGGCATTGAAACCGAGTCCAGAGGTGCTTACTGCTGCCAAGTGCTGCAGTGATTCTGATGAGCAAGTTTCACGGTGTTAGCAGGAATGATGTCCTGCCCTTCTCTCCTGGAATATTCTCTCTGTAATGTTTGTTCCTGGAACTGCAAGTAGACCTGTTCCTGGTGACGATGCAATTCCTTCTCCAAAGGACACTGGGAATGGGGTCCTGCAAAAATAAATGATCTGGTGTGTGTTTTTTTCATCTTTCCAGAATTCATTTAATTCACCATATTTAAATTTCCTGTGTTATCATTACCAGGACTTAAACATCAAGGTCATCAGTCCAGACTCCACCAGTTAAATACAGTAAAATCCCCATTATCTGGAATTCAAGCAACAGGCAGCCTCAAGCAACCAGCAAAAAAAAATTGCAGAAAATAAATAGGTAAAAAATATGAATGTTTAAAAACAGTTAGTTCTCCAGTCATCCAACACTCAATCTCAAGCAACCAGAAAATTCACTTTTCCGGCATCTACCAGTCCCCATAGATGTTGGATTAACTATATTGTAATCATTAAGCAATTACTCTGAATGGTTGATTATTGGTGTAAAACTACCTGCCAAAACATTATACATTTAGTTGACATGCAAGTGTTTTGTCATTCTGACCTGAAGCCTTCCCTGTCCAGTTTCAAGAGGGGTACATGTTCCAAATTCCTTTATTATCATGTAATAAAGACAGCGCGATATTCCATGGAATTTGCTTTTGTCTGCCGTAAGGCAGAGAGAGGCTCCCCTATCAGAGTTCACTGAGTGCCTGTGGATCATAGGCTTATCTAGCGTATGGCAGCCAGGGCACGGGGTGCCACTTGAAGGGGGGGGCACCACTGTCTTCACCTAGCCCCAGCCGTCCATCTCCCCCACCCACCCCCCTTCCAACTAACGCCTTAGGATCGAGCTGTCGTGTTGCTATCTTTGCCACACTTTTCGATTTGGAAGGGTGGAAAATTTGATAAAGGTATAACTTTTAAAATAATGTGCATATAATGGAATTTCGAGAAATGAAACTGAAAACGATATTAAAAACAAAAGCAAATTAAAAACCATTTTCAAAGAAAAAGTGAAGCCAAGGGGCAGGATTCAAATAATTTTTTATTTTTATTTGGCTTTTTAAAATCCCTGATAATCACTTTACTCACTGAAAGAGTACAAGATCTTTCGTTTTTCAGCTCAAAACGTTGACATTTATTTTTCTCCCACTGCCTGACCTGCTGAGTTTGTCCAGTAAATTGTACTTCGATTATAGATTACGGCATCTGCAGTCTCCTGTGTGGCTTTAGTTCCCTTGTTACAGTAAAGCTCCTCAAACCGCTAATTGTTTGGCATATGGTTGAAAAGTGACGTTTGCAGGACTCCCTCCGAACTCTTTGACTAATTGGGCTAAACCACAGACCTATTACTTGCACTCACTTCAAATTCACAGGGGTCCTGTTTCCACCACGCTCCCTTGAAATTCAATGGCCACTGTTTCCAAAGCTCGCGATAAACTCTCTAGTTGACACTGGGTATCATCCTTAAAAGCATGTTGGTGTGTGGAAAGGGTAATCTACTATAATATGAAGAATTACCATTTCACCACTGTATTGTGAAGGGTCATGGCTGTCACATGACAGCACTGCCCACTAACTGGTCGGAAGACACAATCAAGGTTTGGCCCTGCCCCACCCATTAGTGCACACCTTGCTGTTGGCCAATTCAAATTCCTTTGTACTTGGTTTTGGGCCATTGGCTTAACCTTGCTGGCATCGAGCCATTGGCAACCTGTAAATGACCTGGTGGACTCCCCAGTCCTCCAGCACTTTAAAGGGAACCACGTGTGCTCGAATCTCTCTCTTTGCCATCTTGGGACCACCCTGTTTCACTCCAGGCCTAGAACCATGGAAGGGCATTGGAGAAATCATTGGTAAGATGTGTACTGTTAAAGAGTTGGGAGCATTTAATTAGTGTCCCTAGTAGTATAGAGCAGTGCCTGCACTGAGACAGGGGTGGTGGGTATCTTATTGGCTTTTCCTTGATTGTTGTATGCACCCAGTTCATTGTGATTGCGTGGATTTCATCCCCGCTGGGACTTTCCCACATTCGCAATAAATTGTGTCCGTATGTTTTATTGCTGCTACCACTTTCCCACTCTTGCTATAAACATCGTGCGTGAGGACGGGGAGCACGTTGCGGAAAGAGGAAGTCGTGAGGGCAGGTAGGGAAAGTGAAGTGGATGGCTGCGGGGTGAAGGGTAGAAGTAAGTTTTAACAGGGGAGGGGGACACAATTTAAGTGCTCGCTATAGGCGCTATACACCACTGCCGTGAATTAGCCTCTGGTGCTGTCACAGGCCCCTCGTCCACACAGAGACCGATTCAAACTATAAGCAGCTCCAGATCCGATTCTGTCTGGAAGCCCTGCACAGTTTCAATAGGGTTACATAGATGTGTTTCAACTCCCCCCCCCCCACACACCTTTATCCCAATAAAAATAAATGACTGTGAGCTGGATCAACATCTTAATCCTACTTATCAGAATGTATTTGAACAGAGCTTGCATCTGCTGCTTGTAACCCACTATTTATCTTCCATCCAGCAATCACTCCAGTCACATTCCTTTGCCAGCTGGAGACCGAAGATTCTGGTAGATAGAGGAAGGAATCTGCACTTAGCTGTGAGCAGAGATTTGCTGATGAGCAGTGGGAACCATAAATCTGCAGTATTGTTTGTTTATATTTGTTTTCTCTTTAGCTTTTCCACACCTCTTTTGACGGAATCCTGTGAGAAGTATTTGTGCTGTAAGCATTTGAATCCCATCCCCCGAGCTCATGCCAACCATTGAGAACCCATCTACACATTCCACTTTTATCCTCCCAACATTTCAGTTGCTTCCCCCAGATTCTGCTATCCACTTGCACTAGAGGTGAGTTACAGAGGCTGGTTTAACCTACCAACATTTACAGGACGTGGGAAGAAACCAGAGCTCTCAGACGAAACCCATGCAGCCTCCACACAGCATGAGAAGTTACAGTTGAACTTGGATAGCCAAAAGTGCAAACCACCAACTCTGCCGTGGCTTATTCTTTGTATTGCCCTGACAATTATTTGATCGTGAATCCATCGGAAAATTCTGAGTGCTTTCTGGAATTGGCTGTCATAAGAGCTTTTTACAGAGATCCCGCCATAAAGAAGACCCGTCATTAAGCCGGCTTTGGCCATTTACACTGAACCAAACGATGCTAGGCCAGTGAGTCATTTTACAAAGCATGCCGGCATTCTGAGAGCAAAAGAGACGGGACTTGTGACGTTAAGTGTGCTGTGTAACATGCACATTCCTATCCTGGTCCCGGGCTGCCGGATCACCCTTTTTACGCAGACATCGATTCAACCTTTGCTGCCAGCTTAAAAGTGGGACTGGAATGACCCCCCCCACCTCCAGTCTGTATTCATATCTTTTATACAGAAGGCACGGCACAATATTCCCTCATTGCAGTGGCTGTAAAAGGGGCTATAGATTGGTAGGTTATGGATCACACTATCACTGTGTTAAGTTGTAGAGTCCAGCCCCACTGGTGTCTTGGCCAGAAACATGACAGGGGCTGCATAACTAGTGATGGAATGCTGCACTGTTGGAAATATTGGTTATCGGACCGCGAGCATTTATAAGTGGGTGTAATATTTCTTTATTTCAAAGAAGAGTGGGGGAGATCTCTACCACACCACTCCCAAATCCAGCACTCCTTGTTATTCATGGTAAATGACCCTCAATTCAGTCTTTTATCAGGATTTGTGGGCATTTGCTTTGGAGGATTACACTACCACACCTTAAAAGTTTTTAAGTGATTTTTTTTTGAAGGTGATTTCAGGCATCCTGAGATGGTGCGGTAGGAATGAAAATCTTTATTTTTGTTGTGTCGATTGGAAGGATGAATAAACAGGAAATACAGTATAACACTGATTATCCAAAGTGGTCGGGACCGGGCCAATTTCCGATAAACTTTTTCTTCGGAGAACCAGTCACTTTTTAAAAAAATAGCCCAGTAGCAGCAACATATCACTTACAACAAGGGAAGGCTTTTAAAGCATTAAAATAATGTTTAATTCTCACCGGGGGGAAAAAAAGAGCTGGCCGCTGCCAATCACCGACACCACTCCCACCCCCCACCGAGGCCCCACTTGTGCTGGGACCCCGAAGTTCCCACCCCTACCTGGGAGCTTGAGGTCCCCGCTGCCACTGGCAGCCTGATGTCCCCACTGCTATCAACAGGCCGAGGTCCCTAGTCAGTTCAGCTCCAAGAAAATCTCGGTTAAATGAGGATTTCTAATTGGTTTTGGATATCCCCATTTATCTGAATTTTTAAAAATTTTGTCGGATAAATGAGGATTTTGGAGAATCTGATTTCGGATAATCAAAGTTGTACTGAACTTCTGGCCAGCCAGCATCTTGAATTGTGGGTGGGATATCTCTGCCATTATTTCAGGCATTTTGATTTGAGAATGTTGGTTTGAGGGTTTTGGGAGAGATTTCTGTTTTGCACATTGATTTCAGATACCAAAATGGTTGTGGTATGTGGTGATCCGGTGATGACATCAAATGTGGCGAGATATGTAACAGTATAGGTTAGAATCGGGATGGTTAGAGTGAAGGGGCTCTACTGCCAGGGATGGAGGGGGCAGAATTTAAAATTTAGACATTCACCACAGTAACAGGCCATTTCGGCCCACAAAGCCCATGCCGCCCAATTACACCCAATTAACCAGCACTCCCGGCGCGTTTCAAATGGTGGGAGGAAACCAGAGACCCCGGGTGAGGGAAACTCGCACAGACCCAGGAAGAACGTACATACAGTGCGGGATTCAAACCCTGGTCCAGTCACGATCGCTGGCGCTGTAACGGCGTTGCGCTAACTGCTACGCAAGCCGTGCCGTCCCAAGTTCTTAATTGGAAGATCAGAAGATGCACACTTGGACAGGAATGGAGATAATTGAAGAGGTTGATTAGGAAGTAATGTAGACTTTGGAAGAAAACTAAAAAATGAATCAAGATAGCAGGCAATCATTGCTTTTATATGTTTATGTCCCCTCATTACTAAAGTTCAAAGTTCAGATTTATTGTCAGAGTACATACATGATGTCACGCACCACCCTGAGATTCTTTTTCTGGGGGGGGGGGGGGGGGGGGAAGAGCACAGATTTACCACTGTGCAAAAAAAACTACTCCAGAAAGAGAAATGTAAACAAATATAAAGGTGCAAACTATACAAATCAGCAAATGAATATTCAGTAATAAATAGTCTGCAAAGAAAGAGCCCTGAAATGAGTCCCTGATTGAGTTTGATGTTGAGGAGTCTGATGGTGGAGAGGGAACAGCTGTTCCTGAACCTGGTGGCATGAGTCTTATGGCACTTGTACTTGTGTGAGGGCAGCAGCGGGAACAGAGCATGTCCTGGGTGGTGTGGATCCTGCTCCTGCTCTCCGACGGCGGCGCTCCCTGTAGATGTTCTCGATGGTGGGTGGTGGGGGGGTTTACCCATGATGTCCTGGACTGTGCCAACTACCTTTTGCAGGGATTTGCGCTCGGGGAGGGGCGGGGAGGGGAGTGGGGGGGTATTGGTGTCCCCCATTCCAGACCATGATGCAGCCAGTTAGCACATTTTCCACCACACATCAGTAGATGTTTGCCAAGGTTGTCAATGCCATCTCAAACCTCCGCAAACTCCTGAGAAAGTAGAGGTGCTGGCATCTTTTCTTAATGATGACATTCATATGTTGTGTCCAGGAAAGGTCATCTAAAATAGGAATTTAAATTTGCTACCCCTCTCCACCTCTGATCCCCCAGTGATTACTGAATCGTCCATCTCTTGTTTTCTCCTCCTAAAGTCCTCAGTCAGCTCCTTGGTTTTGGTGACATTGAGTGCATTGTTGTTCGTGCACCATTCAGCCAGATTTTCAATCTCCCTCCTGCTCGCTGACTCATCGCCCCCTTTTATACAACCCACTACCGTGGTTTCGTCAGCAAATTGGTTGATGTTGTTGTACTGAGCCACAGTCATGGGTATAAATTGAGTAGAGCAGGGGGCTAAGAACGCAGCCTTGTGGTCCCCCAGTACTGATGGAGATAGTGGAGGAGGTGTCCTTACCAATCCTAAACGAAACTTTGACACCAATGTTTTAATCTGCCCCAACATTTATGCTGGCAATTCTCAAAGGTGTTTTCACCAATGTATCCCAAATATGTTAGCTCTATTACCCCAAAGGACAAGAGTAAAAGCTGGGTGAGAACCCTTCCACCTCTGGTTTCCCCTCCCAATTGCACCTCTTCCTGATTTGCAAATATATTCCTCCTCTCCTTTTTATCATGAGATTAAAGTGTGGGAGTCCCTTCTCAGGAGCCTCAGCAGTTTGAGAATACGACTTCCCATTTTCTCGTGGGTTGCCTGGCCAGCAAAGCCCTTGGTCCATTGAGGAATACATATAAAGACCCTCCTCGCACTCCATGACTTTATAGTGGCAAATGAGATCCAAGTTTTTAATTTTACAGCAAAAGCTAGCAACTAGTTTCCTTTTTCCTGTTACTTGTGTTTGGTGGAATTGTACGCTTGTAGGTACTTGGTGCGATGAATTTATGGCAGCAAGGACTCAACAACCTGTGCAATTTTAACTAGCAGTAATCATTTACAAGCACTGAAGAACAGTGTTTCAACAATAGATCAATTTTCCATGAAAACTTCACCATCTTTATCAAGGCGGTCGGCTGCAATGCCACATGGCTATTGATTAAAATACAGTTGGTTATAGGTAATTAATATATTAGCGTATCTAATGGTTATATGGTTAATGCAAAAACTGCAGATTGAATGAGGCAGAAAATATCAATATATAATAACACACCCCAGAATCTTCAGTATCTTATTTATCGTCTGCTTTGTGCAGCAGATTTGAGCCTGGGCTGAAGTCACAACCTACTTCTGTTTTTGTAGATTACAACCTGATGGTTTCTCATTGGATTTGTGGTTGTCAGTTTCCTGTGTTTAGGCCATGAGGATTCTTGGTCAGGTTAACTATCGTAACCCTGTTGGTAGCTCTAATTGAAGGAGAGAAGAAAGAGAGTTTATAGACACGTTATTTTATCAGCATGGATTGCTCCACGTGTATTGGATGCCCACTTTTGAGTAAGCGAGTATGAAGCGCAAGTTCCCACAGTCAACCAGCTGATTGGCGATTTGGGCAGATCATGTGATCCGCTGGTTGGCATGGATGCGACTGACTGCCAGTGCAATCTTCCGTATTGTAAGAGGACTGAAAATGTGGGCTATACCCAGCACGTTGGGCAGCATTATTGAAAAGGGAACCAGTTCACGTCTCGGGTCGAAAATGCTTCGTCAGAACTAGTCTGATGAAGGTTTTCCACCTGAATCGCTAAACCTGTTTGTTTTTCTCTGTGGGTAAGGAAGTTTGGCATATCCTCTAATTAGTCACTGTGTAGTATTTATGACCTCTTGCACAAGTGAAAACATCTTAACTACATTAACCATATCAAAAGTTATCTAGTGCTGTCTGTAAGGAATCTGTACATTCACCCTGTGTCTGCGTGAGTTTCCTCCAGGTGCTCCGGTTTCCTCCCACCCTTCAAAATATCCCGGCGTTGTAGGATAATTGGGGTATTTGGGCGGCACGGGGCCTGTTACCGTGCTACACGTCTAAATTTTTTTTCTTTCATAACCTTAAAGAACTCAACCCAAGGTACTTATTTTGAGCAATGATGTCCAGCTTGTTTGATAGCACCTAATAGCCTGAATACACCTGAGATTGTCTGATCTCAGCAGGCTCAGGGCTGGTCAGTATTTGGAGGGGAGACGGCCTGGGAAGACCAGGGGCTGGAAAAAGTGGCGATCCTCTGTCATTGCCTTAAGGTAGACAAAAGTTAGAATTTCGTGGACGTTATATTCTAAATGTAGTATCACGTAACCATAATGGAACCTTTTTACTTTTAATGTTCAGTTCAATCTGTTGAGCTGGTGAAAATATTAATGGTTTGTTTAATTCTAGCAGTAATGAGTAAAAGAGGCCCCCAATGGGATGACTGTGGTGAGATGGTGGCCTACATGATGGACTGCACTTCAACCTCTAGGGCCCATACAGGTGGTACTGCACTTCAACCTCTAGGGCCCATACAGGTGGTACTGACACTTCACCCTCTAGGGCCCATACAGGTGATACTGCACTTCAACCTCTAGGGCCCATAGAGGTGGTACTGACACTTCAACCTCTAGGGCCCATACAAGTGGTACTGACACTTCAACCTCTAGGGCCCATACAAGTGGTACTGACACAAATTGGAGTAAATTTCGGAGTCAACTCAGCAAGAATGTGGAGCATGACTGATCATGAATTTGATCAGACAACTCTGGTCTCAAGCCAATTCTGAATGACTCTGCCAGCCAAGACCCGGGGAAGGAGACCACAATTATTCGCTGAGATTTCGAATAATGAGAGATTCACCAGGTTGATTCCAGAGATGAGGGGGTTAGCCTGTGAGGAGATAAGTCTACGAGGAGAGGTTGAGTCACCTGGAAGCTAGAAGAATGAGAGGGATCTTATAGAAACGTATAAAATTATGAAAGGCGTAGGTAAGATAGAGGCAGGTAGAAGTTGTTCCCATCGGTGGGGGGGGAGATGAGCACTAGGGGACAGAGCCTCAAGACCCAGGGTAGTAGGTTAAGGATCAAGATGAGGAGGAACTGCCTTTCCCAGAAGATGCTGATTCTGTGGAATTCACTGCCCATTGAAGCAGTGGAGGCGACCTCAGTAAATGTAATTAAGATGAGATTGGATAGCTTTTTACATAGTAGGGGATTTAAGGGATATGGGGATGGGGAAAAGACAGGTAGGTCGAGATGAGCCTCTCATCAGATCAGCCATGATCTCATTGAATGATGAAGCAGGGCCGATGGCTGACTCCTGACGTGGACATTGCCCCTCCATAAATCTTCATCCGCGAAGCCAAGCCAAAGAAGAAGAAAGAAGAACCTACACCCCCAGGGCATTTCAAACGATGGGAGAAAACCTGAGCTCCCGGAGAAAATCCACACAGATACAGAGAGAACGTACAAACTCTTACAGACAGCGTGGGACTTGAACCCTGGTCCGGTCCCGATTGCTGGTGTTGTAATGGCGTTGCTTTTAAAGGGGTAAAATACTCATGCCGACACTCAAGAAATCAATGTTGCTCCAAAGGCACCAACAGGTGTATTGTTCCTGTAGCTTGTCAATGTAAATAAATGGCACACCTGAAGAAGATTCCACTGCGATTAAAATCAAAAATTTCTGTTTAACTTAGTTCACGGTGCCCTCTTTTAATCTTCACTCAATTATGCACTGATGTGTTATATTGAGTTGTATTTGGATCTCAAGACACAGCCATTTGCATCTGTGACCTGACTCCTGCAATAATACACAGTACTTCCATGGGGTGGGGTGGGGGGGGGTCCTTTTCAGCTTGGTGTCTTCCCAAGTTTAGGAACTAATTAATCAGTGATTGTTTCTGAAAATTAAAGTGTATGTATTTTTCACTTTTACATTTCAGGCCATCGTTAGAGGGAGCAAAATTGGAATTGATGGATCACTAAACTGGCTTCTGGATGAATTTGTGAATGTTTCCGTTACTCGTTCCAACTCCCTGCGGAAAGGGAGCCCCCCTTCCTTCCTTCATGGAGACCAGGTGCAAGATGGCGTGCACAAGAACGGGATGCACGACAGCCACACGACAAGCACCTACCCACCTGAGCTGGACAGATACCACGAGCACAGGGCTAGAACCGAGGGTGGAAAGCCTGGGTCCAGGGATGAGCGAGACCAGGACAGGGGTGACAGGCACAGGAAGCGCGACGAGAGCCGTGCTCACCCCCAGCAGCCGAGAGGGCAAGAATCCAGCAGCGCTGGGTTGAACTGGCCCCATCACCGAGACCGGGAGTCCCGTCCTGATCACCACAGGCATTCTGACCACAGGAGCAAATTGCACGAGAAGCAGGACGGCAGAAGAGACCGCCCAAGCGATCGGGAAGGAAATCATGTTGGTTTCCACGAGCCCGGAAACTCTCAGGAACGGTTGGCAAGGCGAGAGATGTGTGAAAGCACGGACAAGAGGCCGAAATCCACGTACACCGGCGAGATCAGCCCGCATTCCCCAAGGGACAAGCGACCCCTCTCTGGTCCGAATATCCATTCTCCAACAACTCCCGACGCTGACGGAGCATTGAAGGCGCATCAGTCTGGGAGACCTTTCAATACGTATCCAATGGCTGATACTGCCACCAGCAGAGACACCAGTAGCCAGGTCTGTATCGCACTTCCTAACTCACCTACTCTGTTCAAGGATTGGATTACAGATGCAGTAATAGAGTTCCATTCACTTTGAAGACAAAAGACGTATTAAAAGAGTGAAAGTTAGGTTAGATATTTAAAGCTCTAAGAACATTTCACTTTGAGCAATATGTTCCATAGAAACGTTGAATACTAGAGCACAGAAACAGGCCAACCGGCCCTTCTAGCCTGCGCTGAACCATTTTTTCTGTCTCGTCCCGATGACCTGCTCTTGTGCCGTACCCTTCCTATCCAAGCACTTGTCCAAATTTCTTTCAATGTTGAGCCTGCATTTACCAATTCTGAAGGCAGCTCATTCCACATTTTCACCTCTCGCTGTGTGAAGAAGTTCCCTTTCGCCCTTAAACTACATCCTCCAATTTCTCATCTCACCTACCCTCAGTGAAAAAAAAAAGCCTGCTTGCATTTACTCGATCTAATTTTGTACACCTCTATCAAATCTTCCCTCATCCTTCTATGCTCCAGGGAATAAAGTCCTAACCTGTTTAACCTTTCTGTCTCCTGGCCCCATTCTTGTAAATACCCCGTTCAATTCTGGTCAGCAGGCCAAAAAAAGAGACATTTAGCATCGAAGGCACTGCAGATAAAGCAAAATGACCCCTATAGTGAAAAGATCCATTCATTCATTAAAA
This sequence comes from Narcine bancroftii, assembly GCF_036971445.1. Taxonomy (NCBI): domain Eukaryota; kingdom Metazoa; phylum Chordata; class Chondrichthyes; order Torpediniformes; family Narcinidae; genus Narcine; species Narcine bancroftii. Next base: position 78,416,496 of record NC_091481.1, read on the forward strand.
AGGCTGAATGGTAGCGGCTTGTAATGTCACCAACATAGGATGGATGGTTAAGGGGTGATCTGAGAAGATTAAAGCAATTAAAAGAGATGATAAGTAGTTAGAGAAAAGGTTTCTTTGGACAGGATTTGGAAACCAGCGCACGTAAAATTAGAGCCAGGCCTCAGAGTAGTGACAGGAGGTACGTCGTCATCAAAGGTTAGTGAAGACTTGAATCTACGCTGGGGGAAATAATACTGAGCTAATGGACTCTTGTCAGGTAAAGGTAGGTTTTATTAGGTTGTAGAGCTAGGGAGAATAACTGAAATTGCAGGTCATTCCCGAGCTAATTGAATGGTTGATATAACCATTTACAGACCGGAAACAGGCCACGTCGGATATGCTGCATTCTGTTCCTTCTTGAATACAGATGGGTGTGAGGTTTTTGAGGTTCAGAATCACAAGTAAAGGGCTAATTGTGGGGAGCCTTAATGTTCACAACTTATCCCGGCACTGACTGGAGATTGCACAACTTTACTCAACACCCAAACAATGCTCAGGGTAATCTTCCATGATCACGAGGCGGATTGGATGATTTGCTGATTCACTTCTGCTCCCTGGATAAGCTGAGAGTGTTTGACTGTATCCTGCTTGACTTGTGATTAACTAATTGCTTCACTAAGCTCGATTCTCGGTTGTCCTGTATCATTCAAAGAACATTTTGTAGCTGCAATGCCCAAGACCGATAATTTTTATCTTCAAACTATGTCTAGAGTTTTACAGCAGGTGACTATGCTGACCATCACATGTATCCTGTATCCCTCTAAGATCTTCCCACAGAAGCCAGTAAACATCCCATGCCAATCCAACATCTGACCCCACTCACAATTGTCCTCTTCTTCCTTTGCAATTACTGTTGGGCGTTTCCATGTTTGTGGGAGCTTGCTGTGCATAAATTTGGCTCTACCACACCCAGCAGTATCTATACTTCTTTGAGGTACTTAAGGAGAGCTGTAGTAGATATCGGAAATCCTGACCAAATGCCAGAAAGAGACTGTGGGAAAGGAAGAGTTAAATGTTGATGACCTTTCATTAGAGCTCAGTACCTCATTTGGATCTAATTCAGAGATTGTGGAGAACACCTTGGAAGTGCAAGTATTCCTCCCCTAAAAGGAGAAAACTGAAATAACATTCCCTACCTCCTGCGTTTCACAACTTGTGTCTGAAGGTTCCATTCCAAGCTCTTGGCAGCATTAGACCATAAGACGCAGGAGCAGAAATAGGCCATTCATCCCATCGAGTCTACCCGGCCCTTCAATCATGAGCTGATCCATCTTCCCACTCAGCCCCACTCCTCATAACCTTTGATGCCCTGGCTAATCAAAAACCTATCGATCTCTATCTTAAATACACCCAATGAATTGGCCTTCACAAGATTCTACAGATCTGTTCTGGATAAAGAAACTCCAGCAAATTTCGGTTCTAAGCAGATGCCCTTCAAAACCTGAAGTTGTGTCCTCTTGTCCGAGACTCTCCCACGATTGGAAGCAGCCTTTCTACATCGACTCTGTCTATGCCTTTCAACATTCAATATGTTTCAATGAGATTTCCCTATCATTCTCCTAAATTCCAACGAATACAGGCCAAGAGCCATCAAACGCGCCTCATACAATAACTCTTTCATTCCCGGAATCATCCTAGTGAACCTTTTTTGAACCCTCTCCAGCAATGGCACATTCTTTGTTAAATAAGGAACCCAAAACTGCTCACAATATTCTGAGAGGTTTCACCTGTGCATTATTGAATCATCACATCCCTGCTCTTGAAACGAATGCCAACATTGCATTTGCCTTTTTCACCACCATCCTGTGCAATTTTATCTTCACGCCATCCTGCACAAGGACTTCCAAGTCCCTTTGCATTTGAGTATTTTCGATTTTCTCCCCATTTAAAAAATAGACTGCCGTTTATTTTTTTCCTACCAAAGAGCATGACCGTACACTTTCATGATTTGCCACTTCTCTGCCCGTTTTCCTAATCTGTCTAAGTCCTTCCGCAGCCTCCGTGTTTCATCTACACTGCTTCTCCACCTATCTTTGTATCATTCGCAAACTTGGCAACAAAGCCATTCATTCCATTCATCAGTGTTCCTGTGAGCCTTCACTGTCTTGGCATCCAGCGCAGGTCATGAGTGTTGCATTACCTATTTCTGGCGTATAACTAACGGTGATTTGCATATATTGAGGCAGTGAAGTTGCTTTATGATGCACCCTTTGCTATGACATCAGAGCATTAAATGTGACCCAGGTTTTATGTTGCTGAAGGTGGAGGTTAAATTTCAAAGAGGAAATCGTGTCAACCATGGTGCATACCTTCTCTTTTCCGTGCTTGGTCTTTGGTGCTCTGGGAATTGTGTGCAAAGGATGTGCATTGGTGGAAGTTACGCAGTAAATAGAATTCACGGAGAAGTGAGGCAACAACAACGAGCGATGGGCATTTTCTCTCTCTCTCTCTCCCCCCCCCCCCCCCCCCCACCCTGTTCCACTCCTCACTCTGCCTTCCGCCTGGTCCCCACCACCGATGTCACCCAATAACCATTCAGTTCCCTTTCCCTCTCTCTAATGCTGTTGCCCCTCTTTCTGCCCCACCCCCCACCACACCAGTGGTGCCTTTTTTTCTGCTCTTGTCTCTCAGCTGAATTGGTTCCTTAGATTTGACCTGGTGGGAGGGACGTGTACAAGTGTGACAATTCTCCCTGAATTTTGGAGGAATGAAAGCTGATCTCATTTCAACAAGAGGTTCTGAAAAGTGATTGAGGTGCTGGCTGTGAGATTTGAATCTCAGCATTTAGGGTTGGCTCTTTTGGATGGGAATTCTTCAAGCAGAGAGCTGGGTTTTTTTTTCTGGAATTTTCTTCCTCGGGAAATGGTGAATGTTTAGCCATGAAGTATATTTATTACAGGTACTCCCCGACAATGCGTCTGTGTTCTGTTCTAGATGACCGGTCATATCTCGGAATGGACGTATATCAGAATTGCCCTACCTGTTATACTAAAGAATAAAATGATCGATTTCCTTCGGTTCTTCCAGGACACAAGGAGTTAAAATACAGTGAGATCTCTCAGCAGTCTAGCGAGAGGCCTGATTTTCACCGTAATCATTATATTTCTCATTTACTTTGCCCACTCTGAATCGGGTCCAACCGCCTGCGCTCTCTCGGCGTGACGGCGCCTTGGAGGTGAAGTAGCCGATTTTGTCATTGGAGTGGTGGGGGGGTGGAGAGAAACATCGGACTCACCAGCTGAACCCACCGAGGAGGACGACCAGGGCTCAGTGGGAGGTGAGTCTCCGGCCTGAGCAATGCAGCCAGAAGTTTGGATAGCATTTGCAGATCACATGCAGCAGGAGCGGGCGAAGGGGAGGAGGTGGAGGGAAACGAGTGGAAATTGACCGTGTGCTCAAGCGCCGAGCTTCGGATACATGTCCGCGGCTGTCATGGAGCTGTTTGCAAAAACTGCGTTGAACAGCAGGTGATAATTCTTGGTGGAAGAGAGATGGGATTCAGCTGATTGTCATGGGGGGTGGATGGATGTAAGTCGAGAAGTACCTGTATTGGGCTGCAAAGGGTCTGTGCAGAAATGTAGGTGAGGCATCTGATTGAATTGTGGAGCAGGGTCAAGTGATCGAACACCTAGCTGTCTTGGCCTGTACTTTAATTATTAGATCCAGTCCTTGCTTCTCCTCTCCTCCCCAAACCCTACCCCTCTCTCTTGTGGCAATGTGCTAAATCTCACAATGTTAATGTAGGAATTGGGTAGTTGATGCTGGATGGTATATTGTGACAGTGTTATGTTGTGTTTGTATTGTATATAGATATGTTTTTGGGAGATAAATTGGGGCAGGGTTTTTTTTTTAAAGTAGGTTGCATACAACCACTTTAAAACAGATCTCATTTAAAATACTGGAGCCCTGCTTAAGCTCGATAGGGTGGCTCCTGGGGCCCTTTGCAGAAACTTTGGGGAGTGCCCAAGAGATGTAACTAATGGATTGATGTTTTGATAAGCAACAGATGAAAGAAATTGGAGGAGTAGTTCGGAGCCACAGGCTGTTTGGAGTGCAGCTTGCTGTACTAAGAGGGTCGTGTGGTTTTGCAAGCAAAGAGAGTCAAACAGCTTTTTTTTCCCAGAGAGAGATCAGTTAGCTCTGCTGTTTTACAGTCAGCTGCACCAGCTGGGACTGGAACAGGACAAGCTGGCAAGCTTGTGGAAAAACCCCATTTGGAAGACAGGTTGTGAGTGCTTTGTTCAGCCTGGCCAAAGCCCTTGTGGTTCATGCAAGAGGAGAGGATTGGCTGTCTAATATTTCACTTGAAATAAGGGAAACGAACTCTGTGGTGACCTGAAAGTAAGAGATTATCATCTGAAAAACCCTGATGGGGCAAGTTTCTTCGGCAAGACCCTGACATGGCTGATTAAAAGGGATTGGTTTGTGTCCAGGAACAACAAATCTCTCTCTCTGAAAACCGACAAGAACCTTCCTGAGCGGTAACCATTTACCTTTCAAGCACCAAAGCCTGGTGAACTTCATAAATGTTAAATTCTGTGCACAGTATAAGAATTGCCTGCAACCAGTGAGCTTGGAGGAATGAGGTGAGATTGGACTGTGAACCAAAGGACTTTTCATACACATGCGCTTAGAAGGGGGTTAAGTTAATTGATAATAATAGACAATAGACAGTAGGTGCTGGAGTAGGCCAATTGGCCTGTCGAGCCAGCACCGCCATTTTAGATCATGGCTGATCATTCTGTATTAGTATCCATTCCCTGCCTTAACCCCATAACTCTTGACTCCCCTGCCCACAAGAGCCTTATCTAACTCCCTTTTGAACATATCCAGCGTCAAAGCATTCCACAGATTCACACATCTCTGGGTAAAAAAAACTTATCTCCCTCCTAAAGGGCCTTTCCTGTATTCTTAAAACTATGCCCTCTAGTCCTAGTCTCTCCCAACATTGGGATCATGTAATCTGAATTCACCGTCTGGCCCCTTGATAATCTTATATACCTCAATCATGTCTCCCCTCTTCCTTCTAAACTCCATCGCATAAAAGCCCAGTTGTTCAGCATATGTCAATCCTGCCCTTCCAGGAACCAACCTTGTAAATCTGCACTGTTTGATCCTGTTTAAAGATAATTCTTGGGGAGTATCTATTGCTGCTGGATTTTGGGGTCCTCTGGGCTCATAACAATACGAAGAGGTGTGATACATGTTTTCAAACTGTTGTTCTCTACCTTTTTGTTAAGGTTGACCTTCGGGTAGGAATGCCTCACGATGTCAAGCACAATGGGCCCAATGCTACAAAGAACATCCTTAATAATACAGAGCAGGCCCACTTCAAAACCACCCAGACTGAGCCAGCCCGTCCGAGCTTGGCCCCTCACGCCTCAGACACGCACTTGGCACGCGCTCCCCAGCCCAGCTCCCCAGCGTTGTACCCACCGCAGCCCCTAGGTCCAGACTCGAGGTCACCACAGCGTGAGCCACAGCGGGTGTCCCACGAGCAGTTCCGAGCCGCCCTGCAGATGGTGGTGGATCCTGGTGACCCGAGGTCGTACCTGGATAATTTCATCAAGATCGGTGAGGGCTCGACTGGCATAGTCTGCATTGCCACTGTGAAAGGCACGGGAAAGCTGGTGGCCGTGAAGAAGATGGACCTGCGGAAGCAGCAGAGAAGGGAATTGCTCTTCAATGAGGTAATGACTGGCTTTGGAATCTGGATACACTTACTTTCTCAGTCACCATTCCAACAACCGCCTCATGTAATTATGTGGAAGAGGCAGATGTGTGGACAAACTGTGGCAGGTACAGGAACGCCTGGCTGACTCCTCAATTCCCTCCATTACTTCGAAAATTCTGATATTCTCTCTGGCATTCACTCATAGCACCCCCCCCCCCCCCCCACCCCCTGCTCACTCTCCCGCCCTCCCCCTCCTCACTCGCGCCCTCTCTCTCTCTCCCCCTCCCTCTCTCTTCCCCCTCCCTCTCTCTTCCCCTCTGCCCCATGAGGGTGTTATTGAGGTGAGGAAGTTTGGCTGTTTGACGAAGCAGTCACTTTCCAACCCCATCTAACCCTCAGACACGCAGTGACTTGCAGGCAAAAGAAAGAATTTCACTTGGATTCTTGTTCCCAGCCATCCCCTCATACAAAGCCCCAGTTCCAGAGAGAGGCCACCAGCCGATCACAGATTGACCTTGAATGTTTCATGACCTGATTTAGAAACAATTTGGTACTGTACCCTGGCAGAGGGGGGGCTGTTGAGACTTGCAGCAAATTGAATACTGAACTAAACTTAATCACTTGAGTGAAATTGTTTCCTTTTATTTGGTGCACATATAAACAGGAATGGTTTGTGTTAATTGATTTGGACTTGAGTTTCACCTGGTGTTAATAAGGTTAATGAGAGCCCAGTACTTGCTCATTAGTGAAAATCTGCATGACAACAGCTTTGTCAGAAATGGCAGGACCTGTGGGAATTTGAACAGTTCAAGAAAAATTAACACGATTGCTGTACAGTAATTCAGAGGCTGGCCTCAGCATTTGTTTCCAGTTCCTGGCCGAGAAATGCATTTGAAAGGTTTCTGTGTGAAACTAATCCCCATACTAATCCACCCTAGCTGCCTGTGACCAGACCACGTGCAACAGCTGACAGCAGTCCACTTTATGTCTGGGCGCACAACCTTCTCCAGGTTGCTGGGGAACATGCACACGAACAGTTCTCCTCAATCCCATCCCTCGGCTTGCCCCATTTTCCCACCTCCCTACAGGAACCTTGGCCATCAGTGTGGGAAGTTTCACTGGAGAAAGCATCAGCTTTCCCATCCCGGTGTGCCCTCCTCTACCTCGGAGAGACTGGGAAATGCTTTACTGGGCACTTCGTGCTCTCTGTATTAATGAGGGGAACTCCCGGTGGCCAACCATTTCAATTCTGCGCCCCACTCCCAAGCCGACATGTCTGCCCAAAGTCTCAAGTACTGTCAAACCAAGACCATCAGTAAATTGGAGAGGAACACTTAATCCTCCGTCTGGGCCCTCTCCAACCTGATGGTATTAACATCGGCCTCCACTTTCAGCTCGCCCACTCCCCATTCTCCCTCTTTTCCCCATCCCTCGGTTTCCTTTCCTCCAACTCTCCACCCCCTTCCCTCTCCACTCGCATAGCCATTCCCCCTCCCCCTGTTTGCTGGTGTGCTCTCCCTACCTTATCCATCTATTACCTCTGGTCTGTGGGACCCTGCCCCTCCATCTCCCACCCATTTTATTCGGGCGCCTGCCTACATTTTGCTCATACCTCAATGAAGGACTCAAGCCCAAAATGTTGGTTCTGTATCTTTATCTTTGCTATAAAAAAGGACATTGTTTGGCCTGCTTAGTTTCTCCAGCGTTGTGCTTTTGTTTCAGTCATGGTGTCTGCAGACTTTCATGTTTTACCAAAGCCATCAGCTTTGTCTTCAGAATGGTTTCTATTTATCTTCATCTCTTCTTCTCCCTCCTCAGTGTCATGGTCCCCTCCCCTTCTCGCTGCGATGCCAGCGATATCTGACTGCCAGCAGCCAAGATGTATTGCTTCTCCCTGATAGCACTGACAGTTCAGTGCATTTCCTGTTGGTGCTTTGCATTAACCTTTTTCCCCAATTGAAGAATCCCCCATGAACAGCATTACTGATAAATTTGTTCCCAGTGAGGGGCTAAAAATGGACCTGTATTACAGTAATTTTAATTTTAAATGCAGACATAACAAGCCCTTCCAGCCCACGAGCCAGTGCCGCCCAAATTCCCCAATTAACTTACAACCCCCATACGTTTTGGAGAATGGGAGGAAACCGGAGCGCCCGGGGGAAACCCACGCAGACAAATTCCTTGTCGACAGCGCCGGATTCGAACCCTGATCACTGGCGATGTAACAGCATTGCACCAACCCAGTGCTTCCCAAACAGTGGACTATGGCCCACTGGTGGACCGCAGCGTGGTTCCATGTGGGCCACGGAGACTTCCCAACCCGCTGAGATCAGGGTGGAACAGGGGTCTCAATAGAGTGCCTTAAGCTTTGATTTTGATTGGAAGTTTTAATGTTGTGTTTTTTTTTGTTCTCTAAAAATGTTAACTAAAATACTTTAAATAGATAAAGCTGTGTTTCCAAAAGAGCTGCCATTTTTTAAAAAAAATTAAATTTAGACATACAGCATGGTAACAGGCCATTTCGGCCCACGAGTCTGTGGCCCCCAATTTACATTCCATGAACATACGTTTTGAATGGTGGGAGGAAACCGGAGCACCCAGAGAAAACCTACGCAGCCACGGTAAGAGTGCACAAGCTCCTTACAAACAGCACGGGATTTGAATCCTGGTCTGATCTCGATCACTGGCGCTGCAAAGGCGGTTTGCTAACCGGGCCACCCTATGATTTGAAAATATTCCTCAGTCATTGCCACTAGTGGGCTACGGCATGTTAGGCCAGATGATAGGTGGGCCTCAGACCGAAAAAAAATGATTGAGAACCCCTGCACTAACCACTAAGTGCCATTCCAATGTGGAAGAGAAGCATTCAAAAGAGAACTTAAGTGAGAAAGGGGGAAGAGTGTGGGTGATAGATGGGACTCCACAGATTCTGGAATCCACTGGAGGGATGTGGTTGGTCAGGCTGCACTGTACCCTCCATGGCCACTTGCCCTGCAGCCGGCTGGTTGTTTGCATGAGAGAAGGAAATTGGGAGGAGCTTCATTTGGGAGCATAAACCTCAGCAGATGGGCCAAATGGCCTGTTTATGCTGCAAATGTGGATTGAAGCAGTCAGATTCTGATTTCATGAATTCAGAGTTAACTTGTTCCTGGTTGGATTTGAACCAATGCCTCAAACACGAGGAAAAACGTAGCCTTGTATTTCAGATTTATTGCCAGAGTAACTAAGTGACATCACATATAACCCTGAGATTCTTTTTCCTGTGGCGGGGCAGAATTACCACTTATTGTCAGTGCAAAGCAAAACTGTACACATGTAAACAAATAAAGAAATGTAAACAAGCTTCAATACAGGGGGAGAGAGAGAATAAAAATCAATGAAATTCAAAAGTAAGGCTCCTTAAGTACACTGAGGCACGTGTTCCCTTGCCATGTTTGATTATGGTTAACAGGTAGCGACTTGCCCCTCTCTATTCTAACCGAATGGTTAAGGCTGGCCAGATGCAGAATGTCACTACCAATGGAAATAGGGCCACTCCAAAACATAATGCATTTTGTGAAGCTATGGCAGTCACGAACAAGTGCATAATGGCCCACGAGGCATGAGACGTTAATCCCTGAAGCAGCAATGACAGGCATCCATTGCTTTTCTCTGTAGGTTGTGATCATGCGGGACTACCATCATGAAAACGTGGTGGAAATGTACAATAGCTATCTCGTGGATGATGAGCTGTGGGTGGTGATGGAATTCCTAGAAGGAGGGGCGCTGACTGACATCGTGACGCATACCAGGTTTGGATCAGAGTTGTGTCAGCTAAGATTCGGGGTCCTCGTAATACTGCACAGAAGCAGGCCCTTCAGTCCAACTTGTCTCAGCTAATCCCATTCACCTCTATCTGCATTCCCAGATCCCTCTGTATTACCACTCTCCTCAGTGCCCTACCATTCACCTTGGTTTGCCCTTCCAAAATGTAACACCTCACACTTGTCTGCATTAAATTCCATCTGCCTGTAAGGTCAGCCCTCCCGATTCTCCAAGGTAAACACAGATTGAGAAATGTTCATTGAAGACTACGCCCATCTCCTGTGGCTCCACACGTAGATTGACCACATTAATCATGGAGGGCCCTATTCTCTTTCTGCTTACAATTTTACTCTTCAACACACAGTCCAGTCTGGTGGTTGAGTGGTGTACCATGGGGTTGTTGCACAGATTTTTCAGATAGGGTATTAATTGGGTGTCCCTACTATTGTCTCAAATAGAGATTAAAAATCCCAAGGTTCTGTTTAAGAGAGCAAAGGATATATGCATTCAGTCTGGTAATAAATCAGATTAGTGATATTGGCAAGATGGAGAGTCTTGCCTGTTACTAAGTGCCATTTCATTCCAATAAGTGTGAGGTGATGCATTTTGGGAAGTCAAATCGGGGTTGGGCATGTAGAGTAAATGGCAAGACTTGAAGTGGATGTATAAGGAGCCTTGGGGTTTACTGTAAATATGCGTGTATAATGCGAAAAACTTTATACCAAAATTCGAGCTCAAAGTATTATACACACATATTTACGGCAGTGTGAATCGGCTGGGCGAGGTGGGGAGAGACACGCCAGTGCGAATTGGGCGGGTGAGGGGGGAGAGAGACAGCAGCGCGAATCAGGTGGGCGAGGGAGGAGAGAGACGGCAGTGCGAGTCGGACGGGCAAAGGGGAGAGATAGACGGCAGCGCGAATTGGGCGGGCAAGGGGGGAGAGAGACGCCAGCGCGAATCGGGAAGGCGAGGGGAGGGGGTCATATTATACACGGGTAAAATTTTTCTCCATTTTTCCCCTCAAAAATGGGGGGGGGTCGCATTATACTCAAAATGCATTATACACGCATATTTACAGTAAATCTATAGGCACAGATTGATAGGATGTTTGGGGCGTGGAATATAAAAGCGGAGATATTATGCTACAACTTTACAAAGGGCGGCAGCAGTTCTGGTCGCTGCACTATAGGAAAGATGTGGTTGTGCTGGAGAGAGTGCAGAGGAGACTCACCAGGATGTTGCCTGGATTGGAAGACTCATTATGGAGAAAGACTGGGGAGTCCAGGTTTATTTGTTGCAGACTTAAGGAGGCCCACTGGTGATCTGATAGAGGATAAACAGAATCTTTTTCCCATGGTAGAGATATCAGCAATGAAGAGGGCATAGGCTCAAGGTGAAAGGATGGAGTTTTAAAGGGGATTTGTGGCAAAAGGTTATTGCTTGCCGTAACGGCCACGCATCTGCTGGTGCGGACCCACAGAGCGGAAACATAGTGCTTTTTCACTCTGTTAGTATTTCTCAGAACATCCTGTACTCATTGTACATCATTGAGCACAAGCCAGCTACAGGTTGAACCTCTATTATCTGGCGCTCTGTGGCCTGGCAGCTCCCATGGTCAGCATGTTTTGAATCTGCTACCGTTAGTGCAAACTTACAAACCCCAGTCCCAATCACCGGCGCTGTAAGCCACTAGCAGGATTTGATTTGTAGACAGCTCAGAAAATGGGTCTGATCGAGCCTCCTGCCGCTCCCTTGACATCTATTTTCTGTGCATTTTCCGTGGCCTGGCAATGGCCAGGTCCCAACGTTGCTGTTAATCCAGGTTCAACCTGTTATGTGTTCCTTTCATTACAGCAGTGTTTATATTTAAAACTACTTATTGACAGTAAAGTACTTTGGACTGTTCTGCAAGGAATGTAAAAGTTGCTATAGAAGCGCAAATCTTTTTGAGCGCTGATGTATGGTTTAATGCACGACTCTGCAGCTCAGCTCTTTGATGGTTCAAGGAGACACTGCGTCAAAGGTCAGATACTCAAAGTGGTGGGGGAAGAATGTCCTCCCAGCTCGACAAGTGGCTGGCATGCGCCCAAGGGTTGGGCTTCAGCACGGACAATCGAAAGGAAATCAAGAGGAGATTGGAAGAAAAGGTTTCCCCGGTTACAGAAGAGACATGCTAGGCTGACTGCCGTGCTGGGGAGGGAAGTAGAGGGTGCTCCCTATTCTCAAATTAAATCTCAATAACTGCCATCAATAATAATCGTCACCAATGGATTAGGTAACTCAGGATAATAACACTTTGTCTTTGAAGCTGTTTTTTCGTCTGTTAAACTTAGTTCATGAAAATTTGTACTCAAGCTATTATTTAACTCAGGAAATGTAATTAGCCCGAGAAAATCTTCCTGAGGTATAAAGAGGTTGAAGACAGCGCGGTTGGCTTAATGATGACTGTGTCACAGGATGAACGAAGAGCAGATAGCTACAGTCTGCCTGTCAGTCCTGAAGGGGTTGGCTGTCCTCCACGCACAAGGGGTGATCCACAGAGACATCAAGAGTGACTCCATTCTCTTAACCCACGACGGGAGGGTAAGTACATGCCTGAGGGGAAACAGTGTCCTTGCAGTGTTTTTTCTTTAAATTGTTTCCCCTCCTACCCTTGCTAATGCCAGTGAGGGTCTCTGTAAATCACTGTATTATACACAAGTTAATATGATTAAATGATCAGAGTCGCATTCTCCTGAGGCCATTGGAGTGAGTTTTATTTTGTTTATGTAAATTTAGACATGCAGCATGGTAGCTGGCTCTTCTGGCCTGCAAGCCGGCGCTGACCAAATATACCCAATTAACCTACAACCGCCCCACCGCCTCCTCCACCTCATCGGATGTTGGAGGAAACCAGAGTACCCAGAGGAAACTCGTGCAGACATGGGGAGAACATACAAATTACAGACAGCACTGGATTCAAACACGGGTCGCTGATACGGTCATAGCGTTGCACTACCCACCATGTTAACTGTGTCATTTTCCTGCCTTGCATCATATTAGCTAATATCATATTCTCTTTTAACTCAGACTTAAAAACTTACAAAAGTAGGTTTTCTATAAACTCATATTTTGGGGCATTTCTGAATGGCCTCAGATCTTATCAATGAGTATGGCCCAACCTTCTGACCAGGGACCATGCCGCTCCTTTCTCTCCCTGATGCAGTACTGGCACCTTACAATGGGAGCTTCCCTTGCCTCGTACCCAGAAATGGTCATTCCAGTCCTTGAAATGTCCAGTCTACACCTCCTGCTGTTCCTCCCCTTTCCATGACGTGCTCTCTTCTCCCCTTTCCCTGCTTTGAGTGCCGTTCCCCCACCCTTAAATATAGACTCTTTTATGGTGCGCTCTGACCTCTCTTGCACCTTTGAAAGCACGGATGCACCGTTGGAAAGCATCCTGTCAGGGCTCATCGTCACTGCATGGGACGGGAGCCGCTCTGCTCAAGACCAGAGGGTTGTGAATGTGGCTCAGACCATCACACACACACACACACACACAGACACAGACACACACACACACACCTCTCCCCTCCATTAACTCGGCTACCTTGGAAAATCAGACAGCATATTCGAAAATCTCGTCCCACCCCGGCTACACTCCCTTCATCCCCCTCCCATCAGGTAGATTAACGTGTGAGATCACGTATCACCAGATTCAAGGACAGTTTCTTTCCCACTGTTATCAGTCTATCCTCGCGATAGTAAAATCGCGTTGCCTTTATTCTATATCATGTGATCTCACTGTAACTCAGAATTTTTGCCCTGCGTCCTGTACGTGAGATGTCTACAGGTCTGTTCATAATGCATCCTTTATCACTGCATCTTGGTACATGTGACAATAAACGAACTTGTATTTTACTCTCATGTGTTCCCCATGGGTTCTGTCCTTGTTCCCACTCTCACCCCAGCTTGCTCGCTCTTCCCCCCCCCTCCTTTTTTCCCATCTTGGGCCGTGATCTGCCAATAAGTGGGTCTGCGCCCTTCTCCAATTGTGTGCACACAGCAGTGCAGGAAATGCACTGCAGGGGATCGAGCCCCAATTTGCACAGACCCCGATTTTGCCTGCAAGTGTTTCTGTAAGTCAGTGGGAGACAGTAGCTGCATGGAGTTACGCAGCACTGAAACAAGCTCTCAACTCAACTCGCCCGCGCCAGAAACCCACCTCAGGTCCCCTTTTCCCTTCTCACCATAAACCTCCGCCCTCCGGTTTTAGGGTACCCTCATGAACCATAAGTTGCTCACTTTTTATTGGGCGTGACTGCCCCTTTGTGGCCGCATCGGGCACTGCAGAATTTGTGGCCAGGCGAGAGATTTTTCATCTTGGGTAGTTTGAAAATTTACAGCAGTAGCTTTCAAACTTTTTCTTTCCACTCACGTATCACCTTAAGCAATCCAGAGGTCATAGGTGTTCTGTGATCAATAACGGCTCTCATGTGAATGGAAAGAAAACGGTTGAAAACCACTGATTTACAATGATGTCGTCATTTTTGTCGACATTTATGGTGTTTCAAAACTGAAAGCACATTCTTCCAGTGGTTTCATGATTTCTGCCTCCACTGTCAGGCTTTTGCAAGTTGCAATGAGAATTTTATGTTTGTTAAAAAGGAGAATCCAAGCAAACGGACCATCGAGCTCTGAAATCCGTGTTTCCAGTGTCCCTCTCCCAACTTTGTGAATGGTCTGCCCTTCATGTAGCTCATGCAGAGGATATCATCCTTTGTCCTTTTGCTGAAGACTGAATTTTTATTCTTTTTTTTAATTGTATATTATTGTCTCGTACTGTAAAGAGCTTGGTTGTGTCTGCTCTCCACTTAAGTCAGCCCTTTCTTCAGGTCCGACAAAAAAAAAGCAGGATGTAGTGCTACAAAGTGGAAGTTAGAACAGTGCGAGGTCAGTGTCGATGATAACGGGAAATAAACTGTCCTTGAATCTGGTGATAGAAAAAAATCTTGAGAGGTGTAATTTAAGGAATTAACTCTTTCCTGTACTAACTTGCTGTAAATAATAAAATCTTTAGAAAAAATTATTGCACTAAAGCAAGTGGGCTTTTTTCCCACTGGGAAAATACAAATCAGTGGACATGGGTTAAGGGTGAAAGGGAGAACTTGGGAGGAAATTTCTTCTCACAGAGAGTGGTGGGGGTGTGGAACGAGTTGCCAGCTGAAGTGGCTCGATTTTAACATTCAAGAAAAAGAATTGGACAGCTACACGGGTGGGAGGGGTATGGAGGGCGACGGAATGGGAGAAATAGTGGGGCTGCACTCTGCTGTAGTATTCTACAGTTCTAACTTTCTACTGGTAAAATTACCCTCCTGTACCCGGATATCAATGCATCACTTCAGGTGGACTGGGGGTCGGAGCGAGTCACCAGGCAGGTTTTCCTCCGAAAAACGCGAATCACCTTCCCCTTTTGTCTTCAAGGTGAAGCTTTCCGACTTTGGGTTCTGCGCCCAGGTATCGAAGGATGTGCCGCGGCGCAAGTCGCTGGTGGGCACACCATACTGGATGGCACCAGAGCTGATCTCCCGATTGCCCTATGGACCAGAGGTAACTTTGCGCTTTTCCCAATCTTCTTTGTCCTCGTCAGAAACAATTACCGTGCGGAAACAGGCCATGTCGGCCCTTCTAGTCCGCACCGATTTAAGTGAACTCCACTAGTTCATCTACCCACTCCCATGCCCACAACCCTCCAACCCCCACCCCCTCACATCCATGCACTCATCCAACCTCCTCTTAAATGACAGAATTGACCCTTCTGCAACCACCTCTTCCAGAAGATCATTCCACTCAGCCGCCCCTCTCTGAGTGAAGAAGCTTCATCTTATGTTTTTTCCCCTCAACCCTTAACTCATGACCCCTCATTCTAATCTCCCCTACCTTCAAGGGGAAGAGCCTATTCACATCTATTCCCCTCATAATTTTATATACCTCTATCAAATCCCCTCTCATCCTTCTACGCTCCAAAGAATAAAGACCCAGTCTACTCATTCTTTTTCCATATTCTAGATACTGCAATCCAGGCAACATTTCAGTAAATCTTCTCTGCACCCTCTCTACCTTATTAATATCCTTCCGATAATTTGGAAAGGGCACTCAAACTTACAAAACAGTGGTGAAGTGGACCCAGGTCCTACCCTTGCAGTCCTTGATGTGTACAGAATTGAATTTGCAAGAAACTATAATTTGCCCAATTAAGGGCACTAATTTTTAATTCCGACCCATTCCACAGTAACAGGCCTTTCTTGCCCATGAGCCCGTGCCGCCCAATTGACCTACAACCCCTGCACATTTTGGAGGGAACCCATGCAGTCAGAGCATACAAACTCCTGAACAGACAGCGCCAGATTCAAACCCCAGTCACTGGCGCTTTGAGAGCATTGTGCCGCCCCCACTCGTGAAGTGAACCACATACCTGGGCAAGGTGCCCAGCCCAAGAAGAGTACCTCAGGCCCCTGCTCAGGCAGCGTGGTCTCGGTGAGAGACTCCCTGTGCGTCTCGAGGTGGTTCTCTTTATATGTCAGCCTTGGCACAGGGTTGATGTTGTTTCCAGGAGGGAAAGGGAGCAGTATCTGATCCCACACCCGTGGAGATTGGAGTTGTGCAAAGTTCAGATTTATTGCCAGAGTTCATAACATGAGATTCTTTTTTCTGCGAACCAGGCAGATTTTCTATTTATTGGTAACTAAACTACAAACAAAAAAGATTCATATACAATAGAGAGAAAGGAAGAAATGTAAACAAACTGACTGTGCAAATACAGAAAAAAATAAATATTCAGTAACAAACAATGTGCAAAAGTAAGTGTAGAAACACAAAAAGCTGGAGAAACTCCACAGGTAAAATGATGTCCTTCCTATAGCAAAGATAAAGATGCTTAACCAACGTTTCTACTTCACCTTTATCAAGGTATGGAAAAATGTCAGCATGCATCTGAGCAAAAGAAGGGGAGGAGAGCTGTTGATGAAGGGGCTCAAGCCCAAAACGTTGGTTCTGTATCTTTACCTATATATAAAGGACGCTGTTTGACCTGCTGAGTTTCTCCAGCGTTGTGTGTTTTCTCTTCAACCATGGTGTGTACAGATTTTCGTGTTGTACTCTGAGAGTATGAATCTGAGAGTATGATCAAATGTTCCTGAACCTGGTGGTGCGAGTCGTGGCACATATACCCCCTTCCTGATGGCAGCAGGGAGAACAGAACGTGTGCTGGGTTCTGTGGATCCTTGATGTTTGCTGATGCTCTCCAATTCCATGTAAATATTCTCGATGGTGGGGAGGGTTTTGCCTGTGATGTCCATGGCTGTGTCAACTACCTTTTGCAGGGCTTTCCACTCAGGGGCATTGATGTTCCCCACACCAGACTGTGGTGCACCCAGTCAGCACACTTTCCACTACACATTTATAAAGTTTGCCAAAGTTTCGAATGACAAACCAAACCTCCGAAAACTCATGAGGAAGTAGAGGCGCTAATGTGCTTTCTTCGTGGTAACATTAGAATGTTTGAAAGGACCTCCGAGATGGTGACTTCCAGGAATTTAAATTTGCTCACCCTCTCGACCTCCGATTTCCCCAATGATCACTGAATCGTACACCCTGATTTTTCCCTTCTATGAACAGCTCCTTGGTTTTGTTAACATGGCGTACGAGGTTGTTGTCAGAACACCATTCGGCCAAGTTTTCAATCTTCCTCTTTCCTGCTGACTCACTGCCCTTTTATATTGCAACCCTCTACGGTGGTATCGTCAGCAAATTTGTAGCTGTATTATTGTCGTACTGAGCCACACAGTCATCGGTGTAGAGCAGGGGGCTTTGTATGCAACCCTGTGGGACTCCTGTGCCGATGGCGATTGTGGAGGAAATGTTCTTGTCAATCTGAACTGATTAGGATCTGAGGTTGGCCAACCAACCCTCACACCCGAACTTGGCTGATCTCCCTTTGCATGGAGCCCATGCTTCACAAAATCAATGACTGCAAAAATAAGTAGGACATAAACCTGAGCGTATTGATCTACAAAAGCAAAGAAATGAGGATTCTTCTATTATTCTGGTGAGCAGGGTGGGAGGGGGTTGGGTTGCTGCCAATTTTGAGAGGGAGGTAGGAAGAGACGAAGTCTTATCTTTAAGCTCGACTTGTATTGGAAAGTTTTCACTATTTTAATGTCAGAGCTGCCTCATTAATTTCCATAAAACTCTTAGTTCTTGGAAGGTGAGGAGAGGCAATGCCCACCTTTGCTTTGGATCCTACTGATATGCCTGCCTTTGTTCCAGGTGGATATCTGGTCTCTGGGTATAATGGTCATAGAGATGGTTGATGGAGAGCCTCCCTATTTCAATGAACCTCCACTGAAGGCCATGAAAATGATACGAGACAACCTGCCTCCCAAGCTGAAGAATGGACAGAAGGTAATGTGCTGTCTGATGCCTTCTAACCCTGACCCAGGCGATTTATTTAACCCAATCCAAGCACAGTAAAACCTCATTAGAACGCGGTAGTAGGGTTCCAAGATTTCATACCACGTAACAGCCGAGTCGCGGAACAGATGCGTCTATGTCAGAGTGCCCACAGATAATCAAACCCAAATATTACCAGTTTTCTAAGGACCCGCTCTCTATAATTAACAATTTCAATGAAAGAAAGCAAGCACATTCTTTTAATATCGGGATTCTGAATCTTAATCAACTTATTTGCAAAGTTTGGGTCCACGGACACCCGCACTATAAGCGATTCCACGGATTAACGAATCGCGTTCTGACTATATTAGCAATGTCCTTTCTAGCAAAAGAAAATGGTCTCTTACCCCCCACCCCCAGCCTTCCCCATCCCTATTTCTTCTTTCCTCTACCTCTCTTTCCCTCTGTCTCCTTTCCTCCAGCTCTCTTCCCTTCCCCCCACCCCCCGATCATTTCTCACCTCCCCAGATCCAATTGTCACCTGTTGGCCTGTGCTCCTCCCTCTGTCCTTTCTTCACTCCTCCACCTCCAGGCTTTTTTTATTCAGACACCTGCCTGCTTTTTGCTCGTACCTTGAGGAAGGGCTCAGGCCCGAAACGTTGGTAATATATCTTTACCTCCTATGGACAGTGCAAGACCGGCCGAAGTACTCCAGCGTCTTTGCAACAATAACAGCAATTGCAAGCTTTCGCAATTCACTCTTTGTCATTTGTAAAACAATTACAAGGACACACTCTGTTGTTAGATTGTCTTATGTGACTCTGGGTGGCAGTCCCTCCCTTTTGAGTCAGAAGGTCTGGGCTTCAAGCCCATTTCTAGAGACCTTGAGCACAGATGTTTCAGGTGACACCATAATATGAGATGCATTATTTGGCTGAACCAGTAAACTGTAGTCCCCTCCGTTCTCCAACGTGGATTTAAAACATCACATAGACTGATTCAACAGTTTCTCAGTCTCGACAATATATATTCTTTATTCAACATAACCATTATAAATTTAGACATACTTCATGGCAGTAGGCCCTTCCAGTCCATAAGCCCATGCCACCTAATTAACCTACGTTCCTGTAAGTTTTTGGAGGGTGGGAGGAAACCCACAGACACCTTAATAGGAGCTTACCATGCATAACTGATCACATCTCCTGCACTACAAGACTTCTAAATTATTCGTCCTGAGAAGGATATGAAAGGCAGCGTCTTTTCCTCAAGGTGTACAGGCCTTTCTGCCCAACTCATCCAACTGACCTTCCTGAACTAGTCCCTTCTGCCTCTGTTTGACCCTCTAACCTTTTCCTCTCCAGGTCCCTGTCCATATTTTTTTTAGACATTGTAATTGAAACCAAACTTCCTTGGGCATATACCACCTCATAGGCCCCCTTGTATCTTTCCCTCTACGCCTGAAGCCCCAGTACTTCTCAACCAGTGGGCTGTGGCGGACCACAGCGTCTTTGCATGTGCGTCTTCAAAAGTGTTAAATAAAATACTTCAAACTGGACAAATTTGTCTTTCTTACAGAGCTACCTTTGATTTGAAAGTATAGCCCGGTCATTGCCACTAGTGGGTCATGGCTGGAAGCCAGGTGGGCCTTAGACTGAAAAATGTTGAAAACCACCACCTTAAACCTTCTGGTTTTAGATTTACTCTGGGGGAAAAGTTCCTGTCAATTCAGCTCATGGTTTTATTCACCTCTGTAAGATCACCCCTCAACTGCCTACACTCCAGTGGAAAACATCCCTGCCTGTCTTAACTCAAATCCTCTAGTCCTGGTAACATTCTCGTGAACCTTGTCTGTATTTTTTTAAAATCTTCAGACGTTGTTCTCCAGCCATGTTTAGGCTCTCTGTAGCTTAAATTCATTATCAAAACACATTCAGAATTTGCTGGTAAATTTCAAAGTCCGGTGATAAAAGCCGAAAATGCTTCCAACACTCGGGTATTTCAGGTCAATGTAATTTCATCTGAACCAGAGAAATTTAAAAGCAAGCCTATTCAAAGAAAGGGAAAGGTTTTTGGGGGGGGGGGGGTGGGGGGGCAGGGAAATGGAATCTTTGTGGAAATGGTTTTTAAAAATTGCACGTACCTAAAATTCAAAATGAGAGTGTTGAAAATGCTTCAGCGCAGTGGAACGTGCAAGTCTGGAGACTTTGTGATGGTAGGAAAAACACACAGAGAGGATGGAGGAACTTGCAGCGTCAATAGGAGAAAAATATATATATGGCAGATAATTTGGGCCTGACCCCTACTTCAAGAAATAAGGAAAGAAACAGGAAATCTCAGAATAGAGACAGTGCTGGCTGGTGGTGGGGGGATGGGGGGGGGGAGGGAGCAGCGCTGGCTGAGGGGGTAGGAGTGCAGTCCAACAAAAGGTGTTAATTGGATTGATGGGGGAGAGGTTAGAATTGATTTTGTCTGTGCGAAGGGAGAAGGGGAAAGGGAGAAAGTCTGGGCACAGCCGTGGAGATCACTTTGTTCAGCACCTCGGCACTGTCTGCCACAACAGCGTGGATCTCCCAGCAGCCACCCATTTCAATTTCCCGTACCATCCTCTTGCTGACATGTCTGACTGTAGTCTCATGCACTGCCAGACCGCAAATTGGAGGAATGACTCGATGGGCTGAATGGCTGTTTTCTGCTCCTATGTCTTATAATCTAAACACCTCCCCTTCTGTCTGGCACCCTCCAACCAGATGGCATTAACATCGACTTCTCTAGGTTTCATTTAACCCCACCCCCAACTCTGTATCTCTCCCTTTTTCCTCCCTCTCTCCCTTTTCTCTCCCTCTCTCCCTTTTCCCTCCTCTCCCCCTTTTCCTCCTCTCCCTTTCCCCTCTCTCCCTTTCCCCCTTTCCTTCCACCCTCTCCCTTTCCCTCTCTCCCTCCCTTTTCCCCCTCTCTCTCTCTCCCTTTCTCCCTCTTCCTTCCCCCCTCCCTTACCCTCTCTCTCCCTTTCCATTTCCCTCTCTCCCTCCCTTTTCCCCCTCCCTTTTCCCTCCCTCCCTTTTCCCTCTCTCTCCCTTTTCCCTCTCTCTCCCTTTTCCCTCTCCCTCCCTTTTCCCTCTCCCTCCCTTTTCCCCATCCCTCCCTTTTCCCCCTCTCCCTTTTCCCCTCTCTCTCCCTTTCCCTCCCTCCCTTTTCCCTCTCCCTTTTCCCCTCTCTCCCTTTTCCCCCTCTCCCTTTTCCCTCTCCCTCCCTTTTACCCCTTTCCCCCTCTCCCTTTTCCCTCTCCCTCCCCTTTCCCCCTCTCCCTTTTCCCTCTCCCTCCCTTTTCCCCCTCTCCCCCTTCCCTCTCTCTGTCCCTTTTCCCTCTGTCCCCTTTCCCTCTCTCCCTCCCTTTCCCTCTCTCCTTCCCTTTTCCCTCTCCCTCCCTTTTCTCCACTCTCTCTCTCTCTCTCTCTCTCTCTCTCCCCTTTCACACAGACAAAGTCAATTCTCACCTCTCCTGTTACCATATCCAATTAACACCTTTTGTTGGTCTGGACTCCTCCCCCAGCTGGCACTGTCTCTGTTCTGAGATTTCCTGTTTTTTGCTTACAGAAATTCGCTGTCAAAGACAGCATTTTTGTCACATGCAAAACGCGAAAGTCTGCTGAGAATGAGGTTGAAATAAAAACACGAGGCTGGAGAAACTCAGCAGGTCAAGCAGTTTCCTTTATGTAGCAAAGATAAAGATAAAAGTACACGTTCCTTTATCGGGCCCGAGACATCAGCGATATATCTTTATCTCCTACAGTTGCTGCAAGACCAGCTGAGTTCCTCCAGCATTTCAAAATGATCAACAGTTCAGACAGTGCCCTTGGGGAGGGACAGAGTTAATGTTTCAGGTCAATGAGCCATCATCTGAAATCAATATCCGCGGGCTGGTCCTGCTGTGAGTTTACAGTACCGTGGGTATTTGCACTAGGCTTCCAGTATCCGAAGCTTTTTGTTAAAAATGTCGACCTCCATCAGAACCAGGTTGTTGTTTGCATTTCACCAAGGTTGAGTGTGTGGTTTATCTGCATCCAAATGCTGAGCTGTTGAGGACAGTTTCTTTCCTGCTTGAATGAATGGCCACCTAGTAAAATTCTGTTGCCTTTGCTCTGTACTGAGATCTCCGTAACTTCTGCACTGTGTACGGGATGGCCAGCTGGAATGCTCACAGGGCAAACATTGTCACTGCACCTTGCCACGTGTGACAACACGAAGCTGGAGAAACATCATTATCTGGATGAAAGGCTCAAGCCTGAAATGTTTGTTATGTACAGGTACACAATCCTTTTCTGGACATCTAAAATCTGGAAAGCTCCAAAAACCGGCATTTTTTTCCTGGTGCTGGTACAGCGGAAGGAGAGAGAGAGAGACAGACAGACAGACAGCGGCATGACTCGGGCGGGAGGGTGGGGAGAGACGCCAGCGCGACTGGAAGGGGGTGGATACGGCAGCACAATTCAGGTGGGCTTAAATCTGGGGCAGCTGGGTTTTGTTCTGAAATCCGGAAAAATCCAAAATTCGGAACACACCGGATAAAGGAACGTGTACTTTTATCTTTATCTTTGCTACATAAAGGAAACTGCTGAGTTTCTCCAGCCTCGTGTTTTTATTTCAACCTCATTCTCTGCAGACTTTCGCGTTTTGCATGTGACAAAAATGCTGTCTTTGACTGCGAATTTCTGTAAGGCTTTAGGGTGGCATGGTGAGCGCCATGCTGCTTCGGGGTTCGAATCCCGCGCTGTCTGTAAGGAATTTGCGCGTTCTCCCCTTGTCTGAATGGGTTTCCTCCCACCCTTCAAAACGTTCTGGGGGGGTGTGGGTCAATTGGGTGTAATTAGGCGGCACGGGCTCGTGGGCCGAGAGGACCTGTTACTGTGCTGTATGTCGAATTTATTTTTAAATAGTGGACAAAGTTTGCATTTTGAACAGCAGCTGGCTAAATTATTAAAAAGGTGGAAAGTTGTGGAATCTGTGGGCATTGCTTGATCTGAGTGAACAAGCTGTGTAAATGATACGCAGGTTTATATTAAGACCACACATTGAGTCACTGAACTTGTACTGTCTGATTCTGACCTGCTAATAAACTGTTGTACAGACTTTATCCAGAGCAGGCAATGACCTGGTGATAATTTCAAAGCCAAGAATAAAACTTGCAAACACTGAGAACAAGTGAATAATGATGTTCCGCTTCTAAGCACAGCCTCTTCAGTCGGTGATGAGAGGTGTTCTGTTCACATCCTGAAGGTAATCGCACCTGATGGCCCTGCCGCAGCCATCCCAGAGTGGAACTGGTGCATCCTCTGGTTGTGGGAGTGGGGACAGCAGAGTGATCCGATCATTAGCTCCCCTCCACATTGGGCTGAAAACAGGAGAGTTTGGATTTGAAGCGGATTGAATGAAACACGGTTGGCGTAGCAGTTAGTGCAATGCCTTTACAGCGCCAGTGATTGGGACCAGAATGGGGTTCGAATCCCGCGTTGTCTGTGAGGAGTTTGTATGTTCTCCCCGGGTCTTCGTGGGTTTTCTCCAGGGGCTTTGGTTTCCACCCACCATTCAGAATCTATCCGGGGGAGGGGGGTGTAAATTGGGGGGCACGGACTTGTGGGCCAAAATGGCCTGGTACCGTGCTGTATGTCTCAATTGTTTTTTAAATTTTAAAACTCTGATTGTAGTTAAAAACACAGGTGTTGGAGGAACTCAGCCAGTCTTGCCTCATCCATAGAAGGTAAAGGTATATTATCGAACCCTTCCTCAAAATACGAGTGAAATCATCTACCATTGAAGGAGGAGTAGCGGCCCATTTAGTCTCTGCTAGCTCTCAGACAGCATTAAGTTCCACTGTTCTCCTCTATCAAATCCTTTTCTCCTCTTAATAATTGAACCTGCTCCTGCAGGATTAGATCTTTGCAACTCTTTGCAGCCCCTCTCCTCCTCATCCTACAAGAGGTGGGCGGGCGGGTGGGGGGGGGGAGGGAGTGGTGAGTGGTTATCGATAGGATGTGTCCTGCAGTAAAAACACGACGCTGGAGAAACTCAGCAGGTCAAACGGTGGCCTTTATGTAGCAAAGATAAAGATACAGAACTGACGTTTCGGGCCTGAGCCCTTCATCAAGGTATGGACAAAATGTCAGTAGGCGTCTGGACAAAAATGGAATGGGGCAGGGGTAAGAGAGGGAGCACAGTCCCACAGGCATGAGGTGGGTAAGGGAGGGAGAATCCAGCAGCAAATGTGGGGGTGGGGGGAAGGAGGGATGATTCTCTGAATGGAGTGGGAAGGGGGGTGGAGATCTAAGGGAAAGGAAAGGGAGGGGGGATCGGAGAAACCGGGAAAAGCTGGTGTTGATGCCAACCCACTGGAGAGGGCCTAGACGGAAAATCAATTTACAGGTGGTCTTGATGGGATAGTACATGAGGCCATGGATAGACATGGGAGTGGGGCGCAGAATTGAAATGATCTCCGTCGCTGATGTGGACAGAGTGCAGGTGCTCAGCGAAGCGATCTCCCAGTCTGCGCCCAGGCTCTCCGATGTTTAGCGATTTTAGCCTGCAATTGTTTTGTCAGTGAACCCTGCCTCTTTGTTCTCTCGTAGGTTTCTCCCCTACTGAAAGGGTTCCTGGACCGCCTGTTGGTGCGGGACCCATCCCAAAGGGCGATGGCGACAGAGTTACTGAAGCACCCCTTCCTGAGCAAGGCTGGGCACCCATCCTGCATTGTACTACTGATGCGAATGAATCGGATAAAATGAGCCAGCCATTTGTGAGTTGTGAGGGAAGAAAATCTGTGATTTATTTTTAAAACTAGGAAGCGTAGATCTCATAAATAAAACATTTGGCATTTACAAGAGCAGGGTGATTTCCTGTCTGACCAGTGGGCCTGAGAGACGTCTTCCGCCCAATGTGAATTGCTTTGACAGACACCTTGCTTCATCTGGGTCTTGCGACTGAACTTTGACACTACTGTTTCCAAGGGGGCAGAGCCACAAAAGAGAAATACTACTGAACACCGACTTTTTTCTTTGATGTGTAAAATGTAACTTAAAAAAAGACTGCTAAAGGTTGAATTATTGTAGTTTATAAGGCAGGACAACCAAGAGGAACTACACTGGAATTTTGTATAATATAAAAAAAATCTTGTGTACATTTCACGACGAAATCAAGATTTGATTTGTAAACACTGTATGAAGCATGCATCCAGGGAGAGGGGGGATACTTGGCCTTTGTAATGAATGTTGGTAGACTGCAAAAGATGGAAGCCCATGCTCAGTGCCTTTTGCATCACTCTGGAGGTCACAGTCACACACAGCTAAAAGATTAGTGTGCAGGGTTGTAGGTGGTTGAGCTGACAAGTTCAAAGTTCAGTCTGACTTACATGAACTTCATTGCCATCCTCTGCGCTGTAGGTACCAAAAGCCAAGCCGCGTGTGGGGTCCACACGGGTAGTCTGCCATCTTTTTTGTTGTGCGATGAAGGCAGGTGATGGGGAAGAGATGGGGGGGGAGGTCCAACATTGACTTAATCAGAGAGCTGGGTCTATTATAGAGTTGAGAAAACTGATCATACAACAGTATCGACTCCAAATAAAAACAGGATAAATGTTGCATGGAAATGCAGCGTGGAAGACGGTTGCCTAAAAATTATGTACTTGAAATCACTGTCACTTACAGCCCTTTGTCTTGAAGGGGAATTGACCTGTTCGTCATCACCTTGCAGCCTCCTAAGATGGTAGCTGCAAACCACCATGGCAGAGGGTGGGTAGGTGAGACCCATGCATGCTGTCTGAGACATCTAAGACACAAGGCTGCCTACACCAGGCTTGGATCCTTGGGTGAATATGCCGGGACTTGGATATTCTGGTTGTGGCAAACTGTTTTATCATTCATAAATGTTGTAAAACACAATTCCAATCTTTATTGAAGAATACTCTTCATGACGAGCGGCTGATTCACTTCTTGTACACGGGGAGAAGGGTTAGTTGAGAAACTATTTTATGGTGCTGGGTATCTTAACCCTAACCCATTCTTGGCACCAGGATGTGATGGGAGCTCAAAAACTTGCACGTACATGGGGAACAGCAACTATCTCTCTGTCAGGGTGCCGCAGTTAGCATGGTGGTTTGCGCAACGTTGTTACAGCCCCAGCGATCGGCTCTGGGATTCGAATCCTTCACTGTCTGTAAGAGGTTTGTGCCTTCTCCCCACGTCTGTGTGTGTTTTCTCCCACCCTTACAAACATGACCGGTGGGCGGTCATTTGGGTGTAATTGGGCATGGGCCAAAATGCCCTGTTACTGTGATGTATATGGAAAAAAAAGTAAATTTCAATCTGCAAAATCCTGGCAGTTCGCGATGTGCTGATGTCAAAGAAACCTCCTCCCATTTTACAAAAAAAAACTTTGAATACCATTGTTATTTCAGCTAGTTAATGTCTACCTTCCTGACAGGCATTTGGGGTGTTAGGGGATCATCTTAACCCACATCATTTGGATGATTTATACCCCGTGAGGTGGTGGTGCAGTGATCAAGTCCTCACTGAGGACTGAACCAGCAGTCAGAGGAGAGCTCGCCAGTGGCCACAGAAGGTCCTCTCCCAGAATAAGTCCGACTGTCTCCCACATCTAGTCTGACCCGCCACCTCCTCGGCTTTTACATTGTCCGTGAAAAAAACTGCAAAGTCATAACAGAAGTACGAAAGTTGTCCAAAGGTCAGTATCCCAGCAGCTCATTGCACAGGTTGTCCTCGAGGTTGTGTTTGAGCCAGTTACCAGCATGCAGCTTCACCTGAATGGAGAGATGAGGTGACTACTGAATGGCTATGCCTGGGTTTGTTCAATGATATTTATATTGTAATTGTTTTGTAACACTACAGTATTTTTTTGAGAATGCCGCAACTTATTTTCTTGAGTAATTTCTTTACAACCAGATTTACTGTTTTACTGTTTTAAAAAAAGTGTTTTTCATTGTGCCAAGAGGGTGAATTTAATGAGGTTTTTGAAGTTTTATAATTACAGATTTGAAAACCATTTTACACGCAGTCGACTGGTTTTGTATTCCAGATTTATGTGCGGGAAGGGGTGGGTGGGTGGTGAGCTGCATGCATGTGGAGGGGGGGGGGTGAGTGTGGGGCGGGTGAATGTATGAGTTTGGGGGAGGTGTGTGTGTGAGTGCAAAGTTTGGGGTGGGGAGAGTGCACAGGGGTGTGTGTGTGGAGGGGTAAGAGAGATCTGAGGGGGAGGGAGAGAGATCGGGGGAGGGGAGAGGGAGATTGGGGAGAGAGTGAGATTGGGAGGGACAAAGATTGAGAGAGCAAGAGAAAGATAGTTGGGGGTGAGGGCACACAAGGGGTGAGTGTATTGGGCATTGGCTGCATTGTGGAATGCGGCCTTCTCTAAAATGGCTGCATAACAGTGAACTCTCCCCAGGATGAGCTGGTGTGCATCCATCAGTGGAAAAACTGATTTCCTCCCACCACTCCCCTTTCTCCTTCCAAACGATGCAGGGCCTTGTCGCCTTTTGGTGGGTCCTGTTTCTCGATGACCCAAAAAGCATGTTTTGAGTTTCCAGTACTGAGGTGGTAAGATTTTTATTTGGTAAAGCATATCAGGGATTATGAGTAAATGGGCAAATTGATGTAAATAAATGACAGAATTACTGTATTTTTAATGCTACTAAATTTGTAGGTCCTGAACTATATTCTGATGGCCATTTCATTTGACCCTTACCTGGGCTTTGGAAGCATCATGGGAATCACACATTTCGCTCCCCCTATGCAAGGAAAAGGGGAGTGGTGACAATCATTCGTATGAAAAGACAATTCTATGGAAGCAACTCGTCAAGAATTTGTGAGTTTTTAGCAGTCTGATCACTCAGTCTCCTCCTCCATGATTACTTTTGGACGTCAATTTGAAACTCAGGATTTCTAAGATTGAACTTTGGGAATGAGTTACTGTGGCTTTAGAGTTCAGGAGCGATCCTTGATCAAGAGCATGGGAGGTGTTCTTTCTAATGACAGGATGCTCTCCAGCCTTGGATAAACACATCACTAATTTGGCTGTGAGCTAATTTTGTATTAATTCCACCCCATCTGGATTAGGTTCCGGTCCCATCTGTTCAAGGTGAAATGTTTAAGGGGGACTCTGGGCAAACCAATGCTTGGAGAATTTTTCCTTCGAATTTCACGGAATTTTTACATTCACTTTTCATTTTCTCAATAATCCACAATCAGCTTCTTGTTTCATTGGACAAATGTAGAGATCAATTCTGACAACAATAAAGTCCTCGGTTCTTGCCCTGTTCTCTTCAAATGTCTGAATGCTTATCTTAGTTCATTGACGCTCAGTTGGTTCTCAATTCCATAAACATTACCCACCAATAAGTTTAGTTTTATGTTGTTTGTTAATGTAGATACAATTTCAAACTGTGTTGAATTTCATACTCGATAGAATTCAATTTCTTCCAGTTCTAGAAAAATGTAAACACATTTGATCTGTTAATAATTGCAATTCATTGAAATTACTTACTAGCTTGAGGTCAACAAAACATTATCGAAGCAGTTTCTTACCGACCATCAAACAAGACTTCTTGCTTGAACCACAGGGTAAAACTGACCTCCGATTCTCAAAACAGTACCATAGTCTATGACCTTCACAGGATACAGTAAAAATTTGAAACAAGCAGTAATTCTATCATCATAGCCCCTACACCGGGGGTTGTAGGTCAATTGGGTAGCACGGGTTCCTGGGCTGAAAGGGTCTGTTACCGTGCTGTATGTTTAAATTTTTTTACTTTCCATTATTAATTAAACCAGGAGAACACATCTTTGACTGTTACAGAGCATATAAATATCTTCCAGCAATCTTCGTACATATGATATTTCTCCCCACTCCCCCCCCCCCTCCCGGAGAGAGAAGGAAAAGTAGAGATAACGAGAGAAAGAAGAGGAAGAGAAAGGTAAGGAAAGAGAAGATGGGTGTGGCCTCAACGCTTCCAGTACGTATCCATAGAAGCTGTGGAGCCACCCCCTTGAAGAGTTACTTTTCTTGAGCCATCTATCAGTGATTCTCTATAAGTCTTCTTGTCAGGGTTTGGCTACACCCGTGTTCCCGTGTCCATCAGATATGGCTACCATATTTTAACAAAGTTTTTTTCCATGGGAATGCAGCTGTGCCCTTGAATCTCCCAGTAGATACAACATTGGGTCCAGCGAGAAGGTCACCTTCATTATTCTGGTTAGTATGTCGGCCAAATCCTACGTTTGCGCAGGACCAGGTTCCGTGAATAAATGTTCCCTGTTCCACTCCACACCTGAAGCACATCTCCAGCGTTTTGTGGTGTGAGGTATAGAGCTGGTGCAGAAATTTGTATTGGACCAGTCTGTGTCGGGAGTTGATAACTATTGTCACACTGTCTCTACACCAGTTGGACCATGTTTAAATTAAGAAAGAGAATTTTAAAACCAGTGCATTGTTAGCTTATTACGTGATAGAATAGGTTGTGAATAAAGCTAGCCGAGATCTGAACGACTCAGGTTTACACAGCAGGAGGCCGTTTGTGATTTGCGGAGGTGACAGATGAGGGAAGATGGCTTCTGTGGACATCATGAGGGCAAAAAGAAAGGTGACATTTTCAAAAATGCCTTATGAGGTCAGATGTTATGGAACTTGCCAGATGCTGATGTTGCCATGAAGTTGCATATTCAAGATTCCTTTAATGTCACACAATAGTACGGAACGCTGTTAAGGCAGGGAAAGAGCCTCCATTAGTGTCGCCTGATGCCTTTTATGGTAAGGGAGAAAGAGAAGCAAAAGAGAGTCCCTTCAGAGTCACCGAGGGGCAGTGCACCTTTGGCATCTGCTGCCGCACATTGTCGGTTCGATCCATCCCAAGTTGTGTTTACTGTGCTTGAAAAGAGGAATAATAAAAGGTACGAAGAATGAGCCGGGAAGGATATTTGCTGGGGAGAACTGGCCAGGTTGTGGAGTGTCGCATCTCAGATGGGATGGGCTGTTTCCCCTACAATGCTCAGGCAACCGTCGGGAGTCACATTGCTGAGATTGGATCTGACACCGAATGTTATTGGCTATAACTGACACTTGATCAACCTCTGCGCACGTTGACAGAGAAACCTTGGATCTGTGCTAAATGTGTGAATGTAGACTTCAAGGGGCTCTGGCTTGAGCGGTGTTGCCTTCCAAGTCTTTGAGAAGAAACTTCCAGGACCAGGCAAACACATTAATACAGCGCCTTTCGCAACTACAAAAATGACTTCCAGTCAATGCACTTTTGTCATGTGACATTGTTTTAGTGGCATAAACGCAACTGTGCAGCAAATTGTGCGGCTGACCCATAGCTCCAGTGACCTGGAGTTTGCG
This sequence comes from Narcine bancroftii, assembly GCF_036971445.1. Classification (NCBI taxonomy): domain Eukaryota; kingdom Metazoa; phylum Chordata; class Chondrichthyes; order Torpediniformes; family Narcinidae; genus Narcine; species Narcine bancroftii. The sequence continues at coordinate 78,446,839 of NC_091481.1, forward strand.
GCTGTCCGTGTGGAGTTTGCACGCTCTCCCTGTGAACACGTGGGTTTTCCCCGGGTGCTTCAGTTTCCTCCCACAGACTCCCATTTTCAGATTTATGGTCAGGGAACATCACATACATCCCTGAGATTCCTTTCTCCTGTGGGCGCGGCAGAATCACCACTAATTGGTCATGCAAAAAAATTAATTGGACACAGCATGAACATGTAAACAAATAAAGAGCTGTAAACAGAAAATGAAAGTAAACAAACTGACTGTGCAATGCAGAGAGCTCAAAAAGAAAATCAATAAAATACACAAATCAGAGTCTTTCAATTAGCCCCTGATTGAGTTTGTCGTTGAGGAGTCTGATGGTGAAGGGGGAGCGGCTGCTTCCTGAACCCGGTGGGGGCGAGCGAGTCTTGTGGCACAGACACCTCTTTCCTGATGGCAGCAGAGTGTGCTGGGTGGTGAGGGTCTTTGATGTTCTGCTGCTGCTCTCTGATGCCAGCGTTCCCTGTAGATGTACTCAATAGTGGGGAGGGTTTTGCCTGTGATGTCCTGGGCTGGGGCCATTACCTTTTGGAAGGGTTTACGGCCAGGGGTATTGGTGTCCCTGCACCAGATTGTGGCACAGCCGGTCAGCACACTTTCCACCACTCGTAGCATTTTGCCAGGGTTTCTGATGTCACCCCAAACCTCCGGAAACTCCTGAGGAAGTAGAGACGCTGACGTGCTTTCTTCACGATGCCTTTGGTAAAGGTGAAGGTTCCATTATTGTCACATAATTCGACATTTAGAATGTAACATACATGAAATTCTTTGTATACCATAGGAGAAGTGTGTTGGGTCCAGGGAAGATCCTCCGAGATGGTGACTCCCAAGAACGGTTTGCTGGTGTAATCGATCATGTTTCGGTGGAAGATCAGATTCAGTTGATGGACCTGTGAGATGGGACAGGTAACTAAATGGCCTGACAGGACTGGACTGAGTACTGCCATTGATCCAATGGACTGAACAGTCTCCCATGTTGAGAAGAAATAGGAAATAGAATATGATCGGGTGGATGCAGAGACATTTGTTCACATGGTGTGAGGTCCATAACCAGACATCGATGATATCAGGTGGTCATGAGCTGAATGACAGCACAAGCTGGTGGTGTCTGATTGCCTGCTTGTGTTGTATCTCCCACATAACTCAGAGTCGTGATGAATCGGCTTCCTGTGGGTCTTTGGAAGATACCAGATTCCTAAGATTTCCAATTTTAAATAATCACATTACCCCTGTGTTCCAATAGCACCACGCTGTTAAAGCGCCAGTATCCCGGGTTCCCTTCCTGCACTGTCTGTAAGGAGCTTGAACGTTCTCCTTGTGTCTGTGTGAGTTTCCTCCGGGTGCTCTTGTTTCCTCCCACCCTCAGGGGTTGTAGGTCAATTGGGTGCCTGGGCTGAAATGGCCTCATACTGTGTGGGAGCCTACATTGGCTGAGTATTTTCCTATCTTACATCAGTGATTTTTGGGATCTCCTAAAAGGGAGGTGAAAGGTGCTCCAGAAATGCAAGTCTTTCTGCCAAATCCCTGGTTGAACTTGGCGTTGAATTTGACGATCACTGCTGTGCAGGCACACAATTCCAAGTTGTTAAAAAGCAGCCTTATTGTTGTCATATCTTGAATAAACCGACTGGTTTCCTGCTCTCTGGCTATCCATCTTCCTGACAAATAGTGGCAATAAATCTAATTGTCGAAATTAAGCTGTCAAATCTGAATCATAATGCCCCCTGTAAAGCAAGCAAAGTCACCTCCTTTCAAGCTGATTCCCAGCTGAGGCAACACGCTGTGTTCACCAGCAGGAGGTACGAGGGGCAGTGATGCTGCACAGGGGGCAACTATCAGCACTCAGGCTGACAGTAGACATGGGGAATTCCATGGGGAGGCTCCAGAGCGAACGGCAGCATTGAAAAAGGGCCATTGGGCCCATAGTTCACATGCTAGCATTTGCCAGGGGCGTGGCAAGATGGCGTAGAGAGCAGACGTGCGATCCCACCTTTCCTCAGCCAGTTTTTTAAGCACCCGTCTTTAAAGTTTATATGTGATTAAAAGTTGTATTTTTACTTTTGGGAACATTAGTGGTTCGTAAAGGCTGCCTAATGTAAAAAAAACCGAAAACTCAACTACACTTTTAAAAGTGCTGAAGAATTGAGGCCTACCTGTTCAACTGAAGCCACGGACTCGTTGTTTGGAACCTCCAAGGCACAGAGAACTCCTGCCAGGCTACACTGGCGCCAATCTTGGCTCCACAAGATGGTGCCGGCATGATAACGAGCTCGGCCGAGGTCGAACCGCACATCCACAATGTCGGGCGCACGGGTGTCCTGGCTGAGAGAAGAGCCCTTGAGCCCGGGCTGCCGTCAGGTGGGCCGGGGACACGCAGAATGGCGTTGGAAGCCGCCTCTGCGCAGTCCCTGGCCTTACCGGACATGTGCGGTGCTTCAAGGGTCCATGAGTTACTGGATCGCGTGTGGACCTTTGCGGGGGTGGGGGGGGGGCTGAGCGACGGCATCCTGACGTGCTCAGGACGCCACCGCCGGGTGTACAAACCCGCAGCCGCACCGGGAGGGGACCGACAATGCTGGAAGAAGAGGAAGACTTACCCTTAACGAGCAGTTCACAGGAACAATTGGAGATGGAGTTTAGAGAAGGTAGGCCTCAAAATGTGGAATTGGAATCTGGAATGGAGTCTGTTTGCACAGTCCTGGAAGGGATTGCTTACCAAATGGATAATATGTTTAAACAAATGACTCAAGGATTTCTGGATGTGACAACTAAAATATCTAATATGTCTGAAGATATATCTACAGTTAAGAGTGATGTCAGTAAATGTATTAAATCAGTGGATTCAGTGCAAGAAAATTGTTTTTTAAATTGAAACAGCCTTTTTTGAATGTAAAAATCAAGTTGAACGTAATAAGGAAAAAATTGAGAAAGTGGAAGATTTGTTTGTGGATTGAGGAATCCAGAAGAAAGACTTAGTAAAAAAAAAATGGATTCATTGGAAAATCAAAGTCGGAGAAATAATGTGAAGATTGTGGGTCTCCCAGAAGACATTGAAGGGTCTGATCCAATAAAATTTTTCAAGAATTGTATTCCTGAGGTGTTGGGCAAAGAGTTTTTTTTTTTCGGAAGGCTTAGTATTGGAGAGGGCACATAGAGATTTACGAAAGAAACCATTACCGAGGCAACTGCCACGGGCGGTCTTAGTTCGCTGTCTGAACTACCGGGACAGAGAAATGATATTACGGTTGGCGGTACAGAAGGCACGACAAAGTCAATCTCCAAAATAACTGAGTATTTTTTAATGCAGATCTGAGTCAGGAGATTATTAGGCAACGACGGGAATTTAATTCGGCTAAAGAGGTACTGTGGCGGAAGGGTTACAAATTTGCTTTTTGATACCCTGCTGTGTAAAGTCTTTTATGGTAATTTCCAATCTCAATTTTTTGAGAATGACCATGGTGCATTAATTTTTGCTAATTCATTACCAGATTTGCGAGGACATGGAAGAGTTTCACCACCGTCACCCAAAAACAAGGCAAATGGGAATGGGAAGAATGGGAACAATGGAAAGAAAGAAGTTTTAACACAAAGTCTTATTGGCATTGAAGATCCGGAACAATCATTGGGAATGGAGTCATTGGGTTGAATACATTTACAGCACTGGATGGTACTGATGTGAATGATGTATTTCTGGATGGGGGGAGGGGGTGGATGGCACTGAAACCTTTGATAGTCATCTACCACTAGTGGGGTTTACCACACCCAGTTTTTTTAGGGTGTTACTACCTTTGTGTAGTTTTTTTGGGGGATATAAAAAAAAATTTACATTTCTTTTTCTAAAAATATTTAGGGGAGGGATAGTTGTCTTAAGTTACTATAAGGGGAGCAATATTTGGTGGTAAGTGATTATATTGTTAGTTTATAAGGATGTCTAATTTGAAATCTGCAACTTTTAATGTTCAAGGGTTAAATAACCCGATTAAGCGAAAGCAAGTTTTGGCTTATATCCAGAAAATGAAAATTGACATTGCCTTTTTACAAGAAACACATTTGACTGAAAAACAACATGTGAAATTGAAGAGCGATTGGGTTGGATGTGTGTTTTATTTTCTTAATTTAATTCTAAGGCAAGAGGTGTAGTGATTTTAATTCATAAGAATTTGCCTTTTGAATTGCAAACTATGTAAGGAAATGCTGGAAGGGTTTTAGGGGTGAATTGTAAAATTTTTGCTGAATCTTGGACTTTGCTTAATGTTTATGCACCTAAGGTGGACGATGAGTGTTTTATTTTGGATGCTTTTTTGTTGTTAAATCAAGCTAATGAAAATATTTTAGTTGGGGAAATTTTAATTGTGTCTTTGCTGGATAGATCCCCAAAAAGTATAAAGAAATCAAAGATGGTGACACAAATTGGGGCCCTTGATGAAGGATTTAAATTTGGTGGATATTTGGAGAAGGGTCAATCCTACCTTTTAATTCGTCTTGACATGATTCATTTTCTAGAATAGATTTTATTTTAGTATCGGCACATTTACAAGGAAGGGTATTATAGGCGGTATATAAAAGCAGGGTTATATCAGATCATTCTTCATTATTTTTTTTCTTGCGTAAGTTCAGAAGTGGTACGTTCATCTTATAGATGGAGAATTAACACAATGTTGTTGAAAAAGTCAGAGTTTGTTACCTTTGTTAAAGAACAGATTACTTTGTTCTTGACTGAGGATGTTAATTCAGTAGAAAGTCGTTTTGTGTTATGGGATGCATTAAAAGCTTATTTAAGAGGACAGATTATTAGCTAAAGTTAAGAAGCAGTATATGGCAGAAAGTTTAGAATTAGAAAAGCAAATTGATGAATTGGAGAAGGAAATTCAGAAGGAAGTGACAAGATTTTAAAAAAGTGGCTTTGGCTAATTTGAAATTGCGTGATAATACGTTGCAGACTTATCAATTTGAATGTTTCATTAATCGATCTAAGCAGCATTATTATGAGTTGGATGAGAGGGCACATAAGGTACTTGCAAGGCAATTAAAGATGGAACAGGTTTCATGGACTATTAATGCTGTAAAAAAGAATTCAACAGTTACCTATAAACCTCATTGAAATTAATGATCACTTTTATTCATTTTATACAAAATTATATACTTCTGAGGGGAAACAGGTTAGTGGTTCTATGGATTCTTATTTATCTGTTAACGTTAACAGCATTAGAAGAGGAAGATGTTATGGATCTGGAAGATCCGTTTACAGAATTTGAGATTAAGGCGGCTATGTTGGAGATGCCAAATGGGAAATCACCAGGCGACGATGGATTTTCAGTGAAATTTTATAAAACCTTTTATGAAGATTTACAAGTGACTGAACAGCATAAGTTACCAAAATCTTGCTCTAGTGCTTTAATTACTGTAATTCTGAAAAAAGATAGAGACCCGTTGCAAGTGTCTTCATAGAGACCTATTTCTCTACTGAATGTCTTCTTCTTTCTTTGGCTTGGCTTCGCGGAAGAAGATTTATGGAGGGGGTAAAAGTCCACGTCAGCTGCAGGCTCGTTTGTGGCTGACAAGTCCGATGCAGGACAGGCAGACACGGTTGCAGCGGTTGCAAGGGAAAATTGGTGGGTTGGGGTTGGGTGTTGGGTTTTTCTTCCTTTGTCTTTTGTCAGTGAGGTGGGCTCTGCGGTCTTCTTCAAAGGAGGTTGCTGCCCGCCGAACTGTGAAGGCACCAAGATGCACGGTTTGAGGCGATATCAGCCCACTGGCTGTGGTCAATGTGGCAGGCACTGAGAGCTTTCTTTAGGCAGTCCTTGTACCTCTTCTTTGGTGCACCTCTGTCTCGGTGGCCAGCGGAGAGCTCGCCATATAACACGATGTACTGAATGTAGATAACAAAATTATAGCAAAAGTGTTAGCAAATCGACTTGCCAAGTATTGACCTAAATTGATACATGTTGATCAAACAGGTTTTATTAAAAATAGAAATGCGTCAGATAATATTCTTTGATTGATTAGTTTAGTCAATGCATATTGACAGCAGCCCAACCATCCAATGGTGGTTGCGTTTGACGCAGAAAAAGCCTTTGATAGGGTCGAATGGGATTTTTTATTTAAGGTATTGGAGAAGTTTAAATTTGGCCCTTTTTTATTTGTTGGGTTAAAGCTTTATATATGAACCCGATTGCTAGGGTGGTGACAAATGGTCAAGTCTCATCCTCATTTAAATTGATGCATTCAATTCAACAAGGTTGTCCATTGTCACCAGCCCTGTTTGCATTGGCTATTGAACCATTAGCTCAAACAATAAGACAGAATGAACAGATAAGAAGGATGAGAGTTATGGATAAAGAGTACAAGACTAATTTATTTGCAGATGATGTTTTGATATATTTAACAAACCCATTGCCACATTTGCGGGAATGTTTATTACAATATGAAACATTATCAGGATATAAAGTTAACTGGAACAAGAGTGAAATTTTGCCAGTCAGAGAAGGAGACTATTAAAACATTATAAAATTGAAATGGTCTGATAAAATTAAATATTTAGGAATAATTGTAAATACTGAGTATCTATCTTTATATAAGTCAAATTATGTTCCTTTATTAAAAAAAGATTAAAGCAGATTTGGTTAAGTGGAAAGATCTTCTGTTAACTTTAATTGGTCAAGTAATTGTATTAAGATGAATATTTTTCCTCATATTCAATATTTATTTCAATCAATACCATATTCTCTCTCAAAGGGATTTTTTCAGGATTTAAATAAAGCCATGAGAGAATTTTTATGGAAAGGTAAATTACCGCGGGTAGCACTATATAAACTTACTTGGAAGCACGCGTTAGGTGGGCTTCAATTACCCCATTTTCAAAATTATTATGAAGCAGCCCAGTTGAAATTTATTAGTAAACTGATGGATTTGGACCAACCTCTGAGTTGGGCTAAAGTTGAGATGGCTTGTATTTCTGAAGTTGAGGTGTATCAATTTATATTTCAATGGAATGTAAATTTGTTGAGGGAATATAATATGCCGATATTAAAACATCTATTAAAGGTATGAACTAAAAAAATAAGATTTTAGGATCAAAAGGTAAATTGTCAATTTTAACTCCACTATATAACAATCAGCTTATTCCCTTTTCAATGTTTACTAATCATTTAAAGATTTGGGATTCTAAGGGTATAAAGATGTTACAGGATTGTTTTGTACAAGGACAATTTCTTTCTTTTAATCAATTGAAAGAGCGTTTTGATATTGCTGAAAATTCTTTGTTTGTTTATTATTAACTTTGAGCTTTGGTGAAAGATATGTATGGTAGAGATGATTTTACCTCTCTTGATGGAATTTGAGTCTTTGATATCTTCTATACCAAAAAGGAGTTATAGTTCTGTTATGTACCAAGTGTTACAAGACAATATGGATAAACCAGAATGGGACAAGTCTAAGCTTAAATGGGAAAATGATTTAGCTTTTGTTTTTCCTGAAGAATATTGGGTAGATATGTGCCAAGATAGTGTTACTAGATTGATGAATGTGCAGTATGGAATGGTTAATTATAACTTTCTACATCAGTTGTATTTAACCCCAGAGAAATTGAAAAAATATGGTGTTAGTAATTCGGACTCTTGTTTTAGATGTGGTGTATGTACTGGTACTTTTTTACATGCTGTTTGTACTTGTGTCTTTGTACAACCATTTTGGGAAGAAATTAGGTTAACTTTGGAAAAACTATATAATATTAAGTTACCATTAGATCCGTTTTTTTAATGGGTTAAATGATTCCTTTAAAGGGATTAGGGTTGGATAAATTTCAAATTGCATTTGTACGTTTAGCATCGTCTGTAGCTCTAAAATACGTAGCAAGTACCTGGAAAGATAATATAATGCGATGGCAATAATGAACTGAAAGCTTGTATTGTTATGGGAAAAAAATTACATACAATCTGCATGAGAATTATTCTTGTTAATAAGTGGTTACCATATTTGGAATATATGCATTTAGATGTATTTTGATTTATTATATATTCTTAGTTTCTGTTTATATATTTTTGGCTCTCCTTAAGAGAGCTGGCTGATGGGGTGGGGATTTAATTTTTTTTTAATCTTTCTTTTTTTATTGTTTTATACATATATATTTATATAAAATTGTCTTTATAGATGTATTCTGTACTATTACTAATGATCTTTTGTTACAACGCCAGGGACCTGGGTTCGAATCCAGCTCTGTCTGTAAGGAGTTTGTATGTTCTCCCCATGTCTGCATGGATTTCCCCGGGAGGGGGCTCCAGTTTCCTCCTACCCTTCAAAGCATACCGGGGGTTGTAGGTTAATTGGGGGGGTGGCATGGGCTCGCAGGCTGAAAGGACCTGTTATATCTGTCTAAAAATGTACAGAAGGAAAACATGTAAATCTGTAGACACCCGCGGTTGAAGTAAAAACACACGATGCTGGAAAAACAGGGTCCTTTCTACAGCAAAGATTAAAATACATAATTGACTTTTTGGGCTTGAGCCCTTCATCGAGGTGTTCTATGTTAAAATGCTGTAACTGCATACAGGTCGGGCAGCATCCTGTCAGTGCACCTCTTAAACTTTAACTCTGTACCTCTCTCCCCAGACTCTACCTGACCTGCTAAGTATTTTGAGTGTTTTCTGAAGTTAATTTCCAGCGTCTGCATTTTTGCTGGAATCGACCATCTGTGAGGAAAGCGGGGATTGGGTGGAGTTGGTTTCTTCGAACGGTGTAATTATTTGGAGCAATTCTCGTGTGCCAGCATCCCCACTCTCTATCAATGCCAGATGCGGACACTGTTCCGAGCAGGTCAGGCAGCATCTGTGGAGGGTTTCTCCTTCAAGTCATGCTTACATCTTTAGACTGGCCTTGGTTTCTTGTTCCATCGGCACCACCGAACACCACATTCCACGAACCTCTCGCCTTCTCTTCGCCCGTGACATAACTCTGTTCTATTTTTAACTTTGTTCGACTTTAAACGTTAACTCTGTTTTTGTCCCCACAGATCTACTGAACATTTCAAACGTGCTCATTTTAAAAAAAAGCTTATTTATAATTAATTATAACATACTGGTACAAACATTATATGTCCAATATGTTCTGTTTTATTTATGCTCTTTTTATTTTTTTAACAATGGATTACATTTTCTTAACCATTAAACTTCAACGAAGTACTGAAAGAGTCATTATTACTGAGGGCAGCTCATTTTCTAGATCATCTTGACCTGCTTTTGATGTAACTTTTTTGTCTATTTAACCTTGTTTTTTGCCCTAATCATCAAATATGACAAAAAAAAAATCAATTTTTGATCTTGGAATGTTGTCCTCAATTTCAATTAGTTCGAAAATGAGTCTCTTGCCAGATGCTTTAACAGATGGATAACTCAATAAGGGTATAATACCAGAAAGAGAAATCTGAAACCAAGTATTAAATATTTGGATGTTATTGTTCACACTGCCTGAGTTCATAAGCCTTATTCTGTCTCAGACTTTCGCAGCCCAAAAACAAGAGAATTAGTAATATCAATGGATTTTCTCCCGCTTCATTGGACAATTAAACCAGGAAATTAAACCAAACACAATTGGTTGTATTTTTACTTTTCAATATTTTTATTGAAATTGAAGTTCCACATTGTATATAGAATTCATATTAAAAGTTTAAAAACAGTACATTACACTGAGATCATTGCCAAAGTACCTCACATTACAGGAATATTTTATTATAAAAAGAAAATCTAAACCCACTACCAAAATGAAGCTGTTTGGCAAGGAGAGGAAAAATTAATTCCTTGACAAAGTGATTCAATTACCTTATTAGTCAGCCCTTCTGCATTCATATCAAATCAGAGATTCTGAAAATAATTCATAAAAGTGTTTACGGTGTTTGAAAATTTAAATTCAAATTGGAAATTGAGTATCTAATCTTATCTAACTTTAAACATGACGTCACATAAGCCATCGAGCATGAGTAGGCGGAGCAATATCCTTCCATCTGAGCCACCGCCCGCCTAGGCTAATACGTGCAAATCAGATGCTGTTAGAGTTAGGCCACTCTCTCCAACAATACCAAACAAGGCAGTTAAAGAATTAGACTTAAAATTAACTTTTTGCAGAAAAAGTTTGAAATATTTCATTCCAGTATTTTTCAAGGCTCTGGCATGTCCAAAACATATGAATTAATGAATTATCTCCTTGCTGCATCTGTCAGAATAAGGAGATATATCCACATAAAAATGACTTTGGACATGTGAGCTCCATGGACTACTTTAAATTGTGAGAGAGAGTGGCGGGCACATAAAGATGAGGTATTAACTCATTTGAAAATTAAGGCGTTGGTGAGGCCAAGTTTGGAGTATTGTGTTCAGCTCTGGTCTCCAAATTATAGGAAGGATATATAAGGTGGAAAGGGTGCAGAGAAGATTTACAAGGATGTTGCCCGGCTTACAGTACCTAGAGTACAGAGAAAGATTGAAGAGGTTAGGACTTTATTCCTTGGAACGTAGACTTGATAGAGGTGTTTAAAATTATGAAGGGAATAGATAGACTAGAAACAAGTAAACTCTTACCCCCCCCCCCCCCCGAGAGCAGGGAAGGTTGAAATAAGAGGACACAAGTTGAGGGTAAGAGGGCAAAATTTTAGGAGAAACATGAAGGATGCTTCTTCACTTAGAGAGTGGTGGCTGAATGGAATAATCTTCTGGAGGAAATAGTTGAGGCAGAGTCAATTCTTTCATTTAAGAAGAGGCTGGACATATATATATGGATAAGAGGGGGTTAGAGGGTTATGGGTGGAGAATATGCGGGGGAGCTAGCGGAGTTGTTTAAGTAAACTGGCATGGACTTGTAGGGCTGAGATGGCCTGTTTCCATAACATAAGCTGTGATATGGTTAAATATTCCAAGTTTCTATTAGTTGTATGTTAATATGCTCAGATCGCTGTTAAGCAGATGCTTCAGGCAAGAGATTTGATCATTTATTTTCATGGAAATTGGATGAATTTGAACTCTTCTTTCCTTTTAGTAGACAGGAATAAAAGTCTGTAGTCACCGTGATTGAAGTGATTGGAGAAACTCAACAGGTCAGCCAGTGTACTTTATACAGCAAAGTTAAGGGTACAGATCTAGTGTTTAGGGCTTGAGCCCTTCATCAAGGTATGGAAAAATGTAGACAGTTGCCTGAACAAAATGGTGGGAGGGGGGTGGGAGGGGCAAGAGCACAGCCCCACAGGCAGGAGGTGGATAAGGAAGGGAGGGCACACCAGCAAACAGGGGGAGGAGGGATGGCTCTGTGAATGCTGCCCCACTTTCACACTGGCATGACTCATGCCAGGGTTGGCAACATGGGAGTGGGGCATGACCCCAAAATGAGTGATTGTGGCCCCCCCCCCACCCGATTTGTTTTTCATACTTCTGCAGAGCAACGTGGGGCTTTGATCGAAGAGTTGCACGAGGTTCTTCAACATAACATATATAAAAAGTCATTTTGAGACGATGTGAATCCACGAGAATAGCCATCGCTTCCCCTCCTCATCGTGTTAATTTAACTGTTACCTCTCACTTGTAGCTTCCAGAGTTAATTGACTGGCGCAAGATGAAAGGCGTCGGGCCTCATGCTATTGCGGGCAAGTTTGACACAAAAGGCTGGATTGCAAATACTGTGGCAATTCTATTGTTCGCTGACAGTTCCCCATTTCAGAACTTCTGAGTGAATCTATTTGGTTCCCCACACTATAAATTAGGAATTTCGTGACTTTCCTGTCTTGTTTTCTGCTGTCGGGCACATTTCACGGATACTCCTTTAAAAATTCAAACCTGACGAACGAACCAGTGCAGGATTGATCTATGAGGGACAAATCAAAGTGAAAAGGACAATTGCTCTTTCTTTCAAATGCACGACGCTCCACAGATATTGGCCCACCATTGTCTCTGGATTGACCTCCAACAGTCACCTAGACGTCAATGGCAGGATGATCTCTTGGGAGCCAAAAAATGGGGACATCAAAACTTTTAATAGAATGTCCATCATTTGGCCCAATAACAACCCCCTTATCAAAACAAAATGATTCACAATTTTTCAGATAAAGCAGAGAACACAATTGACATTCTATTCACCACCCTGAAAAAAAATACTCTCGTGACTTTAATGTGAACCGTCTCCAACATTGAATTTGCCCAAATTACTTTCTTAGCATCTTCTAAACCAGAACTTCATAGGAAAATCATTATTTCCAGATTCACTTCCAAACCTGGTAATTAATTTGTTCTTCATTGCTGGAAATGATGTTGAGACTGTTGAAGGCATTGGTGAGGTCAAATTTGGAATACCGTGTGCAGTTCTGGTCACTGAATTATAGGAAGGATATCAACAAGGTAGAGAGAAGGCAGAGAAGATTTACGAAAATGTTACCTGGGTTTCAGCATCTAGATTACAAAGAAAGATTGAGCAGATTAGGTCTTTATTCCTTGGAGTGTAGAAGGTTGAGAAGGGATTTAATAGAAGAATTTGAGATTATGAGGGGGGATAAATAGAGTTCCAGGTTCTCTAGGTACTGTAAGCCGGGCAACATCCTTGTAAATCTTCTCTGCACCCTCTCCACCTTATCTATATCCTTCCTATAATTTGGAGACCAGAACTGAGCTCAATATTCCAAACTTGGCCTCACCAACACCTTAATTTTCAAATTGGTTAATACCTCATCTTTATGTGCCCGCCACTCTCTCTCACAATTTAAAGTAGTCCATAGAACTTACATGTCCAAAGTCGTTATTTAATTTTTATGCGGATATATCTCCTAATTGTGACAGATGCAGCAAGGAGATGCTTCATTAATTCATATGTTTTGGACATGCCAGAGCCTTGAAAAATACTAGAACAAAGTTTGTGGATAGGCTTTTTCCTTTGAGGGTAGGAGAGATTGAAACAAGAGGTCATGAGTTAAGGGACAAAAGTTTAGAAGTAACATGAGGGGGAACTTCTTAATTCAGAGAGTGGTGGCCATGTGGAATGAGCTTCTGGGAGAAGTAGTGACGGCAGGGTCCATTTTGTCATTTAAGGAAAAATTGGAAAGGTATATGGGTGGGAGGGGAATGGAAGGTTATGGTCAGGGTGCAGGTAGGTGGGACTAGAGGAGAGGACTTGCTTCAGTGCGGACTAGAAGGGCCGAGAACAGACCATGTGCTGGGTGGTGTGGGTCCTTGATGATTGGTGCTGCTCTCAGATGGCAGCATTCCCTGTAGATCAGTGATTCTCAACGATTTTCTTACCACTTTAAGAAATCCCTATGCCATCGGTGCTCTGTGATTAGTAAGTGAATGGGAAGGGAAGGTTGAGAACCACTGCTTGACATCCAATTGTTACTGAAATATTTTGCTTGAGAAAAATTGTCTTTGGCCCATTTCCTTTGGAGTTCTGAAACCGTGCACATAACAAGTCCATGAGGTTCAATTCAAACAGTGGTTTTCTTTTTTTTAAAAATTTTTTATTTTTCACACCATAAATCACATTAACCATAATACACACTTTTTCCTTTTCACACATATAAAGTGACATTTTCTCCCCCCCCCCTCCCTCCTCCCAACCCACCCCCCCCCACCCCCCCTCCCATCCATTTAAGGTATACAATCTAGGATACATTAAACCAGTCAGACAATGTTGTCACTCAAAAAAAATACACCAGAAATTCTATTGAGTCCATTCTTTTCTTTCCTTCTCCTTCCATCAACTTAGGTAATGATTGTCCCCGGTAGGTTTTCGCTATTGTATTTAATGTAAGGCTCCCATACTTGTTCGAATATTTCAATATTATTTCTTAAACTATATGTTATTTTTTCTAATGGAATACATTTATTCATTTCTATATACCATTGTTGTATTTTCAAATTATCTTCCAATTTCCAGGTTGACATAATACATTTTTTTGCTACGGCTAGAGCTATCTTAACAAATCTTTTTTGTGCATCCTCCAAATCAATTCCAAATTCTTTGTTTTTTATGTTACTTAGGAGAAAGATCTCTGGATTCTTTGGTATATTGTTTTCTGTTATTTTATTTAATATCTGATTGAGATCTTCCCAAAATTTTTCTACTTTTTCACATGTCCAGATTGCATGAATTGTTGTTCCCATTTCTTTTTTACATCGAAAACATCTATCAGATACTGTTGGGTCCCATTTATTTAACTTTTGAGGTGTAATGTATAGCCTGTGTAACCAGTTATATTGTATCATATGTAACCTCGTATTTATTGTATTTCTCATCGTTCCAGAGCATAACTTCTCCCATGTTTCCTTTTTTATCTTTAATTTAAATCTTGTTCCCATTTTTGTTTAGTTTTACCATTTGTTTCCTCATTCTCCTTTTCTTGCAGTTTAATATACATATTTGTTATAAATCTTTTGATTATCATTGTATCTGTAATCACATATTCAAGGTTACTTGCCTCTGGCAAACTCAAACTGCTTCCTAATTTATCCTTCAAGTAGGATCTCAATTGGTAATATGCCAGCACTGTATCTTGAGTTATATTGTACTTATCTTTCATTTGTTCAAAGGATAAGAATCTATTTCCTGAAAAAGAATTTTCTATTCTTTTAATCCCTTTTTTTTCCCATTCTCTAAAGGAAAGGTTATCTATTGTAAAAGGGAGTAACTTGTTTTGCGTCAATATTAGTTTTGGTAATTGATAATTTGTTTTATTTCTTTCTACATGACTCTTCTTCCAAATATTGAGGAGATGATGTAATACTGGAGAACTTCTATGTTGTACCAATTTTTCATCCCATTTATATAATATGTGTTCAGGTATCTTTTCCCCTATTTTATCTAATTCTAATCTCGTCCAGTTTGGTTTTTCCCTTGTTTGATAAAAATCTGATAGGTATCTTAATTGTGCGGCTCTATAATAATTTTTAAAGTTTGGCAGTTGTAAGCCTCCTTGTTTATACCATTCTGTTAATTTATCTAGTGCTATCCTCGGTTTCCCCCCTCTCCATAAAAATTTCCTTATTATTTTCTTCAACTCCTTGAAGAATTTTTCTGTCAGTTGTATTGGCAATGCCTGAAATAAGTATAATATCCTTGGAAAAATGTTCATTTTAATACAGTTTATCCTTCCTATTAGTGTTAGTGGCAAATCTTTCCAATGCTCTAAATCGTCCTGTAATTTTTTCATTAGTGGATAATAATTGAGTTTATATAGTTGGCCGAGATTTTTGTTTATTTGTACACCTAGGTATCTTATTGCCTGCATTTGCCATCTAAATGGAGATTCCTTCTTAAATTTTGAGAAATCCGCATTATTCATAGGCATTGCTTCACTTTTATTTACATTTATCTTGTAACCCGACACTTCTCCATATTCCTTCAATTTCTTATATAATTCTTTTATTGATAGTTCTGGTTCTCTTAAGTACACTATAACATCATCTGCAAATAGACTGATTTTATATTCCTTGTCTTTTATTTTTATTCCTTTTATATTATTATCTATTCTTATCAATTCTGCTAGTGGTTCTATAGCTAACGCAAACAATAAAGGTGATAGTGGGCATCCCTGCCTCGTTGACCTGCTTAAGTTAAATTGCTTTGATACATGTCCATTTACTGTCACTTTCGCTAACGGTCCCTTATATAATGCTTTAATCCAATTAATATACTTCTCCGGTAAACTGAATTTTTGCAATACTTTGAACAAATAATTCCATTCTACTCTGTCAAAGGCCTTCTCTGCGTCTAAAGCAACTGCTACTGTAGGTGCTTTATTTCCTTCTACTGCATGAATTAAGTTAATAAATTTACAAATATTGTCTGTTGTGCGTCTTTTTTTGATAAATCCAGTTTGGTCTAAATTTACCATTTTCGGTACCTGCTCTGCTAATCTGTTTGCTAATAGTTTAGCTATTACCTTATAATCTGTGTTTAGTAAAGATATTGGTCTATATGAAGCTGGCGAGAGTGGATCTTTCCCTTGCTTTAGTATTACTGTAATTATTGCTGTTTTAATGAATCTGGTAAGCATTGTGTTTCATCAATCTGGTTGATTACATCCAGGAGGGGCGGAATTAATAAGTCTTTAAATGTTTTATAGAATTCTATTGGGAATCCATCCTCTCCTGGTGTCTTATTATTTGTTAATTTTTTTATTATCTCTTGTATTTCTACTATACCAAATGGTTTTGTTAATTTATTTTGTTCCTCTATTTGTAGTTTTGGTAATTCAATTTTAGTCAGAAATTCATCTATTTTCCCTTCTTTCCCTTCGTTTTCAGTTCGGTATAATTGTTCATAGAATTCTCTAAAGTTTTCCTTAATTTCTTTTGGATTATATGTAATTTGTTTGTCTTTTTTCCTTGATGCCAATACCATTTTCTTAGCTTGTTCTGTCTTAAGCTGCCATGCTAGGATTTTGTGCGTTTTTTCACCCAGTTCATAATATTTCTGTTTTGTAAACAGTGGTTTTCAACCATTTTATTTCCACCTACATTCCACCTTTAGCAATCCCTTGCTAATCACAGAGCATTGGGATTATGTGAGTGGAAAGAAAAAGGTTGAGAACCACTGATCTCGATCTGGACTATTCACATTCAACAGTATTGTGAGTGGACTAAAACCAGATGATTGCACCAGATTAAAAGAGGCCCTACTACCATCTTCTCAACACCCATTTGGGTGGTCAATAAATATTAGCCATGCTAGTGTCACCCCCATCCGGAAAAATGAACTGAACAAATGGCACTGTCAAATGAGCCCTAACTCCTCATCAAGAATATCAATAATTACCAGCTTGTTGTTTTGAGTTTGTCGGCCAGTCAGATTGCAATTTCTCTTTGTATAGTAATGTGTATAAATCTATAGACATAATAATGGACAGGGTGCCTTAAATGAAAACAAAATGATCCTGTGACATTTCTCGTAAAACCAAAGGGCTGGTGAGCTCTGAATACCAGCGTGATTTATGATTTACTTTTCCATAAATTCTTTTGTTTCTCTCTGCACCTCAGATCCGGCAATGTTGAGTGATTCTCAGACTTACATTGTATTTCTTTGGAATCACCTGTCGCGGTTTTCTGTCCGACAAGATAGTTGCACAGTTGCTGGATTGAATTCTGGTCCTCAGTTTGATGACTGGTGTAAATGGCATATAATATCAGATTACAATGTGAAGATATAATGGTCACTTTGAAAAATAGTTTTAATTAAAATATTCAACAATAAATCGGTTGCAAGGATGTCACTACACAATCCTCAGAAGGGGTGGGCCAAAATGTTTTCGTCTCCACGTGCGTTCGTCTGAAATGTCAGAGGGAGGGGGATATCCGGCGGACGGAGCAGGTATGGCACCCGCTCTTCCCACTCCCTGCTGAATGAGTCCTCCAACCAGCGGTTTGTGCCCCCCACTTCCGCGGTTACCCTCATGCTCCCTGATTTGATCTCTTCTGATGCTGCCTCTCTCTCATGCACTGTCAAACCACCTGTAAATTGGAGGAACAACACTTGATTTTCCATCTGGGCCCTCTCCAACCAGAAGGCATTAACATCGACTTCTCTGGTTTCTGCTAGCCCATTCCCCATTCTCCCTCTCTTCCCTTTGTCTTCATTTCTCCAGCTCTCAACTCCCTTCCCTTTCTATTCACAGAGCCCTCCCCCCTCCCATCTCCCTGTTTGCTGGTGGGCCCTCCCTCCCTTATCCCCCTGTTTGCTGGTGGGCCCTCCCTCCCTTATTCCCCCTGTTTGCTGGTGGGCCCTCCCTCCTTTATCCCCCTGTTTGCTGGTGGGCCCTCCCTCCCTTATCCCCCTGTTTGCTGGTGGGCCCTCCCTCTCTTATCCCCCTGTTTGCTGGTGGGCCCTCCCTCCCTTATCCACTTGTTACCTCCTGCCCATGGGACTGTGCTCCTCCTCCACACCATGCTGCTATTTTGTTCGGGCACCAGCCTGCATTTTCCTCTTACCTTGCTCAAGCCCGAAATGTTGAATCTGAATCTTTGACTTTGCTATATAAAGTAGACTGTTTAACCTTCTGTTTCTCCAGCCTTGTGTTTTTACCTCCCTTTTTTATTTTTAGTCTAGATAAGGAAATCTTGGGGTTCATACCATCCAGTTGTGAACCTGGCACAGAAACATCAACATCTTGATAAGAAACGTTTTCTTCCATTCAAGCAATTTGGAAAAAAACCCACAATAAAATCATAAATTTTGAAATGAGTAACTGTGGTGAAATTTTCCCTTGTTTCTGATCTACAGTAACAGCTGATATCTGTTCTCCATTATTTGCAATGAAAAAAGACCTATTTTCTGCACTGTAAAATTGTTATATGGTTAAGCTGAAGGGACTTAACAAAGGTTTCACTGAACAATTTTTTTTTCAGGTTTGCTTCCTGAAAAAAAAAACTGGGGATTATGATAGACAACTTCAAGCTGAACACAAAGATCATTTCAGATTTGCTGGATCATGTAGTAAGTTGGAGAAACATTAAATTAACTTTTATTGAATTTAGTGAGTTTAATCGCATAATGACGCTGTCACATTGCTTTAGTTCAACTGACCTAAAAATGTTTTGCTGTTGATTTTTGTTTGTACTCAGCATCTGATGCCTCTTGTGTCAGTGTCCAACAATAGTCGGCCGGCAGTGATGGATTCCAGTTACCCTGATGCCGCTTTTCCATGGAAACCTTTCACCGTGTTCGTCACTGACTGGACCAAGATCAGCGGGGAAGAGCGAATGCAGAAAATGGTTGCTGTTCTTCCCGGTTTTGTATCCAAGGACTGTGGGTGGTTCTGGTCTCCTTACTTGAGGAAGGATGTACTGCCTTTGGAGGCAGGGCAGAAGGGGTTCACCAGGTTGATTTTAGAGATGAGGGGTTACCCTATGAGGAGAGGTTGATTCGTCTGGGTCTGGACTCGCTTGGATTCAGAAGAATGAGAGGGGATCTTCGGGAAACCTAGGGGACACAGCCTCAAGATTCAGGGTAGTAGATTTGGGATGGAGATGAGGAGGAACTGTTGTTCCTAGAGGGTGTTGAATCCATGGAATTCACTGCCCATTGAGGCAGCGGAGCTGAACTCTGTAAAATCTATTTAAGACCAGGTTGTATAGATTTTTACATAGCAGGGGAATTAACGGATACGGGGAAAAGGCAGGTGGGTGGAGATGAGATGAGCCGATCATCAGATCAGCCAATGGTGGAGCAGACTCGATGGGCCAAATGGCCTACCCCAGCTCCTATTTCTTATGCTTGAAGTAGACATAAAATATGACAGCAAAACACAAAAATGGGTTGTATCTTACAAAATGTATGCGATAGGAACATTTTAAGGTGATTTTCGTGATCAGCGGGCCTATAATCCATAAAATACACCCAAAAGTGTTGAGGAAGCAAAATGTTTGTTGTCCATTGTTAGCTGCCTTGCTTCCTACATAGTCAACATATTTGAAAAGTACAGAGGTTGTGAAAAGAACTGCGGTGCATAATGAAGCCGTTTTCTTTCAGAGCAGACACCTGCTTCCTTATTTCTAGATATATCTAAACAGGTACCACGCAAGGACAGTTTACAATTTAGATGTTTAATATATTTTAAAGCAGTCAACAATATGCAATGCAATTTTAAAAATCTCTCCAAAGTGCCAAATAAATATTGCAGCTGGCATCATCTTTGCCCAGTTCTTGTTGAAGAATTCACATGTTAAAATTTTTGCATTTCTGATTGTTTGGGATAAGTGCCAACATGCCAAAACAGTAATCAATAATTGCAGTGAAATTGTAAGGACTCGTTTGCTCATGTAGATCCGTCAGAAGTTGGGAGTGTACGTGATGTGAGTATTTACACACGGAGATCAAAGCAATTGCTGCTTCCGTTATTCCATCTTGTTGTTAATGGGTAACTCGAGACCAGGGGCCATGAAGTGGAGTATGAGGGTGACCTAGTATAATTGGACCAGAGTGAGACGACTTCATTGAGTTCCTATTTCAGTCAT
The DNA here is from genome assembly GCF_036971445.1 of Narcine bancroftii. Lineage (NCBI taxonomy): Eukaryota > Metazoa > Chordata > Chondrichthyes > Torpediniformes > Narcinidae > Narcine > Narcine bancroftii. The sequence continues at coordinate 78,466,842 of NC_091481.1, forward strand.
ACAGTTTCACTATAAATTACCTGTACTGAGACTGATCATAAAAGATATGTACCTATACTGGTCACTTGCCTGTAAATAGTGAAGATACCCTTCCTCTATCGATCACCAAGTACAGTTCGAGGGGAACTGACTACGTCCACATGATATTGAACTCAAAATGCTAGGATTTGAGACAGATACAAGATTTGAATCTTATAGATTTGTATTACAAAACACTTCAGGACGCGTGACATTAAAATTACTTACATTATGATTATACTCAACATATAGCAAAATATTGTTTTATTGCCTATAAGTGGTTCGCACCATTTTTCTCCACTCGATATACCACCTTAAGTAAACCCTTACGAACCACGATGCCATTCGTGTGTTGTGGGTCCAGGAAAGATCTTCCGAGATAGATCTCATAGATGCTCTGTGGTTCATAAGGGATTACTTAAGGAGGAATGTCAGTGGAAAGAAAAAGGTCAAGAACCACTGGATAATGTTCCTTTAAATTCTCTTGTTGCTAAAGTGAGAAATACCAAGATTATTATAAACTAAAATATATTGCAATATACATTGTCCTAGATAATTAAAATATATTGCAAAGTATCTTTCTTCTATGATTAAAAAAATACGTCAAGTAATTCTATGGAATTGGAAGAGTTGGTAAAGAGTTAGTTACAATGTTTTTACGTGTATTTTCTGTATCCATCTGGCTTCCCTTCCAAGTGGACGAAGGCTGTTCCTTGTCGTTCCTGTGGCGTGGTAGGACTTGGCGCGTTTCAAAGTGAGACGTTCCAGTGTTGGCTGATTGACTGCTGGTCCATATCTCTGCTGCGTTGGGAGGCGAAGGTGCGGGGGTACCGGTCCCCTCTTGGGGGTTTGATTGCCAGTTGGCCTGTTCTGTCACCATCCGGGCTAATGGCAGGGCCACTTTCTTTTCTCCCAGTCGATGTGTCCAAAATCTGCAGCCTTCCATGAACACTTGGTATCCCTGCCAGAGTGTGAAGGGTGGGTTTGTGAGAGTGGCTCACTCTTGGAGAGACAGTGGGAAACAACCCTGGATCTTCCGTGGGTTTGGCCGTGGCCAGGTGGTTGTCGGACCGGTTGTTCGTACGAGAAGACCTCACATCGTCACTCTCATCCATTTTAATTTCAGTAGCCTTAGGATGCTCAGCTGTCGATGTGAGGACGGTACGGATGGCCTTCCCATGTTCTTCACCGGACCTGTCAGGAAACCTGACGTCCTCTGTCGTCTGCATCACCCATCGACCGAGGAAAGCAATTTTAAGACCTCCGTCCTTCTGGGCCAGCGGGCCGGCCACATGGACCGAGTCCCGTCCTCTCCGTGGGGTGCTTGTCCATCGTTTGGAGTTCACGGTGGCTTCACTCGCTTGGGGCTCATCGTTAGGGGAATTGGAAAGGCGGCCCGTGGCTTTATTGTGGCCGGGTGCCTGGAACGGCTGCGCTGGCGCCTTCCCCGCGGGAGAGCGGCTGGAGCTGTCCGCGGTGCTGATTTCCTCGCTGTCGGCGTGCGCTCGCCGGCCGGTGGGGCTGCCGCTGTCCACGGTCCTGAACCTTCTCTCGGCACTCGATCCCCGACCGAGAGCAGCGTTGAGAATGCCCCTCTCTTTGGCGCTTGATCCACGACCCTCACTGCCCCTCGTCTTGCTGAATCCTTCTCTTTCGGTGGTTGCTCCCCGGCCACCGGTAGCATTCAGGAGGCCACCGTGGTTCTCCCCGCGACCCTTCCAAGCCATTGGATGGCCGGCCCTACCGTTATTACTTCTTAGATGGCTCCTCTGTCGGCGGAGAGGGTGGGAATCTTTCCGACTGCTTCCCCATCTCAGCCCGGAGCTGAAGTTGCCGGATTCTGTATGAACCGCAGTCGAGTTGCTGTTGGAATACCCCGGTCTCGATCGGACCGGCTCCCAAATCAGGGTGTAGTAAATCACCAAGATCACGGCGGTCAGCGACACACAGAGCAAATAAGCAAACACGGTGGCAAGTCTGACCCACGTCTTCTGGCTCTTGGCCGCAACCTTTGTCTTCTTGTCTCCCGTGAAACTGGGACCTCGGATTTTCCGAATCCCGTCAGAAGCCCTGTTTTTCATCTCGGCCTTCGAAGCTCCTCGGTTTCAATGAAGCTACAGGATTGCGTCGACCACAAGTAGCATCGCCCTCCGACCCCGGTTAATAGGCTGGCTGGTCCCTCCTTTCAGTCTCCCGAAACATGCTTTTGTTTCCAGCATCAGTCCGTGAAATTGTCCCGCCCCTTCCACCGGTTGGCGTGTGTCAAAACTCGAAGAGTCGTGAGCTCCGACAGCAGCTCAATCCCACGAGTTCCAGCACGTTGGTGGATGGGTGGAACTACGAAGGCTGCGGTCGATCTGCGCCCAGGCGGACGCGCAAACGTCGGGAAGGACGTCCTGGACTTGGGAGAACAGCAGAAATTAACCCATATTTCCTCTCCGGTTTCCTTTCCATAAATCCATTTTAAAAGTTTTGAGTTTGCTGTTAACAAGTTTTGCCTGACGTTCAAGATCAATTTCCGTGTACAAACGATTCCCCAGTTTTCTTCTTGGATGATTGCCCATCAAAACCGCTCTGATCCCCAGGGGAGAGAGTCCAACGCCCCCAGTCTCCTGCTCTCCTCGCCTTTCCACCGTGGGGGGCTCGGTACAACAACAACCACCCCATCTCCAGTTTCGCTGACCACACCACGGTTGGATGAAAAAAGGGGCGACGAGTCAGCGTGTAGGAGGGAATGGGGGTGGGGGGAGGGGGGTGGTGGGGGAGGAGGGGGGAGAGGAGGAGGGGGGGGGGCTCTCTTTTGCTTCTCTCTCTCTGACTGTAAGAGGCTTTTGGGCAATGTCTGCCGGTGGCGAAACTGTCCGCCTTGCAGCAGGCAAACAGAAATTTCATGCAATACAACTGTTTTATGACTGATAATAAATCGAACTGTTTATGACATGGAGCAATTCTGTAATTTCAACAAAAATAATATACAAATGCAACAGTTCCCGTCTCCTCACAGCAACACGCACCCCCACTTATGGGTAATTTGTTACAATTCTTCCACTGGTGGTAAGAACAAAGCACAATGTAAGGTTCATTTGGAAAAATAGAGCACGAATCCTTTATTTTCATTGCCCAGGCACAACAGAATTGAGCACATCCTGACAGTGCACACGTACATCAAACAAAATATAATATTTGGCAGTGTTCAGTTCACGTATGGCTCTGGGGTAAAAACTGCCTGTCTGTGATCTAATGGACCTTAAAATGTCAACTGGAGGGCGGCAGCTGAAACAGATGATGACCAGGGTTGCAAGAGCTCTTCAGGATTTTGACTGCTCTACTGAGGCAGCGAGATCTTTAGAAATCTCCCAAGGAGGGCTGAGAATCTTCTGGGTCGTACTGATGACCCTCTCGTCTGCTGCCGAGCAGCCGGCAAACCCTGTCGAAATGCAGTCGGCCAGCACCCTCTCGCTGGAGCAGTGATGGAAGGACACCAGCAGTCTCTCCTTCCTGAGAATCCTCAGGGCACGGAGTCGTTGCTGTGCCTACTGCGATGGTATTGGTAGTCCAGGAGAGATCTTCAGCCAAGTGCAAACCTGGAAGCAGTGGCCCCTTCCACACAGTCCCCGCTGATTGTATGGTGGGTCTGAAACCTTATTGTTCTCTGAACCCACGCTGTCAAAGTCTTTGGACTTCATTGCTGTAGGTGGTCTCGTCTCCTCATGAAAGGAGTCCAACCACAGTTGTGTGGTCCACGCACTTGATGATGGTGTTGGTAAAGTTATACCCACTTTATGGGTATAAAGAGAGTAGTGGATGGGACTCGATACACACCCTTGAGAGTAAAAGGGTAGAGGAGAGATGAGCGCCAATTTTAAGAGCCTGGGGGAGTTCATTAGATAGATAGATTTGGGAACCCCTAATTTAGCAAGTTTTGAAACCAGACGGTCTTAAAAGGCAGAGCTGGTCTATAAAAAGCCTCCTGGTATAGCTCCCTGGTGTTCAAGGTGGGTCAGTGCAGTGTGGAGAGCAACCTGTCTGCCCTGTAGACAAACTGATATGGATCAAAGGTGGGTGGGAGGCTAGTTTTCAATTGTTGCAAGACCAGCCTCTCGAAGCCCTTCACGATGACCGGTGAAAGTGCTACCGGACGGTAGTCGTCGAGGTCGCTGATGACATTCTTCTTCGGCAGTGGGATGATAGTGGCAGGTTTCAGGCAAGGTGGGATAAATGGATTCAGGCAGGGGCAGGTTGAAGATCTTCGTGAAGACCTCGGGGAGCAGGCATGCACACTCCTTCAGCCCACTTCCTGCCGCGCCATCACGGCCGGCGGCTTTCCCTGGATTTACCACACTGAGCACCCGTCTCGCATCCCACTCCTGCACGGCGAGGACATGGCTGCTGGATGCCGAGGAGGGTGTTGCGTTCAAGAAACGATGAAGATCCTGGGCCAGCGTGGCGTCGCTGCTGACAGTAATACTGTGAGTACAGTAACTGTTGCTTTTCAATAATTTTATTGAAATTCCACATCAAAAAAAAAAGAGTACATAAGAATACATAAGTCAAAAACTAAAAGTACAGAATACACTATTCAGATCATTCTATTTTATCCACAGTACTCCGCATTCTAATCAAACAAATATTATAGTAATATTTTATTATAAAAAGAAAATCTAATCCCACTACCAAAATTGAAGCTGTTTGGCAAAGAAAAAAAATCCTGACGTAGTAATTTATTACCTTATTAACCAGCATTAATACCAAATCAAAGATTTTGAAAGTAATTAAAAAATAGCCTCCACAGTGTTTGAAATCTTAAATCGGAAAAAGAGCATCAAATCTTCTCTAAATTTAAACATGACAACGTCACATAACCATTGAGCGTGAGTAGCCGGGGTAACATCCTTCCATCGAAGCAACACCGCCCACCTGGCCACAGAAGCTAATACATGCAAATCAGATGCCATGAGAGTTATGCCTCTCTCTCCAACCATACCAAACCAGGCAGTTAAATGATTAGGCTTAAATATTACTTCCAAAAGTGCAGAAAAAGTTTGAAATACTTTCTTCCCAGTATTTCCTAAGACTCAGTTAAGTCCAAAACATATGAATTAATGAAGCAATTCCATCTGTCACAACGAGGAGATACATTCGCATAAAAGCGAGGTTGTTTTGACTTTGGACATGTGGGCCCTATGGATTACTTTAAATTGTAGGAGGGAGTGGCGAGGAAAAAATGTAAACATTTTAAAAATTACATTCCACGTTTCTTTTTTTAAAAATTTTTTTTATCTTTCACACCATAAATCACGTTAGCCATGATATACACTTTTTCTTTTTCACACATATACAGTGACTTTTTCTCCCCCCCCCCCCCCCCCCCTACATTCCACGTTTCTTCAGAAAATGAAAACTGTAGGTTCTGTTCTCAGGCTTTTTAAATTTTATCTAAAGGAACCCCTCTTATTCTCCTCAACACGTCATAAATGTTAGATATTGAACTGTTTTAAAAAGGTTGCAAATTAAAATTGACCTCAATTAAATCCTTATCAAAGCTCAGGAAAATGGATGCAATTGAGATCTCAAAAAATCTCTAATCTGTAAATAACAAAAAAAATTAGTATTTGGCAATTTATATTTAACTGTCAGTTGTTCAAAAGAAGAGCAATAAATAATCTTTAAAACATTTAATGCCTGATCTGTACGATTCTTTAAAAGCTATCATTCATAACATATAACAATTACAGCACGGAAACAGGCCATTAGGCCCTTCTAGTCCGCACCGAACCAAACACTCCTCTCATAACATAACATAACAATTATCCCGCTACCTCATGAAAAAAATGGGACTAGGAAGAGAAAATCTCAATAAGCCAAAACGTTTTCTAAATTATATCCAGATCAACAAAAGTATGTTTAACCACTGGATTGTCAGTTAACTTACTTAATGATAAGGGGAAGTAAGGATCCGAGAAGAGAAATAATAGAAAGTTTTGTAACAGAATTAGATTCCAAAGCGACCCGTACTGGACAACCTTCGCGATTAATGTATAAACGCAAGATGTTGTATGTTGACTGCCTAGTAATAGCACCTAAAGATTGGTAGGACTAAACCTCCATTCTTTTAAATTTTTTGAAGGTGGATTTTATTTAGGTGGGGGTGCTTGTTCTTCCATGTCTAAGATATGGAATCAAAAACATAGGGCAGGAATAAAAACAGGGAAAGCCTGAAAAAGGTATATAAATTTAGGTAAGATACTCATTTCAATAGAGTTGATTTGACCAACCAATGGCGACCAGTTTGATAATGCCCTTTACGTGTATTTTATTAAACTGAGAAAATCTTCTTTAAATAGGTGTTTATAATTCTTAGTAATTGTTACACCCAAATAAATGAATTAATTTCTTACAACTCTAAAAGGAAGATTAGTACTTATTGGTGCCATATTATTCAAAGGAAGTAACTTTTACGTTAATTCAACTTATAACCTGAAAATTGACTAAAACACAAAGCACAGAAGGCAATGAGGTCTCAAGATTAGAAATAAAAAGCAATAAATCATCAACATTAAAGCAAAACTTTGTGGGCTGAGGCCCTTCCTTAAAATGGCAGTAATATTATTAGATTCTCGGAAAGTGATAGCTAAGGGTTCTTGAGCCAGGCCAAAAAGCATCTGGTTTCACGCTGGACTTTAAATGGTTTAGAAATCTGAAAATTAGTAAGAATGTATACAGAGTAATTTAATCCATTGAATAAAGTCAGCCTCAAAATTAAATTTTTCTAGTCTTAAATAAATAATTTCATTCTGCCCGGTCAACCTTCTCCGCATCCAGAGAGAGCACACATAAAATTGAGCCTGCATTTACCATCTCAGCTGGCAGCTTGTTCCACACTCCCACTACTCCCCCCAAGCTTTTCCCCTTTGACTCTTTAACACGTCCTCTGGTTTGTATCTCGCCTACCCTCTACATTTATTCTGTCTATCTCCCTCAGTTTTAAATATTGTACCTCTATCGAATCTCCCCTCATTCTTCTACGCTCCAGGGAATAAAGTCCTCACCTGTTTAACCTTTTCCTGTAACTCAGTTCCTCAAGTCCGGGCGACATCCTAGTCAATCTTCTCTGCCCTCTTTCTGTCTTATTGAGATCTTTCCGGTAGTTAGGTGACCAAAACTGCACAATAACAGTCCCTTCCGACCCCTGAATCCATGCCCCCGTATGATTTTGAAGAGTGGGAGGAAACCCACGCAAACACGGGGAGAACGTACAAACTCCTTAAAGGCAGGGCTGGATTTGAACCCGGTCGCTGGCGCTAAAATCGCGTTGTTGTTGTAACCCTGCCGCACCCCCAAACTAATCCCAACTGTCTTGGTACAAAGATTCCCAGTCCGTCTGTCACCAAGGCAACTACAGGCTTTCAAGATGCACTGCAGAAAAAGAAATGAGATTTAAATCTTCATCAGCAAGTCTATTGAATTGAAATGATACAATTTGGTCCAAAATGTTTATTACATGGAGAAATTCTGTAATTTCAACAAAAATAATATACAAATCTAACAGTTCCTGTTTCTTCACAGCCACACGCACACCCGCTCATGTGTAATTTGTTCCAATTTTTGCACTGGTGGGAGGACATAGCGCAATGAAAAATAGTGCACAAATCCTTTGGTGTTAATACAGTAGCCATTTCTGTTGATATTTTAAGAGTCTCCTTTCATACCCATTATTTTCTCACCAGATTTGCACAGCCTCTACTTAGACTAGTTTGGAAACCTCACATGATACATTTCAACGTCACCCCGTGCTGTCTCACACATGATTGAAGTAGACACCCTCATCCAAACATCGTCAGTCCAGGGGCCGTTCTCAACCTGTAAGCAACAAGGACACTGGTCAGGAAGAAAAGCCACCAACAAAAGTGTTTTCGGAGTTCAACTATTTATTGCAGAAGTAAATTTCAGTACCAACTTCAACCATCAACCTCATCTCTGATTTTACTAGTCACGACCCAATGTAAAACAAACCAGATAGAGCTCAGGAAAAATTACAATCTTGAAGGTTCTCATCCTTTTTCTTCCCACTTTAAGTGCTCCCTATGCCATTGGTGCTCTGTGATTAGTAAGGGATTGCTTAAGGTGGGATGCGAGTGGGAAGGTTGAGAATCACTGCTCGAGACCTAATTGTTACTGAAATATTTTGCTTGAGAAAAATGGTCTTTGGCCCATTTCCTTTGGAGTTCTGAAACCGTGCACATAACGATTCCATGAGGTACGATTAAAACAGAGGTTTCAAACCTTTTTCTTTCCACTCACATCCCACCTTAAGTAATCCTTTACTAATCCCAGAGCGCCGATGGCATAGGGAATACTTAAAGTGGGATGTGAGCGGAAAGAAAAGGATTGAGAACCACTGGTCTAGGGTTTTACCTCAAACTATCAATAGTGCACAGAACTGCCTTTGATTTACATTTCCTTTGCTGCTTTGAAGCCATATTTAACACAGAATTATAACCATATAACAATTTACAGTACGGAAACAGGCCATATCGGCCCTTCTAGTCCGCTCCGATTTACGTTAACTCCACTTGTTCCACCTACCCAGTCCTATGCCCATAACCCTCCAAACCCCTCACATCCATGTACTTACTCTTCTAATCTCCTCTTAAATGACAGATTGACCCTGCCCCAAGCACCTCTTCCAGAAGATCATTCCACTCAGCCCCCACTCTCTGAGTGAAGAACCTTTCTCTTATATTACTCCTAAAGTTTTGCCCCCTAACCCCTAACTTATGACCCCCTTGTTCCAATCTCCCCTACCCTCAGGGGAAAGAGCCTATTCACATCTACTCCCCTCATAATTTTAAATACCTCTATCAAATCTCCTCTCAACCTTCTACGCTCCAACGAATAAAGTCCCAGTCGACTCAATCTTTCTCCGTATTCAAAATACTGCAATCCAGGCAACATTTTTGTAAACCTTCTTTGCTTGCACGTGTTTAATTTCCCATATCTTTATACTGCTTCGCGTATAGATGCTTGAGTCAGTTAGAAATAACATAGATGCTGGCATCAATTACAATCCCAGCTTGTGCATCCTCTTTTTAATCCACAAGGTGAACAACCTTGCACTCGACACTAGCAAAACTAAGGAGCTGATTGTGGACTTCAGGAGGAGAGAAACCAGGAGAACACGAACCAGTCCTCATCGAGGGGGTCAGCAGTGGAAAGGAGTAAGAACCTCAAATTCCTGGGTGTCAACATCTTTGAAAATCTGTCCTGGGCCCTCCATGTCGATGCATTCACGAAGAAGGCTCACCAGTGGCTGCACCCCGTGAGGAGTTTGAGGAGATTTGGGATGTCACCGCCGACTCTTGCAAATTTCTGCAGGTGTACCACGGTGAGCATTCCAACTGGCTGCGTCACTGTCTGGTCTGGTCTGCCAATGGACAAGACAGGAAAAGATGACAGAGAGTTGTGAATTCGGCCAGCGACATCATGGGATGTCCATTAAGGACAGCTGCAAGAAAGCGGCCTCTATATTCCCACCCCCACTCAGGCCATGCCCTCTTCACCCTGCTCCCATCTGGAAGGAAGTACAGGAGCCAGCAGGGCAGTGCCAAGCTGGTAATAGGCCCAGGCCAGATGGGAAATGTAGGCCCCATTTCAAACTACTCATTAAGTATTTTTGTAATCAGGGGTATATAACATGTACATGACGTATTTAAAAGTAACAGAACAAAATAAAAGAACAAGAATGATTTATAAAAAAGATAAAGGCAAACAATTTTATTTAAAATGTGTATGAGATAGAGTACAGTCTTGTAATCTTTTCTTCTTTGGCTTGGCTTCGTGGACGAAGATTTATGGAGGGGGTAAATGTCCACGTCTGCTGCAGGCTTGTTTGTGGCTGACAAGTCCGATGCGGGACAGGCAGACACGGTTGCAGCGGAAAATTGGTGGGTTGGGGTTGGGTGTTGGGTTTTTCCTCCTTTGTCTTTCGTCAGTGAGGTGGGCTCTGCGGCCTTCTTCAAAGGAGGTTGCTGCCCGCCGAACTGTGGAGGCGCCAAGATGCACAGTTGGAGGCGAGATCAGCCCACTGGCGGTGGTCAATGGGGCAGGCACCAAGAGCTTTCTTTAGGCAGTCCTTGTACCTCTTCTTCGGTGCACCTCTGTCACGGTGGCCAGTGGAGAGCTCGCCATAGAACACGATCTTGGGCAGGCGATGGTCCTCCATTCTGGAGACGTGACCCACCCAGCGCAGAGCTGGATGAGGTCCTCACCCGGGAAGAGACATATAAGGCAATCAAACAACTGAAAAGTGGCAAAGCAGCAGGTATGGATGGAATCTTGTAATAAGAAGCAGTAAATACAACAGCACTGTCACGTTTATTCCATATTCGGAATTTCATATCAGAAAGGGTCATCACTTCTCCACATTAAGAAATGCTTAATTACACCAGAAAAAAAAAATCAAGCAACTTGTTATTTGTCAAATTTGCTAATCCACTCAAACGTTCTTGCACCATGATGGAGTGAAAGTGTGACTTAATTTGTTTAAGAACACTGAAGCTCCTCTCATTAGAGGGCCACCGATGCAGGCAATGGCAAAAAAATGCCCATAACCCTCCAAACGCCTGCGCAACGCAATGAGGACATTTGAGAGAATGCTGCCCAATCTAAAGTTCAATATCTGACCATATACAGTAAATGTTAGATATCAAATGGATCAATCTAACTTTATTCATCAATTATATGAAACTCCACACAAGTTAAGTGGACTTAATCCAATTATTCAAATAAGGGTTTTTGATGTGTGAAAGACTTTTTTGCATTCAGCGTGGCCTTGTGAAAAAGTGGAAAGGTTTTGGAATGAACTGAGTTTATTATTAGGGCAAATTCTGAAGATAGATAAAGATAACAAAGGATCCAAGAATATTTTTATATTCATTTTTATAAAAACAATATAAACTTGAAATTGGACAAATACCCAGAAAATTTTTAAAGTCTTGCAATAGCAAAGAAATGTCTAGCGATAATCAGGGAGAGATGACTGAGACGTGTTATGAAGTAGAGTGTATAATGAGATGCCAAATTGTGTACCTTTGGAAAAAATTACGTATAGTTTAAGGAATCGAGTTGAAAATTTTTATACCATTTGGAAACCATATGTAGATTTTATGGATAATTTTCCATCCACCTCTTATCCACTCCTCTTAGTTAGTAATTTTTAATAATAATTAACGATTGTCGATGCTAATATTAATTGTATATTAAATGGTAGGTTTTTCTCTTCTTACTTTTGGGAGGGGGATGGGGAGAAAATAGATAAAAGTACATTTTTTGTATATGGATATTTGATTAATGTTTTATTCATTTTTTCCTGTAAAGATGCAAACAATTAAATAATTAAAAAAAAAAAAAATCTGACCATAAATTTTCTTCGGTCACACTGCAGCGAGTTTGAATTTTGCATCAAAAATTCTTTTCAGAAGAAGCCCTTCACTCTGAATGTCACTTGAAACACGACTTGGGTATCGCAGCTGAAGTGGATTAGCTTTTTGAAAACAGCTCATTCTCATCTAACTGGTTAAAGCGTCACACACAAAAAAAAGGAAAGCCCACAAATGTCCCTGACTGCAGAAAAGCGATGTGAAAGGCCATCGATAACAGAGGCAATTATGTTGAAGAGCATGTTCACCCTGAAGTCATTTTCAGCTTCCTTTTGAATTGGGTACCTTCTGCGAGTAGCAGAACTATCTGGAACACCTATTTTGATTGACGCATGCCATCCTTCCTCAAGTACATCTTTCCATTTCTCTTTTAGTTTCAGGATATCTGCCTGTTATCTCTTTCCACATCTACTGTGGCATCACGAGATTCTATTATCAAGTTGATCTCCTGTGTCATTGCGAGAATTTTAATCCAAATGACTGACCTCAGTACACATTGAAAAGAACCCAAGTATTTTTTTGATACCCTGAAGATCAGACTCGCACTCAGCTCTGCCATTGCATTTCTAACACCATCCAAATGTCAATTCTTGCTGACCACCTTGTCTTTAACCATTTTATGCAGTGGGACAGGAAGGTGTTCTTTCAGCATCTCCCACCACTGGGGACTTGAACTGAAACATAGAAACATAGGTGCAGGAGGAGGCCATTTGGCCCTTCAAGCCTATACCACCATTCAATATGATCATGGCTTATCAGTACCCGGTTCCTCCCCAAACCCCCTGATCCCCTTAGCCATAATGGCCAAATCTAACCTACTCTTAAATATTGACAAGGAACCAGCCTCAACTACTTCCTGTGGCAAAGAATTCCACAGATCCACCACCCTCTGAGAGAAAGATATTGAACATTTTCTGTACGATTCCAAAGAAGGTTATAACTTCACTGCAGGCACCAACACAATCCGAGTTTCAGAGTGTGATGTGCACAAATGGAGAAAATGCAGTTCTTATTCTTCTCCTTTAAGATTGCCTGGGCACCACTGTCCTCTCTTGCCATATCAGAGCCATTGTCAAATGCTTGACTCACACAGTCTTCAAAGGTCAGATTGAGAATTACCAAGATTTCCTCTGCATTCCTTCACTTCGGAAAATTCATGAAATGCAAGAGAGCGTTCTTCAATTGAAGAACTGGTATCTTCCCTCCTCACCAATCTGATGATAGCTGTTCTTTGGGAGAACCGTCAACAGCAATCGTAATGAACTCACTTTGTATTTTGTTTGGATAGGTCATTCCGCACACGTTTGGCTAATACCGAATCGCATTTGCTCAGAAGCTCAACAATAGCCAAAAATAAAATCCATGATGGCCGTCGCCAATTTTTTCAGGACAACCACGGAAGGCGAGCCCCCCCCTCTCGGCCAAAAGTAGGACGCCATCAAGAATGCGATGAAAAATTTTCTTCCATTCATCGCTTTCAGCCTTGAGCTGGCGAACAACGTAATTGTCAGTTGAAGTTGAGGCACCGCTCATTGCTGCCTTACTGGCTTCATTCCACGCAACATAGTTTTCCTCATGCAAGTTAGAATTTTCATGACTTGGAATGGGATCCTTTCATTTTCTCCACCCTTTCTCAATACTCCATCCTGGATGACTGGTTAACACACTCACACCCCCACTTGGTAAACAAAAAACAAGGGGCACAATACAGTGATTCACTCGACTCCAACACAGTCAGTCTCGTCTACATTTCTCTCCATTTGTCAGTGCTACTGTAATAAGGCAAGTTGGAAATGAGTGATTATCTTTGGGTGCATCAGTTGGTACTTTAAAAGTCCTGAACTTTCAGAAATGATTCAGGGCCAGTGATATTCCTCTTATCAATAAATCCAATGTCGGTTAGTGATGTGGAGGCTTTTCCAGCCGCGGACCCTTCTTCATTATTATCAGCATCGGCTTCAGATGGCAATTGTGGTTCCACTGTTTGCTCCATCAGTTGCTTTGGGAGTATTGCCTTCTGTATCTGGAGCTGAGTCCTGGTTCCAACAGCCTGCTTATCCAGATCAGCGTGGACATTCTCTGAGTCACATTGATGCTGAGGTCTAGCTAGGAAGTCAGTCGATGATTTGGACTTTTTGACAGTTTCTTCTTGCAATTTGGCACTTTGTTGAAGGGTGGGAAAAGATGTATTTTTATCTGTGTGTGTGTGTGGCCACCACAAGATTTGGAACACAAGTTGGTTTCAGTTATCTTCATTTATTTATCTATTTTATCTGCATTAATTTTTTATGAAACTTCTTTAAATTATTAATATTTAACGGCTCCCCCTCGACTCTTTTTGCAGGATCAATATTCTTTACCAACGCAAAGGGTCCTCTACCAGGGGGAGTCCTTCATGACTTGGCTTAATGTATGAAGATCCAGGAAAGATCGTAGACGTCGGGGATGCCCTTCGAGCTTGCTCAATGGATTTTCTAGGTGGAGTGCAGTGGCCACTCCTCCCATCAGTGGTTTATCTGCCACAGCCTGGCACGCCGGGAAGGCGACTGCCAGGTCCTCGGGTCGTAGGTGTTACAAAGGTGCCCCCCCCCCCACCCCAGCCATTGAGAATGGCTATTCTAACCCAATGATAGGACAGACTCAAGGAGCTGAATTATGGGTCTCCAAAATGGTCGATGGGAGAATCCAGGGGGGTTGATAAATGCCAGGTTTCCTCCCACCCTTCAAAAGGTGGGGAGGGGGTTGTGGGTTAATTGAGAGGCACAGACTCGTGGGCTGGAAGGTCCTGTTACTGTGCTGTCTGTCTGAAATCTAAAGAATTTAAAATGAACCCATCTCATCCAAGACAACCATGTTGGCATTCCAGGCTAGTGCTATTTGCTTGAGTCTGCATTATTATAGACCAGTGGTTTTTATAACCATATAACAATTTACAGTACGGAAACAGGCCATATCGGCCCTTCTAGTCTGCACTGATTTATGTTAACTCCACTTGTTCCACCTACCCAGTCCTATGCCCATAACCCTCCAAACCCCTCACATCCATGTACTTACTCTTCTAATCTCCTCTTCTCAACCTTTTTCTTACCAGTCACATACTGCTTTAAGTAATCCCTATGCAATAGATGCTCTGTGATTAGTAAGGGATTGCTTAAGATGGTATGTGGGAGGAAAGAAAAAATTTGAAAACCACGGTTTTAATTGTCCCTCATGGACTCGTTATGTGCACGGTTTCACAACTCCAAAGGAAATGGACCAATGACAATTTTTCTCAAGCAAAATATTTCAGAAACAACTGGATTCTCAACCTTCCCTTCCCACTCACATCCCTTACTAATCACAGAGCACCGATGGCATCGAGATTATGTGAGTAGAAAGAAAAAGATCGATGACTACTGTTCTAAACCCTTCCTATCCATACCTCTGTCTTTACATCAGGGTAATTTATAATTACCAGACAACTTAATAACTAGCTGGGTTTTTATGGAAGGGAAACTCTTGCAGTCCCAGAGAAATATGCAGACCATACAAAGATTATAGGAATTGAACCTGGGTCTCTGAAGTAACACTTGGATCCTTTAGCCACTGATTTGTCCACTGCTCACTTAATGGAGAAAGACCACACAAGATGGGAAAGGGTACCATATAATGAGACCAAATTTGAAGAATTGTGCACAGTTTTGGTCACCTAACTACAGGAAAGATACAAGATGTAAAAAGTTCAGAGTAGATTTACTAGGATGTTGCCGGGACTTTGGGAATGGAGTTACAGGGAAAGGTTAAACAGGTTAGGACTTTATTCCCATAGAAGAATGAGGGGAGATTTGATAGAGGTATTTAAAATTATGAGGGGATAGACAGAGTAAAGGCAAGAAGGCTTTTTCTACTAAGGTGGAAAGAAAAAGTTTGAAAACCACGGTTTTAATCGTGGGATATAAACCAGAGGACATGGGTTAAGGGTGAAAAGGGAAAGGTTTAGGGGGAACTTCAGACAGAGAGTGTCCTGGGAGTGTGGATTGAGCTGCCAACTGAAGTTGAATGTCCCAGAATTTGGACAGGTACATGGATGGGAGGGATATGAAGGGCTCTGGACTGGGTGCACATCCATGGGACTAGGCAAAATAATCGTTTGGCACAGACTAGAAGGACTCGTTTTCTGTGCTGGTATTGTTCTATGAAAGTACAGAGGATTGGTCTTCTGTAAGAAACTGGAGATGCTTTGGCACAAGCAGTATTTTTTATTTTAAAAAATTCATGTTCATTTGTTCAGAAAATGCCAAGACACCTGTTCAAGTGGAACAGAGACCAGAAACAGTCTAGACAGCAGTGATATAAATAGATGAGCTTTTGTAACAATGCGATGAAAAGATGCTTATTCCTTGGGACTTCACAGTTCAGCATTAATACAGCACACAGATTATAGAAACACTTGGATAGAAAAGGTACTTTTAATAAATCAAGGGCTTGAAGCCTGCCTTCACTTTGGTCCAAGGCAATCAATGATTCTCTTAAAAAAAAAAGCTGCCACACAGATCCTTTTGGACGTACAAATATCAGTACTTATAAATCTAGCAACTGGAATGTTTGACAAGGTTCCTTAACAGTCACACATTATTTATAAAGTTCATGAACCTCTAACATTTTATTCAAATGTGCAAAACAGAGATTACTCAGAGCAGATGGTCCTCTCTCTCCCAATATTGTAACGTATTCTCCGATTAAAAGTTTATCAAAAACATTCCAAACTCATACAGGGATGGTGGTAAGATTTTGACAAACTTCTGTGCGTACAAACATGTATTCGTCTTAATTTACAACCAGGAGACGGTGGTTAGCAGCAACATCATTTAGTTTGACCGTATATACTCCTCAAGGTTGTTCACACAAGCACTAAAAAGATGCTGAGAAGGAAACTCTACACTACTGTGACATCCAGCCAAGAGAACTAGAAGCTGCGGCTGCCGGCAGATCCCATTGGCGAACCCTGTGCTATGAAGCCTACACCAGCTATGAAGACAGGTGATGCCAAAACCGTGAATGGCGTCGCAGAGCAGCAGCCGCAGTTATTACAACAATGGACTTCCAGTGCCACCATTGTGCTAGAGTCCGCGCTTCCAGACTGGGACTGCAGAGTCACCTTTGTGTCCACAATGTGTTGTCTTCCAACTGAAGGACTATCAATATAATATATACTCCTGTAATCATTGAATATTTTTCCTCGGGCCAAAAAAAAGGAGGGGTCGATTTTTACGTGGGTGAAACTTCTGACCGCAGTAAGTACTTGCGTTGTTCAAGGCGTCGGGAGCTCGGATGGCTGGGACTGGGTGGCAAGTCCATAGTCGAGAGCTCGGATGGGCGGGCGGCCAGGGTGAATGTCCGCTGTCAGGACGTCAGGAGCTCCGATGGGGGGGGCAGGGGCCAGAGTGAAGGTCCGCTGTCAGGATCTCCGATGGGCAGATGGCCAGGGCGTCAGGAGCTCCGGTAGGCGGGCAGCCAGGGTGAGGATCTGCTATTGGAGTGTCAGGAGCTCAGGTGGGTGGGCAGTCAGGCCCAAAAGTAGGGGGGAGGGTCAACGTTTACATGGGTCATACAAAACACCCGATGTTTGGGCCCAAATAAGGGGTGGTTGACTATTACACAGTATTGAAGATTATACGAGCATAAACGGTAATTTGTAAGCAATGATTTCCATTTTGCAAGTGGGGAACAGGAAGCAGATTCAATAACAACTTGACATTGAGAAGTGGAGAGATGCTTGTACAACAGGAAATTACAGGGCTGGGAAGTGGAATTAAGTGGCGTAATGGTTCTAATAACCTTCTGTGCTGGAATATTTTACTAAGTTATTATAAAACCAGTCTCCTCTCACTACCAGTTCTCACCAGGGTCCAGGTCCCAGATCTTGATGGGAGAGTTCTCTAGGAATCTGGGGACAACAGTGAATGACGATCGAAAATAAGAAGGTCTCTAATTTGCATCCAGTGTAGGGGGAGAATTTGCAGGGCGGTCAATTCTGAGGGTGGGGGGAAAGAGGGAAGAGGGAGAGAATGAAAAGTGAGGTGGTGTGGCTATTGACAAGCCCAGGTTGAGACTCTGAAGATGGATGCACCAGCTCATGAGGAAAACAGAGCATGCGGGGAAAACCCAAGCCATCTCAGGGAGAACGTGCAAACTTTCCACTGGATATCAGGGGATACCTGGATCACTGAGGCAGCAGTGTTAACCCCTATGCACATAAATTGTTAAGCCATGTATATAAAAAATCCCCTGGGCCAGCAGAGGAATTCTTCCATAGAACAATGACAGGAGAGAAGCAGGCCATCTCAGCCCCTCTATTCTTCTGCCTCGTCCCACTGACCTGCACCCAGTCCATAGTCATCCATACCTCTCCCATCCACATACCTGTCCAAATTCTTCTTAAATGTTAAAAGTGAATCCGCATTCATCACTTCAGCTGAAAGCTTGTTCCACACTCCTACCGTCTCTGTGTGAAGAAGTTTCCCATAATGTTTCCCCTAAACCCTTAACCCATGTCCTCTAGTCTGCATCACACCCACCCACAGTGGAAAAAGCCTAACTACATTTACTCTATCCCCCTCATAATTTTAAATATCAAATCTCCCCTCATTCTTTACGCTCCAGGGAATAAAGCCCTAACCTGTTTAACCTTTCCCTGTAACTCAGTTCCTGAAGTCCGGGCGACATCCTAGCAAATCTTCTCTGCCCTCTTCCATCTTATTGAGATCTTTCCTGTAGTCGGGTGACCAAAACTGCACACAATACTTCAAATTTGGCCCAATCAATGTCTTATACAACTTCAACGTAACATTCCAACTCCTGTACTCAATACTTTGATTTATGAAGGCCAATATGCCAAAAGTTCTCTTTAACCGACATTAAAAAAAAATGACTATATCTCACTTGGTTTTCTGGTTCCCTTGTTTACAAAAGTGTTGCACTTCACACTAAAAAAAAAAATTGGTTGTGGAGGGCTTTGGGAAAGTTCTGTAAAGGATGGAGAAGTGGCTCCAGGAACACAAGTTTAGTCTTTGTCATGGGAGAGGAAAAGAATGCACTGAGGGTAGGGGTACCCCAGGGTGGAATGTTAGAAAGCAGAAAGACTTTGTGGAAATAGAACATGAACATCCAAATTGCACTGGTGGAAAATCCTCAATCTCCGCACCATCGTCACAAAAATACTTAAAAGAAAACTCACAGCACAATACCGGCCCTTTGGCCTACAATGTTATGTCAAACATGCCCCTACCGTAGAAATTACTCGGCTTTCCCATAGCCCTGTTTTTCCATGCACCTATCCAAATGTCCCTTACCTATCCGCCTCTACCATCATTGCCGGCAGCTCATCCCACACAGCCACCACGTAAAAAACTTACCCTGATATCTCTTCTGTACCTACTCCCCAGCACCTTAAACCCATGTCCTCTTGTGGCAACCATTTCAGCCTTGGGGGAAAAAGCCTCTTGACTATTTACACGGTCAATGCCTCTCATTATCTCTCTCAGGTCACCTCTCATCCTCCGCCGCTCCAAGGAGAAAAGGCTGAGTTCACTCAACACAGAGCAGGGAACTTCCTAGCCATTCTAAACAAATAGGAGAAGTTAAATGGCAAAGATCAGTCAGGAGAGAAGGCAGAAATGTACAGCAGCCTATTATTCCAAGCCCGAAGACCGAGCCAAATGTGGACAGATCCGATTCACTCGCTCTCCAGCCAGTGAGCGTGCTTTCTACCTAATCCGTCACAGGCATGAGAGAGTGGCAGCGCAAATAATGTTTCCTCAGCTGGTAGGAACCAGGATAAAGGGTGGTTTCTATGGGTTCACACAAGAGAAGGTTCCTCCCCATCACGAGCCTTAACAATTCTCTGCCTCCAAAGGCAGTTATCCAGAGTGCACCAGGACGTATGCTATCAGGTGAGAATATGGATAGGATATGGGCTTGAAACACAGAGAGATCTCTTCCTATTAAGCAGTTAAACATGAAAATCTGCAGACACCGTAGTTGAAGTCAAAAATTACAATACTGGAGAAACTCAGCAGGTCAAGCAGTTCCTTTGAGACTGGGCACAGATTGGGAGGTCACTTCGCTGAGTACCAGTGACAGAGACCTCCCAGTAGCCAACTATTTCAGTTCTGTGTCGCACTCCCACACGCACAAGCCTGTCCATGGCCTCGCGCACAATCTTACCAAGACCACCCGCAAACTGGAGGAACAACACCTGATTTTCTGCCTGGGCACCCTCCAGCCGGATGGCATTAACATCGACTTTTCCGGTTTCTGCTAACCTACTCTTCCCTCCACCTCCCCTTTCCAGTTCTCCCTCCCTCCCTTTTCCCAGCCATTCCCCCTCCCCTTGATCACCGCTGTCCCCTCCCTCCCTTCTCCACCTATCGCCTCCTGCCTTTGCGGCCATAGCTCACCCCCTTACCCTTTGGGACGGACACCTGCCCACATTTTGTCCGTACCTTGATGAAGGGCTCAAGCCTGAAACGTTGGTGATGTATTTTTACCTTTTCTACATAAAAGACACTGCTTGGCCTGTTGAGTTTTATGCTTTTACATTTCCTATTAAAGCTGTTGACTCCTGACACAGATCCCAGCTTGATGTTGCACAGAATTTCATACAGTAGTCTCTCACACACAAGATGCAGAAAGGCAAGGCAAGGGAACATAGCACCATGCTTCCAGTTTGTGTGCTTTTTGCTGACCATTTAACCAACTAATGGCCATCCACACATCACTAATGGTAAAAATGTACATCTACTTTTCAAAATAAATCCGACATCTGGTGCCCAGATGATATAATCAAAATGTCGAGACGATGCACAGAACCTGGTGAGAAATCATGCCTTCTGTCAGCGGTGTGCTCCCAACTGTCCAATTAGATAGAGAGAATAGCTAGAAACCTCACAGCCAATGCTTTCTCGAGAGACGGAAAGGTTGTAGAAAGAGCCAAGAGCAGTTGAAAATAGCAGTCGCAGGGTTTATCGCCAATGGAGTCTTTCATTCAGGGACCAAAATCGCCAGCCTTGCATCAAGCAGCTGTTAGTGTCCGCTTTTTTGTGGGGCCCTGCAGGAGGTTTGGTGTTAGACACGCTGGTTCGATGGGTTAAGCAAGGGATTTTGGAGTTAGTCAGACAACAGGCTCAAGGGAGAGCTTAAGCCAGAGAGAGGGAAGTCTTACAGAAGCAAACAGTCTCAAAGCTGGTGATTCGAACTGCACCTGAGATGCGCTCACTTTCTTCCATACAGTCCCTGCTCTGTGATGTCCCGCTAGGGGCTTCCAAGATTTCACCTTTAGAGAGGAGGAAAAAAAAAATCAAACAATGGCCATTATGAAAGAAACACCATTTAAAGTGATCAACGACATAGAAATGATTGTACATCTCAAAATAGCAATATGCAATTTATACAAACTCATCATAAGGCGCAAACTGCCTTTCACGGCACAGTTAGTGCCACGCTGTTACAGCACCAGTGAACGGGGTTCGAATGCGGCGCCTGTCTGTCAGGAGCTTGTACGTTCTCCCCGTGTCTGCGTAGGTTTTCCCCGGGGGCTCTGGTTTCCTCCCACCCTTCAAATCATTCTTGGGGTTGTAGGTTAATTGGGTGGCAAGGGCTTGTGGGTCAAAAAGGGCCTGTTAATGTGCTGTGTGTCTAAATTTAAATTAAAAAAATATATATAAAACCCAGATGGCTTCTTGAGAATACAAAAAGCCAAAGAGTGAATGGGCAGAGGAGTGCAAGAACATAGAAAACTTAAAGCACAATCCAGGCCCTTCGGCCCACAATGCTGTGCTGATCAAGTCCCTTCCTTAGAAATTATTAGCCCTCCTTTTTTTCATGTCCCTATCCAAAAGTCTCTTAAAGTACCCCAACGTATCTGCCTCCACCACCGTTGCCGGCAGCCCATTCCACACACCCACCACTCTCTGTATAAAAAAACTTACCCTGACATCTCTGTACCTACTCCCCAGCACCTTAAACCCGTCTCCTCTTGTGGCAACCGATGCAGCCCTGGGGAAAAGCCTCCAACTATCCACATGATCAATGCCTCTCGTCATCTTGTCCACCTCTCTCAGGTCACCTCTCATCCCCCGCCGCTCCAAGGAGAAAAGGCCAATTTCACTCAACCTGTTTTCATAAGGCCTGCTCCCTAATCCAGGCATCATCCTTGTAAATCTCTTCTACACCCTTTCTATGGCTTCCACATCCTTCCGGTATTGAGGCATAGTTCTCCAAGTGGGGTCTGACCAGGGTCCTTTAGAGCTGCAGCTCTAAATTCAATTCCACGGTTAACGACGGCCAATACACCATGCACCTTCTTAACCACAGTCACCCTGCACAGCTGCTTTGAGTGTCTAATGAACTCGGACTCCAAGATCTCCATGACCCTCCACACAGCCAAGAGCCTTACCATTAACAATATATTCTGCCATCATATTTGACCGACCAAAATGAACCATTTCTCACTTATCTGGGTTGAACTCCATCTGCCCTTTCTCAGCCTATCAATGTCCCGCTGCAAATTCTGACAGCTCTCCACACTATCCAGAACACCCTCCCCCCCCCACGTTTGTGTCACTTTATGGGGAGAGAATTCTCAAGCACGCTTACGGATACTAGGGCATGCGATCAGAGAGGGACAATTTCAAGGAATTCCTGAAAGGAGGAGACAATGGTGGAGAAATCTGGGGTGGGGATGCCAGAGATGAAAGTTTGCTGTCAGAGCGGCACTGGCTGTGAACAAGCAGCCAGAAACTCAGGGAGTTTGTAGGACCTGGGGTGAGACCAGAGAAGGATTTGAAAATAAAAGCGGCAAGTTTAAAACGGAGAAGTTGCCAGTGTTGATCAGTGAAGCAAGAAACTTCACAAAAAGGTTTTAATAAATCATTAGGAATAAAATATATAAAAAGGACCAAGAAAATAGTAAGTTTCTAAATAAATCACATTTCAATATTGGCTGGAGGTGGAAGGTTAGTCTATCGAAAACATTAAATGGGAAATGAATGATTATTTGAGGTAGGTAATCAGGGAAAGGGCCCAGAATGGATGAGGTACAAGGCTCTTTGAGAACCAGAACCTTGAAAGACTCAGATGCAAATTTGGTATCTGACAGAGGGGGAGATCACATTTTAGTAACGTCAAACCATGGCCAAAACAAACCAGTTCTACCACAATTAATTCACTGACTCCACATACGACTTGGAGTTTCTCGGCCCGCGTCGGTAAGTGGGACAGGTTACGTTGTCAAATGTACACTCGGATCCAATTCCAGTTTATTTTAATTATTTTAGTTTACTAGCTCATTAAAAATGTTCATAAATCAAGCTAGTGTAAATTCTGAAAATGAATGAAAATTAAGCCCCTTCTTGTGACAGCTCTCTTCAGGCAGAATGTGTTGGTTTAGAGGTGGTTTTGAACTGGAAGCATAGGCTGGAGGGAGGCAAGACGGCTGATCACAGGGGAATGTTACTATGGTAATGTGAACGTCAAGGAGCTTTGATGAATCAAGTTGAAACTGCCTGACTGGGCTGGGAATCCTGCATTTCAGTGTGATTTCAGGACCGTGTGATATCTCGGTGTGCCTGCACCAACCTGCTTCTCCCTGCATTTCTGTCCTTGACCCTTCTTGCTCCACCACCTGTTCAGCTTCTATGGTGGCCACGTCATCAGAAGCTGGAACACCATCCGGATCAACCGTGGCCCTGGGCTCCTGCCCAGTCTGTGACTTGCAGTTGGTGGGGGTGCCCTCAGACCCCAAAGCCACTGGAAATAAAAGCACAGTCAGTTAACTTGAGCCGCTTCTGACACCCTGAGCACTGGCGGACATCAGGGCCGTGCGCTCAGCCCGCTCCTGGTCGCGCCGCCGACCCACGACTGCATTGCCAGAGCAGCTCTGATGGCGTCATCAAGTTTGCAGATGACATGACAGTCGTTGGCCTCATCAACAACAGTGAAGAGGTGGAAAATCTTGTGATATGGTATGAGAATCACAACCGGAGTGACCCAACGTGAACAAGACAAAGAAGGTCATTGTGGACTTCAGGAGGACCAGGAATAACCACCCTCCACTACACAATAACTCGGTAGAATAGAGAGCACCAAGTTCCTCAGAATCCACCTATTGTGGACACGCAACATCTCCTCACTTGTCAGGAAGGCACTTCCTGAGAAGACTGAAGCGGGCACCATTGCACGTCTGTATGTGCATCACATCTGGTTGCACGTTTGCAGGTTTTAAACAAATGACTGGAGAACGCTCTTTCGTCAGAATGTACTTGTGCAACCGGATGTTAAATAAACTTGAACTTGCTCGACTACTGGAACTTCTGGGAAAACAGAAGTGGAGTTTGGTAGAAGTTGGGGGGGGGGGGGTTGAAGACCATGATGAGGGAGCAGATGTCACCTTTGCCACTTGCTATTGGGATTCATCTCCCTCCCTCAGTTTAGGGAGGGGGGTGTGAGATTCAGAGAGTGAGTAAAGACCATCCACAATCTTAAAAAGGTGGGGGATGTGAGGAAAGGTATTTTAAACAGGTGACGGAGGTGTCTTTAGATACATCTTCAGGGCACTAAGGTTAATGTAGCGGCTAGCACGACGCTGTCTGTGAGGTTTCCTCCAGGGGCTCCGGTTTCCTACCACCCTTCAAAATGTACCAGGGGCTGTAGGTCAATTGAGTGGCACGGATTCATGTTATTGCGCTGCCTAAATTTAAATAAAACTGCATGTTGTTGACCCAATACTGCCCAAACCTTGGGAAGCTGGTCATCTTCCTTTGAGGAAAGTTTAAAAATTTTTTAAAAAAGAGATAAAGTGAAAGAAGTTCTACTACGTGCGACGTCGAGTTTTTCTGCTCTGCTTACCGTTCGCCGGGCATTCCTCCTGGGAAAGTCTGGCTGATTGCAGGGGGTTCTGAACCACGCTGGTTCTGGGTGATGTTATTTCCATCTCCTCTGCCCAGTCTTTGACGGGATGATATCCGTCGAGAGAGAATGGACTCAGGGGCTTGGCCTCGGTTTCTGCCGGCTCCCCGGCTGCCTCCTTTGGAGCGATGTGTAGTGTCTCCAGGCCTTTCCGAACTCTCTGCTCTTTGGCTCCGCCCTCAGGCCCTTGGTCAGTGCTCTGCATGTCAGCTGGCTCCTTTGTCCCAATCTCCTCTTTCTTCTTTCCCTCATTTGGCACCACCACCACTTCCTCCTCATCTGACACTTCCTCTCCCACGATTTCCTCTTCACTGTCACTGGCATCTTCCCACTCATCGTCATCAAAATCATCCTCAGGGGACTTGTCCTCATCCACCCTGCTCTCGATGACCTCTGGATCTCGGACAAGTTGTGCTTCCAGCTCCTTTTCCTGCGAAGGTCAAATAAAGGAAATTATTAAGTGGGCGGGGCTTGGCCGATGGACAACCTGCAAGTGGTCATCTGTTGCTGGGCTGTGTTTAACTAGTTTCATGGGGACCTATGCTCGAAGCATTACTTGGCCCGGTATAGGATGTGCATTAAATGCCTAAATGGGCTCACATTTTGAGTCAACTACCATCCTTAGCCAGAAGAAAGTGGAATTTAAGTTGAGTCCTGGACTTAAGAAAAACAGAATACTGCCTTCAAGTCAAAAGATTGGGTAAAGTGAGCGACCCTATAATCGGAGCCCCAGCTCCGATCCTCTCTTTACAAGCCGAAGTGGCCACTTTCCTACCCCAAATGTCCAGTCTTCAGCGCATCACTCAACAAAAGATTCACTTACTTGCTCCTTCTCTCGTTCGGCTTCAGGTGTCTCCCAGCGATTGTCGTGCATACTGAGGAAAAACAGAGCAGATTTCACCACTGAAGGGTCTTGTTACGAGCCCAGAGGACCCCAAAACCCAGCAGCAGTAGATATTCACCACGACAAATGGTTACTTAAAAAGTTGCTTCAAATTATCTTTAAACATGAAAATAGAATCAAACTTTAACTTATCACTAACTTACTTAACCCCCTTCTAATTCTAAACACACGTGTGTGTAAATTCAGAAAAGTTCTTGGGTTCACAGTCCAATCTCACTTCTCATTCCTCCAAGTTCACTGGATACAGGCAATTCTTAGACTGTGCACAGAATTTAACATTTATAAAGTTCACCAGGCTTTGGTGCTTGAAAGGTAAATGGTTACCGCTCAGGAAAGTTCTTGTTGGTTTTCAGAGAGAGATTTGTTGTTCCAGGACATCCACAACTGATGTACTTCCATCAGCCACTCCAGTGACTTGCTGACGAAACTTGCCCCCTCAGGGTTCTCCAGATGATAACCTCTTTCTTTCAGGTCACCACAGAGTGACTTTTTGTTTCTCTTATTCCAAGTGAAACATTAAACAGCCAGTCCTCTCTTCTTGAACCACAAGAGCTTTGACTAGGCCGTCGTCCAAACAAGTTGTGTGCAAGCTTGCCAGTCCCAGCTACTTCTGCTGGTTGTAACACTGTCAAGTGATCTGTCTATCTCTCTCTCTCTCTCTGAGAGAAAACCTGTTTGACTCTCTCTGCTTGCAAAACCACATGACCCGCTTACAACAGCAAGCTCTCCTTCCAGACAGCAGCAGCTCCAGCATACTCTTTCATCTGTTGCCTTTGGTAAACAACAATCCATTAGTGAAGTCTCCTGAGCACTCTTCAAAGCTTTTGCAAAAGCTATTGAGGCCCCAATATATATATAGCATTAGCAGAGCTCCAATATTTTAAATAAGATCCATTTTAAAGTGTTTGTATTTGACCTACTCTAACAAACCTTTCCAAATTTATCTCCCAAAAACATATCTATATACTCTGTCACAGTAATGTGGGCCAGGACACAGTGAACAATGCAGGGCACAGATACAAAGGTAGTGGATTCATCATTCAGTGAAAAGCCATCTTCCTCCTCCCAAAATCCTTATTCTTTTAAATTTATTTTTTTAAATTTAGACATACAGCACGGTAACTGTCCCTTTCAGTCCACGGGCCCATGCTATTACACCCAATGGACCTACAACCCCTAGTATCTTTTTGAACAGTGGGAGGAAACCGACACAGACAGGGAGAACGTACAAGCACCCGATTCGAATCCCGCCCCCCGGTCATTGGTGCTGTAATAGTTTTGCGCTGACTGCTACACTAACCGTGCCACCCCTCTACGCGATCCAAGTCACCCCTTCCTTCCCCCAGCTCCTCCGCTTCAAGACGTGTACAAACCAACAAATCAGAGGATAGAGAGGATGAAGATGGGCTGAATGGCCATCAGTATTTGCATTTTGCTACACTTCCAGAGTAAGGAGGAGAATCATCGGTTCAAACAGTGGTGGAAAGGTCCACTCTCCTGGCCTTCGGTGTTGAGAACAGTTGGCCAAGGGTGATAGACAATGCCTACCTGTAGTTGCTCTCTCTGTATTTGACTCTCCCTCTCTTGGCATCCTTACTTTTGGATTGAAAGATGAAGTCAGAAATCATCGGTGGCTTCGGCGGTCTTTGATCATCTGGAAAAAATTAACCAGGTTACCCATCCGCAGCCCCTGGACATTCACCCAACCCCAGAGAACTCAGCTTAACGTAGCGCGGGGCTGCAATAATACAACGCAGGCCTGCAGTGCTGTAGTACCTTACAAAATACAAGTCTGCCGTCGGCTGCACGGCTAACAAAGCCACTGTGTCACAGCGCCAGAGACCCGGGTTCCATTCTGTTCACAAGCTCTGCGAGCTTGTGGGGTTCCTCCAGGAGCCCTGGTTCCTTCCTCCTCCCAAAGGTGTGATTGATTCATCGACCACTGAGTTACCCCGAGTGTGTTAGTGAGGAACAGAATCTCGGGGAAGAATATTATGAGAAAATTATGAGAAAATTATATTAAAAAAAAAGAGATAAATGCGGGAATAGTGTAAATGGGTGGATCTTCGTCGGTACAGGCTTAGTGGGCTGAATAGTCTATTTCCCGGCTGTATCTACGACTCCACAGCCTCAGGACATCCCGGAGTGTTTTACAGCCTAAATCGAGCAAGCGGCGAATGCAGGAAAGGCAACAGTTAATTTGGACACAGGAAGCTCACATAAACCCTAATTGTGTGGTGGAGAGCGAGGAAGGCTTTCAAAGCCTGCAGAGAGATCTGGACCAGCTTGAAAAACGGGCTGAAGATGAAATTTAACACACAAATGCAAAGTGTCGCACCTTGGAAGGGCAAACCAAGGTAGGGCATGCATGGTGGGGGACTGGGAAGTGTGGCAGAACAGAGGGATCTGGGAGTGAAACACAAAAGTTCTGCAGATGCTGAGATTGTAGTAAAAACAGACAGAAATGCTGGAGGAACTTGGCTGGTCTCATGGTGTCCATAGGAGGTAAAAGATTTATCGACATTAGAGACCTGAGCCTTCCCTCAAAGTACAAGCAAAAAGGAGACAGGCATCTTGATTGAAGATTAAGGGGCAAGAATGGGAGGGGGGAGGAGTCCAGACAAACAGCCAGAAGGTGTTAATTGGATATGATAAATACAAATACCTAATTCCCTGAACTAGACAATAGGTGCAGGAGGTGGTCATTAAGCCCTTCGAGCCAGTACCGCCATCCACTGTCATCACGGCTGATCGTCCACAATCAGTACCCCGTTCCTGCCTTCTCCCCATATGCCTCGACTCCGCTACCTTGCTACATTTGAGAGCTCTATCTAACTCGTTGAAATTGCCGTCATCGGGTTGTAAAAAGAGCGATTTTAGTGCATTGCCCTTCATAAATCAAAGTATTGGATAGAAATATTATGTAAATTTGGTGAGGCCAAATTTGGAATATTGTGTGCGGTTTTAGCCACCTAACTACAGGAAAGATATCAGTAAGAATGCAGAAAAAATTTACTAGGATGTTGCCAAGACTTGAGGAACTGAGCTGCAGGGAACGGTTAAAACAGGTGAGGACTTTATTCCCTGGAGTGTAGAACAATGATAGAGGTATTTAAAATTATGATGGGTAGAGATGCAAGCAGGCTTTTTCCACTGAGGGTAGGTGAGAAAAAACTAGAGGACATTGTCAGCCTAATAGCCTGAAATTGTATGGTCTTGGAAGCTAAGGCTAAAGCTCAGGCTTGGTCAGTGCTTGGAGGGGAGACCACCTTGTGAGGGGAGCTGGACAACATGGCAACTCTCTGTCCACATTACAGTAGACAAAAGTTAAAGAACTTCATGCACATTACATTCTAAAAAATGTCGTATTATGTGATAATAATGGAACCTTTACCTTTAAGGGAAAAGGGGGAAAAGTTTAAAGTTCAAGCAGAGAGCGGTGAAAAGAAAAAGTGTATATCATGGCTATTGTGATTTATGGTGTGAAAAAAAAGCAGAGAGCGGTGAGAGCGTGGAATGAGCTGCCGGTAAATAAAGCCTCAATTTTTACATTTAAGACAAATTTGGACAGGTAGATCGATGGGAGGGGTATGAAGGGATTCAGTCCAAGTGCAGGTCAGTGGGAAAAGGAAGAAAAATAGTTTGGCACAGACTAGAAGGTCCTGCTTCTATGCTGTAATGTTCTACAGTTCGGAACAACAAGGTGGTTTTAGTAATGGAAGAAGAGTGTGAGGATTGAGAGAGATTTCCCTGCTCCATGACATCCAGCAGGCTGAGTGGACTGGGAGTTGACGGCACACGACCTTCACTTCTAACTTAGGAGCCTGTGCTTAAATTCCAGCGGCAGGACCTGACACAAGACCCTGGCTCAGGCAGTGGTGGAATACACTGACCTCAAGCTGGCAGACAAACCTATAATGAAGGAGGTGCCAGAGTTCACACCCTCAAACCAAACGTGCAGAAGAGTGACTCAGCAAACCTGTATGCCTGGCAATCAAATATGATTTCTTAAAGTTCTTCTGACCTGTAGACAGAGAGGGGTGGGGGGGGGGGGGGGGAAAGAGGGGGGAGAGAGAGGGGGGAGAGAGAGGGGGGAGAGAGAGGGGGGAGAGAGAGGGGGGAGAGAGAGGGGGGAGAGAGAGGGGGGAGAGAGAGGGGGGAGAGAGAGGGGGAGAGAGGGGGGAAGAGAGAGGGGGGAAGAGAGAGGGGGGAAGAGAGAGGGGGGAAGAGAGAGGGGGGAAGAGAGAGGGGGGAAGAGAGAGGGGGGAAGAGAGAGGGGGGAAGAGAGAGGGGGGAAGAGAGAGGGGGGAGAGGGGGGGAAGAGAGAGGGGGGAAGAGAGAGGGGGGAAGAGAGAGGGGGGAAGAGAGAGGGGGGAAGAGAGAGGGGGGAAGAGAGAGGGGGGAAGAGAGAGGGGGGAAGAGAGAGGGGGGAAGAGAGAGGGGGGAAGAGAGAGGGGGGAAGAGAGAGGGGGGAAGAGAGAGGGGGGAAGAGAGAGGGGGGAAGAGAGAGGGGGAAGAGAGAGGGGGGAAGAGAGAGGGGGGAAGAGAGAGGGGGGAAGAGAGAGGGGGAAGAGAGAGGGGGGAAGAGAGAGGGGGGAAGAGAGAGGGGGAAGAGAGAGGGGGAAGAGAGAGGGGGGAAGAGAGAGGGGGGAAGAGAGAGGGGGGAAGAGAGAGGGGGGAAGAGAGAGGGGGGAAGAGAGAGGGGGGAAGAGAGAGGGGGGAAGAGAGAGGGGGGAAGAGAGAGGGGGGAAGAGAGAGGGGGGAAGAGAGAGGGGGGAAGAGAGAGGGGGGAAGAGAGAGGGGGGAAGAGAGAGGGGGGAAGAGAGAGGGGGGAAGAGAGAGGGGGGAAGAGAGAGGGGGGAAGAGAGAGGGGGGAAGAGAGAGGGGG
Organism: Narcine bancroftii; assembly: GCF_036971445.1. NCBI lineage: Eukaryota > Metazoa > Chordata > Chondrichthyes > Torpediniformes > Narcinidae > Narcine > Narcine bancroftii. The sequence continues at coordinate 78,497,035 of NC_091481.1, forward strand.
GAAGAGAGAGGGGGGAAGAGAGAGGGGGAAGAGAGAGGGGGGAAGAGAGAGGGGGGAAGAGAGAGGGGGGAAGAGAGAGGGGGGAAGAGAGAGGGGGGAAGAGAGAGGGGGGAAGAGAGAGGGGGGAAGAGAGAGGGGGGAAGAGAGAGGGGGGAAGAGAGAGGGGGGAAGAGAGAGGGGGGAAGAGAGAGGGGGGAAGAGAGAGGGGGGAAGAGAGAGGGGGAAGAGAGAGGGGGGAAGAGAGAGGGGGGAAGAGAGAGGGGGGAAGAGAGAGGGGGGAAGAGAGAGGGGGGAAGAGAGAGGGGAGAGAGAGAGAGAGGGCAGGAGTGAAGCAACATCTCATGTGAATCTGCAGGGTTGTCTACTGCATCCAGTCCTCCCGTTGTGGTCTCCTCTAAATTGGGATAGGTGTAGACTGGGAGATTGCTTCACTGAGCGCCTCGGCTCGGTTGCCGCAAAAGCACCAATAGCTTGAATTCGCCTTAGATTGTCTGATCTCGGGAGTTCAGCAGGCTCAGGCCTGGTCAGGACTTGGGAGGGGAGACCGCCGGGGAACACCAGGTGCTGTAGGTTTCTGTGAGTGGGTGCTGGACAAAGTGGCGATACTCTGTCTGCCTTACAGTTAAAAGTTGAAGAATTTCATGTGTTACATTCTAAAATGTACAGGTACACAATTCTTTATCTGGAACCCTTGTGGATCTACCCATTTCAATTCCCGCCCAATGCCCCACTGATATGACTGTCTGTGGTCTCAAGCACTGCCAGACTGTGACCACCCGCAATTGGAGGAACAACACCTCATCTTCCAACTGGGCCCCCTCCAACTGGATGGCATTAACATCGACCGCCTCCTCCCCTTTTCCCTCTGTGTCCTTTCACAGAACCAAAATCAATTTTCCACTCTTCTCAAATCCAATTAACACCTTCTGTTGGTCTCCTCCCCCTCCCATTCTTCAGTCTTTATTCTGACGCCTTCCTGTTCTTTGCTTATACCTTGAAGAAGGGCTCAGGCCCGAAACGTTGTACCTCCTGTGGGCGCTGCGAGACCTCCAGCATTTCAGTGTGTTTTTATTACAAGCCAGGACTGCCTGGTTGGAAAACAGCTTTTTACCCAGAGGCGCCAAGAGTGTTGAACTGACTAGAAACCTGTAAATTATTTTCATATATATTTGTTTTGGATCACTGTGTACATAGAACATTCATGTGTAGGGTGTACTGTGTGTGCGCGCTCGAAGGACCGGAGATATGCTGCTTCATCGGATTGTATATGTACGATCTGATGACAACAACCTTGAACTTACAAGTAGACTGAAACAACAATGTTTTATCAAACCATACCTGCTGAAAATTCATCTAATTATCACACTGCTTTACCATCCAAGACAAATGTGACAATTCAATGCAACTGCGAGACAATCCTACAACCAATGTTCAGAGCAAGTCCCACATCCCTGGGACGTTCCTTGTAAACCGCGCCCACTTCGAGGCCTTTGACAACTCTGTTCGATAGGGTAGTGAAGAAGTCCTTTATAAATCAAAGCATAGAATATAGGAGCTGGAAGGTGATGTTGAGACTGTTCAAGGCATTGGTGAGGCCAAGGTTGGAATATTGTGTGCAGTTCTGGTCAAAAAATTATAGGAAGGATATCAATAAGGTAGAGAGGGTGCAGAGATTTACTAAAATGTTGCCTGGATTGTAGTTCAGGTACACAATCTTTTACCTGGAACTCTTGGGGGATGGTGTGTTCCGAATTTTGGATTTTTCTGGATTTGTGAACAAAAGCCAGCTGCTCCAGATTTAAGCCCACCCGAATTGTACTGCCGTATCCACCCCCCTTCCAGTCGTGCTGGCATCTCTCTCCCCCTCGCCCACCCGAGTTACGCTGCCGCTTCTCTCTCCTCCCCCCGCCCAACCTAGTTGCACTGCCATCTCTCTCTCTCTCCCTCTCCGCTGTACTATCACCAGGGAAAAAAATGCCGGATTTTGAAGCTTTACGGATTTTAGATGTCCGGATAAAGGATTGTGTACCTGTATCTAGAATACATTGAGTAGACTGGGTCTTTATTCATTGGAGCGTAGAAGGTTGAGGGGGGATTTGATAGAGGTATATAAAATTATGAGGGGGATTGATAGAGTAGATGTGAATAGGCTCTTCACCTTGAGGGTAGGTGAGATTGGAATGAGGGGTCATAAATTAAAGGGTTAAAACATAAGATGAAGCTTCTTACCTCAGAGAGTGGTGGCTGAGTGGAATGACCTTCCGGAAGAGGTGGTTGCAGCAGGGTCAATTTTGTCACTTAAGAGAAGGTTGGATGAGTGCGTGGATGTGAGGGTTGTGGAGAGGGAGTGGGTAGGTGGGATTCGTGGAGTTCACTTAAATTACTGTGGACTAGAGGGGCCGAGATGGCCTGTTTCCACACTGTAATTGTTATATGGTTGTCTGGTTAACTGCGATCTTCAGTAGAAATTGTGGCCCTCTCCTCTTAACACCTACCTCTAAAGCTGTCGTCTTCAGTCGGATGGGAACGCTCTTTGAACCTTGAAGGATAAAAAGGAAAATATATATAGTAAAACCCCTGATACCTGGAATTCAAACAACTGGCAAAATAATCCAGGAAAATAAATACAAATAAAAATGAAAATAAATAAGAATAAAACAATAGCTCAAAATAAGCAAGTTTAAAATGGTAAAAGTAAATGTTTTCTGAAGTAATACATAAACCTTTGGTGAAGATGGAAGCATATATTCAACCAGCGGAGAGCCTTGCTCGTAGCAGCTGTTTGAATAAAGTTGTGTTTGAATAAAATGGGATTGCCCAGGATGAAGAGCTGGTTGATGCTGTTGGGATGACTCTCTTAAAGTGACTCCATCTCCCTGTTTAGTAAGAGTCGGCCCTGATCAGAGGTTTTATCTATAAACTTGGTGGGCGAGGTGGTGTTAATTATCTATAATGTTATTATTCATCTTTCTGTAAGTCCTGTGGAGGGGGAGGAACCTGCAGATGCAGCATCGGTTAAATGTTTTCAAAGAATGTGGCCGAAAATAAAGTATATTTTTTCACGCAATAAAGGTTTATTTTTTCATGCAAGTGAAGTACAGTATTTTTGTCTTTTAAACTGTTTATTCTTAATACAGGTGTATTAGTTAGGCACCCAACCCCAACCAACCAATTTTCCCTTGCAACCGCTGCAATCGTGTCTGCCTGTCCCGCATCGGACTGGTCAGCCACAAACGAGCCTGCAGCTGACGTGGACTTTTTACCCCCTCCATAAATCTTCGTCCGCGAAGCCAAGCCAAAAGTTAGGCATTGTAAGAGTAAGTCTCAAGCAATCGGAAAATACACATACATACGTGCCAGATAACTGGGGATTTACTGTATATGAACACTTGGTATGCCTGCCTTCAATCAGTCAGCTGTACAAGACATTGGTGAGACTCCAGCTCGATCACTGTGGGCATTTCTGGTCATCAAGGGTGCAGAAAAGATTCATGTGGATGTTATCAGGACCTGAGCAAGTCAGAGAGGCCAAATCAGATGGGCCTTTTTACCCTGTAGCGCAGGAGGCTGGCAGGTGAGGAGATTTTGCAGAGGCCTCAAAAATCATGAAGGAGGGTACAGATAAGGAATGATTTCAGGGGAGTCTAAAACTAGAGGGTTTAAGAGGAGAAAGATTAAAAAAAAGGACCCGGGGGGGGGGGGTGGGGGCAATTTTAATTCACACAGAAGGAGGTGGGCATGTAGAGGAAGCTGCCACAGGAAGTGGAACGGTAAAGGTCCAAAAATCTGGATGCCAGAAATCCAGACCACCCGAAAATCCGGACCTCGAAAAACTTTGACTTTTCTACCGTGATGTAAATTGAATTAAAATTTTTAAAAATGAAAATACATCTTCCATGGCCAGAGTTAATGCAAGTACTGTTTAAAGCCGCCACCCCTCCCACCTCCCCACTTCCCTCCACTGAATGCAGGCGATGGGGTGAGACACAAAAGTCTGCAGGCGCTGTAGATTGGAGTAAAAATACAGAAATGGTGGGGGAACTCAGCTGGACTCGAAGCGTCCATAGGAGGTAAAGATCTATAACTGACAACTCATGCCTGAGCCCTTCTTCAGGAATATTTTTGCAAGCGTTTGACTGGTGTGGCCAGGACTAACTATTGTAACTTCATGTACAAACTTTAATATTCGCTCAGAACTCCACTGAAATCAAACAGAACGTCAACCCTATTTTAAGAGGGGAATAATTAACCAGAGGTTGGAGGAGAGAAACAAACAAGCGGCAATAAACTACATAGCCAGCTCATGTGTCGAGCAGTGAGAGAAGGGCTGGTGACTAATAGGACAGAATATTAAATGCATCTTGCTCACACTCCATCCATCAATCTGAGGCGGTCTCTCTCCAGCAGCACTTGAGATCTGAAATACCCCGAAGAACAGTCACGATGCTTTGCATCGACAAGCCTCAGTACGCCAACAGCACCTCTCAAAATTTTACCAGCAGTTTGAGAAACCCTTGGCAGTTTCAAACACTATCCATTATCAGTGGGTCTAAATCCTGGAGCTCCATCTCTAACACCGTGGGGAGGGGGAGCTGTTCATTGAGAGCTCGCCATCGCCTTCTTCCCTTCCCCTCTTCATCCTAGGATTGATATAGGGCACAGAAACCAGCCCTGTTCCATTCAGAAGTCCCCTCCAGTCCTCCCAATCATACTATGCGCCAAATACATCTCTCAACCTTGGGGTTTAAATCCATACAACCCCTCAAGGCCGCTGCGCAGGCTGATAGGAGAGTTGGGATGTTGGGCTTCTTAATAGTGAGGGGGGGGGTGTTGAGTTTAAGGGGTCATGTTGCAACTCTATAAATCTCCGGTGAGACCACACTTATTGTGTCCAGTTCTGGTCACCTCATCATAGAAGAGGGGGCAGAGGAGATTCACCAGGACGTTGCCTGGATTGGAAAATAAGTCTCATGAGGCCAGGTTAGCAGAGCTGGGGCTTTTCTTTCTGGAACAAAAAAGGATGAGAGGAGACTTAAGTGGTGTACAAGATTATGAGAGGCATAGATAGGGTAAACATCAAAGTTTTGGGTATCTGGAATGTTTTGCCAGGGGTGGTGGTGGAGGCTGGAACATTGGGGGCATTTAAGAGACTCTTGGGCACGAAGATGGAAGAAAAATAGAGAGTTATGGGGTAGGGAGGGTTTAGTACTTTTTTAAGGAATGTATGTGTGGGCACAAAATCGAGGGCCGAAGGGCCGGTACTGTGCTTTAGTGTTTTAGAACTGTGTATCTGATTGGAGAGAGTGGGGCTGTGAGTTCTGGCTGGTTTCTCTGAGCTGGGGATTGGGGGGAAAAAAATAAACACATCTCAATGTTATCATTTACTCGTCTGGGAGGGCAAGGGCAGACACAGAACATTTTCAATGTAACAGCCTAGAACTCGAGTACCTGCCGGCACAGGGGATTACAGCAGCTGTCACTCTCGGAAGGTGCAAACAAGTGCTTGAAGGATTAAGTCGTGTGAAAACTTGGGCTCGAGTTTGAAAGCAGAGATTCAGGGTACCCATGGCGAGAAGACAGCTTTTTAAGCAGATTTTTTTTGTGTGTCACAAGTCTGTCCTCTCTGCCAGTACGCAGTGAGCCACATTTCAAAAGGTCGAAAAAGCGACCCGACCTAAAGTACTGACCGCCCATGGCGCCCACCCCTGCGACCACAGGAGATAGATGCTCCACTCGCACCCACACCTCCTCCCTCGCCACCATTCGGGGCCCCAAACAGATGTTCCAGCATAATTTCACTTGTGAATCCACAGGGGTCATCTACTGCAACCAGTGCTCCCGCTGTGGTCTCCTCTACATTGGGCAGACTGGACGCAGTCTGGAAGATTGCTTCGTTAAGCGCCTCAGCTGAGATCTCCCAGCGGCCACCCATTTCAATTCCCTGTCCGTAGTCCCATGCACTGCCAGACTGAGACCACCAGCAAATTGGAGGAACAACACTTCCATCTCCTCTCTGAGCACCCTCCAATCAAATGGAATTAACATTGACTTCTCCAGTTTCTGTTAAGGACCCCCCCCATCCCCCAAATCATCTTCCCCAACTCCTTTCCTCTAGCTCTATCAAGCTCTCGCTCCCTGGCTTCCCTTTGTCTCCTTTCACAGAGCCAAAATCACCTTTCTTCTTATCATATCCAATTAACACCTCTTGTCTGCTGGTTTGGACCCTTCCCTCCCCCCAGATTTTAATTCTGCCTGTGTTTCTTCACTCGTACCTTGAGCCCAGGCCTGAAATAGAACAGTACAGGCCCTTCAGCCAACCTTTTATATTTCTACCAAAAAAATACTTCCTCATAAACCTCTTAATTTTCTTCCAGCTGTGTGCCTGTCTAAGAATCTCTTAAATACCCCTAATGTTTCAGCCTCCAAGACAAGGCATTCTGGGCACTCACAACTCTCCATGTCTCCCCTAAACTTTCCTCCCTTCACTTTGTACAGCTATCCTCTGGTGTTTGCTACTCCCATCCTGGGAAACAGGTGCTGGTTGTCTACCTTATGCATGCCTCTCAGAATCTTGTAGACCGTCGGTAAGATGTCTTTACCTCCTACGGTCGCTGCGAGGCCGGCTGAGTTCCTCCAGCATCTCTGTGTTTTGTCCCTCTCTGGAGGTTTGATTTTGGCACCAGTCGCCACTCCGCATCACTCCCCTCAGTCCGTTAGGAGTATCAAGGGACTGGGTCTGGGTGTTCCTGAGCAATCTAGGATGAGAACAGTAGGGCTCAAGCCCACTTTCAGAGCCCTCTCCCGCAGGTCTCCTCTGCCCCCTTGCCCACAACAGCCCTGAGTTCCCACCAACGAGTCCTGTCTGGACCCTTGGCCACTCCTCTCCAACTCCAACACTCGCCTGGGTAGCACATTTCCAAATGATGGGAAGTTGGTTGAGCCCCCCCCCCCCCCCCCCGCCGCCGCCCCCAAACCAAGACCCTGTGGGGTTTGGTGGGGGTCAATAATTAGGAGACAGGTGCCCGTCACCTTAACTGCCAATGCCAACACAAACGTACATGGATTCCGTCTTCTCAGCGTCCCACTCGCGCCTCCACTGCCCCGTGGCATTGCGATGACGTGCCAATCTCTCCTGGTCAATCTGCTCCCGCTCCTTCTTCCAGCGCATGTACTCCGCTCTCTCCCGTCCTGTCATTGACAAGGTCATGTCGAAGGGGGCTTTGGGACCAGAGTGCCTGCCCTGGGGATGGGTTACAAAACAAGTTAGCCAGGTGAACGGCAATGAATGCCAGCAATAAAAATACAGTGGGAACATGGCTGGTAACTACAGAGATGGATTCCCAGGCACACAGACCCATCTAACAACATAGAACATGACACCACAGGCCCTTCCGTCCACAATGTTGTGCCAACCCATAGAGCATATACCTATCAAAAAAACTCTGGGTCCAATTATGTAATTCCAACAACTTTGCAGCATTTTAGGTTTTTTTTTGGTTTTCTTCTCCAGATCTCCCCTCTGCATGGTGAAACAGCATCACGTGTTCAGTTTCAAATCCACCTGACACTCACTCCGTTGCAGGAGGGCAGTGGTCAGAATGGGCCCCTCAGTCCAGAGCGCCAGCCAGCAATGGCCTTACCTGATGGTTCTTGCCCCGATCCAGACCCGTCTTCACCTTGTCAAAGTCAGGCCCGCCCCAATTCCGCACATGTCGACGGCTGCCGTCCTTCCTGTCGTTGTCGGGAAGGGATCCCGAACGCCGCGGATCATCCAGGAAGTTGCGCGTGGGATTTTTCTCCCCAGCACCAGTCTCAAAAGGAGAATTAGGTTCACTTTTAGTTCCTCGGAACAGCATCATCCAACAACCCCTCCCCAACCACCCAGTACTTACACAGGGAGTCCTCGTGGTTCACTCCACCAGACACCAAGGACACACCTGGGCTGAGATTGCAGTGCCAGAGTACAGCATTGGCCCAGATAAGGCACAAGACGAGAAAATAGGAAAGGTCCCAATTGAGACAAAAGATTCCAATTGAGCATAATTTGAAAGAGGAGAAGGTAGGGACGACCTTTACCAATTTCCTAAGACAATACTTAACCCTCAATCAAAACAATATCTGGCCATCACCATGCTGTTGTTTCTGGGAACTGGTTGTACACAAATTGGCTGCTGTATTTCTCATGTTTGAAGAGACTTTTAATCCCAAGGTCACAGAAACGGTTACAGCCACACAATCTTTTCAACTTTAACAAGTGACGGGGAGAAACCCCTGAGTTTACTGGGTCAAGGATGTTTTCTCCTCAAACAGCAATAAAAAAGAAAGCCATTTAAACCTACTGTATATTTTCGTGCAATAGTTTGTTTGTGGACCAATTTTTAGGGTAAAATTTATTACACGCACACTACTTTTGACTATGGTAAGTACTTAGATAGGGAGCTCAGATGGGTGGGCGGGTGGCCAGGACCAGGGGGTAATTATGCCCATATTCAGGGCGTCAGGAGCTCAGATGGGTAGGCAGGTGGGAGTCCACGGTCAGGGCATTGGGAGCTCAGATGGGCAGGAGGCTGGGACTGAGTGGTAAGCCCGCATTTGGGGCGTTGAGAGCTCAGATGGCCAGGCGGTGGGGTCCGGGTGGTAAGTCCATGGTCAGAAGCTCAGATGGGCAGGTGGCTAGGACTTGGGCGAGAGTCCGCGGTCAGGAGCTCGGATGGGTGGGCAGCCGGAGCCAAAAATTGCGGGGCCGACTTTTACAATGTATAGATTATTACACGAGTATATAAGGTGAATAGACCATTCATTCCCTGATATAATTATTATACAGCCATACAGTCAGTGAACACATCCTTGAGGACAAGGGTTGATTTGACACAACTGTGTGCTTGTTAATAAAGGCACAAATCTCCTCTCCAGAGATACATTTCAACAATCTCCAGGAAGCCACAGGCAGAACCGAGGTGCCCATGGCACCAATCCTGTGGTTACTTCCCATGTGATTTGCCTTAATCCTTGTCACATCTGTTCTACCACTGTTCTCCTGCCTCTACCCCAAAGGCTGAGTGCAAAACTGGAACATCCTTGGGCCACAGCTGTACGAGTCCCTCAAGCCTGTCCCTCCACTTATCTGGAACATAGTACAAACCTCTACAGCATTGGTGGCTGACGTTTGACCCCCTGCACCTGTCGTGATTCAGATTAATTTCACTTCCACGGTCTCAACCCAAGGCTCTGTAGGTCACAGCCATTCAAGCACTCAGTCATACAGCAGAAACAGGCCCTTCAGCCCATCATTCCTGTCTGATCACTGGTTAAAACACCAACCCACCCCAACACAAGTCCTTGTTTGGGCTTCTGATCACGTCTCCTTCTCTCACCCTCGGTACCTCCCCCGGCCGAACTCCCACGAGGCTCAACCTTAGGTTTGCAGCTGCAATGGCCTGCTGCACATCTAAACGAGAGCCAGCCAACACAACCTTCCTCCCCGCACACGCTCATACCCACAAGACCATAAGCCACAGGAGCAGAAATAGGCTACTGACCCCATTGAGTGTGCACCACTATTCAATCACAAGCTGATCCATTTCCCCACTGCCCGGCCTTCTCCCCGTAAATTTTGATGCCCAGACTAATCAAGAACCTAGCAATCTCTGCCTTAAATTCACCTAATGACCTGGCCTCCACAACTGCCTGTGGCAACAAATTCCACAGATTTACTATCCTTTGGCTGAAGAAATCCCTCCGCACTCTGCTCTAAGCGGAGGCCCTTCAATCCTGAAGTAAAGCCATCTCGTCCTGGACTCTCCCACTGTGGGAAACAACCTTTCTACATCTATGCCGTCCTACACGTGCTCCACGCATCACTTCACACCTCACTCCCTGCGGAGTGGAAATTGGTGCCTCAACGATGAGCTTCCCAATTCCAGGTGAATGATCAAACAGTACATTTAATGAATCAGACTCAACGGAGCCCACTTGGAGTCAAAGGGCAAAGGGCCCTGTGTATCTCTGTAGCGTGCAATAGCGGTCCCCACGGGGAACTCCAACCCCGCCACCTTCCCACGTAACCTGACCCTGCCACACCCGCAAGGTCAGATTCGTATGGGTTGAACCTCTCTTATCCGGCGCTCTGTGGTCCAGCACGCTTTGAATCTGCCGTCGTTAGTACAAACTCCTCACAGGACTCGATCCCAGCCCCGATCAGTGGCGCTGTCAATCTGCCATGATCGGGACTGGACTTCGAGTCCCGCGCTGTCTGTAAGGAGTTTGTACTAATGTCCCGATTGCTGGCGCTGTAAAGGCGCTGCACTGACCACTAGGCTAGCCATGCCACCCCACAGAATTATTTCCTGTTTTAAGCTTTAATAAGTTTACATAGGGGGTTCCCTTGCGGGTCAATTTCTGTTTTCCGGCATTTTCTGTGGTCCAGCAATGGTCAGGTCATGACATCAGCAAATCAGCGTTCGGGAGGGTAGAACAGGCTAGGAAGGAGAGAAGGCCCGGATGAACGTGTGGACAAGGATGTGGCCTCACCATCTGGCCTCTCTCGTACTCCGCAATTTTCTCCATCTCTTTATTCATCTTCTCAATGTTCTGCCGCCGTTTCTCCTCCCACTCCTGTTGGGAGAAATTAGTTTGAAAGCTTTTCACTCCCCTCAGTGACTCGTCTGGATCTCTGAGTCAAAGACATAAATTCATTAACATGGAATAAAATAAAATCCGGCGTCAGCGGCTGAGAGGCGCGTACAGGCTGTGCGGGGGACTAGTGGTCGGGGACCTGCATTCTCGTCAATTCTCCCCCCCCCCCCCCCACTGAGATTCCTCTGCTTGCCTAAGCAAGGGACAAGCTGAAGCCATGAGGTGACCTACCAAATGATGAATGGTCTCCACAGAAGGACATTTCCTGCCTGATGAGAGGTTTTCGGTACAAGAAGCTGTCAGGACTGGCCAGAGTGCAGAACTTTCTGCCTCAGAGAGTAGCTGAGGGAAATAGCTTGGGGAGACTTGCCGGAAAACGAGGGAGATGGCATTAAAGGGTTCGGCTAATATATTTAGAGGAAAAGCAAGGAGGTTCGAGTGGGGTGTAGATACCATCCTGGACAGGCAGGGCTATTAATTGCAGAATTCTGAATCAATTCAAATACTGAAGCATTTCAAGTATTCAGAGGTAGAAATAGTAACTGAGATTTTTAAAAATTTAGACAAGCAGCACAGTAACAGGCCCTTCCACAAGCCCATGCCACCCTATTGCATCCTATTAACCTACAACCCCCGTACATTTTGAGGGGGTGGGAGGAAACCAGAGCACCGGGAGAAAACACACGCAGACACAGGGGGAAGCATACAAACCCCTTACAGGCAGGGCTGGATTCAACAGGTTCGTGGGAACCAAGTATCAGAGTTGGGATTCGAGAGGGTGCTGATGGCAAGGAGGACTTCCGAAGGGCCTTGCGCTGACCGTACTGAAGGTTTCTATCTGGACCTCCAGGTGACTGATGAATCGAATAGTTGTTTGTGCCGAGGCTGCAGGAGGTCAAGAGGCGAATCCATGGATACTCAGTGGCCCCTTTGACATGAGTGAACTGCTAAACTGGCAGTTCAACGAACTGTTTTAAAATATAGAGCCGTTCACACTGGACCAATGTTATCCGGTTCTCTACGCCCTTTCACACTCACCACCCAGCATCACAGAGCAAAGCGGTGACGTCCTGCGTACCCCTTGTCTCATTCACACTGGGCTAAACGGTACGTCGATTCAGAATGAATCCACGATGATACGGCCTCCCTGGGCGATTCATCCTCGGGGCGATTCAACTCCTGCGTGCCGATTCACAAGCCTTCGCACTGGCATGTTAACCAGTTAATTACTGGGTTAAATTGCCAGTGTGAAAAGGGCTACAGTGACTCTGAAGGGACTTTCTGTGATAGTCCAGATTCTATTACCAATGTGTCTATGTAGAGGGTCATGTAGGATGACGGCGATTGGCTGAGAGTGTAGCACCACCTACTAGCAGGTCTTAAAGGATTGATTCTGGACTGGTCGACCTACTTGTGATATGCTCCAGTCTTTTAGTTAATAAAAACCTATTGATCCCACTCCATCCGCTCCCTCCTATGCACCGCGACCAATGGCACTCCCCATGAAAGGATGTTCTCTTTCCTGAGAAAATCCGAGTCGGGTATGACCATACTGGCATGGCTCGCGGTTCCCGGTCCAGTCCTTTTACAACACCACGTCCGGTACTCAAAGAACGACCCCTTGGTTGACCGAGTGACTGCTCCATGAGAACCCGCATTATACCTATGTTGAGTACCCAGACGGACAATCTCGATAAGGGACCTAGCCCAAGCCGGATCAGGCACAGCAGTGCCTTCGACCCAACCTCCCCCTATTCCTTCTCCCCCAGGTTATGTGCGAACAGAGGGACCAGCACCACCCCACCAGCTCAGGCCAGACTGTCGACAACGCCATTGGGGAATTGAGAGAAGCAGTGGCCGCACCCTACGGGCCTGCCGGCGGCCCCAATCCCGGCGCCACGGCGGTCACGCCGGATGGTCAGGCCGCTTGACCGGTACAGCCCCTAACCTCCATCCACCCTGGGGTCGGTTCTCAAAGAAGGGGTGAATGTGATAGTACAGATTCTATCACCAATGTGTATATGTACATATGTACAGATGGTCGTGTAGGATGACGGCGATTGGCTGAGAGTGTAGCCACACCTACTGGCAGGTCTTAAAAGGATTGCTCCTAGCCAGACCAGGTCATTCTGGACTGGTCGACCTACTTGTGATATGCTCCAGTCTTTTAGTTAATAAAAGCCTTGGTTTGGATCAACAAGTCTTTGGTTCTTTCGACGCGCATTACACTCTCTTTTGCTTTTCTTTTTCTCGTACCGTCAGGGATGCCAGGTGATACTAATTTTTTAAAAAATTGAAACATACGGCACGGCTCACGAGCTCGTGTTGCCCAATTACATCCTATAAAACCTACATCCCCGGTACATATTTTGAAGAGCGGCAGGAAACCGGAGCCCCCGATGAAAACCCACACAGAGATTGCGAGAGCGTTCAAACTCCTTTCGGACAGCATGGGACTCGAACCCCAGCCTTGATCGCTGGTGCTGTAACAACATTGCACTAACTGCGAGGTTAACTGTGCCACCTTACGGTCTTTGTCTTACAGCAGGAAGACGGCAGTTTTGTGCAACATTACATGCTCCGTCCGTATCGGGGCCGCCGCCGTCTACCCTTCGCCCGGACCGGGGCCGGGGCCGCTGCTGCTCTCCCTGTGTTCCTCAACAAAGTTCCTCAACATGATTATCCAACTGCACGAAAACCAACAAGGTCGGGTCAGATACAGCAATGAGCTCTCTGAACCCTTCTCCATTAACAATGGCGTGAAGCAAGGCTGTGTTCTCGCACCAACCCTCTTTTCAATCTTCTTCAGCATGATGCTGAACCAAGCCATGAAAGACCCCAACAATGAAGACGCTGTTTACATCCGGTACCGCACGGATGGCAGTCTCTTCAATCTGAGGCGCCTGCAAGCTCACACCAAGACACAAGAGAAACTTGTCCGTGAACTACTCTTTGCAGATGATGCCGCTTTAGTTGCCCATTCAGAGCCAGCTCTTCAGCGCTTGACGTCCTGCTTTGCGGAAACTGCCAAAATGTTTGGCCTGGAAGTCAGCCTGAAGAAAACTGAGGTCCTCCATCAGCCAGCTCCCCACCATGACTACCAGCCCCCCCACATCTCCATCGGGCACACAAAACTCAAAACGGTCAACCAGTTTACCTATCTCGGCTGCACCATTTCATCAGATGCAAGGATCGACAATGAGATAGACAACAGACTCGCCAAGGCAAATAGCGCCTTTGGAAGACTACACAAAAGAGTCTGGAAAAACAACCAACTGAAAAACCTCACAAAGATAAGCGTATACAGAGCCGTTGTCATACCCACACTCCTGTTCGGCTCCGAATCATGGGTCCTCTACCGGCACCACCTACGGCTCCTAGAACGCTTCCACCAGCGTTGTCTCCGCTCCATCCTCAACATCCATTGGAGCGCTCACACCCCTAACGTCGAGGTACTCGAGATGGCAGAGGTCGACAGCATCGAGTCCACGCTGCTGAAGATCCAGCTGCGCTGGATGGGTCACGTCTCCAGAATGGAGGACCATCGCCTTCCCAAGATCGTATTATATGGCGAGCTCTCCACTGGCCACCGTGACAGAGGTGCACCAAAGAAAAGGTACAAGGACTGCCTAAAGAAATCTCTTGGTGCCTGCCACATTGACCACCGCCAGTGGGCTGATAACGCCTCAAACCGTGCATCTTGGCGCCTCACAGTTTGGCGGGCAGCAGCCTCCTTTGAAGAAGACCGCAGAGCCCACCTCACTGACAAAAGGCAAAGGAGGAAAAACCCAACACCCAACCCCAACCAACCAATTTTCCCTTGCAACCGCTGCAATCGTGTCTGCCTGTCCCGCATCGGACTGGTCAGCCACAAACGAGCCTGCAGCTGACGTGGACTTTTTACCCCCTCCATAAATCTTCGTCCGCGAAGCCAAGCCAAAGAAGAAAAGAAGAACATGCTCCGTACTGTTACATGACAATTAAGTTAGTGTGACTTAGTAATGTGAAAACCAATCTGGCTCAGTAGGGAAGGAATCCACCATCCCCACCAAGTCCAATCTCACAAACATGGTCGACTCGTAACTGATGTCTAAAATGAGGGATGGGATAGGTAATACATGCTGAACTTGGCAGTGGGTAACTAAAATAAACACAGAGAATCCAAGGAAAACAAATGTGCAAACTCCTTGATGACAGCACCATGGGGTTTTGGAATCAAACTTGGGCCCACTGCTCTGTTCGCTCTACACCCATGTGGGTTAGGGCACAGTTCAAATGCCATCTACAAATTTGCCGGGGACGCCATGATCGTTGGCAGAATCAAATGTACAGGAGGGGGATAGATCTGCTGCCATCTGATGCGGTGAACGCAGGTCGATTGTGTGTTCTAAGAATAAATTGGATAGGTACATGAATGGGAGATGCCTGGAGGGTGATGGGATGGAAGCAGGCCGGTGGGACTAGGAAGATGATGGTCAGCAGAGACTAGAGGGGCCAAAAAGTCTGTTTTTCATGCTGTAGCATTCTATGGTTTAGGGGGTTCAAGAACCATAGAACACTACAGCAAACAGCCCATTCGGCCCTTCTAGTCTGTGCAGAAATATTCTTCTAGTCCCATTGGCCTGCACCCAGTCCATAACCCTCCAGACCTCTCCCATCCATGTATCTATCCAATTTATTCTTAAGAATTAGACCGCATTTACCACATCAGATGCCAACTCATACCACACTCCCACCACCCTCTGAGAGAAATTCCCTCTAATGTTCCCCCTAAAACTTTCCCCTTTCACCCTAAAGCCATGTCGTCTCATATTTATCTCTCCTAATTTAAGTGGAAAGAGCCTACTTACATTTACTGTCTATGCCCCTCTTAATTTTGTAAATCTCTATCAAATCTCCTCTCATTCTTCTACCCCCACCCAAGGAATAAAAGTCCTAACCTGTTTAATCTTTCCATGTGACTCAACTCCTGAAGACCCAGCAACATCCTAGTAAATCTTCTCTGCGCACTTTCAATCTTACTGATATCTTTCTTGCAGTTAGGCAACCAGAATTACACACAATACTCCAAATTTGGCCTCAGTAGTGTCTTACACAACCTCACTATAACATCCCAAGACCTTTACTCAATACCTTGATTTATAAAGGCCAAGATGCCAAAGGCTTTCTTTATAACCCTGTCTTCCTGCGATGCCACTTTCAGGGAATTATGTGTCTGCATTCCCATATCCCTTAATATAACAACAACAAAATTGCACTCAATATTAGCAAAACAAAGGAATTGATTGTGGACTAGGGAGGAAAAACCAGGAGAACACAAACCAGTCCTCATCGAGGGTGGTCAACAGTGGAAAGGATAAAGAACTTCAAAATTCCTGGCTGTCAAAATCTCTGAAGGTCTGTCCTGGGACCTCCATGTCAATGCAATCACGAAGAAGGCTCAACAGTGGCTATACTTCGTGAGGAGTTTGAAGAAATTTGGTATGTCTCTTCCAAATTTCTGCAGGTGTACCTTGGAGACCATAATGACTGATTGCATCACTGCCTGATATGGAGGTGCCAATGTTCAAGGCAAGAAAAGACTACAGAGAGTTGTGAACTTGGCCAGCGCAATCATGGGCATCAGTCTTCACTCCATCAAGGACATTAACAAGAGGTGGAGTGACAAGAAAGCAGCCTCTATCCTCTCTGCTACCATCAGGAAGGAGGTCCAGGAGCCTGAAGACCAACACCTAGTGGCACAAGGACAGCTTCTTCCAGATTTCTGAATGGACAATGAACCACAGACACTACCTCGCCTTCTCCTCTTTTGCACTAATTTTTTTTTTAATAAATGTCATTTACAGCAATTTTGCATGTGATGCTGTGCAAAACAACGAGTTTCATGGGAATAAATTCTGATTCTGATTCGGGTCACCGGACTTGGGTTCGAATCCCACGCTGTCTGTAAGGAGTTTGTATGTTCTCCCCGTGGCTGCGTGGGTTTTCTCCGGGAGCTCCAGTTTCCTCCCACCCTTCGAAATCCACCGGGGTTTGTAGATTAATTGGCTTTAATTTTGGAGGTACAGGCTCATGGGCCCAAAATGCCTAAATTAAAATTTACAAAAGGAAGTTGATATATTAGAGAGTCTCTCCAGGTGGAACACATCCAGGGTGCATTTGAAAATCAATTTATTCTCTTGATTTCGGAGAACGGTGCCCACCAATCTCACCGTTCCAGCAAGGAACAAGGCACTAGGGGTGCCAAGATTCCGGTTATCAGCACACTGAATTCTCTCCTGGGCCCAATCACTGAATCATACGCATTTACTCCTCATTAAGCTGGGTTAAGCCTTTGGGAACTCCCCGAAAGACAGCAAATTAATCAATGGCCGATCCTTCGATTCCGTTCCAAACGGAAGTATTTCAAGCCCTGGGTTGCAGGAAATTCCCACAACAATTTTCATCCAAAACTCGGATCTTGTCATCAGGACGTCAAGGAATGAAACAGATTGTAGTAAAAAACACAGTAAATGCTGGAGGAACTGAGCCGGTCTCGCAGCCCCCATAGGAAGTAAATATACATTACTGACAATTCGGGCCTGAGCCCTTCCTCAAGGTAACAGGAAGGTGTCAGAATAAAGACTGAAGACTGGCAGGGGGAGAAGAGCTCAAGCTCAAAACATTGGTAATAAATCTTTACCTCCTATGGACTAGGTGAGTTCCTCCAACATTTTTGAGTGGTTTCACTACCATCTTGACTGTCGGTCTGGACTCCTCTCCCAGTCTTTATTCTGACGCCTTCCTGTATTTTTGTTTATACCTTGAGGAAGGGTTCAGGCCCGCAAAGTTGGCCATATATCTTTACCTCCTATGGACGCTGCGAGACCGGCTGAGTTCCTCCAGTGCTTCTCCAGGTCTTTACCCAGGACGTCAAGGTGCCAGGGGACATTTCCAATGGGCCTTCCAGAGCCAAACAGAGTGAAGGCAGTTGGCGGTGAGTCTGAAGGGTTTTGGTCATCACGAATCCTCTTCCTCAAAAGAGTGCTGAGGCTAGATTCGCCAAGAACTTTCCAAAAATAATGCTAATCTATGCCTGGGAAAGCAAAACCCACAGCATAAATGGGGGGTTCTTTCTTCCTCTGCAGGTCTTAGGAGAAATTCCATGGGTTCAGCAACTTGGGTTCGAATCCCGCGCGGTCTGTAAGGAGCTTGTACGTCCTCCCCATGTCTGCATGGGTTTCCTCCCACCCTTCAAATACATACGGGGATTGTGGACGACACAGGCTCGTGGGCCGATAGGGCCTGCTACCATTCTGCATATCTAAATTTAAATGCAACTGTAACTCAGGAGAGAGAAAGAGAGAGCAATTGGAAGTTGGTGACTCAAACGTTTCAGTGAAATTGTTTAATTCCTGCTGCACTCCAACTTTTTTTTGTATATTTTATTTATGTCTTTAAATAACCTGCCAACTTTAAGAAAATGTTAGCACTAAATGTTAGCCACACATCATGAGCTGCCCATGCACCCACTCTTAGCACAAGCCAAGCAAGACTGTGAAGGCACTCATTAGTTACAAGCTGGAGATTCAATGCACATGAACCAGAGGTCAATATAATATATCACCAGTTAGAAATAGTTATCTGAAATTCAAGCAACCGGCAAAAAAACGTGGACAGTAAATAAGTAAAAAATACAAAAGTTTAAAATTGGCAAACCCTACCGCCACCCCCCCCCACCCCCCAACCACAGGTCAATCTTCCAACCCATGCAACCTCAAACAACTGGAAAATTCACTTATCCAGCACCTACCGATTCCCATAGGTGCCGGATATCAGGGGTTTTACTGTATTACTGAGAAAGAAATTTAGCACTGTGGTGTTTTCTTTACAGGGAATCCACTGAAATTTAACAAAGTTCCTCTCCGAACCTTGGTTAGACCGCAGAGCACG
Source organism: Narcine bancroftii (assembly GCF_036971445.1). Lineage (NCBI taxonomy): Eukaryota > Metazoa > Chordata > Chondrichthyes > Torpediniformes > Narcinidae > Narcine > Narcine bancroftii. Next base: position 78,515,602 of record NC_091481.1, read on the forward strand.
GTATTCCATGGTATTTTAAAGCTTACGATTAAATTTAGACACACAGCACGGTAACAGGCCATTTCGGCCCACGGGCCTGTGCCGCCCAATTACACCCAATTGACCTACAACCCCCTGTACGTTACGAAGGGTGGGAGGAAACCAGAGTCCCCGGGGAAAACCCACGCCGACACAGGGAGAATGTACAAACTCCTGACAGGCAGCGTGGGATTCGAACCCTGAATCCGATCGCTGGCACTGTAAAGGCGTTGTGCTAACCACTTCTCCAACCGTGCCGCCCATGTTTGAGGGGGTAGGAAAATTTATGATAATTATATCACAGTGAGAGGATGAACAGACGTGACCCCCACACAGACCAGCAAGCAGTCATTTATACTAATCCCATTTTTAAAAAAACTTTATCCGCACTCTCATCAATTCCCTCAGATTCCCACTTGCCTAGCAAGGGACCAGCTATTAAAGTTATCAGCTGACCACAGAGAATGTTTCCTGCCCAACCAACCACAGGTTTTTGGTACAAGAAGCCATCAGGAGTGGCAAGAGTGTGGAACTTGTGGCTGAAGCAAATAGCTTGGGTGCCTCACCAGGAAATGAGGGAAACTGGTTCAGCTGATAGATTTAGATGAAAAACAAGGAGATTCGAGCAGAGCACAGAAACCAACCTGGACCAGGTGGGGCAGAATTCTGATACAGATAAAATCCAGGAGACATTTCCTTAAGCATCCAGGGGTAGAAATAACAATTGAGGTTTTTTAAAATATATAATATTTTTATATTTAGACATACAGCACACCCACAGACTCTTCTGGCCCACAATCCCCCATGCTGACCAATTGATCTACAATCCCCCGTATTCGTTGAAGGGTGGGAGGAAACTGAAGCCTCCGGAGGAAACCATGGGGAGAACTTATGAACGCCTTACAGGCAGCGCCGGATTCATATCCGGATCGCTGGCGTTGCATTAATCTGCTGCCCAATACCTGCTCCAGAGCAAGAACATCTCGGCTCAACTCAAGGCTCAGCACAGCTCTGCACCAAACTGGCCAATTCACCGACCAGCCGAGGGAAGCAAGGTATTTATGAGTCTTCTGTGGTTCCAACAAGAATCCAACACAAGGGCCTCCAAAGATGAATCTAATGTCTTGGAAACACCCAGGGTAACCTCTTTAAGGGGGGGCAGGAAAGGGATCCACGAACTCAAGTGGAGCACAGTTGAATTTATACACTGACCCTGAACTTTGAAAAGTCACACAAGGCTTTTACAATAGCAAATGGCAGGGCCCTGAGGAGTGGAGGAACAACAGGATTTGGAAATACAGATACACAATTCCCTGAAAGTGGCGACACAGGTAGACAGGGCTGTAAAGAAAGCTTTCGGTATTTTGGCCTTCATAAATCAAAGTTATGGTGAGGTTGTATCAGACACTAAATTTGGAGTATTGTGTGTAGTTCTGTTTGCCAAACTACATGAAGGATATCAGTAAGACGGAAAGAGTTCAGAGATTTACGAGGATGTTGCCGGGTCTTCAGGAGTTGAGTTACAGGGAAAGATTAAGCAGGTTAGGACTTTATTCCTTGGAGCGTAGAATAATGAGAAGAGATTTTATCAAATAGAGGCTTACAAAATTATAAGGGGTACAGACAGAGTAAATGCGAGTAGGATCTTTCCACTTAGATTGGGAGAGATAAGTACAAGAGGACATGGCTCTAGGGTGAAAGGGGAAAGGTTTAGGGGGAACATTAGAGGGAAGCTCTTCACTCAGGGAGTGAAGGAAGTGTGGAACGAGCTGCCATCTGATGTGGTAAATGCCGGCTTGATCTTAAGTTTTAAGAATAAATTGGACAGATACACAGATAGGAGAGGTCTGGAGGGTTTATAGAATAGGTGCAGTTCAGTCGGACTAACAGAATGATGTTTAGACTAGAAGCGCCAAATGGCCTGTTTTCTGTGCTGTAGTTTTCTATGGTTCGAAGGTACATGAGGAACAAAATAATACCAGGGCAAATCAGTAAAGAGGGAGGTTGTGTGTATTTTATGGATTTTGGGCCTGTTGATCATAAAAATCACCTTAAAAATTTCTCATCAAGTACCGTTTTTTAAATATTACCTATTTTTGTGATTTCCTGTCATATTTTAAATCTACTTCATGAAGTGCAACGTGTCGTTGAAAATTCATTTTCTGCATTCGCACTTGGACGTCTTCCCCGCTGATCCTGGTGCCGTCAGTGGCGAACACGGAGAAAGGTTTCACCAGGACATTGCGACTGTGGAAAAGCGGCGTCGGGGCAACTGGAATCCGTCAATGCCGGCCGACTATTGTTGGTCACTGACACAAGATGCCGAATACAAACGAAAATCAGGGGCAAAACATTTTTGGGTCACTTGAACTCACGTAACGTGTCAGCGTCATTATGCGATTAAACACGCTAAATTCAATTAAAGTTAATTTAATATTTCTCCAACTTCCTACTTGATACAGCAAACCTGAACTTATCTTTGTGTTCAGCTTGAAGTGGTCTATCACAATCCCCAATTTTTTTTTCAGGAAGCCAACCTTTTGAGAAAGTCTGGGCAGCACCCTTCTGTCCTGCGAAGGAGCTCTGGTAAGAGCAACGCTGTTACAGCGCCGGTGATCGGGACCGGGGTTAGTATCCCGCGCAGTCTGTAAGAAGTTTGTACGCTCTCCCCGTGTCTGCGTGGGTTTCCTCCAGGTGCTCCGGAGCTGTAGGTCAATTGGGTGGCACGGACTCGTGGGCCAAAATGGCCTGTTACCATGCTGTGCGTCTAAATTTTAAAAACTTGTTGTCGTCCAGTGCAAGGCTCAGAGAGCCACACTGAATGGAAACGCCCTCTCTGCCCAATTTGTTCATCGAGATAAGTTGTCGACTGAGCTTATCTCATTGAGAGAGGCAAAGGTTTAGAAGGGAATTCCAGACTCCAGGTCCAGTGCAGCCAGAGCTATGGATACAAGTGGGTATCAGCAAAGAGAAGAGGAGGATACAGTGAAGATGAGGGAAGAATGACAGGAGTCTAGTTTGGCCCTGTGCTACTACTATGGTGTGACATCTCATGTTAAATTGTGCACCCTTCTCGCCTTACCTTCACCCTTCTGTCCTGCGAAGGAGCTCCGGTAGGAACACCTCCTCTATCAATTCCTCCTCTGCTTCCGTGGCCCCTTCTGCCTCTGCCCCTGCGCTCTCCTGCTCCGCCCTCGTGGCCACTGAAGCCTTGGGGGCTCCGCTCGGTCCGATCCTCCCGCAGCGCCCGGTCGGGACGGTGTCTGGGAGAGCTGCAGGGGACTCCCTGGTCCACCACGTGCATGGGGCCTGGGGAGCTGGGGCCACCCGCCCTCCCCTGCCTGCCCAGGTTGCTGCGAGGTTTGCCGTCGTTTGCCGCTCGCCTGTCCTGCGGGGAGGAAACAGAAGGGGTTTCAAACACAGAATGGCAGAGGAAGCCTCGATGCACTGCGGTGAAAGCTGCTGGTTTCCGAGCTGAGGGAGCAGCGTGAACTCGGAGCAAGACTGACATTCCCCAATTCATCAGGCCGAGAGCACACATCTACATAAGAAACTTAACAAATTGGAGCAGGAGTCGGCCATCCGGCCCATCGAGCCTGCTCCACCATTTAATTAGGTCATGGCCAATCTGACGATGGGCTCATCCCCAGGTCCCTTAATTCCCCTACTATGTAAAAATCTATCCAACCTTGTCTTAAATATATCTTCTGAGGTTGCCTCCAGTGCTTCAATGGGCAGTGAATTCCACAGATTCAACACCTTCTTGGAAAAGCAGTTCCTCCTCATCTCCGTCCTAAATCTACTACCCTGAATCTTGAGGCGATGTCCCCTAGTTCTGGTCTCCCCAACCAATGGGAACAACTTACCTACCTCTATCTTTCATAATGTTATATGTTTGACCCAGAGGCTCTGTTCCCACCTGCTGATGGACAGCTCCCCATGGCTCCACCTCCTCCCGCTGACAGGCAGCTCCTCAGGGCTCCGCCCCCACCGACAGGCTGCTCATGCGGCTCCACCTCCACCTGTGTTTGGGCAGCACCCAAGACTCCGCCCCCTCCCACTGACAGAAAGCGCTCTATCCTTAATGGGAGCGCCTGGGGTTCTGCCCCACCCGCTGACAGACAGTGCCCATCAACATCAGCACCCTCAGTTTCCACCCCAACCCCGGGTTCCATCTACCCCTGCCCCCTCTCCCACCACTGACAGTCTCCCAGGCTGAGAACCCCACTGCCTAATGGGAAACTTTCCCCCGTCCTAAAGAATCCACGGCACCAAGCGGAAGAAGTTCACTCACAGGCGGGGATTTACTGAGGGCACCGGCCTGCGTCGGCAGTCCTTTCCCATCATGTCTGCGCTCGTGCTCTGCCTCATACTTGGGTCTCCGAGAGGTCACAGAGATGCCATCCTCTTCTGCTTTCTTCCGATCTTCCTCAATCTCCTATCAGAAAAGAGAAGAACGAAACACTAGATTCAGGCTGACTGGAGAACGGACTTAAAGGGGGACTATTGGGTGAGCAGGAATTCATCCACCCTGGCGTTGATATTCCACTAATCCTTTCCTCTGTGTTTAAGGGAGCTGGAGTATGAACCCCGGACAACAAAGCTTTCCCTCCCTACCCTGCGAGGTCCATAAGTGGCCTCAGGCTGTGGATGTTGCTTAAATGTAATATTTCTTTGATTATATGAATACTAACAACAAAATTGTTTGGTAAAATCTTTCTACATTGAATTACAATATTATTAGTAACACTTTTTTGATTTTTCTCCTCCTTTTCCTTTAATTACTACTTCATTCTCAAAAAAAGTTATTGATACAGGTTCACAAACACTAATGTCCACCATATTGTAGCTAAAACACCAGAAAATCTGACAAAAGCAGCGACTATAAAAACATTAGCAGCAAAAAAAAACAACAGCGCTTGCTGATGGAGCGTGCAGTCAGAACCACGTGATTCGAAGTGTCATTGGGTAATAACGACGGCTCTAACCAGAGCGCATTAGAAAGCTCAAAAAGTAAATGAGCGTCGAGCTTTAGCCTTGTAGGTATATTGATGTAAGCTGGGCTTTTTTGTTCTTATAATTTAATTACAGGGATATTTTTATAAAAAATAATAAATTTCTGCTGAAACTGCACAGAAATTTTATAGCTGGCCCTTTTTCAGGGCTTTACACTCAGAGGTGTTGGCATTCCCCCCCCCAACCCCAATGGTGTCACCAGGTGTGGTCCACACTCCACCCCCCCCCTCACCGGGGACACCAGTGGGTGCAATTTCAGGATTGAAGAGCCTCCACTTAGAATTGAGATGGGGAGGAATCTCTTCTGCTGGAGGGCGGGGTCTGTGGAATTTGTGTTGTGGAGGTGACTGGGTGTATTTAAGGGAGAGATTGATAGGTTCCTGCTTAGCCAGGTAATGGGAGAAGGCCGGGTAGTGGGGCTGAGTGAGGAAATGGATTAAATGGTGGGGGAGACTCGATGGGCTGAATAGTCTATTTCTGCTCCTATATTTTATGGTTTTATGATCTGATCTTTTAGATAAATGCATTAGGTTTCGTTGGCATTATCCAGAGGCTTAGACTATGAATCAGGAGATTCACGTTTTCATTTCTACCTGGGGAAATAATAACCTAGAACAACAGGCTCTCAGTAGCTGACTTGACTGCACCATGTGGTCATTCAGGGACGGGAGATGAATGCTAGCCTTGGCAGCAATTTCTACATCCTGTGAAATAAATGAAAACAATTGCAAAGGAGAGCAGATAAGTCCTCTCCCTGGTTTAGAGGTTTGGTACGATATCAGAAACTGGCAAATTTCTACAGATGTGTAGTGGAAAGTGTATTGACCGACTGCATCATGTTCCGGTATGGGGACGCCAATACCTCTGAGCGTAAAGCCCTGAAAAAGGTAGTGGACTCAGCCTGGGACATTACGGGTAAAACCTTCCACATCATCGAGAACATCTACATCTGTATGTTACATGAATGTTAAAAAAATTATATAGTTTGAATTCAATGAAAACTAAAATAAAATATTCAAGTGCATGTACTCTGACAATAAATCTGAAATCTGAATCTGGTTTCTTTCCCCCTTCACATTTTTAACTTCAGCTATTCTATCTTAGACATGGTAAAGGGTCCTGATCTAACATATTGACTGACCATTTCTACCCATGTCTGACCTGACTTTCTCCAGCAATCTTTGCTCAAGATTCCAGCGCCTGCAACTTTTGTGATTCTCTACGTTCTCGTTGGGGTTCTCAACCAATATCAGTGAAAAGGGGCCAAAGCACACACGACCTCACCATTAGTAGGAGATCGCTGTGCAGAGCGGCTGCGGTTTTCTACCTGATGGCATTTCAGCTGCTGAGTGTACTCAGACGTCCAAGGAGCCTGTGAAAGGCACAGCAAGCTTTCCCTCCCACTGGGTTCCCAGGGGGCAGTGAGTGCATTTCGGTAACACCACCACAGCTGAGTCAGCCAGTACTTCCTCTAGGTGCAGCCCAGATTCCCAGCCCTGGTCACGAGGTCCCACGAGCTCAACCCTCACCGTTTGAGGATCGAGTTCTGCTCAAAACGCTGGACAGTCCTGCCTCACCTGATGTCTCCTCATCAGAGCTTCATTCTTCTTCCTCAAGGCTTCGATCTTCCTGTCTAGCTCCGCATCCTGCTCCTCCCGACTCTTGAGATTGACGGCCGCTGACTGTGGAAGAGGAATGGGGAAAGGTTCAGGTTTAGAACTAGTGGAAGGTAGCTCAGAACAAGAGCCATCACGTGCGACCAATCCACAAATTCGAGGAGTCACCCTCGTGCCCAATTTCTACACCGATTCTCAACATTCCCCTTTTTGAGTTTTCCAGGAAAACGTGAGATAAGTTACCCAGGGAGCGATCACCTCGAAGCCCAGCATGCTCCTCAACCTTCATCCTTAATCCTAAATGCCACTCCTGACACCCCTTTCCCAATGAGCCACAAGCCCTGATAATCCTTTCCCAGGATGTATCCATTCCAAGGATTTCGATTTCTCTCCCAAACTTCCAATCAACATTTCTCCTCCCCCATTGCCATCTTCTATTTTGGGGCCCTATCTAAATGTTTTGCCCATCTTTCGACATCCAAGTGCTCTGTCTTTGAACGGAGATGACAGGTTTCTCATATAGGCAGTGGAACTTGGACAAGATAAATCCGTAGGAGCGCTCAGAAGCAAATTCCTAGCCATGACTTTCACCCAAGTCTTTAATTATCACGGTGCAATTTATAGGAGTGCAGTTCATTGAAAACTTGTTCCAGCTCTATAAATTCCATCTCTATTGATTTCTAGACCACACAGTTTTTCAAGGGGGGTTACAAAAAAGATCGATGAAGGGAAGGCTGTGGATGTTGTCTATTTAGACTTTAGTAAAGCTTTTGACAAAGTTCCCCACAGGAGGTTAGGAAAAAAGGTGGAGGCATTAGGTATAAATAAGGAGGTAGTGAAATGGATTCAGCAATGGTTGGATGGGAAGTGTCAGAGAGTACTGGTAGAAAATTGTTTGTCAAATTAGAGGCCGATGACTAGTGGAGTTCCTCAGGGATCGGTCCTGGGTCCACTATTGTTTGTTATATATATTAACAATCTGGAAGAAGGGGTGGTGAATTGGATAAGTAAGTTTGCAGAAGATACAAAGATTGGTGGTATTGTGGACAGTGAGGAAGATTACCGTAGCTTAAAAAGAGATATAGGAAAGCTAGAGGAGTGGGCTGAGAAATGGCTGATGGAATTTAATACGGATAAGTGTGAAGTGTTGCATTTTGGAAAGGCAAATCTAAATAGATCATATACATTGAATCGTAGACAATTGAGGAGTGCAGAGCAACAAAGGGATTTAGGAGTTGTGGTAAATAGTACCCTCAAAGTTGATACTCAGGTAGATGGTGTGGTGAAGAAGGCATTTGGAATGTTAGCTTTCATAAATCGGAGTACTGAATTCAAGAGTTGGGATGTTATGATGAAATTGTACAAGGCATTGGTGAGGCCAAATTTGAAGTACTGTGTGCAGTTTTGGTTACCAAATTATAGGAACGATATAAACAAAATAGAGAGAGTGCAGAGAAGGTTCACGAGAATGTTGACAGGATGTCAGGGTTTGAGTTACAGAGAAAGGTTGAGCAGCCTGGGGCTTTTTTCTCTGGAACGTAGAAGATTGAGGGGGGATTTGATGGAGGTGTTCAAGATTTTAAAAGGGACAGAGAGAGTCAACGTGGATAGGCTTTTTCAATTAAGAGTGGGGGATATTCAAACCAGAGGCCATGGTTTGAGATTGCAGGGGGAAAATTATAAGGGGAACACGAGGGGAAATTTCTTCACGTTGGGATGTGGAATAAGCTTCCGGCAGAGATGGTTGAAGCAAGGACGTTATTTACATTTAAGAAAAGACTGGATGATTACATGGAGGGGAGAGGATTGGAGGGGTATGGACCAGGTGCTGGTCAGTGGAACTAGGAGGGTGGGGATTTGTTCCAGCATGGACTATTAGGGCCAAACTGGCCTGTTCTGTGCTGTATATGGTTATACGGTTACAGTTCTGGCCACCTCATTATAGCAAGGATGTGGAAGCTGTAGGGAGGGTACAGAGATTCACCAAGACGTTGCTTGGTTTGGAAATTATGTCCTATGAGGCAAGATTAGCTTAGCTGGGACTTTTCTCTCTGGAGTGAAGAAGGATGAGAGGAGCCTATCACTGGATCAGCGACGATCTCATTGAATGGCGGAGAAGGGCCAAGAGGCCCTTGTGCTCTAATGGTGGACAGTCAGCAACCTTTTACCCAGGACTGGAATAGCAAACACCAGAGGACACCTGTACAAAGTGAAGGGAGGAAAGTTTAGGGGAGACATCAGCGTAAGTTTCTTAAAATATACAGAGAGTTGTGGGTGCCTGGAATGCATTGCCAGGGGTGGTGGTGAATGCTGGAACAATAGGGGCACTTAAGAGACACTTAGGCACACGGCTGCAAGAAAAATAGAGGGTTTATGGGGTAGTTATGGTTGGTCTGTTTTTGGGTAAGGTATGACAAAAGACAAAGGAGGAAAAACCCAACACCCAACCCCAACCCACCAAGTTTCCCCTGCAACCGCGCCTGCCTGTCCAGCATCGGACTTGTCAGTCACCAACAAGCCTGCAGCAGACGTGGACATTACCCCTCCATAAATCTTCGTCTGCGAAGCCAAGCCAAGGAGGAGATATATATAGTTCAACACAACATTGTGGGCCAAAGGGCCACAATAGAACCGTAGTGTTCTAGTAGGGCAGACGAACTAAAGTTCAGCCAGAGACAGAGAATGAAGGGACCCATAAAACCACAGAACATTACAGCACAGAAACAGGCCTCTTCGCCCCTTCTAGTCTGTGCTGAACCATTTTTTTTTGCCTAGTCCCACTGACCTACACCTAGTCCGTACCCCTCCATACCTCTCCCATCCATGTACCTGTCCAAATTCCTCTTAAATGTTAAAATTGAGCCCACATTCAGTTGACAGCCCATTCCACACTCCCACCACTCTCTGTGTGAAGAAGTCCCCCCCCCTCTCACTCTTAACCCATGTCTTCTGGTTTGTATCTCACCGACCTTCAGTGGAAAAAGCCGATCCACATTTACTCTACCTATTCCCTTCATAATTTTAAATGCCTCGATCAAATCTCCCCTCATTGTTCTATGCTCCAGGGAATAAAGTCCGAAGCTGTTTAACCTTTCCCTGTAACTCAGTTGCTGAAGCCCAGGCGACATCCTAGTAAATCTTCTCTGCCCTCTTTCCATCGTATTGATATCTTTCCTGTAGTTTAGTGACCAGAACTCCAAATTTGGCCTCACCAATGTCTTATAAAACTTTACCACAAGGTCCCAACTCCTGTACTTAGTACTTCGATTTATGAAGCCAATATGCCAAAAGTTCTCTTTTCAACCCTATCCACTTGTGACACCACTTCCAGGGAATTATGTATCTGTATTCCCAGATCCCTCTGTTCTATTGCACTCCTCACTGCCCGACCATTTACCATGTACGTCCTTTCTTGGTTTGTCCTTCCAAAAATGCAACCCCTCAGACCTGTCTGTATGAAATTCCATCGGCCATTTTTCCAGCCGGTCCAGATCCCTCTACAAGCTTTGAAAACCTTCCTTGCTGTCCACAACGCCTCCTATCTTACAGTCAACTGGAAACTCGCTGATCCAACTTACCCCATTATCATCCAGGTCACTGATATAAATGACAAACAACAATGGTCCCAGCACCGATCCCTGAGGTGCACCACTCGTCACACAGGCCTCCAGTCTGAGAAGCAGTCACCCACCACTACTCTCTGGCTCCTCATATCCAGAAGAGGAGGTCAAGGAAAGAAGTGGGGACCCAGGGTCCAATGGCACTGTGAGAGGCCGCACAACATCCCAGAAATGCATGAGATAGTGATGCATCCCAAGGTTAAATAGTTGACCCCCACTTATCAAATTGGAGGGTTCTGAACAAAATTGAAACTTGATTAATTAAAGCCGGAAAAATATAAACTTTAAAAGCATCAAACGGTAGTTTCCTGCCACGCTAAAAGTTTCTGTGCACTTACCATCCTGGTCAGCTGGGCACGAGCAAGCTGGCCTACTCTGGTCTCCTGTGGGAAAAATTAAAGCAGAGTTCGGTCACACAGGATGCGCGGCGTTGAGGAAGACAGATTGTTAAGCCCAGTGGGGCTGATCCTAGCTGAGAGATTTATTAAAGAGTCCATCTTACTCAACTCACCTGGCGAGCAAGGACTGTCATCTTAAAGGGCTGCTGCATAGCCTCACCCACAGGAGCGGCACGGATAGCCATTACAGTGCTACCTGGGTTCGAATCCGTGGCTCCCCGTGACCATGCACGGCTTTCCTCCCACCCCTTCCAGCAATTTGGTGGTGAATTAGGTGTAATTGAGCCTAATTCGATGGCCGGAATCGGCTTTTACCATGCTGTCGCTCAGGAAAAAAATGTCATTAAGGATATAGCTCAGTGGGAGAGTGTGCTTCGCATGTTATTAGATCTGGAGTTCAATCCCTGGCATTTCCACGCTGCTGGCTGAATTTCTTTGTGGCTTCAAGTCAAGTTTATGGACAGCGTGGTTACAGCACCAGCATACCAGGTTAAAATCCGGCGCTATCTGTAAGTTCTCCCCGTGTCTGCGTAGGTTTCCCTTCCGCCCTAGTGGCTGTAGGTCAATTGGGTGGAACGGGCTTGTGGGCCAGAAGGGCCTGTTACAGGGCTCGATGACTAAATTTTTTTTAAAAATAAAAATTAATATCTTTGCGACTATCCTGTCAGTCAATGGTAACAGCTTAGATCTCCTAGATTAACAGGCCCTGCAGTGGCCTGTTCCAAGGCCCGTCCTCACGGATCCTTCGCTCACTGAGTTTGCTGCTGTAGAACGCTAGGGAAACTGTTTCCCGCGCTCTGTCACAGTTGCCAGCCCCTGCTGCCAGACTGATGTGCTATTTGCCCATAGCTGGGGTAACAGCTTAGATCTCCTAGATTAGCAGAGTTGGAATATCACCTTGTGATGTGTGTGTTTACAGACAAGACCAAAGCTAATGGAAATATTAGCAAGGAAAATACAGTATCCGTATTTGACCAAAATACATAGGAGCAAAATAGGCCATTCAGCCCATCAAGTCTGCCCCTCCATTTTCCCTAATCAGTCCGATTGCCCGGCCTTTTCCCCACTGGATTGAAAAATTCTCTCTAAAGCAATGATCAATGGGGCAGATAAATTTAGAATTTTTAACTTAAATTTAGACATACAGCACAACAACAGGCCCTTTCAGCCCATGCCACCCAATTTACACCCCATTAACCTACAACCACTGGAACATTTTGAATGGTGAGTGGAAACCAGAGCCCCTGGGGGAAACCCACGCAGACATGGGGAGAGAAAACGCAAAAACTCCTTACATTCAGCACGGGATTCAATCCCTGGTTCTGATCGCTGGCGCTGTAACAGCATTGTGCTAACTGCTTTACAAACCAGGCCTCCCCAAAAGTTAAACCCACGGAATTTACTACTGGGGGAAGGGGGTGGGGGGGTCATAGCTCCATGGTGAAGGCTTACAAATGAGGTGTGTGTAACATTAAAAAAGCAGAAACAGGAGTCAACCATTCGACCCGTAGCGCCTGCCCTGCCATTCAACAAGATCTGGGCTGATCTGCTCCTGGACTCAGCTCCACTTAGCCGCCCCTTCCCCATAACCCTTAATTTCCCCATACAATGTGAAAATCTGTGTCTTAATTACAATTAGCAAGGAAGCCACCACTGCTTCCTTGGGCAGAGAATTCCACAGATTCACTACTCTCTGGGAGAAGCAGTTCCTCCTCATCTCGGTCTTAAATCTACTCCCCCGAATCTTGAGGCTCTATCCCTTAGTTCTATCTGCCAGTGGAAACAATCTCTATCCTGTCCATTCCCTTCTTAACTTTAGATGTTTAGAAAAATCCAGTGGGGTGCAAGCTGGATCACTGGAACCACCCATGGGACAATCTCACAGAATTCTGCCCCAATATCACAGCCCACATGGGAGCAAACTGAAACACTACCCATGTCCACACTCATCCCACCTGGCTCCAACTCCTCGCCTATTGTGGCAAATTGGATGGGACTTATGAAGAAAGGTTAACCCAAATCCTCCCTCACCCCAAGGACGTCACAGCTCAAGTGATTAGTGGCTTTGCTCACCAGTGAAACTTTAAACCTGGCCAGGATTATCCAGTCAGCAGATCCTTGGTACGTGACAACCAGCATTCACTGATTCCTTCAAGAAGCCACCAGCCCCGCCCCACCACTCAGCTCACTCTGTACCAGGCAGCCACAGGACATTCTGCCAAGTTACCAGGGCTACTTAGTTCATGAAATAAAACATTCAGCCCATTTATTCTCTCAAGGGGACATGAAAGAGCTATTTACCCCTCAGTTCAGCATCACACTGTTTATGGGATGTTGCTGTGTCCAGATCAGCTGTTGTGTTTCTACACCAGTGTAAGAAACTCATTCCTAATATAATAGTTCATGATAAACATTAACAACATGGAAGAGGGGACAGAGAGTAGTATATCTAAGTTTTATATCTAGTTTTCTGATGACACTAAATTGAGTGGAAAAGCAAATTGTGCAGAGGATATGGAGAGTCTGCAGAGGGATATAAATAGGTTAAGTGAGTGGGCAAGACTCTGCCAAATGAAGGACAATGTTGGCAAATGTGAGGTTATCCATTTTGGAAGGGAAAATGGAAGATCAGATTATTATTTAAATGCCAAGAGATTGGAGTGTGCTGGCGTGCAGAAGGACTTGGGAGGGCTTGTGCATGAATCGCAAAAGGTTGGTTTGCAGGTGCAGCAGGCCGTTGAGAAGGCCCAATGGAACGTTGGCCTTCATTGCTCGAGGGGTTGAATTTAGAAGCAGGGAGGTTGTGCTGCAACTGTACAAGGTCCTGGTGAGGCCACATCTGGAGGACTGTGTGCAGTTCTGGTCTCCTGACTTGAGGAAGGATATACTGGCTTTGGAGGCAGTGCAGAGGAGGTTCACCAGGTGAGTTCCAGAGAAGAGGGGGCTAGCCCTCATCGAGATTTGAGTCGTCTGAGATTTAGAAGAATGACGGGAGATCTTTTAGAAACATAAAATTATGAAAGGCATAGATAAGATAGAGGTAATTGCAGGTAGGTGGAGATGAGCCAATCATCAGATCATTCATGATCTCATTGAATGGCGGAGCAGGCACGACCGGCAGGGTGGCCGACTCCTGCTCCTATTTCAGATGTTCTTGCGCTTCATCCATCTCTCAAGCCTTCTTGCAGATTCCTCTGAACCCCACTCAGTAAAAGAAGTTCCCAACTGGATTGAGCAGCGATCATGAACCAATGCCTCCCACCTAGATTAGAATTGCCATCTGCTGACTCCCACTCTCACCTACCCCACCCCACAGGGAAGGACAAGGGTAAATACACGAGCAAATGGTGGGGGGGGGGGAAGAGGGATTTAGGGCAGAGGTAAGCAGTTAGTGTAGTGGTTACCGCAAAACTGTAACAGCGCCCGCGACCCGTGTCTAGAATCCGGTGCTGTCTGTAAGGAGTTTGTATGTTCTCCCCGTGACTGCGTGGGTTCCCTCTGATTGCTTCGGATTCCTCGTAGGAGAATTGGGTGTAATTGACTCGTGGGCTGAAAGGACCTGTTACTATGCTATACGTCTAAATTAAATATATAGAGGAGGAACTGATTCTCGCAGAGATGAGCGAATCTTTGGAACTTTCCGCCTGAGGAAGCAACAGAGACTGCCACGCGGAATGTGTTGAAGTGTATTTAATTAAAAATAAAAATCATTTTGACATGCAGCACGGTAGCAGGCCATTTTGGCCCAAGAGTCCGTGCCGCCCAATTTACACCCCATTAACCTACGAGATGGCAGAGGTCGACAGCATCGAGTCCACGCTGCTGAAGATCCAGCTGCGCTGGGTGGGTCACGTCTCCAGAATGGAGGACCATCGCCTTCCCAAGATCGTGTTATATGGCGAGCTCTCCACTGGCCACCGTGACAGAGGTGCACCAAAAAAAAGGTACAAGGACTGCCTAAAGAAATCTCTTGGTGCCTGCCCCATTGATCTCGCCTCAAACCGTGCATCTTGGCGCCTCACAGTTCGGCGGGCAGCAACCTCCTTTGAAGAAGACCGCAGAGCCCACCTCACTGACAAAAGGCAAAGGAGGAAAAACTCAACACCCAACCCCAACCCACCAATTTTCCCCTGCAGCCGCTGCAACCGTGTCTGCCTGTCCCGCATCGGACTTGTCAGCCACAAACGAGCCTGCAGCTGATGTGGACTTTTACCCCCTCCATAAATCTTCGTCCGCGAAGCCAAGCCAAAGAAGAAGAGAAGAACCTACACCCTCGGTAATTTTCAAACGGTGGGAGGAAACCGGAGCCCCTGTAGGAAACCCATGCCGATACAGGGAGAATGGACAAACTCCTTACAGACAGTGCGGGATTCGAGCCCCGGTCCCGATTGCCGGCGCTGTAAATACGTGGCACTCACCGCAACGACAACCGTGCGATGGATTTTTGAACAGTAGAGGTATTAAGGGACATTGGAAACAGGCAGGGAAGTTGAACTGAGTCAACAATGAGATCAGCGGTGCTCACGTGGTAATAGTGGAGCAGACTCAATGGGACAGATGGCCAACTCCTGCTCTTATTTCTGGTTTATATGATTCCCTGCAGGGTGAGGGGTTAAATAATGAAGTGTTCAAACATGGTGATAGAAATGTTTCTTACAAAACATTTTCCTTAAATTCTTCACCCACCCCCTCCCCGATTACATTTACTCTGCCCCACACTCCAGAATCACTCCATGCAATAATAACATTAAATGAGAAATAAATCTTTCTCCCCACTTCCAGCTTTCTGAGAACCCTCCTCCTGCCTGGACGTGATAAGGATTTGGGCCAAAGGTATCAGCCCAAACACTGATTTGGTCAGCATGGATGAGATGGGCCGAAAGGAGACCACCTCTCTCCGCGACAGACTGGCAAACCACAACTGCTCCCGGGGGCACCTTGGCTTGAAGGGACAGGCGTTCTGAGAGTCCAGCAATTCTTAGAGGTCTTGGATACCCAGGCAGGGTGAGAGGGGAAGGGGTGTCTGGGTTTGAGGTGCAGGGGTGAGATGGGTTCAGGGGTGCCCGGCATGAAAAGAGGGGTGGAGGGGACCAGGGTTTGAGACGCAGGGGAGGGGAAGGGACCCAGGTTGAGAGGGGCAGGAACAGAGGGGTGAGAGGGGCAGGGGCACCAGGGTGAGAAGGGCATCAGGGGGAGGGTCATCAGGGTGAGAGGGGGCAGGGCGCCCCAGGGCAAGGGGCCAGGGGTGCCCCAGGGTGAGGGGGCATCAGGTTGAGAAGGGCAGGGCTACCCCAGGGTGAGGGGGCATCAGGGTGAGGGGGCAGGGGGCCCCAGGGCAAGGGTGCCCCAGGGTGATAGGGGCGTCAGGGTGAGGGGGACAGGGGCACCCCAGGGTGAGGGTCATCAGGGTGAGAGGAGGCAGGGTGCCCTGGGGTGAGGGGGGCATGAGGGTGGGGAGCATGAGGGTGGGGGGCATGAGGGTGGGGGGCATGAGGGTGAGGGGCATGAGGGTGAGGGGGCATCAGGGTGAGGGAGCATCAGGGTGAGGGAGCATCAGGGTGAGGGAGCATCAGGGTGAGGGGGCCATGAGGGTGGGGGGCATGAGGGTGGGGGGCATCAGGGTGGGGGGGCATCAGGGTGGGGGGGCATCAGGGTGGGGGGGTATCAGGGTGGGGGGGCATCAGGGTGGGGGGGCATCAGGGTGGGGGGGCATCAGGGTGGGGGGGCATCAGGGTGGGGGGGCATCAGGGTGGGGGGGCATCAGGGTGGGGGGGCATCAGGGTGGGGGGCATGAGGGTGGGGGGCATGAGGGTGGGGGGGCATCAGGGTGGGGGGGCATCGGGGTGGGGGGGCATCGGGGTGGGGGGGCATCGGGGTGGGGGGGCATGAGGGTGGGGGGCATGAGGGTGAGGGGGCATGAGGGTGAGGGGGCATCAGGGTGGGGGGCCATGAGGGTGGGGGGCATCAGGGTGGGGGGGCATCAGGGTGGGGGGGCATCAGGGTGGGGGGGCATCAGGGTGGGTGGGCATCAGGGTGGGGGGGCATCAGGGTGGGGGGGCATCAGGGTGGGGGGGCATCAGGGTGGGGGGGCATCAGGGTGGGGGGGCATCAGGGTGGGGGGCATCAGGGTGGGGGGCATCAGGGTGGGGGGCATCAGGGTGGGGGGGGCGGGGGCTCCCCCTCCGCCAGCGGGTCTCTCTGCCCCCCCCCCCATAGACCGCCTGCACGTCCCTTCATCCCCGGCGCTAGCCCAAGGCAGCCACGGCCACGGCCTTACCCGCTCCGCCTGCGCCCCCTCGGTCCGAGTCCCCGAGGCCGGGCAGCCTCTGCCTCTCACCGTCCGCACCGGCCCAGGGCTCGCTGCCAAATCCTGCTCCGCGCTCGATCACTTCCTGAGGGCAGAGGTCCGCCTTCCTGCCAAATACTGAGCCGGCTGTTCCTTCCTTCCAATCGCCCCCCCCCTCCTCCTCCTCCTCCTCCTCGATGCGCTGCAGAGCTCAGCCCCTGCGTCTGCTGCCGTCTCCCCCTCCACTGCAGGCAGCTTTAAATGCAGGAGCCGTCCAGTGCAATGAGTCCAGTGCAAGAGGTGCCTAGTGCAAGGGGAGTCAAGTGCAAGAGGAGTCAAATGCAAGAGGCGTCCAGTGCAAGAGGCGTCCAGTGCAAGAGGTGCCCAGTGCAATGAGTCCCCAGTGCAATGAGTCCAGTGCATGAGGTGCCCAGTGCAAGAGGAGTCCAGTGCATGAGGTGCCCAGTGCATGAGGTGCCCAGTGCAAGAGGAGTCCAGTGCATGAGGTGCCCAGTGCAAGAGGAGTCCAGTGCATGAGGTGCCCAGTGCAAGAGGAGTCCAGTGCAAGAGGAGTCCAGTGCATGAGGTGCCCAGTGCAAGAGGAGTCCAGTGCATGAGGTGCCCAGTGCATGAGGTGCCCAGTGCAAGAGGGGTCAAGTGCATGAGGTGCCCAGTGCATGAGGTGCCCAGTGCAAGAGGTGCCCAGTGCAAGAGGGGCCAAGTGCATGAGGTGCCCAGTGCAAGAGGGTTCAAGTGCATGAGGTGCCCAGTGCATGAGGTGCCCAGTGCATGAGGTGTCCAGTGCAAGAGGCATCCAGTGAATGAGGTGTCCAAGAGGTGTACAATGGAAGAGGCGTCCAATGCATGGCGTCCAGTGCAAGAGGCGTCCAGTGAATGAGGTGTCCAAGAAGTGTACAATGCAAGAGGCATCCAGTGCATGAGGTGCCCAGTGCATGAGGCATCCAAGAAGTGTACAATGCAAAAGGGGTACAGTGCAGGAGGCGTCCAGTGCAAGCCACATCTAGTACAAGACACATCCAGTGCACACATCGCACCTGCATTAAGCACATTAGAAACAGAGTTTAACAAGGAATCCCCTTCAAAGACAATGTATCTGAACCGAATTTATGACTGCACATCAAAAAATGTGGCAAAATACTTGGATTTAAAAGGTTTGATGGTCGGATCGCTACTCAAACAAAATCTCCCTTAAATAATTTAGGATAAATGAATAAATTTTTGTTTCTTGCAGTGTTTCTTCCTTCTTTTCATTGCCTCTCACGCTCACTCTGACACGCCAGGCTTCGGCAGAGGGGATGGGTTTACTTGGTCTCGATGGGCAGAATGGCCTCCAGCATTGTCAGAAGTAAATATCTACAAAGCACAAGGGAAGAGTTTAGTTGAAGAATTTAATGGCGGGGTGATGGGGGAAACAAGGGGGGGTGGAGGTGTGGGTTTTAATGAAAGCCTGAGAAGTCGGTGTTAGACCCAGACGGAAGTCGAGGTGTAGCTCCTCCAACTTGCAAGCGGTCTCAGTCCAGCTGTGCACGAAACCAGGGACAGACATGTCAGCAAGGGGAATGGGGCGGGGAATTGAAATGGGGGGACACTGGGAGATCAACGTTATTGTGGCAGACAGAGCCGAGGAGCCCAACAAAGCGATCTCCCAGTCTGCGACCAGGCTTTCCGATGTAGAGGATATAAGGATATACCAACTACTACAGCATTCTTTGTACATGTATCTGTACATTCTACGTAGCAAAAACAACAAGCATTGAAGCCGATGTCATTAAGAACCAAGGAAGATGGAGTGGTTGGGTAGTTCACATGGAAGACGATCGTCTACTGAAACAAATCTACTCCCACCTTAAAGAAGGCAACCGTAAAAGAGGTGGATGACAGAAGAGATTCAAAGACGTCTTAAAATCCAACATGAAAAATGTAACATTGACATCAGGAATTGGGAAACCAATGCCAAAGACAGGAAACTCTGGCAAACCATCATCCGAGTAGGAGCTACTTTTGAAGCCAACAGACATGTAGGTAAATGGAAAGAGAGGCAGCAACAACCAAAGTCCGATCTGCCATCTGGAACAACCTGCTCTGAATGTGGAAGATCCTTCAACGGCAAGATTGGACTCATCAGCCCATTAAATCGATCAACGGAACAGAGTCCGTCATCCTCAACCTCGAGGGATGGCCACCACGGTGGCGGTCATTCTACGTAATGAACGACAACATACTCAGAGCATTCGGCTGTCAGAGTGTTTATTCATTGATCGGGTTGGAGTGCATTGACATCAGCACCACTTTGCTACCTGCTCTGAACGAGATGGACGTGAAGTTCGAGGAATAGATGACGAGGGCAGGGCGCAGAACTCCGAACAGTTACACAGTGGCCATTCCTCAGCTTGGTGCGGGGCTGAGTGGGTGCGGCACAATTCAGCAACTGGGTAGCGAGAGAGGAGTGAAGGGGATGGGGTTGTTTTAACGTTATTGCAAACATTAATGTAGCATTTTCCCAAATGAGTTAGAATCAGAATTTCTTGTCATGAACACGTCACAAAATTTGTTGTTTTGCAGCAGCGTCCACAGGTGCAAAAATTGCTATAAATTACATTTTAAAAAATAAATAGAGAAAGTTGAGATCGTGTCTGTGGTTCATTGTCCATTCAGGAACCTGATGGTGGAGGGGAAGAAGCTGTTTTTATACCGTTGGGTACTCATCTTCAGGCTCCTGCACCTCCTTCCTGCTGGTAGCGGAGTGAACGGGGTGCGGCCTGGGTGGTGGGGGGTGCTTGAGGGTAGAGGCTGGTTTCTTAACCTACCACTTCTTGTGGATGCCCTCGATGGAGTGAAGACTGATGCCCGTGATGGCGTTGACCCAACTTCACAACTTTCCTGTCCTGTGCATCGGCGCCTCTGTACCAGACACTGATGCAACGAGCCAGAATGCTCTCCACGGTCCACCTGTAGAAGTTTACGAGAGTCTTCGGTGACCTACTGAATCTTCTCAGACACCTCACAAAGTATAGACGTTGGCGAACATGCATCCAGATAAATAAATACATTTGCAGGACAAGTGTCATGTTTATTAAAAAAATAAATAAACATTGTTTGGTATAAACGAGAGTCTTGGATGGATAATGTGAGCAGTTCCTTTGGTCATTCTGTTAACTTCTATCCAATATCGACAGGTGTAAGGCAACTAATGCGAGTACCACACAATTTTATTAGTTTTGCAAAGCGGCTGCTCTGTTACACAAGAAGATCTCTCGTAACCTACAACAGGGTCTTTCTGCGTGAAAGCCCATTCACAGATGGGCACAAGCTCTTTATATGGTTTTACCTTCCCATTCTACAATCTGTTCGCATGACCTGTGATCTGTGGATTTCAGTAAAACACCTAGCATGAGTTTCAAGAACAGCACGGCCTTTCACGTCTTGCAATTGCGCTACTAAAAGAAAACAATTTCTTTAATATTTTCCCTCAGAAATAAATATTTTAAAGCCTTTTCTTGCTGTTGAAATGTGTAGAAAGCAAAGAAGCAAATAAAGCGAATCTGTACGATCTGTGCTACGACCTCTCAGTTCAGCATTCTCACTGGCCGTGGGAAGAAGCTGATCCTAAGCCTGGTGGAGCTGGCTCTGATCCTCCTGTATCTCTTCCCCGACAGGAGCTGCTGAACGATGCTGTGTACGGGGTGGAGGATTTTGTGTGCCCTCTTCAGACAACGATTTTGGTAGATCATGTCGATTGGGTGGGGGGTGGGGGGGGAAGGGAGACTCCAGTGACCATCTCTGCCACCCTTATTCTCCTGTGGAATTAACCTCTGACCCATTTCTCTGCAGCAACCGTAACGCACTATGACGCAGCTGGCCGTAGAAAGTTGGAACGCTCCTGCTTTGAGAAAAGTATAGGGAGGCCATTTGGCCCTTTTAGTCTGCTCTGCTATTTAATAAAATGGTGGCTAGTCCCTCCATCTTCCCTGCCAACTGATTCCCCCCAAAATCCCATCTGCACAGAGAAGTCCAGTGAGTTTCAACTCCTGCGCAAATCAAGTTTATTATCATCCAATTGTACAAGTACAACCCGACAAAATGGTGTTCTCCGGTCCCTGGTGAAAAGAGACATGCAGACACACATACAGACAACGATACATATACATGTACAACAAAATAAATAAATATTGCTAAATAAATAGTAGCGTCTTGGGGGATCTCTATCTCTTTTAAAGCTTGAATACACCTGGAATTGTCTGATCTCGGAAGCTAAGCAGGGTCAGAGCTGGTCAGTACTTGGAGGGGAGACCAGCTCTGACCCGGTGAAGACCAGGTGCTGTAGATTTCTGTGAGGTGGGTGGGTGGGGGGGGGGGGGGGGGGAAACACTGGACAAAATGGCGACTCTGTCTGCCTTACGGTAGACAAAAATCAAAGAATTTCATGTATGTTACATTCTAAATGTAGTATTACGTGGCAATAATGGATCCTTTAAAGGGTCAAAAGCCCTGCAAAATGTAGTGGACACAGCCCAGGACATCTCTGCCCACCTCTGCGAACACCTACAGGGTATGGCATCGTCCAAGAGCAGCGGCAATCGTCAAGGGTTCCACACCACCCTGTTCGTGGTCTGTTCTCGCTGCTGCCATCTGGAGGGAAGTGCAGGTTCCACAAGACCCGTATTTTAGGAACAGCTAGCTGCTAAACTAGCTGAGTCTCGACTCATTCTGAGATTTGTTTAAGGATTCATGTGCTCGTTATTTATTACTGAATTTTTATCCCTACAACTGCATTTGCAGTCAGTTTTTTTTTACAGATCGGAATCAGAATTTATTGACATTTCCGAATTCTTAATTTTACAGCACGGTAACGGGCTGTTTCGGTCCACGAGCCCGTGCCGCCCAATTTACACCCAATTAACCTACAACCCCTAGTGCGTTTCGAACAGTGGGAGGAAATCAGAGCCCCCCAGTGGGGGGAGGGGGGAACCCACACAGATACGGGGAGAACATACAAACTCCTTCACAGACAGCGTGGGATTTTAACTCCCCCCAGTCCCGATCGCTGACGCTGTGAAGGCGTCACGCTAGCCGCTACTCCAACTGAGCCATCGTGAACGTGTGTCCCAAAATTCTGTGTTTTGCGGCAAAATTGCAATAAATTACATTTAAAAACAGAAATTAGTGCAAAAGAAGAGAGAAAGTGAGGCAGTGTCTGCGGCTCATTGTCCATTCAGGAATCTGATGGAGGAGGGGATGAAGCTGTTTTTGTACCGTTAGGTGTTTGTCTTCAGGCACCTCTATCTCCTTCCCGATGGTAGCAGTTCCTGATAAGTATAATTGACAGTTACAGAAATTGTTATCTTCCTGACCCACAGGAGAAAGAATCTCAGGACTATATCTGATGTCATGTGTATTGTTACGAGCCCAGAGGACCCCAGAACCCAGCAGTAAAGATATTCACCAAGACAAATGGTGACTTAAACAAATGTTGCTTTTAATTATCTTTAAACATGAAAATAGAATCAAACTTTAACTTAACTAACCTAACAACCCCCAACTAATTCTAAGTGCACGTGTGTGTAATGTGTATGTGTAAGTTCAGAAAAGTTCTTAAGTTCACAGTCCAGTCATCACTTCTCATTCCTCCAAGTTCACTGGTTGCAGGCAATTCTTATACTGTGCATAGAAATGAACATTTATAAAGTTCACCAGGCTTTGGTGCTTTAAAGGTAAATGGTTACTGCTCAGGAAGGTTCTTGACAGTTTTCAGAGAGAGATTTGTTGTTCCAGGACAGCCACAACTGATTTACTTTCATCAGACACCTCAGTGTCTTGCTGATGAAACTTGCCCCCCAGGTGGCTCTGATTTCCTCCCACTGTTCGAAACGAACCGGGGGTTGCAGGTTAATTGGGTTTAAATTGGGCAACGTGGGCTCATGGACTGAAAAGGCCCGTTACCATGCTGTAAAAATAATTATGAGAAATCGGAAATGTCAATAAATTCTGATTCTGATCTGTAACAAAAAACTGATTGAAAATGCAGTTGCAGTTGTAGGATGATAACCTTTTTTTCAGGTCACCACAGAGTTCCATCTTGTTTCTCTCATTTCAAGTGAAACATTAGACAGCTAGTCCTCTCCTCTTGCACTAACCACAAAGGCCGAACCAAGAACTCACAATCCGTCTTCCAAATGGGGCTTTCCACAAGCTTGACCTGTTCCAGTCCCAGCTGCTGTAAAACTCTAGAAGTGATCTCTCTCTCTCTCTCTCTCTCTCTCTGAGAGAAAGCTTGTTTTACTCTCTCTGCTTGCAAAACCAAATGATCCTCTTAAAACATCTCCAGACAGTCTGCGGCTCCAACAAGATCTTTCATCTGTGGCCTTTATGTAAACAACGATCCATTAGTGAAGTCTCTTGGGCATTCTCCAAAGTTCTTGCAAAGGCTGTGGAGCCGATATGTCTAGCGTTAGCAGAGCTCCAGTATTTCAAATAAGATTTGTTTTAAAGGGTTTGTATGCGACCTAACAACCCTTTCCTAATTATCTCCCAAAAACATATGTATATACAGCCACAGTAAACTCTGACAATAACTTTCAAATTTGACTTTGAACCTTGAAATTGTCAAAATAAGTTTTAATCTGACATTTATTTTTATTGCAATTATATTAAGAAGATGTCACAAAGATATGGACCAGAGTTTGGCCACAAATCAGCCATGAAATCACTGGATGATGAAACAATGAGGGTTCCCTGTTAATATGCTTCCAGATCAGGGATACGAGGGATCCAATGGCCACCAGGTGGCGACAATTACTGCATTTGACATTCAGTGCCCAATGGAATTAGACCTGGTCTTCACACAACTACTTAACTCTCCAAAATAGAGTTCCCAGTTCAATCGAAACAGCCGTCAGTCAGACAAATCATGTCATCTCAAAGAAGAAGCATTCTAAAGGGAGAGCAAGGGAACTGTGGCTGACGAGAATGGTCCCGGGGATGAGAACGTCCTGGGAGATGTTTTTATTTCACCTATGGTGTCTGCAGACATCCAAGTATTTACAGAAATCAGAATCAGAATTTATTGTCATGAACAAGTCATGAAATGTGTTGTTTTGCAGCAGTATCACAGGGCAAACATTCACATAAACCACCTGACAAATATAAATGAAGATAATGCCCCAAAAGTCAGTCAGTGCCTGCGGATCTTTGCCCTGCCGCCGCTGGGTGCTCGTCTACAGGCTCCTGGACCTCCTTCCCGATGGTAGCAGAGTGAAGAGGGCACGGCCTGGGTGGTGGGGGTCCTTGAGGATGGAGGCTGCTTTCTTTCACATTCATGTGGATGTCATTGATGGAGTGTTGTCTAGCGCCCGTGATGTTGCAGGCCGAGTTAACAACCCTGAGGAGATTTTTCTTGCCCTGGGAGTTGGCGCCTCCGTACCAGACAGTGATGCAACCAGCCAGAATGCCCTCAACCTGTAGAAGTTTTCAAGAATCTTCAGTGACAAATCAAATCTCCTCAAACACCTCACAAAATATAGCCACTGGCAGGTCTTCTTCGTGATTGCGTCGACATGGAGGCACCAGGGCAGATCCTCAGAGATGTTGACACCCAGGAATTTGACCCTCTCCACTGCTGAGCCCTCGAGGGTCTGGGTTTTGACTTGCTAGAGGTCTGAAGGCTAAGGGGAAAAATCTCATCGAAACCTTCTGAATACTGAAGGGTCTGGACAGAGAGGACATGGAGAAGATGTTTTCAGTAGTGGGAGAACCTAGGACCAGAGGGCACAGGCTCAGAATAAAAGGACGTCCTTATAGAACAGAGTCGAAGTGAATTTCTTCAGCCAATCCGTGTGATACATTGCCACAGATGGCTGAGAAGGCCGCCTGGGTAGATTTAAAGTGAAGGCTGATAGATTCTTGATTAGCAAAGGAAGAAGGCAAGAGAATGGAGTTGATCAGAAAAAGACATCATGGTGGAGCAGATTTGACGGGCTGAATGGCCATTCTATTCCTGAGACATGATCTACAAATGGTCCCCTCCTTACAACCTATGTGACTTACGACCATCCGTACATACGACCGGAAAAAAAATACTGTTTACATTTTTTAAAATAAAAAAATATATATGTACATTTTAAAATTACAGGTCAGGTCCTGGGGATCCAGGGGCTGTTTATTTTGAAGAGCCAATGTGGCAGTTGCCACGGGCCGGAAGGGCGCCGAGACTCCGCTGCTACCGAATGTGTTATATTTTCGGGACATGAAGGGCGGTGGCGGACCCGAGGTGAGCGCAGGCCAGGTGCTGGTGGGCAACGGGCCTTTCCAGTGCCGGCGGGCTGGGCTGTGGATGAAGTGCTGTGGCTCCAGTTTAGGAACGTGTCGGCCTGGATTAACGTACGCCCAACTTAATGTCCACTTCAAGATCTGACCGGTCAGTCAGAACGGAACCCGGACATGTGTCGGGGAGAGCACCTGTATTGGAAACTACCCGTCTAACCCACGACCAGATGAAAAATGGCAGATGGAATTTAATGTGGACAAGTGTGAGGTGTTGCATTTTGGAAGGACAAACCAAGGTAGGACGTACACAGTGAATGGTCGGGCCTTGAGGAGTGCAGTAGAACAGAAGGATCTGGGAATGCAGATACATAATTCCCTAAAAGTGGCATCACAGGTAGATAGGGTTGTAAAGAGAGCTTTTGGCACATTGGCTTCATATATCAAAGTATTGAGTAGAGGAGTTGGGATCCTATGGTAAAGTATGAGACATTTATGAGGCCAGATTTGGAATATTGGTCTCCTAACTAGATATCAATAAGATGGAAAGAGGGCAGAGAAGATTTACTAGGATGTTGCCCAGACTTCAGGAAGTGAGTTACAGGGAAAGGTTAAACAGGTTAGGACTTTATTCCCTGGAGCATAGAAGAATGAAGGGAGATTTGATAGAGGTATTTAAAATTGTGAGGTGCCTAGACAGAGTAATTATTTTTCCACGAAGGGTAAGTGAGGTACAAACCAGAGGACATGGATTAACGGTGAAAGGGGAAAGGTTTAGAGGGAACGTTAGGAGAAACTTAATGGAAAGACTGCAGTCTGTCCGGGTCGGTAGCAGAATATCAAGCACCGTCACACTGAGCACTGGTGCACCTCAGGGCTGTGCACTCAGCCCGCTCCTGTTCATGCAGCGGACCCACAACTGCCTTGGCAGATCCAGCTCCTTCAGTGTCATCAAGTTTGCAGATGGTGCAACACCCGTCAGCCTCATCAGCAACAAGGGTGGGTCGCACTTCAGAGAAGAGGTGGGCAATCTCGTGATGTAGTGCGAGGGTAACAATCTGAGTCTTAACATGGACAAAATGAAGGAGATGATTGTGGACTTCAGGAGGACCAGGTACGACCACCTTCCACTACACATCAACGACTCTGTAGTGGAGAGAATGGAGAGACACCAAGTTCCTTGGAGTTCAATTAACTAGTGAGCTATCGTGGACACTCAACTTCTCACTTGTCAGGAAGGCGCAACAGCGACTGCACTTCCTGAGAAGACTGAGCCGGGCAACCGGCCACCATCATGTCAACCTTCTATAAGAGCTCTTTTGAGAGCGTCCTGGCCGGGTGCATCACAGTGTGGGTAAGGTTGCTGCAGAGAAATGGATCAGGGGTCACTCCACAGGACCATAAGATTGGCAGATGGGATGACTAGAATCTCCCTTCTTCCATCAATGTGATCAACTGGGATCGTTATCTGAAGAGGGCACACAAAATCATTGAGGACCCCTTCCAACCCGCGCACAGCATCTCTCAGCTGCTCCCGTCGGGGAAGGGATACAGGAGGATCAGAGCCAGCGCCACCAGGCTGAGGAACAGCTTCTTCCCACGGGCAGTGAGAATGGTGAATGGCCAAAGGAACAGCTCACACCCACCACCTGAGACACTCAAATTCATGAAACAGTATTTATTTATTTGTATATATGAATACTTGTCCTGCATATGCATTGTTTGTCTGTATGTGTGTTACGTTTGGTGGTGCGTCTGGGTGTTTTACACCAAGGACCAGAGAACGGTGTTTTGTCGGGTTGTACTTGTGCATTCAGGTGATAATAAACTTGACTTGAAACATCGTTATTGTGAAGAATTAATTTTCAGATGTATCACAAACGCAGTTATTGACCTTGGAGGTAAATATTCAGAGGCTGAGCGTCACAATGGGGCAATGAAGCCAGAGTGACGGATGAGCAGGACATGGGGTGATCTGGCCTGAGGGTTAAGGCAGGCAGGGCCATGCAGGTGAGTCTGGGACTAAGCCTTCAGGGAAAGCTCTTCGACCTCCCAATAGAGAAAGGAATCAGAAACCGGAAAAAAGGCCACGACGTGGGATAACAGGCGGCTTTAATGGAGAATCTCAAAACTGGGTTGTTTTGCAGTTTGTTGGGTAACAATGCAGGGGTTTGTGTGTCTTGGGTGGCACAGATTGAGGACGGAACCCTTCTGCTGACAACCCTCGTTCACATTCAAAAATAAAACAACTGGTGCCAGAAATAGCAAATTTTTTTTAAAAAGCCAGGAAATTCTCAGCAGATCAGGCGACGTCTGTGGAGAGGGATTCAGAGTCAGACGTTTCCGGCAACTCTCTCTCTCTCTGCGGACACTGCCTGCCCCCGGTTCTCATTTTGACGCTCCCTTGCTCGGATGTTTGGATGCTTTCCCTTTACGCAGGATTCCGTCGTCCCACCTCCACGTGCAGTGAGGCTCTGTGGCCTGGCATCTGCCCCAGGAATATCAAGCTGACGGGAGCTGAGTAAACTACCTGTGGGGAGAAACAAGAACTCGTGCATTCCTTCTCCTCCGACACCTCCCGCCTAATGGTTTACATCCATGATCTCAGCCATCCAGAGTCTAGACAGGAAGAGGGTGTGTGTGTGTGTGTGTGTGTGTGTGTGTGTGTGTGCACCCAACACCAACCAACCAATTTTCCCCTGCAACCGCTGCAACCGTGTCTGCCTGTCCCGCATCGGAATTGTCAGCCACAAACGAGCCTGCGGCTGACGTGGACATTTACCCCCTCCATAAATCTTCGTCCACGAAGCCAAGCCAAAGAAAGAAGTATGGGAAGGGAGTGTGTGTTTGTGTGTGTGTGTGTGTGTGTGTGTGTGTGTGTGTGTGTGTGGGACGTGTGCGTGTATGTGGAAAATGTGTGCGAGTGCGTGCATGCGCGTTTGTGCGTGGGAAGGGAGTGTGTGTGGGGATGTGTGCATGTGCGCGTATGAGTGAGGGTTTGTGTGTGAAGGTCAGGGGTGCTTGTGTGAGGTAGTGGGGCAGTGTGAGTGTCAAGGAGTTTGTCTGGGGAAGAGTGTGGGGACTGAACATTGGGCAGCACTGGGCCTAAGGCCTGGGCTGGTCCTGTGATGGACCCCACATTCACAACCACTGATGAAAGGATCACCAGCAGGAGGGGGAAAGACTGACCAACCCAAAGTGAGAACCGCTCCCGTTCACCCCTGCAACACAGCCGGCACGAGATGGACGTTTGATGACACTGTGTCCAGCGGACTGTTTCAGATCAGCCACAGCTGAGGGTGGCCAGGGAAGAAAGACGCTCCTTGTGTTCACTGTCTCTCCCCAACCTTCAAAGGAATTCCACATCCCTCTTCCCAACCTCATCCCTCTACATATAGCAACATGTTAAGCCCCCAGACTGAGCAGTGCAGCTGCCAGCCTACTGGAGACTGAACCCATTGAGGTCTCACATTCACGAGGTGACTGTGGTCACGCCAGCCTTCGCTCGGCATTCAGGGACCCGGTCCCCCACCTTGCCACGTGTCCTGCCATCTCATTTACTCTTGACAAAAGCAAGAGAGTGTCCCCTGCCTTGGAATCCTGCCCCCCACCCTCTCTGCCTCTCCCCGTAAAGTGCCCAGTGAAATGTACCCTCCATTAGATGTACTGACCACCCAAGGATCAGA
This sequence comes from Narcine bancroftii, assembly GCF_036971445.1. Lineage (NCBI taxonomy): Eukaryota > Metazoa > Chordata > Chondrichthyes > Torpediniformes > Narcinidae > Narcine > Narcine bancroftii. The sequence goes on from NC_091481.1 coordinate 78,544,522, forward strand.
TGTTGAGCTGCCCAACCTATGTGAGAACATTCAGGAAGTAGAGGAGGCCATTCACCCCTCATGCCTGGGCCAGAAGTCAAAACATTTATGGATGATCTACCCTAGGCCTCAGCTCCACTGCGACTGCTCCCCAGAGACCTCTGTTGGTTAATCTATGTACCCACCTTCTCTTTAAATACCCCCATGATCCTATTATTGAGACAAAATTATACCCCACTACCTCCTCTAGTCCCTACACCTCACCCTATCTCTTAACCCCCCCCTCCATCCCAAACACCACTTCCCATCTCTGAAACCCCCCTCGAGCTCCAACAAGATTCCCCATCTCTGTAGTCCCCTCCATGCCTGACACCCTCCGTCTCTGCATCCATCTACATCCCCGACCTCCTCATCATTTCTGTAACCCCCCCCATCCCTGACACCCCTCCCCATCTCTGTAACCCTCTCCATCCCCGACACCCCTCCCCATCTCTATAACCCCCTCCAACCCAGATACCCCTTCCAATCTAGTAACACCCCTCCATCCCTGACACCCCTCCCTATCTCTGTAACCCTCTCCATCCCCGACACCCCTCCCCATCTCTGTAACCCCCTCTACCCCAACACCCCTCCCTACCTCTGTAACCCCCCTCCCTACCTCTGTAACCCCCCTCTATCCCCGACACTTCTCCCCATCTCTGTAACCCCCTTGAATCCTGACACCCCTCCCCCTCTCAGTAACCCCCTCTACCCCAACACCCATCCCTACCTCTGTAACCCCCCTCTATCCCCGACACTCCTCCCCATCTCTGTAACCCTCTCCATCCCCGACACCCCTCCCCATCTCTGTAACCCCCTCTACCCCAACACCCCTCCCTACCTCTGTAACCCCCCTCTATCCCCGACACTCCTCCCCATCTCTGTAACCCCCTTGAACCCCGACACCCCTCCCCCTCTCAGTAACCCCCTCTACCCCAACACCCCTCCCTACCTCTGTAACCCCCCTCCATCCCTGACACTCCTCCCCATCTCTGTAACCCCCTTGAACCCCGACACCCCTCCCCATCTCAGTATCCCCCTTGAACCCCGACACCCCCCCCCATCTCTGTAACCCCTCTCCATCTCCGACACCCCTCCCCATCTATGTAACCCTCCCCACCTCCGTAACCCCTTCCATCCCTAACTCCTCTCTCCATGTTTTATAATCCACGTTGAAAATGTGGGAAATCCCCCTGACTCCACATGCTCTGCAGCCTGGCTTATCCCTGACAAGTGATTGCATCCTGACCATCTGTAGGGGATCTCCAGGAACACAAAAGACTCTCCTCAGGGAATTCTTTCTCTCCTGACTAACTTTACAATTCTGGTTGGACAAATTGCCTGGAGGTTTCATCAGGCCAACCTCTCACCTCCAATCAAAGCTGCTTTCTGAATGGGCTGTTCAACCGTGACCTAACCTGCCCCTCTCAGATCTTAAGGGTGTTCTTTTGGAACAGGTTCCCAGTGTGCAGAAACTGAAACATCGAATAAAAATTCATGAGTAAAGTCTGCAGACTCTTGAGTGAAGTAAAAACATAACACTGGAGAAACTCGGCAGGTCGAAACAGTGCAACGCAGCAAAGTTAAAGATCCAGAACCAATGTTTCGGGCTTGAGCCCTTCAAGGTGTGAGCGAAAAGAAGGCAGACGTCCGAACAAAACTGCAAGTGAACTCTAAATGAAGATGATCAGAACATGAGTAAATCAGATTAGGCCAATAGAGACCTTCAAGTATACCCCTCTTTCAATATTACATTTTTAAAAGGACAGTAACAGGCCATTTTGGTTCACGAGTCCATGCCGCCCAATTACACCTGGTTAACTTATAACCCCACTTTCCCCAACAACTTATAGCGCGATGGGCTGTGGAAATGAACAGCTGTAAACCAATGGGGAAAAAAAATCACATCTAACTTAAAGAATAAATATGACACTATTGTAAAGTCTGGTAGCCACACCTGGACCACACAGGGCCCTAGATACAGTAATAAAAGGGGTGTAAAAGTAATTATTATATATAAAAATGTAGTTTCCCCAAACGTACTCTATATACCTAAAATATAGGTAAGCTCTGAGGGTGAACGGATCTATGTGTATGGGAGTATTTTGTTTCTGTTTATTGTGTTAGTGAGAAAAAAGTTTAATATATTTTATATTTAAATGTCACTATGTATAATTTTTAAAAAAATATTCAGTAAAAAACTTTCAATGCCCTGGTATGTTTCGAATGATGGGAGGAAAACGGAGCCCCCCCGGGGGAAATTCCTCGCAGGCACCGCGGGATTCGAACCCCCGGTGTCTAACGTTGGCGCTGTAACAGCGTTGCGCTGACCTCGACGCCAACTGTGCCGCCATTATGACTGAAGAGTGTCTGTTTTAAACAGCCAATCCTCAATCTTTTAGTTTAACTTCAGAGCACGGTAACTTGCCCACGGGCCCAATTACGCCAATTAACCCCCGTACGGTTTTGAACGGTGGGAGGAAACTGGAGCCCCCAGAGGAAACCCACGCAGACACAGGTAGAGCGTGCAAACTCCCTACGGGCAGCTCTGGATTCGAACCCCTGTAATGGCGTGGCGCTAACTGCACTCCCCTTGTCATTTGAAATTCTCCCACGAGGGGCAATATCTTGACATCCTACCCCATCAGAATCTCAGACATTTCAATGAGATCAGTCATCGTACTTCTGAACCCCAAAGGTCCAATCAGGTCACTGCCTCCCCCACCCCCCCAACGTCATTGGCTATAAAGTGTGAGCGGGGTGAGTTTAAATGAGATGTGCGATGGAAGACTTTTACACAGAGTAGAGGGTGCCTCAAACAGGCAGCAGTGGTGGAAGCAGAATCAAAAGCAGGTGCTTAAGTGGTTTTTAGATACTTGGATATGCAGGGAATGGAGGGATATACTGTAGATAAAGCAGAAGATTACCGTATATATGCGGGTAATAGTTGGTACCTAGTAAAAGTTGACCTCCCTATTTTTTAGCTCCCAAATCTGATATTTTTCACATTTCACATGTAAACATTTACCCCTCTATTTTTGCCCACCATCCAAGTTCCTGACATCCCGACTGTTGACTATTGCCTAAGGCCCTGGTCGCCCGCCCACCAGAGAGCCTGACGCCCTAACCACGGGCTCTCGCCTCGGCCCCTGCCACCAGCCCATCTGAGCCCCCGACGCCCTATCCGCAGATTCTCGTCTCGGCCCTGGCCACCCACCCATCCACCACAGCTCTCAATGTACTGACCATGGACTCCCGCCTCAGCCCCGGTCAGCTGCCCGCCCATCCGAGTTCCTGACGCCCCGACCGCAGACTCTCATCTAGGCCCTGGCCGCCCGCCATCTGAGCTCCTGACTCCTCAAGCGATGCAGGTACTTACTGCAGTCAAAAGTAAAACGCAAGTAATAGTCGACCCCCTAAATTTTACCCTAAAAATTGGTCCACAAAATTTGACTATTACATGTGTATATATGGTAGTTTAGTTTGGCATCATATTCAGCATGGTTTGAAGGCCTGATCCTGCTCATGGGCCAATTTAGAAGCAGGAGGGATAGTCTCTGAATAAGGGGTTGTTTACTCCAGATGGAAATGATTATTCTCCTCTCGGATCTTTGGAATTCTTTGCCTAGACAACTGTGGAGGGTCCTCAAGGCAGAAGTCTGGCCTGCTGGGGAGGGGTTAAGCGAAACAGACCGGAGGGTGGGGCTGAGGGCAGGATCAGACCAGTCTCTGTCTGCAGGGCAGGCGTGCCTTCGGATTTAATTCCTTATGCTCTTATTTGAGAATGGGAACTGAATTGGGATATGCAGCCACGTTTCCAGGAGGGTGTTCTCTGCCAGAGTGGGGGGTGGGGGAGCTTGGGGAAGGGGAGGGGGGAATGGTGGGAAGAGAATAAAAGAGATGTTATCGGCAGGCAGAGCAAAGCTCTAATCGTGGCAGTGCTGGCCTGCCCAGCTGTTGCTGTGGGGGATCCTTTGGGACCAGGGTGGGTAGCCATGATGGTATCACATTCAGACAGCGCTTGAGGTCTGCAGACGGCTTGCGTCCAGCAGCTTCTAAATCCAGCCTCAGGCCCAGACAGTGACGATCCGCAGATGCACCACACCTCAGTCTGAAAAAAAATCCAAAATACTGGGGGAGATGTCAAACAAAACCAGAGCCGCCTGAGGGGCATGCAAGCTCCTGCACCACTCTAGTGGAAAACACCGCAGGGAGGGCGGGGGTTTCTGCCCCATCAGCTGCTGCATTCTTGTCTCTGAGCCAAGAGGTTGTGGGTTCTGGCACGGAACTCGGGCTGACCCTCCGGAGCAGTCCTGGGGCAGTGGTACAGGGTCATACATTCCGAACGTAGAAAGGTTGTTTCCCCTCGGTGGGAGAGTCCTAGACAAGAGGGCACAACTTCAGGATTGAGGGGCATCCGGTTAGGACAGAGATGGGGAGGGACTTCTTCAGCCAGAGGGTGGTAAATCTGCGGAATTTGTTGTCACGAGCCATGGTGGAGGCCGGGTCTTTGGGTCCATTTAAGGCAGAGATTGGCAGTTTCTTGATTAACCAGGGCATGAAACGTTATGGGGAGAAGGCTGGGCAGTGGGGCTGAGTGGGGAAATGATTGAATAGTGGGGCAGACTCATTGGGCCAAATAACCTACTTCTGCTCCTATGTCTTAAAGGGCTTCGATGAGGGGCCTCTGTGAACCCTTTCACCTCCTGCTGGGATGTCCATTGGCACAGACGGGGATGGAGAGAGGTTCACTCTCAGCACCACAGGACCCAGTTCGGCAGGGCGGTCCCAGGGGCACACACTCCTCTCTGTGGGCACGGAGGGCCCCGATCTCCTGTGGCCACTGAGCGGAGACCTCGTTCCGTCAGGCCGTCACGTGGCGCCTCTCCTGGGTGGGCCACTCCTTGCTCCTTCACATGAGTCGGGGTCTCGAGGGCAAGTCAGAATGCGGCTCAGCAGCTGAGGTGCTACTGCCCTGGGTGGGACACAGCAGTGGGTAAAATTCTGAGAGTTAGAATTTAACGTCATGATCATGTCGCAAAATGTGTCGTTTGGCAGCAAATATTGATATTAATTTAAAAATAAATAAATTAGCCCAAAGAGAGAAAGTGAGGTAATGTCTGTGGTTCATTGTCCATTCGGGAATCTGTGGCGGAGGGGAAGAAGCTGTCCATGTGCCGCTGGGTGCTCGTCTTCAGGCTCCTGGACCTTTTTCCCGACGGTAGCAGAGTGAAGAGGGCCCAGCCTGGTGGTCGACAGTAGCAGAGTGAAGAGGGCCCAGCCTGGTGGTCGACAGTAGCAGAGTGAAGAGGGCCTGGCCTGGGTGGTGAAGGACTCAAGCCCGAAACGAGTACACTGTTTGACCTGGTGACTTTCTCCTGCATTACTTCAACCATGATGTCTGCAGGCGTTTGTGTTATACTCCATGCAGTGAAGACTGGTGCACTGCCTGAGGCCACAACTCTGCATTCTTTGCCTGACCTCTGCATTGGCACCTCCGCACCAGAGAGAAATATAACCAGTCAGAATGCTCTCCATGTAGAAATTTGCAAGGGTCTTTGGTGACGTTATGAATCTTCTAAAACTCCTCACGAGGTGTAGCCGCTGGCGAGCCTTCTCAGTGATTGCATCGACATGGAGGCCCTAGGACTCCCAGAAACTTGAAGTTCTCAACCCTTTGCACTGCTGGACCCCTCAGTGAGGTCAGGTTTGTGTTCTTCTGATTCCACCCCCCCCCCCCACCAACAATCAGCTCTTTGGTTTTGCTACAAGATTGCTGTGACAACACTCAACGAGCTGATTTATTTCCCTCCTGTACTCTTCCTCAATGCTGCCTGTGATTCGGCCGACGACCATGGAGGAAAATTTCTGGACGGCATTTGAATCGTGCCTGGCCACACAGTCATGGGTGTCGAGTGAGCAGAGCCAAGCATGCATCCTTGAGGTGCGCCTGTGTTGATTGCCAGCGAGGAGAGCTGTTCCCAATTTATACTGACTGTGGTCTTTCCCAATGAGGAGGTCAAGGATTCAGTTGCAAAAGGAGCAGTGCAGAGGCCCAGGGTTTGGAGCTTGTTGACCAGCAATGAGAGAACGATGGCATTGAATGCTGAGCTGTAGTCGATGAAGATGTGTGAGCTGCTGTTGTCTAGGTGATCCAGAACCGAGTGCAGAGGCAGTGATATTGCAAAAGCTACAGAGCAATTGTGATGGAGGGCAAATTGCAGTGGGTCCAGTCCTTTGTTTAAGTATGAGTTCATTCTAGCCATGACCAACCTCTCAAAGCATTTCATCACAGTAGATATTAGTGCTAGTCATTGAGGCAGCTCCCGGTAGTCTTTTTGGCCATGATTGATGCCCCTTTGAAGCAGGTGGGAATGTCCATCTGGAGCAATGAGGGGTTGAAAATCTCAGCCCCTTCTGGCCACAGTCTCCTCCCATCGATGCAAAGATTCACGAGTGTGAGACCGCGCACCAGATTCAAGGACGTTCCTTCCCGCTGTTGTCAGATTCCTGGATGAGCCAACTTATCACGTTCTGTATGTTTGCACTTCTACGCGTTGCAGTATGTATGAGATGTTTCGCGATCAAACCTGCATCTCGGTACTTGAACTTGCGGCATGCAGATGAAGCTCGTTCTTGCACAGGTTTGGAATCCTAGTCTCCGTCAACTAATTTCCACTCCCCCCCCCCCAAACCCACCCCACCATCAACATGATCATTGTCTGAAGAGGGCGCTCAAAATCATGGAGGACCCCTTCCACCCCGCGCACAGCATCTTTCAGCTGCGCCTGTCGGGGAAGAGATACAAGAGGATCAGAGCCAGCACCGCCAGGCTGAGGAACATCTTCTTCCCATGGGCAGCGAGAACGCTAAAACGACCAAAGGAACACCATCCGAGACTCCCATATTCATGAAACAATATTTATTTGTTTACTTGTATATCAGAATACTTGTCCTGCATGTGTATATGTGTATTGTTTATGTGTGTGTGTGTGTGTGTGTGTGTGTGTGTGTGTGTGTGTGTGTGTGCATGTTTTGCACCAAGGGCTGGAGAACGCTTTTGTTGGGTTGTACTTGTACAATCAGATGATAATAAACTTGACTTGATGAAGTAGGAATAAAATGGTTTCTTGTGCTGAAGGTTTTAAAATATTTGTATTTGAAGGGAAAGTCATCTGGGAGTGTGAGCTTCCGAGTCACATCTTGGGGTCAACTCCCTTGTGCTTATGTATTCATGGGATATAAAATCTCTTCCTCAAACACAAAGTATTACAAACACCGAGCAGACCGCACATCATCTGAGGAGACGGAAACAGAGGGAACGCTTTAGATTCAGCACTTGGTCATGTTTCCACTGCTCCGTAGAGAGGGCAGGTAAAAGTCAGAGCCTGGGATGAGCGGATAAAGAAAATAAACCTTCTGTTATATGCCTTGGAGTTCAGAAAAATGAGGAGTTAGCTTATTGGAGATATTAAGATGTAGCGGTGGGGAGGATCTTGAATGAGGGGACGTAATGAAGGGAGATGGGGCTGTAGCGCATCGAATGACTCAAAGACATTGACTCAAACCAAGGCTTTTATTACCAAAGGACTGGAGCGTAGTACATCGAGGTGGACCAGTCCAGACTGACCTGGATCTGGTTGGGTGCAGCCCTTTATGACCTGGCCAGTAGGCGTGGCTACGGCTCTCAGCCAATCATTGGTGCTATATAAAAACATAGACAGAGGTGATAGGATCCCATAGGAGCCAAAGGAGAGAAGGCTTTTAAGATAATCTGACATTCCTGGTGGGGTTTTAAATTCAAATTTAAATTTAGACGTACAGCGCGGTGACAAGCCCTCGAGCCTGCCCGCCCAATTGCACCCAATTAACCTACATCCCCCCCGCACATTTGGAATGGCGGGAGGAAACCGGAACATCTGGAGGAAACCAACGCAGACAAGCAAACTCTCTACAGGCAACGCGGGATTCGAGCCCACTGGCGCTGTAGCAGCGTGGCGCTGACCGCGCCGCCCTTGGTTCCATGAAGCTGACATCCGTTTGCCGCTGACGGGATGCCACGGGTTAGGTGGGTGCTACCATTGATTCGATTAATTAAACGCCCCAGCCACCCACAAATTAGGATATGGTCTCAGCAGTTCAGCCCTGTGGATACCTGATACATAACCACTTAGCCGCCGGCTCAAGGCCAGTCTTGCTGCGATGTTATTAGAGTTGCCCAAGGTTTCATCCTGAGCGATGATGATCGGTCCTGACCTCCTGGGCCCTCTCAGGTTGACGGGGAAAGACGTGGGTCCGACTCTGTTGAGGAGTAGTAAATTCTCTGCCAGCCACATTTCTCCCGCAATCAAAACAAATTACCTAATTGTTTATTAATTTCCTGTCAGTGAGTTGACTGCTACGTCTACCAATGCCACAAGAGACACGGCCCTCTCAAACAACATCTCTGGAAGCTGATAAGACAACGGTTAGAGCTCGTTCTAATTATTATCTACCAAACGGTATGATTTATTAATATCTCTCCAAGGGGAAACATCTGTCAGAAGCTTTCCAAATTTAAAATAAAGTTTATTTGTGAGATCACACCATTTTTCAACTTGCTTGCTCACACGACAGGGTGATGTCATTTCCGTGACTCATGCTTCCTAAATGCGGATCAGTCGTGGCCACAGAGGTCAGGGGTCAAGCGAGTGGCGCCACTTACTCTGAGGAAAAGGCCCCACGGGCTCCGCACAAAGCTGCCTGTGGCCGGTCTGCGTGCCCTCGATGCCAGGCGGCGGTTCGTCCGGCATGCCGCAGTCCTGCCTCCTGTGGCCTCTCGTTTCAACTCATCTGCTTGCAAAGTTATAGTCTAAAAGTGCATGGTCGTACACATAGGTATGACGTATAAGGGGTTAGCACACCACGGTTACGGCGCCAGCGAGCTGGGTTCAAATCCCACGCTGTCTGTTTTACACGTTCTCCCTGTAACCTGTGCGTGTTTCCTCCAGATGCTCCGGTTTCCTCCCACTGTTCAAGAGAGACAGGAGTCAAAACTTAACCGGGGGTTGTGGGATAATTAGGTGTAGGTGGGCAGCATGGGCTTGTGGGCCGAAGGGCCTGTTACTGAGCTGTAGTCTAATTTTTTTTTTAATGTATAGGCGCAATGAAAAGTCTCACTGACAACAGGAAGATGAGAAGAACAAGAAATGGAATGCCACTCACCAAATTCAACTCAAACTCTGCTGCCTGTGTCCTCACTTGCAGTGCGTTCCACAAACTTTTGAGTTCACTCCTGGATACAACTTTCCTCTGTGTTTAAAAACACCTCAATAGTCCTCGCTCCCCCAAATCCAGCCCTTTAACCTCACAATCGTGGGTGTGATGTGGCCTGAATGTAAAACAGGCAATGACAGGCCAATCAGCCCCTCAACTCTGTGCTAGCCCCCACGATGGCCTCCTTCCATCTCTCTCCATTTCCCTCCAATCCTTTCTCCCTCCTGCATTTAACCAGCTTGTACATTTTCCAACGACCCTTTGTGGGAACATTATGGAGAAAAAAGGTTTTCCATGAATTCCCGATAGGATTCATGTGTTATTCTTTCATTGACGGCTTTCACTTCCGATCACGCTACTGCAGCAGCGATCATCAAGGATCCACCCCACCCAGCACACGCTCTGTTCTCGCTGCTGCCATCAGGAAAGAGGTCCCGGTGCCACAAGACTCACACCCACCAGGTTCAGGGACAGCTGTTCCCCCTCCACCATCAGACCCCTCAACGACAAACTCAATCAGGGACTCATTTAAGATCTCTTACTCGAGCACTTTATTGATTTTCTTTTGTTCTCTCTGCATGGCACAATCAGTTTGTTTACATTTGTAATCAGTTTACAGTTCTTTATTTGTTTACATGTTTATGCTCTGTACAGTTTATTTTTTGCACTACCAATTAGTGGAAATTCTGCCGTGCCCACAGGAAAAAGGAATCTCAGGGGTGTATGTTATGTCATGTGAGTACTTTGACAATAAATCTGAAATATATAACAACTTTAACTAAAAGAGCTTCACCGTGACGGGGTAATTACATTCAGGTTAGCGCAAGAGCTCTGAATTAGAAGGATATTGAGCAGAAGGATTCACGATAGATGAGGAGACAGGGCAAAGAGGTGGCTGGTGAAAGATAATGTTGGAGAGTGCACTTTGGTAGAAGAAATAGACGGGCAGATGGGGAGAAAATTCAAAACTCTGAGGTGCAAAGGGACTTGGGAATCCTTGTGCAGGACACCCTAAAACAGTGGTTCTCAACCTTTCCACTCACATAGGCTTGAATCCTGCGCTGCCTGTAGGGAGTTTGCTCCGTGTATGCGCGGGTTTCCTCCGGATGTTCCGGTTTCCTCCCGCTGTTCCAAATGTACGGGGGGGGGGGCAGTGGGGGGATATGTAGGTTAATTGGGTGCAATTGGGCGGACAGGCTTGAGGGCTGGAAGGGCCTGTCACCCGCTGTACGTCTAAATTTAAATTTGAGTGGGAAGTAAAAGGTTGAGAACCGCTGATCTAAAGGTTAACCTCTAGATGAAGGCAATGTGGGCATTCATTTCCAGAAGAATACGATACAAGAGCAGGGATGTAATCTTCAGACTCTATAAAGCACTGGTGACACCTCACTTGGAACATGGGTGCACCCCGCTTTACGAAACTGGAGCGTTCCTACGAAACCTTTCGTAAGCTGAAATGGCGTAAAGTGAAGACCCATTCACTACTATCGGAGGCTATTTTCGTAAAAGCGAAAGCCCCATTCAAATCCTTTCGTAAAAGCGGATTTACGAAAAGCGAGTGTTCGCAAAATGGGGTTATACCGGTATGGTGTACAGTTTTAGGCGCCTGATTTGAGGAAAGACCTGCTGGCGTTGGAGAGGGCCCAGAGAAGATTTACCAGGAATGAGAGGGTGAGTATAAGCACAACGATGGTCGGCTCTTGGTCTATACTCGTTGGGGTACAGAAAGATGTGGGGTGAACCTCAGAGGCATTTTAAATGCTGAAAGGCCTGGACAGAGTAGATGTGTCCAGGATGTTTCCCATGTGATGCACCATCAATTACCACAAAAGACTAAGGTTGTGATGGGCTTTTATTGTCTGTAGCCTGGAGCAGCAACCAACCTCATCAAGGCAGAAAGACTGGGGAGCACGTAAAGGGGTAATGGGTAGGATCAGACTTGGGAGGCATGTCCAGCTAGCAGTAGCCAATCAGTGTATAGGAGGTAGCATATTATTCATGGTAGGGGATTCGAGGACAAGAGGGTGTAACTTCAGGATTAAAAAGGTGCCAATTTTAAGCAGAGGGTGGTGATTCTGTGGAACGTTGCCTCAGGAGGCTGTGGAAGCGAGGTTGTTGGGGTATTTAAGGCAGAGATTGACAGGTATTTGATTAGTCAGGACTAATCTAAAGATTGGGCGGGCTCAACAGTCTTCTATTTTTAAATGGAAGTGGTATGTTCAGAGTCGTGCAACCAGAGGACCTGAAAGGGTGGGCCGCATACACGAACAGGTGGCTGATCTTCCGTCTCGTCACGAGGATGTGGAACCCACCTTGCCCCCTACAGGGAGAAGGCTGGAGAGTGGGGAGGATGGATCAGCTCAGGATGAGAATAGGGAGGAGACTCGATGGGGCGACTTCTGCTTCTATGTCCTAATATCAATGGGATTAGATAAAGTCAACATGCTTGACAAATCCACTGGAGTTTTTTTTTTCTGAGAACGTATCTGGTAGAATAGATAAGGGGGAGCCACCGGATGTGGGCACATTTGGAATTTCAGGCCTTTGGTAAAGTCCTGCATAGGAGGTTAGTGTGCAAGCTCATGGGATTGGTCTGGGTATTCTACTGGCAATGGATACTGGATCCTCGGGGCTTGTGTTTCAGCGAGTTATTGAGATCTTGATGTAACAGGGGCACAATTCTGACAGAGGCTGGATGCAGGAAGGATGTTTCTACAATCCAGGGACCCAGTCTCAGGCTGTGGGGGAGCACATTTAAACCTGAAATGAGGAGCAGTGTCTTCACTCAGAGAACGTGAACCTGTAAGAGTTCATGTCATGGAATATACAGTAAAAACCCCTGGTGTCTGGAATTCAAGCAACCGGCAAAAAAAAATTGAGGAAAATAAATGTTAAAAATTAAAATAAATAAGAATAACATATAGTAGCTAAAAATGCGTGTAAATTTAAAATTGTAAACGCTCTCTGAAGAAACACATAAACCTTTGGTAAAGATGGGAGCAAATATTCAGCCAGTGGAGGGCCTTGGTCGGGCTTTGCTTGTAGAAGCTGTTGGAATAAAGTTGTGCAAAACAGCAATGGTGTTGCCCAGGATGATGCCGCTCGCCGTTGGGGTGACTCTCTTAAAGTGTCTCCTTATCCTTGCTTAGTAAGAGTTGCTCCGGTTAGAGGGTTTATCTGTAAACTTGGGGCGGGGGGGGTAATTATCTATAATGCTATTGTTCATCTTTCGGGAGGCTCTGTAGAGGGGGAGGAACCTGCAGATGCAGCGACAGTTAAACGTTTTCAAAGAATGTGACTGAAAATAAAGTATATATATTCACGTAAGTTTGTTCAGTGAAGTACAGAATAGCATTTTTGTATTTTGTCTTTTAAACTGTTTATTCTTAATGTGGGTGCATCAGTTAGGCATTGTAAGAGCGAGTCTCAAGCAACCGGAAAATACATTTATCCAGCATCTACCAATCCCCATAGGAGCCGGATACCAGGGGTTTTACTGTATTTAACATGGATTCCTCCTTCCCAGACATGAAAGGCACACAAGAGTACGGGGAGAGAATATCAATAAGGTGATAATGTGTCAAAAAATTGGGGAAGGAGGAAGCCATTTAACCCTTCAAACCTGTTCATCCTTTCAATATGGTCCTGGCCGATCATTCATTTTCAACACCCCCCCCCCCCCCCACTCACCTGAAAAATATCTTCAGTAATATTTAATGATTTGGCTACAACTCCACGGGTCTCTCCGCTCTGAGAAGAGAAATTAATCCTCATATTCTTTTACGATCTCAGATCTGTTCTTGCTCTGCCACCTCTCCCTCCTTTCTCCCCCTTTTTCGCTTCTCACTTCCTCTTTCACTCCCCTCCCTTCCCTTCTCCTGCCTCACCTTGCTTTTCCTCTCTTCCTTTTTCACCTTCTCTCTCTCCCCTTTGAGTCGATCTCTCACCATCTTTCTTTCATTCTCATCCCCCTTACTCGTTCTCTGACTCCCCCCTCTCTTGTCCTTGCTCTTGCCCTCTTCCCTACTCCCCTCATTCTCTGTTCCCCTTCCTCTTTCATCTGACACCCTCTCGTTACAAACTCATCCCCTTTCTTTATTCATTATTTCCTCCTCCCTCCCTGCCCACCCTCTCTTTATTTCTCACTCTCTCCCCCTCGCTCTCCGCCCTTCCCTTGCTCTCCCTCCCTCCTCTTTCTCCTCCCATTCTCTCACTCTCTCTTCCTCCTTCCTCTCCCTCTCTCCCCTTCCCTGTCTTTCTCCCTCCCCTTCTCTCACCCCTCCCTCCTCTCCGTCTCTCCCCTTCCCACTTTCTCTCTCTCTCTCCCCCTTCTTCCTCTCTTTCTCTCTCTCTCCCTTTCCATTCCCTTCTCTCTCTCTCTCTCTCTCTCTCTCTCTCTCATGCACCATCACATCAATGACTCTGGTCAGGCCTTAGGGGTAGCAACTCTCATCCAATCACCTGGAGAAAGAATGACCTCACGTTGATAGCACCAAGTAACAGTTTAAATTAAACAATGATCTCAGTGTGTTTGTCAGGGACTGTTATTGTTTTTTCGCTTTTGCATAAACAATGATTAAAAAATGTGTGATGTCATTGCGAGGCTCTTTCAAAAAACGAGTCCAACCTTTTAGCTCTTGTGCAGAGAAAGGCAACGTTGTCTCTTCCTCTTGCTTTCAGAAACCCACTGCCTGCATGAATGCTGAACTGTTCTCTGTTTACATCATTAACGACTCCTTTCGCTGAATGTTGGGTAATAATAATTAGTCTTCTCTATGTGCCTGAATCAAGTTGATAAGTTTATTATCATCTGGTTGTACAAGTACAACCTGACGAAACAGCGTGTTTAAATTTAAATCTTAAAAAAAATTTTAGAGGTACAGCGCGGTAACAGACCCTATGAGCCGCCCAATTTATGTCCCATTAACCTGCACCCCCCCCTCTACCCCGGTATGTATTGAAGGGTGGGAGGAAACCCAACCAGACACTCCTCACAGACAGCACCAGATTCGAACCCGGGTCGCCGGTACCGTAATTTTTTCTTTCTTTGGCTTGGCTTCGCGGACGAAGATTTATGGAGGGGGTAGCCGTAATAGCGTTGCGCTAACCGCTACACTAACCGTGCTGCAACTTCCTCGGGTCAATTGTACAAAAACATGCAGACGCATATATCCAGACAATACAAACCAACGATACATATGCAGTACATACATATAGACATATATAGACTGTAGGGCTCTGAAGCTCCCGTTTCAAAGCTATTTTAAATTTAATTTTTAAACACATTTAGACATACAGAACAGTAACTGGCCATTTCAGCCAAATTTACACCCCATTAATCTACACCCCCGCTACATTTTGGAAGGTGGGAGGAAAGCTGAGCACCCCACCCCCCTCCCGGGGGGAAAACCCACGCAGACAGCACGGGATTCGAACCCCGGTCCTGATTACTGGCACTGTAAAGGCGTGGCATGAACCGCTCCGCCAAACCATGCCGCCCTGGGAAAACGGCCTCATTTCAGCTGTACGCACAAAAAGCAAGATTTGTCGTGGGGATCCCTTGGAGTTCGCAAGGTGAGCTCCCCTGGAGGAAGATTTGACCCTCGGTCATTTTCGATTGCAAATTGACTGCCCACTATCTCACTGCTCGATATCGCTTTTCTGTGAGCGCTTGTCTGCAGGTGATTGGTTGTGAAGCGCTTGGATATGCATCTCCTCAATGTATTTCATCTCTCTTTTTCTTCTTCTGTCTTGGAGTGAGATGGGTCTTTGAAAGCTGTTCCCCTCTGCAGTCATTTCACCCGTGATCTAGACCATCTCTGAAGAAGAAACACTGATGCTCAGTGACCCTGAAGGGACTTTCTTTTGCGTCTGGAGTAAAGGGTGAATGTCTGCAGACACCGGAATTGAAGTAAAAACACAATGCTGGTGTGGTGATACACCACTAACCGACTGCAGAGAGCGACCTGTGTGTCTGCAGGAAGAGCACTGGAGGACAAGGCAACACCTGGCCGGCTGTCAATCAGCCGACTTGAATGGACCAAGCCCCACCCGATCGGCTGCCAATCACCCACCGGGACATAAGCCACATCCGGCCCTTCGAGGTCAGTGGCATGGAGCCAGCACAGCGAACCACAGCTAAATGCAGCAGGGACTTTTAAGTGGAATAAAGCCTGTTGATCAGTCTTTAAGTCTTGTGTCTGCTTTCTGTACGACAGCGCACCACAGCTAGAGAAACACGTAACCTTGATGAAGGGCTCTAGCTTGAAACGTTAGTTATGTATCTTTACTAAATAAAAGACACTGTTTGACTTGCTGAGTTTCTCCAGCGTTGTGTTTTTATTTTTACCTTTCTCTCGAACTGTAAAGGATGCCGGGTGACAACTAATGGAGACTACAGCAGGCAGAAGGCAACTTTGTGTCATATCACACGTTCTGTTCTCTTCCAAAACAATAAAGGAATCTTGAATCTTTGATGCTACCTGACCATGCTTCCAGAATGTTCCATTTTTATTTCTGATTTGCAGTAGGCTCAGATTGGGTGGACACTTTGAAGAACTCCCTCAGTCCGTCTGCAGGGATGACTCGAGCTCATCACTTTAGCTCTCATCCACTGTCCCTCTTGCCTTCAAGTGAACCTCATGCCAAGATGGAAGAAGAGTGCCTCATCCTTCGACAGAAGCCCCCTCCTGGATTCGTCTTTCAGTCCAATAGAACCATAGAACATCACAGCACAGAAACAGGCCCATCGGCCCTTCTAGTCTTCTGTGCCAAACTATTATTCTTCCTAGTTCCATTGGCCTGTACCCAATCCATTGCCCTCCATACCTCTCCCATCCATGTACCTGTCCAAATAATTCTTGAATGTTAAAACTGAGCCCCCATCCACAACTTCCGCTGGTAGCTCGTTCCACACTCCCACCGCACCCTGTGTGAAGAAGTTCCCTCCTAAACTTTTCCCCTTTCACCCGTAACCCATGTACTCTGGTTTGCATCTCACCTACGCTCCATGGAAAAAGCCTAGCTACATTTATTCTATCTATCCCCCTCATAATTTTAAATTCCTCTATCACATCTCCCCTCATTCTTCTACACTCCAGGAAATGAAGTCCTAACCTGTTTAACCTTTCTCAGTAACTCAGTTCCTGAAGTCTAGGCAACATACAGGTAAATTATCTCTGCACTCTTTCTATCTTATATCTTTTCTGTAGTTAGGTGACCAAAACTGCGCACAATACTCCAGATCTATCTTCACCAATGTCTTATATAATTTACCATAGCATCCCAACTCCTATACTCAATACTTTGATTTATGAAGGCCAAAATGCAAAAAGCTCTCTTTACAACCCTATCCACCTGTGACGCCACTTTCAGGGAATTATGCATCTGTATTCTCAGATCCCTCTGTTCTACTGCACTCCTCAATGCCCGACCATTTACCGTGTACGTCCTTTCTTGGTTTGTCCTTCCAAAATGCAACAGTTCACGCTTGTCTGCATTAAATTCCATCGGCCATTTTTCATCCCTTTTTTCCAGCTGGTCCAGATCCCTCTACAAGTTTTGAAAACCTTCCTCACTGTCCATTACACCTCCAATCTTAGTGTCATCTGCAAACTTGCTGATCCAATTTACCACATTATCATCCAGATCATTGATACAGACGACAAACAACAATGGTTCAGGCACTGATCCCTGAGGTGCACCACTAGTCACAGGCCTCCAGTCTGAGAAGCAATCACCCACCACTACCCTTTGGCTTCTCCCATCTGGCCAATGACGAATCCAGTTCACTACCTCATCATGAATACCGAGTGTCTGAACTTTCCTGACTAACCTCCCAAATGGGATCTTGTCAAAAGCCTTACTAAAGTCCATGTAGACAACGTCCACAGCCTTAACTTCATCATCCTTCCTGGTAACCTTCTCAAAAAACTCTATAGGATTGGTTGAACACAATCTACTATGCACGAAGCCACAATGACTATCCCTGCTCAGTCCCTGGCTATCCAAATAATTGTATATCCAATCTCTTAGAACACCTTTCAACAATTTAGCTACTACTGCCATCAGACTCACTGGCCTATAGTTTCCAGGGTTACTTTTGTAAACAACAGAACAACATGAGCTACCCTCCAATCCTTCGGAACCATGGCTCAGGACATTTTAAATATTTCTGCCAGAGTCCCTGCCATTCCTACTCTAACCCCCTTCAAGTCTGTGGGACTATCTTGTCAGGCTCTGGGGATTTATCCACCCTTATTTGTGTTACACAGCAAGCACTTCCTCCTCTTTAATCTCCATGGGTTCCACGACCTCACTGCTTGTTTTCCCTACTTCCCCTGACTCCATGCCCATTTCCTGATTAAATACCGATGCAAAAAACCCATTTAAGATCTCCCCCATCTCTTTTGGCTCCATACACAGCCGACCCTTCTGATCCCCAACTTGCGATGGGGTTAAGATGAGAAAGAATCCCACACATCTTTAGAATTAAATTTTGAACACTTTTATTCCACACTGAAAAAAAAACCCATTAACGTACACAGCTGGAAGTGCACTGGGAGTGGTGAAGTCAGCATCACGAAAGCTTGCAGTACGATACCTTCATGTGATGCTCGCCCAAAATCGCGAGAGAGCAGCGCACTGCATATCGCAATTGCAGGATCAAATCGGAATTCGAAATTGAGGATTCGAATCATTGTGACTTTGAAAAATTGTAGGCCGGGCCATCGTCAGCAGGAGAGCACCTGTACAGCAAAGATAAAGATGCATCACCAACATCTTGGACTAGAGAAGATGTGTGCAAAATGCAGGCAGGGGCCTGAACAAAATAACGGGGAAGTGGAGAAGGGCCTGGGCCCACGCCTGCCTACATTTTGCTCATACCACGATGAAGGGCTCAAGCCCAAATCGTTGGTTATCTTTGCCAGTTAAAGGGCACTGCTGGACAGGCTGAGTTTCCCCAGCATTGAGTTTCTACTTCCAATCACGGTGTCGCAGACCCCAGCGTTTTACGTCGGTGCGAGCAAATCAGATGGGGTTTTAAGCTCACATTCCTCATCAGGAACTCCAGGCTCGACGAAGTGTCGCCCATTCTGCCTCTCCCGCAGATGCTGAGTTCCTCCACGTCGAGTTTGTCTTCAGATCCCAGGGTCTGCAGTCCTCATGTGTGTGTCTCCAACAAATCCCAAGGCTTGCAGAGAATTTCTGGAGGGAAATCGGGAGGGGGGGGGGGCGGTTTATTTTTGGCTTCCTGTTTTATGGGTTTTTTTTCATGCAAAATACATACCTTTCTTTTAATGTTTCAATGGGTTTGTGTCGCATGGTTGAGACCAGAACAAGGAATCATATGTAAAGTAGCCACTAGAAAATGAGAGAGGGAAATTCAGGAATAAACCTTAAGTTGCACCTTTAGTAATATTTTCCAATGTAAAAACACGGAAATGCTGGAGGAGCTCAGCCAACCTCGCCGTGTCCGGAGGAGGTAAAGATATATGACCGACATTTCGGGCCTTGAGCCTTTCCTCAAGGTGTTAGCCAAAAGCAGGCAAGTGTCTGAATTAAAAGTCTGGGCAGGGGGAGGAGTCCAAACCAGCAGGTGTTAATGGGATGTGGAGATGACGCCTTTAACCTGTTGGCCTGGACTCATACCCCCGTCCATTCTGTTAATTCAGATGCCTGCCTGCTTTTGGCTTATTACACTGAGGAAGGGCTCAGGCCAGCGTCGGTGCCAGAACGAATGTTAGAGGGGGGCATTTGCGTGTTATTGGGGAGGGGGGGCACAGTGCAAGGCTCATAAAATCGCTCGGTGGGGTGGGGGGGGGGCGGGCGTTGCTGTTAACATCATCCGTCCCTCTGATGTAGATGATGAGAGCGCTGCTTTTGTGGCGTCATGTCATTAGATGCTAGTGACGCTTGACACGTGCTAGTGATGCTTGACACGCGCTAGTGACGTGGCCGGGGGTAGGTGGAGAGTCGCTAGCGTGCATCAACCTAGATGCTAGAGATGGTGGGGGTGGGGACGGCGAACGATGGTGTGGGCACAGCACCTCGTTTGGGGGGGGGGGGGGGCGATGACCCTGGCTCAGGCCTAAAACATTGGTGGACCACCGGACGCTGCGAGACCGGCTGAGTTCCTCCAGCATTTCTGTGTTTTTAACTACAATCACAGCGCCTGCAGACTCTCGCGCTTCACAATGTTTTCCAGTGAACTAGTCTTCATTTTGAAATTAGCCGGGCAGCTGTGTTGTGGGGTCATGTGATGAACGCACCTCCCCTTTCATAAATCTTTAGTGGCTTTAACCTGAAATTGAAACTGCCGACCCTGGTGACTTCTTGTTATTGGCTACTCTCACATTTCACTTCCTTACAAAGTTTATGAGACCATCCTGAACTGGCAGGGCTGTTAACGCGAATTGAAATGTTGCAATTAGCCACTAACAGTTTTAATGCAGAGACTTGGCGGCAACGAACACATTCCCTGTGCATGTTACAATTCACAGTAAAAAGTAAATCACAACCCAAAGGTCACTTACAGGCCTGCTTGTCATATAATTGAGGGAATCTCCAAGAAATAAACAGCAAAAAACCTTGATCATTTTCGTTTTGATGACGTGGAGTAACCAAGGTTATTTTATTGTCATGTAACAAAACAGAAAATGCAAAACAGAATATCATATGAAAGTTCTTTTAGTCTTCCCTAACTCAGACAAAGATTTACCATCAGCAGAAATTGCCCAGCAGTCCTTTCAGTCAGAAAAAGGGAAAGGTACAGGTAAAGGTTCCATTATTGTCACATAATACTACATTTAGAATGTAACATACATGAAATTTTTTAACTTTTGTCTACCGTAAGGCAGACAGAGAGTCGGCACTTTGTCCAGCGCCCCTCACAGAAACCTACAGCACCTCGTATTCCAAGGCTGTCTTCCCTCCAAGTACTGACTAGGCCTGAGCCCGCTTAGCTTCCGCAATCAGACAATTTCAGCTGTATTCAAAAGAGAGTCCCCTGCTCCCCAGCGTCACTGAGGGTCCATGGATTTGCCTCCAGTGCTCCCGCACCCTCCCCAGCCGCACAGACTTCCATCCAAATCGTCGGCAGCCAGAGCCCTGGATCAAAACCCCCGACACGATTAGGAAGCCTCCAGCACCCTCGGCATCCTCTCGCACCACAGTTCCGATACCTGGCAACCCTTCAGCCAGTCTGGAGCCGGCCTCCAGCAGTCCGCAGCTTAATGTGAGTCCCTCGGCTGCAGTCGCCACGGGTCCCCCCCCTACAGCCCCGCCGCCTGTGTGTTCTTCAGCTGCAGAGCCCCTTCCTGATCCGCCTTCATGCTCACCGTTCTGTGGGTCGTCTCCGCTGCTTCTCCTTCCTAAACTGGGGGGTTCTCCCTGTGTTTTTTGGTGCCCCTGCCCCAGTCCTCTGCTTCCCCAAAGTCTGCAAGCTCTTAAGGTTACTGTTGAACGTAGGCATTGCCATCTTGGGCCCAGTCGCCACCAACTTTGGACCAGACCCCACAATGATGGGATTTTAAAATAAATCACTGTCTGCTCCTTTAACAGGCCATTTAAAGCCTGTTCAGAGCCAAGGCAGTTGGACTGGGCAGTTGGACCATGAGGGGTGCACTGTGTCTCCATTCCCTGCTCTTCCCAGGTCCGCAGTGCAGCCATTGCAGCAGTTCCGGTTTTGCTGCCATTTTTAAAAAATGGTTGTTTCATTCATCGGGACTGGTGATTGGTGGGTGATGGGTGCGTGTCACTTGGATGGATATCTAAGCTGACCAATGGCAGGGACTGTGAGGGAGGGGCCATGGATGGATTCCAGTCCAGCATTGTTGCCAGTACTGAGGTGGAAAGGCTCCCCCATGAACTCACGGTCATTGCTAACCTCAGACATTCTTTGAGATGATTCAAAGCTCGACCTATGACATGATGCTGGTCTTATCCATTCTCCTTGCAGCCTTAAATGACACACGGTAAGAAGCTTAGGCCCCCCCCAGTAACATTTTAGAATTATCAGCGTTTCTATTCCCTGTCCCATTCCCTCGCTGACATGTCCGTCTACGGTCTCGTGCACGGCCAGACTGAGACCACCTGCAAACTGGTGGAACAACACCTCATCTTCCATCTGGGCTCCCTCCAACCAGATGACATTAACATTCATGTCTCAAGTTTCCATTAAGAACCCCTCCCCCTCTCCTTCAGTCTTGTTCTCTCTCTCTCTCTCTCTCTCTCTCTCTCTCTCTATCATTTTAGACCCTTTTATAGTGAAAATTAACCATTTGAAGACAGGTTTCCTCTGCCATTAAATCACTCCACATACCTCTATAAAAGGCCCGAAGGAGGATTGGCTGCTCCAGGTTCCCTCTGCCTAGTTCCCCCCACCCCGCTTGGGTCGCCAATGGTTTGGACTGGACCCTGGGTGACTGTGGAGGCTGCATAAGCCCTAGAGACGAGTCTACGGACACTTGGTGACACTGTGGGGGGGGGGGGTGGTGGTGAGGAGGGGACTCTCTTTTGCTTCTCTTTCTTTGACTGTAAGAGACAATTTCTGCCGATGGTGAATCTGTCTGCCTTACAGCAGGCAGAAGCAATTTCATGTCATGCGACACTGTTTTATTACAGTAACAATAAAATGAATCTTGAATCAATTCTCCCCAGATTCCATCACACTGGAAACAATGTTCAGGACCCAATTAATCAGCCAGTCCACATGCCTTTGGGATAAAGGACACCAGAGCACCTTGGGGAATTCAATCAGGCCTTTAGCAGTGGAAGCATTGATTGCATCTGGATCGTTGAGTTAGGAGGGCATGACTGCACTAGTTGTGCCACTGGTCCCACCCCTGTTTACTTTTGGGCTCCTATGGGACCCTGGAGAGGCTCAAAGAATTCAGTGAGGCTCCTCCACCAGTCAGATCAGTCCAGGGAATCCCAAACCCCAAATAAACTGGTGTGGACCAACAGAGAGTGAGGTGAGCAGACATTGCTCCTCCGCAGACTCTGGGGAAGTAGGGGACTGGTGCAGAGCACCAGAGAATGGGGAGACCACCCCCTCTTTTGAGAAGGAGAAGCAGAGAGGGGCCAGTGAGGGGCTCTGCAGCTGAAGAAAACACAGGCATGGAGGTATGGAGGGCTATGGGTGCAGGTCAGTGGGACTAAGCAAAGAAAATGGTCCGGTCCAGACTAGAAGGGCTAAAGAGGCCTGTTTCACTGCTGTACTGTTTTATGGTTCTAGGTTAGAGGCTGTGTCAGAGGATTGGATCTGGAGCTCAGGTTGACGAATGTCTGGACTGAAGTCCGTGAAGCCTGCTGCAGAGGCCGCGGGACACTCAGTGACTCTCTTTGGCTTCTTGTACTCTGTAGGAGGCGCCCGACAATTTCTGCTGACGGGGAATCTCTCCACCTTATGGCAGACTCAAGCTAATTTCCTGTAAATTTTACACCTGTTTTATGACAGAACAATAAAGGAACCTTGAATCTTGATGCAGACGTTGAGGGCAACGTCTCTGCTTTCTGGGAACTGCCAGTCACGAGGGAGCTCAGAGCAGTGTTTGCATTCCAGGCATTTGCATCATCTTGGTGTGCACTGAGGTCAGTCTTCAGTTCACCGGCCTGACCCGTGGATGTGGAACATTTTTCCTTGATGGTGCTGCTCCAATGTAGGTGATACGGCTCCCTTAAGCTCAAACAGAAAATGGGGATCACTACTGCTTGAGATCATGGTCTTCAAATGTCCTTCTCTCCAGGATACCAAAGGCTATGCTGGTGAATTGGAGAATTTTGTCAATGGTTGGTCTTTCGCGAAGGGCAGTTCACGAGATCCAGTAGCTCCTGCTTTCCAGTGACCTTGAACATTGCTATGCAGAGGGGCACGTTGGTTCAGGATCTTTGTCCCTGAGATGCTAAGTTAAAGCCCATTCTCTCTGAGGTGCAAATATGCAGGCACCCTCACCTTCTGCTTCATCTTGAAGATTAGCACTGCTCCAATGGGTCCATCTGCAGGAGAGCTACAGACAAGGAGGGTAGGAAAGATATTGGTGCAATGTCTTGCTTAACCTCACTGGTGAGAAGGTCATAATGGAGCAGGAGGAAGAGCTGTTCCATGTTCCTTCTTGGTTTGGGGAGGTAGGCCAGAAAAGGCCGGTGATTGGTGGTACTCCCATATTTCGAACACAACCTCGTAACTGTCCCTTGCTTCCGCCTTCAGCTTCCCCTTTTGTCTGCAATCGTGTTGTTTCATTTCCTCTCAGTCACCTTGAGTCCTTCCTCAGTTCTGAAGGATTTGTATATCTCCTGGCACCTTTCACCAACCCACGTTCTTTCCAGCCAACTGGTGTAATGCAGGGAGGCAAGCTGTTAGCTATGCTCTACAACTACGACTGTGTGGCTTGGTAGGACGACAACACCATTTGCTGACAATATCACAATAATGTGTTGTTTAAAAAGGGCTGATGAGCCAGTGTACAGGAGGGAGATTGAAAACTTGGCTGAATGGGGCACCAACAACAACCTCGACCTCAATATCACTCAAACCAAGGAGCTGATTGTTGACTTCAGGGAAGGACGATCCAGTGATCATTGGGGGATGGGAGGTGGAGAGGGGGAGTTGCTATCTTGGAAGATGTTTCCTGGACCCAACACGCCAATGGCATCGTGAAGAAAGCACGTTAGCGCCTCTACTTCCTCAGGAGTTTGCGGAGGTTTGGCGTGACATCGGAAAGCCTGGCAAATTTCTAAAGATGTTTGGTGGAAAGTCTACTGACCGGCTGCACGGCCTGGTATGGGGACACCGATACCCCTGAGTGTAAAGCCCTGCTCAAGGTAGTTGACTCAGCCCAGGAAATCACAGGTAAAGCCCTCCTCACCACTGGCATACCTACGGGGAACACTGCCGTCGGAGAGCAGCAGCAATTATTAAAGATCCACTCCACGCTCTGTTCTCACTGCTGTCATCAGGAAAGAGGTATCGATGCCACAAGACTCACATCATCAGGTTCAGGAATAGCTGCTCCCCTCCCCCATCAGACTCCTTAATGACAAACTCAGTCAGGGACTCAATTAAGGACTCTGACTTGTGTATTTTATTGATCTCTCTCTGCATTGCACAGTTAGTTTGTTTACATGTATTTGTTTGCATGTGTACATTGAGTAGATTTTTATTTTGCACTGCCAATAAGTGGTCATTCTGCTTTGCCCACAGAAAAAGAATCTCAGGGTTGTACGTGATGTCAGGTAGGTACTCCGACAATAAATCTGAAATCTGCTTTTATGGACAGTGAGATCTCACGTGGATCTGTTGCTTCTGACGGATAAATGTCAGCAGGAAGAATTCCCCAAATCGTGTTCAACACGGGGACATTCACATCCACCTAGAGAGGAGGCAAGGTCTCACCTGCACTTCACGGAAAACGGATCAGGTCTTTCCATTATGAATAGCTGCTCCCCCTCCATCAGCAGACTCCGCAGCGACAAACTTGATCAGGGATTCATTAAGGACTCTTACTTGTGCACTTTATTGATTTTCTTTTGTTCTCTCTGTATTGCACAGTCAATTTTCATTAGCCTTTTACAGTTCTCTTTATTTGTTTACGCTGTGTACAGAACATTTTTTTGCATTACCAATTAGTGGGAATTCTGCCAGGGCCACAGGAAAAAGGAATCTCAGGGTTGTATGTGACATTATGTATGTCTTTGGCTTGGCTTCGCGGACGAAGATTTATGGAGGGGGTAAATGTCCACGTCAGCTGCAGGCTCATTTGTGGCTGACAAGTCCCATGCGGGACAGGCAGGCACGGTTGCAGCGGTTGCAGGGGAAAATTGGTGGGTTGGGGTTAGGTGTTGGGTTTTTCCTCCTTGGTCTTTTATCGGTGAGGTGGGCTCTGCGGTCTTCTTCAAAGGAGGTTGCTGCCCGCCGAATTGCGAGGCGCCAAGATGCACGGTTTGAGGTGAGATCAGCCCACTGGCGGTGGTCAATGTGGCAGGCACCAAGAGATTGCTTTAAGTAGTCCTTGTACCTCTTCTTTGGTGCACCTCTGTCTCGGTGGCCAGTGGAGAGCTCGCCATAGAACACGACCTTGGGAAGGCAATGGTCCTCCATTCTGGAGACGTGACCCACCCAGCGCAGCTGGATCTTCAGCAGCGTGGATGTACTCTGACAATAAAGTGAGGGGCTGGTGTGGGGAGTGGCAGGTAGGCTGTGGGACAGAAGAGGAGCAGAACATTGTGACAGAACCATAGAACACAGTGCAGAAACAGACCCCTTGGCCTTTCTCGACGAGTAGCAGTTAGCGCAACGCCTCTACGGCGCCAGGGATCGGGACCAGGGTTCAAATCTTGCCCTGACAGTAAGGAATTTGTACATTCTCCCTGTGTCCTCCAGGCACGCCGGTTTCCTCCCACTGTTCAAAAAACATACCAGGGATTGTAGATCAATTGGGGCAGCTCGGGCTCGTGGTCCGAAAGGGCCTGTTACTGTGCTGTATGTCTAAATGTATTATTATAATTGATTATTAATCTGTGCTGGACTAATGTTCTGCCTATTCCAGTGGTTCTCAACCTTTATTTCCCACTCATCTACCACCTTAATTAATCTCATGCCACTTAATTGGGCCTAGTCCCAATGGATCACACCCCTCCCATCCATTGACCTGTCCACATCTTTCATAAATGTTAAAATTGAGCCCTGCATTCACCACCTCAGCCGGCAGCTCATTCCACACTCCCACCGCTCTAAGCGCGAAGACCTTCTCCCCAACGTTCCCTTTCAACTTTTCCCCTCAACCCAGTGGTTCTCGGCTTTTTATTTTCCACCCACGTGCCACCTCCCTAGTCCTTTACTAACCACAGAGCACCTACAGCATCCCGTGGAAGGGACAGGAGGCATGCATACCTTTGTTTTGGGTGTTTGGTTTGCTGACTTGTTACACACAAGATGGGATGATGTAACTTGGTTTCTATCGGCTTTCTATTGGCCCCCAGTGATGTAATGCACCTCAAACCTATCACATTAGCAGTGGAAAATCAATGCTGTGGAAAAATGCAGCGTGACCAGTTCCTGATTGGTCGGTGGGTGACAATTTAAATATAAATGAGAAGGTACAAAGTGCTTGTGGCGCCCAAGTGACCTAGATCAGGAAGAGAGCTCATGTTAAATGCCGACCTCAAAGCTCACTGCAGGCTTAGATCTGAACTAGCACTTTAGGGGCTTTCAGCTAATGTCAATGACCTCATGGTGCAACGAAATGTCAGTGCTGAGTGGTTACCAGATGCTGCTGGGAAGCAGGAGAGATTTATACTGAGGTAGAACACGAAAGTCTCCAGAAACCGTGGTTGAAGTAAAACACAAGTCAAGAGAAACTCAGCAGACCAAACAGTGTTCTTTATAGGGCAAAGGTAAAGGCACAGATCCGACATTGTGGGCTTGAGCCCTTCATTAGGGTGTGGAAAAAATGTCAGCAGGTGCCCAGATAAAATGGAAGGGGAGAGGGTTGCAGGGTGGGGTCCCACAGGCAGGAGGTAATAGGTGGATAAGGGAAGGAGGACACACCAGCAAACAAGGGGGTGGGGGTGTCCATATTGAAAGTGTGCCATTCCATCAGACTGCACTGACCGTGTGGCACTCCCTGAGTCCGTACTGACCGTGTGGCACTCCTTCAGTCCACACTGATGGTGTTTAGTCCGCACTGACCGTGTGGCACTCCCTCAGTCCTCACTGACAGTGTGGCACTCCCTCAGTCCATATTGACAGTGTGCCATTCCATCAGTCCATATTGACAGAGTGCCTTTCCATCAGTCTGTACTGATAGAGTAATGTTCCATCAGTCTGCACTGACCCTGTGGCACTCCCTCAATACACACTGACTGTGTTGCACTCCATCAGTCCGCACTGACCGTGTGGGACTCCATCAGTCTGCACTGACCGTGTGGCACTCCCTCAGTCCATATTGACAGTGTGCCATTCCATCAGTCTGTACTGATAGTGTGATGTTCCATCAGTCTGTAATGACAGTGTGGCACTCCATCAGTCTGCACTGACCATGTGGCACTCCCTCAGTCCACATTGATAGTGTGCCATTCCATCAGTCTGTACTGATAGTGTGATGTTCCATCAGTCTGTAATGACAGTGTGGCACTCCATCAGTCTGCACTGACCATGTGGCACTCCATCAGTCTGTATTGACCGTGTGGCACTCCTTCAGTCCTGCACCTCTTACAGCCCCGAGTTGTAATTGCTGTAATATTGTGACTGCCAAAGTTTGGGTCAGACAACAACCAGAGGGGACACTAGAAGAAAGTGATTGTATTTAGTTTTCTCGTTGGGCTGTGCTCATCTTGCACACTTAATTTCCAACTTTTGAGTACAACATGGAAATTGGCAGGTGAGATCCACGAATCCATGCCATGGGTCAATCTCAGTGGGGCTGGGCAGCAACAACGTACAATTGTAAGGGTTGGAATAAGTCTGGTTGTAGCGCAAGGCTTGCGCTTTGTAAGAAGTGACTCACCTCGCATCAGAGAGGAGTGCGGCATTGGACCCTGGTGAAAAGCTGCTTTTCCTGCAGAGATCGGATCTTCAGGCACTGCTCTCTACGATCCCCTGCTCCATAAAGGTGGGGGGTTGGGGGGTGGGGAGGGGAGGGGGAGAGTTATGTCTGGCTGCTGTTAATTCCTGTGGTCAGGGTTTTCATTGTTTTTATTGTAGACTGCAATAAAATCCGAAATATTTTGGCAGTCTTATGCTATGCATAAGAGATGTCGCTGAGCACCCTGGAGAATATTGTAAAATCACAGATTGGAAATCCCCTTAGTAAACGTTCCCACCCATTTAACAACGAATGATGTCCAAATATGTCCTTATGTGGCATGGTGTCAAGTTCAGTGGGAGAGGCTCCTACACTGACTTTAAAGCTGCTCTACCCACCCTGAAAGAGGGGTTCAGGGATGATGCAATTAGATTCTCTTGGAGAAACACGGCGCTGGAGAAACACAGCTGGTCGGAGAGCGCCCTTTATGCTGCAAAGATTAAGATAAATAACCAACGTTTCAGGATTGAGCCCTTCATCGTGGCATGGAAAAAATGTAGGCAGGCGCCCGTGCCTTCAGCCATTTTGTCCATGCCTTGATGAAGGGCTCAAGCCCGAAACATTGGTGAATTATTTTAGACTGCAATGTCGGGAAAATCGCAGAAACAATGAACATAATTGCTGCCCACGTGCCCGTTCACACTGGGCACCTTTTTAGACTGAAAGTCCCTGAGTGCGACAGTCCCGGGCAGTTGAGTGGATGGCGAATTTTTCCGGTACGATTTACATTGTAGGCTTCCTCCAAAAGGTTGCAGGATAAACCGCAGGGCAGGAATTGACTCAAAGTTCCTGCCCATTCCTGCTCGTGTAGCAGCAAAAATCCTCAATTGTGCAGTCTAAAATTCATAATTGTTTATATATCATTTTCTCTGCTATGTAAAGGACACTGTCTGACCTGCTGAGTTTCTCCAGCATTGTGTTTTTACTTCAATCATGACGTTTGCAGACTTTCGTGTTTGACTTTAGATTCTCTTGTCAACTCAGAAGGGAAATCTCCAATCACTCTCCACTCTGAATGAGCAAGCGAATAGAACCACTGGAGTCCAGCCCTTTTGAAATGTCAGCCCTCCCTCAGTACATCACATGGGATGTGAATCCCCAACCTTCTGATTTAAGGCACTTTCAAGCAGGGAAAACACCCGTCTGTAAAGGCGGAGGTTCTTCCCCATTTCATCTAAAGGCGTACCTTTCTGAATGTGCCGTGGCTGGCTCCGAGGCGTCGATTCTAACCCTTCTCGGGGAAGGTTAATCTGATCTGAATGAACAGCCGATGCAAGAGGCCGGTTAAGGGCAGGGTGATGATGCCGTCAGCCTGCGACCCATCTCCCCACTCGCCCCTCTCCCTCCACGACCCCCTCAAGGCAGGGACGGTAGGGCAGAGGGACCCGTCGGGGGGAGAGGGGGCTGTCGGTGGGGGCCAGCGGGGCAGCAGGAGCCGTCGGAGCTGGTGGGGAGCCTATCAGGGGGCGGCTGGTGTGGGCTGTGACAGCTACACTGAGCCGCTTCGGCCTTCGGGGCCTTCTGGGAACCACAGAGTGGTTCCAGCTGCCTGGGGGATTATGGGTAGGGAAGGTGGCCATTGCTCTGACACATATTTATGGCAGGTGTCACTACGGCACCATCTGCCCGGCCTCCATCGGATCCGGAGGGCGCTACAAGGCACCTCTGGATATAAATGGGATGCTGGAGCAGCCTTTTAGGGCTTTTAGGGTTTTAAATTTTAGATCCACTCTTGTAGCTGGCCTCCAGGCGAAGGCCTGACATGAAATGACCTTTAAAGACAGGAGTAAAAGCCAAAGCTGGTACTAAATTTTACTTTTTACATTTGAAAATTAAATGTTTAACTATTTTTTTTCAATTTAAAATTTATATTTTAAAGTTAGACACACAGCACAGTTACAGGCCTTTCCAAACCCACAAGTCTGTGCTGCCTCAATTACACCCTACAACCTCCATACGTTTTGAAGGATCGGAGGTCTAAAAACACACAGAGATGCTGGAGGAACTCCTCACTGCGTCCACCAAAGGTGAAGATATATTGACAACATTTCAGGTCTGAGGGCTTCTTCAAATAAAAGCAAGAAAAAAACTAGATGGTCTCTGAGTAAAGGGCAGCATGGTTGGCAACGCCAGCGAATTGGGTCTGGACCAGGGCTCGAATCCCACAATATTCCTAAGGAGTTTGTATGTTCTCCTCATGTCTGCATGGGTTTTCTCCGGAGGCTCCTCCAAAACATACCGGGGGCGTAGGTTAATGGCTTGTAAATCGGCTGGCACGGACTTGTGGACCGAAATGGCTTGTTACCCGTGCTGTACATCTAAATTTTCTTTTAAGAATTAAAGACTGAAGTCTGGCCGGTGGGGAGGAGACCAGTCCAACAAAAGGTTGGATATGATAAGAGAAGAGGTGAGAATTGATTTTGTCTCTGTGAAAGGAGACAGAGGGAAAAGGGAAGAGAGAGAGAGAGAGAGGGACAGAGATTGGGGAGGTTTAATGGAAACCAAAGAAGTCTATGTTAATGCCTTCTGGTTGGAGAGTGCCCAGTCAGAATTTGAGGTGTTGTTCCTCCAATGTGCAGGAAATTTCAGTCTGACAGTGCATGAGACCATGGACAGACATGTCAACAAATGAATGGAATGGGGAATTGAAATGGCAGCCACTGGGAGATCCACACTATTGCGGCGGACAGGGCCGAGATGCTCAACCAAACAATCTCCCAGTCTGCGTCCAGTCTCTCCGATGAAGAGAAGACCACACAATGGGAACCCCTATGGACTTAACCTCTTATGTGCTGAGATTCTCCAGCATTTCTGTGTTTTTAACTACAGTCGCAGCCTCTGCAGACTTCTGTGTTTCACTATATTTCTTTACCTCCTAAGGATATTGTGAGATCTGCTGAGTTTCTCCAACATTGTGAGTTTTACTATAATAACGGTGCCTGTAGACTTTCGTGTTTCACTCTGGAGGGCAGGAGGAAACCGGAACACTGGGAGGGAACCACACAGACACGGAGAGAAGGTACAAACTCCTTACAGACAGCGCTGGATTTGGACCTGGGGTCGCTGGTGCTGTAACAGCGTTGTGCTAACCACTTCGCCAACTGTGTCACCCTAAATCTCTTTGTATTTATGTGGTGCGCTGAGGTAGCAGCGAGCAAGCACAAAACTCGAAAGACTGTACAACAGGCTTTATGCAGGTAACAGTCTGAACACCAGTTCATGCTTCAGTGGCTCCCATGTGACTGGCTCAAGAAGGGCCGGCTCAGGTCTATATTCGGGTCAGCTGATTTCACCCGGCCAGGTGCAGTCAGCCCCCTTGGGAGTCTATTCAGGTGGGCTGACTGACAGCTGGCCAGGTGGAGTCAGCCCTTAGGTGGTCTTCCTGCAGGTACAGAGATCGCCCCCCTGCAGTCGGCCGGTGGTCGTATCACCACAATTTGTGCTCTCCCCCCCCCCACCTTTTTTAAATTTGAACTGTTACATAGGATAACTAAAGACTCACAGAGAAATGCCATTGGGCCCATCCAGCCCATGCTGTTCCACCTAAACCTCATCCCATTTCTCTTCCGCTAAATGCATCAGACTAAATCTCTGCTTTCTTCGCCCTCAGTTGCTTGTCCAACCTCCTCTTAATGCATTCCTTGCTACTCCACACAGCTGTTTCCCGTGGGAATGAGATCGACATTCCCACATCTGCAGACTTTCAAGATTCATTTGAGTTATTCTTCAAACCTTTTCACTTTAGTGAATGCCGCAGTTGATACAATGCACTGGGATATGTTTTAATTAAACATTTTGTGCACTAATGTTCATGGGTCCCATAAATAAAGATTAGAGGGACCTTGGCGTCCAAATCCATACATCCCTCAAGGTCACCGCACAGGTTGATTGGATAGTTAAGAAGGCGTATGGGACGCTTCCTCATTGCTGTTTATGAACCAGCCAGCAATTGTGGTGTCATCAGGAAACTTGTAGATAGCATTGGATTTGTGCCTGGTCACACAGTCGTGGGTGTATAACGAGTAGAGCGGTGGGCTAAGCTCATATCCTTGGAGTGCGCCTGTGTCGATAATCAGTGAGGAGGAGATGTTGTTTCCAATTTGGTCTTCTGATGAGAAAGTCAAGGATCCAGTTGCAGAAGGGGGTACAGAGGTCTAAAGTTTGTAGCTTCTTGACCAGCACTGAGGGAATAATGGTGTTGAAGGCCGAGCTGTAGTCGATGAAGAGCAGCTGTATGTTCGAGTTGCTGCTTTCGAGGTGATTCAGGGCTGAGTGGAGAGCCAACGATATTGCATCTGCTGTGGAGCGATTGTGAGATCAGGCAAATTGCAGCAGGTTCAGATCTTTACTTAGGTACGTGTTAATTTTGGCCATGACCAGCCTCTCAAAGCAGTTCATCACAGTAGAAGTTAGTGCGACTGGGTGATGGTCATTGAGGCAGCTCACGCTACTCTTCTTGGGTACCAGGATGATTGATGCCCTTATGAAGCAGGTGGGAACCTCTGACTGCAGCAACGAGAGGCTGAAAATGTCCGTGAACACTCCGGCTAGTTGGTTGGCGCAGATTTTCAGCACCCTGCCAAGTACACTGCCAGGGCCTGATGGCTTGCGAGGGTTCACCCTCCTGAATGATGTTCTGACGTCGTCCTCAGAGACAGATATCAAGGGGCCCTCAGCCTTTTCAGGGATTCTAGTAGGCACTGTTGCTTGGATTGGAAAATGTCTCATCAGGCAAGGTGAGCAGAGCTAGTTGGAGAGAAGGATAAGTGGTGACTTGATAGAGGTCTACAAGATTCTAAAAGAGCCAGCACTCCCCCCCCCCCCCCCCCCCCCCACCGGGGTGGGAGGAACAAACACCAGAGGACATCTGTACAAAGGAAGGGAGGAAAGATTTTTTTTGTACACAGGGGCCCAGAATGCCTTGCCAGGGGTGGTGGTGGAGGCTGGAACATTAGAGGCATTTAAGACGCACGGATGAAAAATAGAGGGGGTTATGGGTTGGAAGGGTTTAGTTTTTTTTGCTAGGAACATATAGGTTGGCACGACATTGAGGGCCGAAGGGCCTGTACTGCGCTGTGTTGTTCTATGTCTTTGGGCACTTCAGCTTCTTCTAAATTCCATCTTGGATTACTTGATGAGCCTCTGCTTTTCCACACAGGTTGAGAAAACAAGAGTTACCATGAATTAGAATAGGGAGGTGGACAACAAAAAGTACACAGTTGCGTAACCAGGTTCTGCTTTCACAAGATCTATCATTAAGGCTGATAACATCATCGTTGTTGGTTGAATAAAAAGGTTAAACTTGATCATGAAAATTTCGCTTCCTGAACACTTTGGGGTGTATTTTATGGATTTTGGCCTGCTGATCACCTCAAAATTTTCCTAGTGTGTACTTTTTTCAGATTTAACCTATTTTTTGTGACTTCCTGTCATATTTTAAGTCTATTTCAAGCATTAAGTGCCACACGCCATGAAAATTCCTTTTCTGCATTCGCACGTCTGATCTCGGTGCAGTCAGTGACGGACACGGTGAAAAGTTGCACCGGGACATTGCGACTGTGGACAAGCAACGTCAGGGCAACTGAAATCCATTGACTCCGGTCGGCTATTGTTGGACGCTGATACGAGAGGCATCAGACGCTGAGAACTATCGCAATGTGTCAGGATCATTCCTTGATTAAACACGCTAACCTCAATAAAAGTTAATTCAAAGTTTCTCCAACTTCCTACATGACACAGCAAATCTGAAACTATCAGGAAGCAAACCTTTTGAAAAGAGTTGTTATTGATGAGCCAGACTATTGAAGGGAGATTGATAGTTTGGTTGTGTGGTGCCAGAACAATGTCAGCCAGATCCAAGAGGGGAGGCTGAGGGATAACACACCTGTAAAAATACAACGTTGGAGAAACTCAACAGTGACCTTTATATACATTTTAAAATTAGACAGACAGGCCTTTTTGGCCCACAAACCTGTGCCTGCCCAATTAACTTACAACCCCCCACCTCCAGGTGGGAGGAAACTGGCGCCCCTAGGGAAAAGCCACGCAGACGCGGGGAGAAGGTACAAACTCCCGGTCCCGGGCGTTGTGCTAACCCAGTGGTTCTCAACCTTTTTCTCTCCACTCACATCCCACCTTAAGTAATCCCTATGCCATAAGTGCTCTGTCATTGGTAAGGGATTGCTTAAGGGGGTAGGTGAGTGGGAAGAGAACGTTGAGAATCACTGCTCTTGACCTAATTGTTATTGAAATATTTTGCTTGAGAAAAATTGTCACTGACCCATTTCCTTTGGAGTTCTGAAACCATGCACATAACGAGTCAATGAAGTACAATTAAAACAGTGGTTTTCAACCTTTTTTCTTTCCACCCTTATACCACCCTAAGTGATCCCTTACTAATCACAGAACACCGATGGCCTAGGGAATACTTAAAGTGTGATGTGAGTGGAAAGAAAAAGATTGAGAACCACTGAGCTAACCATTATGCTAAACAACGATTTAGGCTTGAGCCCTTCATCAAGGATTGAGCAAGATGTGGGGGGGTTCTGAACAAAATGGTAGGGGCAGGGCCTCCATGGCTCCCGATGACGCAGAAGCTCTGGCTGCCCGCCTACCGGAGCTCCTGAAGCCTGGACCGCTGACCACCGCCTCTGGAGCTCCCTGCGTCCCTCACCTCAGCCCTTGTCATCCTCGGGCTAGAGCTTCCAAAGCCGATGCTGTGATGCTGTCATAAAAACACTGAATTTCGTGATAATAAGTTCTGATTCTGAAATGAAACACAAAATGATGGAGAAACTTAGCAGATCAAACTTCCCTTTATGTAGCAAGGATAACTGACGTTTTGAGTATGAGAAAATGCTGGCAAGTGTCCGAACAAAAGAATCGGGCTGTGGGGGGGGGGGTTTGGTGGCAAAGGCAGGAGATGATAGGTGGAGAAGGGAGGGAGGAATGATAAATGGGTGGGTGAAGGAACTGGAAAGAGAGGAAAAGGGGGGAGGGGAAAGAAAAGGTGAGCAGGTTTAGCAGCAGGCAGTAAAGTCAATGTGAATGCCATCTGGCTGGAGGGTGCCCAGACAGGTGTTGTTGAAATGTTCCGAATAGAGCAATTAAAGGGCAAGGTTCTAATGCAACGCCTTTATAGTGCCAGCAATCGGGAACAAGGGCTCAAATCCCATGTCTGTGTAGGTTTCCCCCGAGGGCTGCGGTTTCCTCCCACTGTTCAAACTGCAGATTAATGGGGTGTAAATTGGACGGCACGGACCCGTGGGCTGAAATGGCCCTGTTGCAGTGCTGCTTGTCTACATTTGAAAATTTTAAATCTCTTTTGGGTCAGTTTTCGATGCTCCAGAGGAAACAACCAAAGTTTGCCCTATCTCTCACCACAGCTCATTTCCCTCCATTCCTGGCGAACCTGTCCCCTTTCCAGAGCCTTCACATCCTTGCTGAAATGGGGCAATCAGCATTCCAAGAGAGGTTATCCAAAGTTTTATACAGCTGCAAAACGAGTTCCTTACTCTCATACTCAATGCCCTACCCAAGGAAGTCAGGCATACTGCATGCCTTCTTTCCCACCCAATCTACATGTGTGGCCAATTTCAATGAGCTGAGGACCTGGATCTTTTGCACATAAGAGCCCTGCTATTAACTGTATACATTCTCCTTGTATTTGACTACCCAAAGTGCAACACCTCACACTCTCTGGATTCAGCTCCACCTACCATTTCTCTGTCCATATCCATAGCAGATCTGTATCCTGTTGATAGCCCTGCACCAATCTTGCAAACTTACTAACTCACCCACCTACTTTTCTGAATTTATTGTCCTGAACAAGTCGTGAAATTCGTTGTTTTGTGGCAACATCGTGTAGTGCAAACATTCGTGTTCTAACCAGCTTACAACATTACTATAAAAAATTTAAAATAACAGTGCATGAAAAATAAGGCCGTGTCCGTGGTTCATTGTTCATTCAGGAATCTGATAACGGAGGGGAAGAAGCCGTCCTTGTGCCGCTGGGTGCTCAACTTTAGGCTCTTGTACCTTTTCCCTGATGGTAGCTGAGTGAAGAGGGCATGGGTGGTGGGGGTCTTTGAAGATAGAGGCTGCTTTCTTAAGACAACGCCTCATGTAGATATCCTCGATGGAGTGAAGTCTGGTGCCTGTGATGTCGCAGGGCGAGTTGACAACCCTCTGGAGTTTATTCTTGTCCTGAGAGTCTCCATGCAGCTAGCAAATGCTCCCTTCCACCACCCCACAAGGCGCTGCGTTGCTTAGCGCAACACCTTTACAGCGCCAGCGATTGAGTTCGAATCCCACACTCTCTGTGAGGAGTCTGTATGTTCTCCCCGTGTCTGCGTGGGTTTTCTCCGGGGGCTCCTGTTTCCCCCCACCCTTCAAAAATGTATTGGGGTGTAGGTAAATGGGGTGCAAATTGGGTGGCATGGACTTGTAGGCTGAAACAGCCTGTTACCGTGCTGTATGTTTAAATTTAAAAAAAAATAATTATTTTTTGAATTTGAATTTAGACCTACAGCGCCCAATTAACCTACTGTTACAAACCAAGTGTAATGACCAGCAATAGACAGTGTTTGATTTTAAAACACTAATTTTATTTCTTACTCTTGTGTGTGTGTGTGTGAGAGAGAGAGAGAGAGAGAGAGAGATAACCCCAAACCATGACAGTTCAGGCCAAAATCTAGAAAGTTATTTTAAAGTTCAGTCTTTTAAATTCAGTGTTGAAGTGCAGCCCTTTGAAATTTGATGCCCAGAATTAATGTTGAACTGATGGGGGGGTGGGGGGGGGGGGACTGGAGTCGTGGATGCTAAAGACTCGTGAATTCTCCTTGCGTTACCTTTGAAGAAATGTCCATCCACACGAGCAGTGGACATAACACTCCTGGTCCTTTTGTAGGCAAACTGGGTGGCCCAATCTGGATGTAAGGGCCCGAGTGCTATGGTATCTCCTACCAGATGACAGAAAGGAGAAAAGTTGGCTTGAGGGGTGCACGTTGTTTATTGCCTTTTGCCTGCATCGTGTTGCATCTGTCTGTCACGGGAGGAAGAGACCCCCCCCCCCCCCCAATGATCCTTTCTGCAGGGTCTTGCAGTCCAAGGAGGTCCAGCTTCCAATCCAGGCGGTGATGCAGTTGCACAGGATGCTCTCCCTACATCCCCTGTAGAACGCAGTGAGGATGGAGGGCGGGTGATGAACTTTCCTCGGCCTTCGCAGGAAGGAGAGGCGCTGCTGGGGCTTTCTTGGCCACGGAGCCAGTGTTGAGGGACTGAGGCACCATGGATAACTTCAAAGACCAGAAGTTGTAGAGAAACTGATAGGCTTTTATTAAGGACAGAATGGATGTCTGTCCATGCAGGTCGACTGTCCTGGACTGAGGGGGGTGGTGGGGGGACTGTGGCCCAGTCGCCTTTGTTCAGAGGCCAGAGAAGCCTCAGGCACAATGAGCAGAGGAGGGGAAGGGGTCGTCCTAGCCCCTCCAAACATATCTACGGGTGAGATTCCCACCCTCCTGAAATTCACGTGCCGCGGATGCCGCCGATCTTCCGAGCCGGGGTGGAGTGAGTGGGGGTGGAGTGAGTGGGGGGGGGGGTGGAGTGAGTGGGGGGGGGGCGCGGCGCCTTTAAGAAGGGAATCTCCGGACAGTAACAAGTCTCGACTTGTCAGCTGGCCCGGTGACGTCAGGCGGGAGTGGGTGACACTGGGGGTGAGAGCGGCGGAGCCGCCAGTGGCTTGATGGGCTGTTGAATGACTCGGTGGAGCTCGGCACAGATCGAAGAGGATTAAAGCGGCCAAACCAAAACAAGGACCCCCTTCCCAACCCCCCCGCGCCGAAAGGTTGCCCGAGCTTCGCTGTCGATCCATTCGGGTTCATTTCGAAATAAGTCCTTAGAAAAAAGGATTGATCGTCTTTCCCTGCAAGGTCCAGGGACCGAGAATCGTGCGATGCAACCGTAACAAAGTAAGTGTGTTTGCACGAAGCCAACAGAACCGTTTCAGCGGATCCCTGTTATTTTAAAGGGGGCTCCTGTCAAGAAAGGCTGTGGCCAGAGCCCTGATTAAAACCCTGGGTTGTCTCCAAGGATCGTTGTCACTTTGCATTTTGTGAACGTCTGGGATCGAATCTCAGAGGGTGCACAGGTGGGGGGGGGGGGGAGGCTGCATTTGTGGGTGCACAGGTGGGAAAGGGGCATTTGGGTGCACAGGTGGGAAGGGGGCATTTGGGTGCACAGGTGGGAAGGGGGCATTTGGGTGCACAGGTGGGAAGGGGGCATTTGGGTGCACAGGTGGGAAGGGGGCATTTGGGTGCACAGGTGGGAAGGGGGCATTTGGGTGCACAGGTGGGAAGGGGGCATTTGGGTGCACAGGTGGGAAGGGGGCATTTGGGTGCACAGGTGGGAAGGGGGCATTGGCGGGTGCACAGGTGGGAAGGGGGCATTGGTGGCTGCACAGGTGGGAAGGGGCATTTGGGTGCACAGGTGGGAAGGGGGCATTGGCGGGTGCACAGGTGGGAAGGGGGCATTGGCGGGTGCACAGGTGGGAAGGGGGCATTGGTGGCTGCACAGGTGGGAAGGGGCATTTGGGTGCACAGGTGGGAAGGGGGCATTGGCGGGTGCACAGGTGGGAAGGGGGCATTGGCGGGTGCACAGGTGGGAAGGGGGCATTGGCGGGTGCACAGGTGGGAAGGGGGCATTGGCGGGTGCACAGGTGGGAAGGGGGCATTGGTGGGGGGAGGGGGAGGCTGCATTGGTGGGTGCACAGGTGGAGGGGAGGCTGCATTTCCCCTCTTGCCCAGGGCTGCGACCCGCATCATCCGCCGGACGGGGAGCGAACCTCAATCCGCAGTCCCGGATTGCCAGCGAGCCCTGCACCTTTGGCAGCTTGGTCACGGCACGGCGAGGGACAGCGGGTCAGGCAGGGCACATCGAAATAGCGCAGACGTTCCGTGTCCAGGCACGTGTTAAAATGTAGAGGCACTCAGCCCGATATATTTAAAGGCACGCTCGTTGGGCGAGGAGATGTTTCCTCGGCACTGAGGGGGGGGAGAAAGCCCCTAACTCGAGCCGATCTCGCTCGCTGCCTTTGGCAACCAGCTCTTCCAGTGGATGCCTCCAAGTAGCTGTTCCATTCCGTTGGGGTAGAAGCCCCTTTAAGAGGGAATGGTTGTCACAACCTGTATCGACTTCTACTGTAACGTGACATGGGTCGGAAACATCGCGTCTGGAGGGGAAGGGGGTGGCATTTTCTGGGGTGAAATGCCACGTTTTATCGGCCTCAGCGCCGCTCACACTCTCTTTGGAAACATGTGGGCGTTTGTTTGCAAACAATCCGCAGCGCCTTGTGGGGTGGTGGGGAACTGGCCCGGGGGAGGTGGGGGGGGGGGGGGGGGGAGAGGACCCTTTAAGTCCGCTCTCTGAATGCAACTTGGCTGCAGTTGGACCAGCCCCCGCTCCCTCCCTCAGGTCAGCGCCTCTCAGGTGACATCAGACTCCCTGGCACACCTCTGCAACACCCCCCCCCCCCCCCCCACCCAGCGTAAAGGTCGTGGACGCAGCCCAGGACATCGCAGGCAAAAACCCTCCCCGCTATCGAGATCTACAGGGATCCACACCCTCTGCTCTAGCTGCTACCGTCAGGTGCCACAAGACTCACACCCACCAGGTCCACGCCCTCCACCATCGACACTCAATCAGGGACTCATTTAAGGACTCTTATTTGTGCACTTTATTGATCCCCCGCCCTCGTATTGCAATAGTTTCTTTAAACTTGTACATTGTATTTTTTGCATTAACAATAAAGCGGTGATTCTGCCTCAGGAAAATGAATCTCGGTGTTGTATGTCATGGATAAATGTGAAATCTGGTTACCAGTCCTCAAGCTGTCGGAGTGCATCACATAACGTTGGACAACCTCTTTTTTCCAAAAAAATTGGGGATTATGATAAGCAACTTCAAGCTGAACACAAAAGTAATTTCAGATTCACTGTGTCAAGTAGAAGAAACATTAAATTAACTTTCATTGAATTTAGCCTGTTTGACCGCATCATGATCCGGACGCATTCCGTTAGTTCAGCTGACCTAAAAAAGTTTTGCCTGCTGACTTTCGTTTGAACTCAGCACCCCGATGCCTCTCGTGTCAGTGTCCCAACAATAGTCGGCCGGCAGCGATGGATTCCAGTTGCCCTGATGCTGCTTTTCCACGGTCGCCATGTCCGGGCGAAAGCTTTCACCGTGTTCGTCCCCGAGATCAGCCGGGAAGGAGTGCGAGTGCAGAAAGTGAATTTTCAATGACATGTGGCACTTCACGCTTGAAGTCGACTTAAAATATGACAGGAAATCACAAAAATAGATTATATCTAAAAAAAATTACAGTGCGTGATAGGAAAATTTTGAGGCTATTTTTGTGATCAGAAGCCCAAAATCCATAAAATACACCCAAAAAATATTCAGGAAGCAAAATCTTCATTGTCCAGTGTATTCAGAATTTACTGTTGTGAATATTTGTAGTTTTGTGGCACGAGTATCGTATATTATAGGTGTAAGGATTGCTATAAATTACATTTCTATAAATACACTATTTAAAAAAAATAAATTTTGAGCAAAAGAAGAGAAAAGGTAAGCTAGTGTCTGTGGTTCATTGTCTGAGAGTCGGGGAAAATAGCCTGGTTGCTGTAAATCGGAGTCTTACTCTGTCGGGAAATGATACATGAGCTGTTGCAAAATTTTCTGATTTTATTTAGAGTTTCCAGCATCTGCAGCAATTTAGCTTCTAAACCACCTTCACAGAAGTGGCGGCCCTGGGTGACTGCTTCATTTCAAACCCTAATGGATAATTGGGGAAATCCCATGCAGACACGGGGAGAACGTACAGACCGTGCGGGATTTGAATCCGGGTCGCTGGCACTGTTACTGCGATGAGCTAACCACTAACGGTGCTGTGATTTAAATCAGCTGATTCATCATGGAATGATCCAACAGAAAAACAGGTCATTTGTCCCTCTTGACTGCAACCAATAAATATTTACCTCAGTAAATATACAGTATTTAAGACAAGGTTAGATAGATTTTTACAGTGAAACAGGACTCGGAGGGGTTGGTGGGTGGGTAGAATCTGGTTCAGAACATCCTATCGCACGGTCGCATCGACCCTACCCTTGAAGCCGGTCGTGCCTGAGTGTCCAGTGATGTGCTGCACCGTTCACTAGCTCTCATGGGTCACGGTAGAGGTTGACAACTTAACATCATTCATGGTGGTCCCCCTACAAGAGGGACAATTAGATTGTCTTCGGTGGGGTGGGGAGGGAGATAAGTGAGCTTCAGGTGTTCTGCAGCTGAGTGGGCTGTGTCTTGTCTCAAAGCAGGAGGGTTGTGCGTTCAAACGCTACTTTGGGAATTTGAGTCTATTGCAATTCTTGAGGTTCCATCTTTCAGATGAGATGGATTTCCATCTCTTTCTCGAAGAATCCTGCAGCCTGCATTGCGAAGAGCAGGGAATGTTTGATCAACATTCGTCCATCAGGTGGTTATTCTACTGTGCCCTGTTTCTAACATTACTTTAAGTATGGTGGCTTGCGGTTGTGCAAGATACTATACAAATGCACATCTCTCTGTGTGACAGAGCTAGTGTTAATGGGTGCTGTTTTATTGCCAGCAGGTGGGGAACAGAATGGCCAAACCATTTGATGAGGGAAGTTCGTCTGAATCACACGCTCAGGAACACCTCCAGACCGGCCTCGCTAACTGTACTGCCAGTAGCCCAGGACAATATTCGCCTCATGCCCACTTGCCCAGGCATCAAGGAGTGCACTGTGATCGCACAGCAACCACTTCAAGTTTCAGGAGATTGCTGACGTGTGGGATGAACTCTACCACCAACAGCTCACTGCCCGGTAAGAATCAGGTCCCCGCCCTTTCTGGTTGGCCCCAATTTTTCCCTCATTCGCTGAACTGTTGGGGAATAACGAGGGGTGAGACTTCAGGGGCCAGTGCCTTCGGGGTCTTGCCGCTGGATTCGATTTTCTCATCCAGAAAATTGTGCCGAAGGGAAGACACAGGCCGATGCTCTCAGGGAAGAGCCGAGGGAGTGCTCGATTGGAAGTGCGGGCCTTTCGTGAGGCGTTAATCTGGGCGCCCCTCCACCTGTTCAGGTGGCACAGTTGAGGAGACTGGCACTGTCCTCTGGTCATTTAGGGGGTGGCACGGTTAGCGTCACGCTGTTACAGCGCGGTGACCTGGGACAGGTGTAGGGAGTTTGTACATTCTCCCCATGTCTGTGGGGTCCTCCGGTTTCCTTCCACTGTACCGGGGGATGAAGGTCAATTGGGTGTAATTGGGCGGCAAGGGCTTGTGTGCTGTATGTCTATGGTATGTCTACATTTTAAAAAAAATTAAATCTTTGCTGTTTATGTGATCTTGCTGTGTGCAAATGACTGCTGGAGTTCGTATGATACAGTGGGGAATCAGTCATACTTCTTTCTCTCTGTCACACAGCCAGTTTGTTGACATTTATTTGTTCACACCGATATGCATCTTCTTTGGACAACCAAGAAGTGGTAATTCTACCTTGCCTGCAGGAAAAAGAATAAAGATTCAAGATACAATTTATTATCATAAAACAGTGTCATATTACATGAAGTTCCTTTTTGACTGCCTAAGTGCCTCTTGCAAACTTACAGTCAGAGAGAGAGAGAGAGAGATCAGCAAAAGAGAGTTACCTCTTCCCTCCCCCCCCCCCTCCAGATTCACCGAGTGTCCGTAGATTTGCCTCCATTGCTTCCGCAGGCACAGAGACCAGTCCAAACCATTGGTGACCCGAGCTCCAGATCCGAACCTCCGACATGCTCAGGGACCCCCTCGCATCCTGGCTCCAAGACCCGGTACCCCCTCCAGCCAGTTCGAGCCAGTCCGCAGCCCCGGCGCGACTCCAGCAGCCCACAGCTTCTGCGGGTTCCTCGGGTTGCCAGCAGCCCACCGCAGGCATTGGCCCCTCAGCTGCAGAGCCCCCTCACTGGTCCGCCGCCGTGGTCACCGTCCCCGCGGGCCATCTCCTCCTCTGCTTCTCCCTCGATCTTCCCGTCCTCCAGTGCCCTGCTCCAGTCCCTCCACTTCGACCCCCGTCTCGGCTCCCTCAAAGCCCGTGCAGAGCCGACTGGGCAGCTGGACCCCGCGGGAATGCTGTATCTCCGCTCCCCGTGGGTCCGTACCAGCGGCAGTGCCACCACCTTCTTGGACCTCCTGGAATTTCCTCCTGGGAATCTCAGGGTTGTGTGACGTCATAGATGTACTCTGACAAATAAATATCAACTTTAACCTTTGAGATGTCTCCAATGGGCCAGAGTTAACTTTTCAGGTCAATGCGTAAACTTTAATTGACCAGTTAAGGTTAATTCCGTTTCTTTTTCAGATGTTCCTCAGGATGTTACTGCCTTCTGAGTTATAGGGAGAGGTTCGACATGAGGGGGCTTTATTCCCTGAAGTCAGGGAGGCTGAGGAGTGACTGAACTGGAATCTAAGATCATGTGGGCCATGGGTAATGAGAGTGTTCACAGCCGCTTTCCGATAGTAGGTGCCTGTGGAACGAGAGGGAAGGGGTTTAAGGTGTGACCGGAGTGATTTCAGAGGGACCTGAGAAGCTGCCTTTTCACTCAGAGGGAGGTCCATATCCCCCTCGACCCCGGGTGCTGGCCCTGCCATGGGTCAAATGCGGGGATTGTTGGGCTGAAAGGCCTTGTTCCATGTCCCACAATCTCCTGCCAGATCTGTTGAGAAACTCAAGGATTCCTTGTTTTTATTTTAGATTTCCAACATCTGCAGAATTTAAAAAAAAAAAGTTTTTACGGGCTGCACTTCCGAGGGATTGTCTTGGAGGTGAAGTACCCCTAGAGCAGGTGTGGCCACCTTTGATCAATGAACGTTCTCCTTTGTGATGTTGCTCAAGGTGAAGAAGACGCTGGGGTCAAGTGTTTACAGGGACCAGCCGGTGAGATTGATCACCGGTTAAGTCCCCTCAGAGGATGGAGGGGGAGTGATTATATCAGACTCTCTTTCCCTGCCTGCAAGCATCTGGCTATTGTGTGCCCTGAAGACAAGCCGAGACTTGCCTCTCTTCCTTAAAATGAGTTGAAACAACAGTCCTGCGATGAAAATGTGGCTGCGATGGGCAATGTGAGGGTCTGAAATTAAGATGGAATATTCCTCATTTGTCCTATCATTTTGCTGGTGGCTAAACCTCAGGTAACCAGAGTCTGCCTCTCTGAGCCGGATTCAGCTGTTAAACTGGGTAACTTCACCATCATTTGGAAAGGTTTGGTTTAAACACTGGAGATAATCATCTCTGCAGGGGAAGCTGCCTCAACTTTTAAATGTCAGGTTCCTCATTTAGTCAGGACTCGATTTCTTTCTCTCTCGCTCTCCCTAGCCACTCTCAGGTGCTCGGACGCAGATAATGCGTCGGCAGACGCGGCTGGGGGAGTGCAGCTGGGACGTTCAGGTGGCCGCGGAGAAGACGCCTTTCTGCCACCTGAACGTGCTGGCTGAAGGAGAGCCGCATCGGAGCGAATGCCGT
Source organism: Narcine bancroftii (assembly GCF_036971445.1). NCBI lineage: Eukaryota > Metazoa > Chordata > Chondrichthyes > Torpediniformes > Narcinidae > Narcine > Narcine bancroftii. The sequence continues at coordinate 78,588,952 of NC_091481.1, forward strand.
CTCCTGTGGACTGTGGCCGTAGTCACTGTTGCGTTCCCCTCCCCTCTCCAAGCCCTATATCTCTTTTGAGATCTCTTCAGACCTTTAATTTTGATCTTACTTATGTCAGCATTTAATTGTCCCAACTTTGGCAGCCCTGCCTTCAGCTGTCAAGGTTCTGAGTTTTGGAAGCAATGTACTATTTTTTTACCGAGTTTTTGGTCATGTAATCTAATGCTCTAAAGTAGTTTAAAAAAAACTGAATAAACGCTTTGCAACGTTAAAGTCACTAACTAAACATAAGGCGCTGTTGTTAAATTGTTACCTACCTGATGTTGAGAGAAACAATATTTAATAGGATATTAAATCTTAAATTAAATATCTTAGAAGGATTGTGTCTTGGGCTGCATTCACAATATTGCATTCAGGTGCAACAGGGGATTCTCCGAGCCAAAGAGGAGGGTTAGGTAAGTGCTCCTCCTGGCTGGGTTCTCCACTTTCAGGTGGCCACCCAGCAACCGCATTGGGGTAGAATAAGGCAGCTTTACAGTCGGGTATTCTGGCCTGTCTCTCTCTCTCTCTCTGTCTCCTTTTACCTCTGTCCCCTTTCACAGAGCCAAAATCAATTCTCACCTTTCTTCTTTTCATATCCAACGAACACTTTTTTGTTCTGTTGGTCCGGACTCCTCCCCCCCAGCCCCTTTCTTCCCCCTTTCTCTCCCCACCCTTTAATTCAGATGCCTGGGTTATTTTTTCCACCCGTACCTCGAAGAAGGGCTCAGCCCCCAGACGTCGGCAACACAGTACCCGGAATCAGATTCTCCGATAACCTCGCCCATCTCAAATTTTGGATCAATGAGGATATCCGAAACAAATCAGAAATCCTCACTGATCCAAAATTTTTTCCGGAACTGGACTGACCGGGGACCTCGGGCAGGAATGGAACCTTGGGCCCCCGGGCGGGAGTGGGGACCTCGGGCTCCCAGCATGAGCAGCCCTTTGGTGGGGAGGTGTCAGTGATCGGCGGTGGCTAGCATTTTGTTTTTGGTGAGAATTAAACATTGTTTTAAGATCAAAAAATCTTCCTTCATTGTCTGTTGTTGTTTAAACGCAGTTAGAAATGATTTGCTGTTGCTACTGGGCTGTTTTTAAAAAAAAAATGACCAGTTCTCCGAAAACACCATTTATCCGACGTAGCCCTGGTCCCAACCATTTCGGATAATCACAGTTGCACTGTATATCTTTACCTCCTGTGGACGCTGCGAGACCGGCTGAATTCCTCCAGCATTTCTGTGTGTTGACTTCAATTGCAGCATCTGCGGACGTTTGTGTTTCACCCCGAGGGCCATTTACTCCTCTGCTTCACTGCTTCAAAGAAGATCTGTGCGTGTATTGTACCACAAATGCAGTGAAACTGTGAATTTAATTTTAATTTAGCACGGTAACAGGCCTTTTCGGCCCAAGAAGCCTGGTTGGACACATCAGTTGATTCCAAGCGAATGTGAGACATTGGGATGTTTCACCAAAGATTTGGTCCAAATGGTTGTTCCCTCCATTGGGGAATTTCTCCAAAGATTTTTACTTTATAGTTTTTATCCCTGCCTTAGAAGCAACTGAGTGAAGGTTGTTTGGGAACAGAGGAGTTGCGTTAAGATGAATGGCTGAGTTTGTTGGACATGTTATCACTGGAGAGTAGAGGAATGAGAGGTGATCTCACAGAAATACACGAGATTCTGAGAGGATTTGAAGGGTTGGATCTGAGTGGATGCAGAGCAAAATTTACATTTCAAAAGAAGGGGGTCGGCTTTCTAGGAGAGAAATGAGGAGGGAAAACTTTCGTCTCCAAGGGTAGTGAATCTTTGGAATTCTCGGCCTGGCGAGCCGAAGGTGGAGTCATTAACGTCTTCAGGGGCAAGATAAACAGATGCTTTTGGGGGAGTCAAGGGTTCTGGGGAACAGGAAGTGGAGAGACTGCAGAGACAAAGTTGTGGAGGAACTCAGTAGATCAGGTGACATCCATGAAAGGCAGGGGACAGTGAACCTACTGCCCGACCCGCTGGGTGCCCCCTGCATTTTTGTGTGGGGCTGCAGGAAGAGGAATTGCCAAGACCAGACCAGCTGCGATACATTGAATGGCTGGGCAGACTCAAGGGACATCCCGCTCCTGTTTCTTATCCACTCGGATCTGGTTGTTGGTACTGTCTCCCACTTCTCATTCCCCTCTCTGACAGGCAGCATTGGGGGGCAGGGAAAATGGGAGGGCAGATGGGGAGGAATGGGAGGACTGGTGGGAGGTGGAGGAAATGATGTGACTGGTGGGGGGGGAGGGGGAAGGGAGGTCGAAGGGGAGGGGAATGGGAGAACGTGGGGAGGGGAGTGGGAGGTCTAGTGGGGGCGGGAATGGGAAGTTGGGAGGTGAATGGGAGGACTGGTGGGGGAGGGGGAAATGGTGCGACAGGTGAGAGGGAAGGGGAATGGGAGAACGTGGGGAGGGGAGTGGGAAGACGAGTGGGAATGGGAAGGGGAATGGGAGGATTGGTGTGGATGGGGAAAGGCAGTACGTGGGGGAGTGGAATGGGAGGACTGGAGGGGCTGGGAATGCCAGGTTGGGGGTGGAGAATAGCAGGACGTGGTAGAGGGGAATGGTGGGACTGTGATGGTGGAGGTGAGGAGGGGAAAGGTGGGAGCCTGATCGCTGACTCCCTTGTTCCCTCCCTGCGGGAGTCAACCCTCACTACTGTCTGAGGAAAGGCTGTCATCTGCTTGAGGCCCCTGGAACTCCAGGGGATCAGAAACCCTGGGTCAAATGCTTCTTGTACAGTAAAAATCCAGAACTCTGGAAAACCCAAGAATCCAGACTTCTTGAAAACTTTCGTGTTTTGCACGTGTAAGTGCCTCAGACGCACAGCGGCAACAAGCGACCACGCGGAATTTGCGGAAATGTAAGATATTTTTGCACTTTGTATTTTACATGAAAATGTTTCGTTAATAAACTATCAAATTTTGGCTCTGTGAATGGGAAAGGGAAAAGGTGAGAGAGAACTTGGGGACAGGGGGAAGAAAATGGGAGGGGAGAGTTTTAACAGACATCAGAGAGGTCGATGTTAATGCCATCTGGTTGAAGGGGGACCAGATAGAAGATGAGGTATTGTTCCTCCAATTTGCAGGAGGTCTCAGTCTGGCAATGCATGAGAACAGACATATTGGCAAGGGAATGGGGTGGGGAATTGAAAGGAGTGGCCACTGGGAGATCCACACTATTGCGGCAGACAGAGCCGAGGTGCTCAACAAAATGAACTCCCAGTCTGCGTCCAGTCTCTCCGATGTAGAGGAGACCACAGCTGGAGCACCGGATGCAGTAGATGGCCCCTGGAGATTCACAAGTGGCTTCACTTGGAAGGACCGTTTGATGCCTGAAATGGTGGTGAGGGAGGAGGTGAAGCATCTCTTAGCGGTCTCAAGAGTAGGTCCCAAGGGGTGGATTGGTGGGAAGGGAGGAGCGGATGAGGGAGTCACGGAGGGAGCAGTCCCTGCGAAAGGCGGAGAGGGGAATATGTGTCTGGTGGTGGGATCACATAGTAGGTGGCAGAAATGGTGGAGGGGGGGATATGTTGGTCACGGAGGGTGCCCGGTGAGGACAGGGAGAATCCTGTCCAGTTGCACAAGGGGCAGAGGGGGCCAGGGCTGATGTGCGGGTCATGAAAGATATGCAGGTGAGTGCTGAGTTAGTGCATAACCCCTGTGATGCAACAGGGAGTTCACTTCATGGGGTGTGAAATGTCATGGACTTTTTGCACTTAAATATGCTGTAGATAAGTAAATATTTTCTGTTGTTAACACTAATGAGTATGCTGCAGGCATTACATTTATAAGGGTTTCTAAAGAATTTATCGTTTATGGTTTTCTAGACTGCAGTGTCGGGAAAATCGCAGAAAAAAATTAACATAATTACTGCCCGTATGGTCATTTACACTGGGCGCCTTTTTAGACTGCAAGGTCCCTGAGTGCAACAGTTCCGAGGGGTTGAACGTGAATGACCGTCAACGAATTTTTCCGGCACGATTTACACTGCAAGCCTCCTCCGAAAAGATTATAGGATGAATCACGGGGCAGGAATTGACTCAAAATTCCTGCCCATTCCTTTATAGACAGCCCGGGTAGTGTTAAAATTCCTCGATTGTGCCTGCAATTTAAAAATCATAAATGGGATGAAGGGAAGGAAAGGATTTTGCCCTCTGGGTCTTCAGAACCAGATGTCAATGCTGGATGGACAAGAATAGACTTAGTGTTTAGCCGGTTGCTGAAGCGAGAAATGAAGTTGTTTGTTTTGTGTGTAAAGGGGGAGGAGAACTGGCTTTGGTTTCACAACAGAGCAGGTTGATGATCACAGGCCAGGCTGGCAAGAGAGGGTCCTCCTCCCTGGCCACTGTCCCAGGGAGTTCTGAGACAGGATGCACTCTGTGATACCAAGCTGTGATGACCAATGCTGGTATTTGTCAACAGGATATCAAAGAACTGTTTCCACAGATGGAGGGGAAGTCTGCAGGCTGACGAGCAAATGGGTTATGAACTGAGTGGATAAATAGGACATTAGATGTGACAGGGATACATGAAATGGCACCCAGGCCTTTTTCAGCTTCTAACCTGTCGGGTTAAGCAGTATAGAGCAAAGATAAAGATACATAACCAACGTTTCATGCTAAAGCCCTTTATCAAAGTATCAGTAAAATGTAGACAGGCTCCCGATAGTGGTGGATTAACAACTACCTGGGCCCCTAGGCTGATCTTCTGTAAGGCCCCTCCCCCCTGACCTCATCCCCCTGCCCCACCCTACATTGAATAGAATAAAGTTATGTTTAATAACATATTAGGGTTCTCCAAATTGGTCGATATTGATCCTTTGGGGTCAATAGGACTATCCAAGGGGTCAGAAAATGCCGGGGGAGGGGGTGTCGATTGACTTTTTGGGGTCGAATGAATTGTAGAGCCCGAGGTCCCCACTCCAGCCCGGGAGCCTGAGGACCTCGCTCCTGCTAGGGCCCTCTCCCTTCCGGGCCCCTAGGCCTTAAGCCGACTCAGCCTAAAGGTTAATCCGCCATTGACTCCCAAATGAAATGGACGAGAGAGGGTTTTGGGGGGAGGAGCAAGGGGCCAACAGGTGGATGAGGGAGGGAGGGTACAGCAGCAAATGGGGGCTCTGTGAATGGAGAGGGAAGGGGGTGGAGGAAAGGAGACAGAGGGATGGGGAAGAGAGGGAGAATGGGGAGTGGGTTAGCAGAAACCAGAGAAGTCAATGTTTAGTGCCATCCGGTTGGAGAGGGGCCAGACTCAAAATTAGGTGTTGGTCCTCCAACTTATGGGAGAACAACGTTGGAAAAACTCAACAGTGCACTTTATGTAGCAAAGATAAAGATACATAACCAATGTTTTGGGCCTGAACCCTTCATCAAGGGTATCAGCAAAATGTCGGCAGGCGCTCAAACAAAATGGTTTTACTCCTCTTTTACTCATTGACAAAGTACTTGCATTTCTGTACAGTAAAATCCCCAGAATCTGGCACCTACGGGGATCACGGATGCCAGATATGTGAATTTTCTGGTTACCTAAGAAACACAATTGCATTAAGAATAAATAGTTTAAAAGGTAGTGTACAATATAGAGTAATTTGAAAGACAAATCAGTGTTGTAGTCCTTAATTATGTAAAGTTCACTTTAATCAGATAATTCGTGTAACTTTTTAAATTTAAATTTGGGTTGCTAGGGCTGTAACAACGTTGCCATAATCGTGCCTCCATCATAATTAACCCCCCACCCCCAAGTTTACAGACAAAGCCTCACTAATATACCTTATACTAATAAAGATAAAGATTCTTACCAGGCAGGGACAGGGAGTCACCATGGGAGAGTTGCCCCCAGTGGCGGGCGGTCTCGGCCAGCTCTTCATCCCGGGCGCTGCCATTTTATTCAAACACGACTTTATTGGAACCTGCTGCGGGCGGCGGGGGTGTGTGACCGGGGCGCTCCGCTGGCTGAACGTTCACCAAGGGGTTGCTGCGGAGAATGTTTTAAATGTTTATTGCTGATTTTGAGGTTGACTAAGTATCGAACTGCGTTTTTTAAGGTTGGCGGGCGGCGGTAGCGAGGAAACGTACAGCCAAAACTTGGAAAAGTGAGATTGATTTGGGTTAGCAGAGGTGGTGTCTGGAATTGAGGTCATGTACTCCTTTGGAAAAAAAATAGCGTATAATTTACGTGATAATTTTTTTCTCTGAAGTATGGAGCCCCTACTTGGACCGTATGGGTTTAAAATGTTGAATTCCCTAAAGCTCGTCGTGGTCGGGTTTTATTGATCCATGGTGCTTTACTGTATTTTTGATGTCAAATCTCCATTATCTTTTATCCTTTGGGGTTTTGGGGTTGGATGTGGAGGGGAGAGGAGGGTTATACATTGCACATTTAAAATTTTAAATGAAGTGTTAAAAAACACTTATTTATTCATATTTATTCTAAATGCATTTATTTCCTCAATGTTTTTTGCCTGTTGCTTGAATTCCGGGGATTTTACTGAAGACGTGGAGAACACTTTACAGTCCTTGATACATTTTTGACGCCTTGTTACTGCATTACGCCCCCCCCCCCCCCCCCCACCAGTTTGTGTACAGCCACTCCCACAAACAGATAATCTGATCCAGGTATTGTCTGAAGGGTCAACAGTGGCCAGATCATTTGGCTTGGCTGCCGCTTCTGTGTCCACCTGTCATTACACTGCAGATGGATTACCAGCCCGGGTTATAGATTCAGGTCTCTGCTGCTGGGACGGAGTGTGGCATCAGAAACAGAATTTATCCTGATCATGTCGTGAAATCCATTGTTTGTAGCAGCAATTGTACATAAACCACCTTACCAAATAAATAAAAGTAATGTAAGAAAACGTTAAAGTGGAGCATTATCCGTGGTTCATTGTCCATTCAGGAATCTGATGGCAGAGGGGAAGAAGCTGTCCTTGTGCCGTTTTCAGGCTCCTGTACCATTTTCCCCGATGGTAGCAGTGTGAAGAGGGCATGGCCTGGGTGGTGGGGGTCCTTGAGGATAGAAGCTGCTTTCTTAAGACACTGCCTCATGTCGACGTCCTCGATGGAGTGGAGTCTGGGGCCTGTGATGTCGCAGGTCAAGTTAACTGCCCTCTGGAGTTTATTCCTGTCCTGAGCATTGGCACCTCCAAACCAGATAGTGATGCCACCAGCCAGAATGCTCTCCACTGTCCACCTGTAGAAGTTTTCGAGAGTCTTCGGTGGCATTCCGAAGCTCCTAGGACAAAGTGTAGCCGCTGGCGGACCTTCTTCATGATTGCATCGACAAGGAGGCTCCGGAACAGATCCTTGGCGATGTTGACAGCCAGGAATTTGAAGCTCTTGGCCTTGAGCGTGGCGGGCCTGTGGGCCGTGTGGTTGCTCAGTGCGTGTGGGTTGGACTGGGCTGGTGCTGCTCTGACACCATGTTCTGATTTTCTTCCCCCCAGGCGAGACCCAGCAGATTCCGTCAGTCATGTTGGATGCGGGCATGAATTTATCGTTTGTAGCTCCAGACAACAACCACAACCAGCAATCAGGGAATGAGGATATGATCATCCGACAGATTGGAATCCAACTCCGCCTGATGGGTGACCAGCTACACACCTCACATATGGAAAGGGTGAGTCTCATCATTATTTAGAGAGATCTCCTGTAATATCCTATCTCATTGTTCACTTTCAAGTTGGTGGTGTGACAGAAAGCTGTTCACTTGCCTGGGAGAGAGCAGGCCCTCACCACCCCCCCACACCACCACAGTCCTTCCAAGTGAAATCTGCAGGAGTCGTCCGGTGCTCCCGCTGTGTCCTCTACATCGGAGAGACTGGACCTCGGCTTTGTTCGCTGCCACAGCGGGGATCTCCCATTCTCCGCCCCATTCCCCTTCCCAACGTGTCTGCCCAAGGTCTTGCGCACTGCCAGACTGAGACTACCTGCAAATTTGAGGAACAACACCTTATCTTCCGACTTGGTACCCTCCAACTGGATGGCATTAACATTGACCTCTCTGGTTTCCATTAAACTGCGTTCTCCCCCTTCTTCCCCATCACCTTCCTCTGTACCCCTCTGTACTCCTCTGTAAGGGGCAGGGGGCAAAACTTTAGGAGTAATATGAGAGGATGGTTCTTCACTCAGAGAGTGGCAGCAGAGTGGAATGACCTTCCAGAAGAGGTGGTTGGGGCAGGGTCAATTCTGATATTTTAGAGGAGGTTGGTTGAGTACATGGATGTTAGGGGGTTGGAGGCTTAAGGGCAAGGGAGTGGGTATGCGGAGCTAGTGGAGTTAATGTAAATCAGTGCGGACTAGAAGGGCCGATATGGCCTGTTTCCGTACTGTAAATTGTTATATGGTTAATTAAACTCTAACTGAGTATTTTGTGAAGTGTTGGGCAGCATGGTTAATGCAACGCTGTTGCAGAGCCAACGATCAGGGTTCAAATCCTGCACTGCCTGTAAGGAGATTATACGTTCTCCCCATTTTCCTCCGGGGCCTCTGGCTTCCTTCCACCCTTCAAAACCTACAGGGGTTGAGGTTGAAAGTAAAACACGAAAGTCTACAGACACCGTGGTCGAAGTAAAAGCACAACACTGGACGCGTAATTGGGTGGCATGGGCTCAGAAGGGCCTGCTGGATGCCTAAAATTGTATATTTTTAAAAAGTAATCAATTTCTGTGGTAGTTTAACCTGAGGATCTGTTTACTCTGTGTCTGGTTTTGGTTGAGAGTCCCTGGTATGAGAGTGGAGGGGAGGGGGGGGAAGGGGGGTGGGGGGGGAGAGAGGAAGGCGGAGAGTCATCAGAGGTGAGGAGGCTGTCTGCCCAGTCCTGTGCTGAGAACCCTCCTGTCCATGCTTTGATGCACACAGATAACAAGGTGTTTATTCTGATGGGCCCAGTACTTCTGCTTCCAGCCCTCAGACGCCACACAGTGTAAACAATGAGTCAGCTTCTCTCGCTAGAGTTGGTCAAGGGGAATGCAGCAATCATCAAAACCGACATCCCAAGGAGGTTCACAACTGGATGACCAAACAGAACTTTGCTCTAAGTTTCACAAAGGGCTATAAAGCAGGTGGATGATGAGGTGCAGGTGCTCCCCTACTTACGATGTTCTGACGTACGATTTTTCAAAGTTGCCTCCGTACTTTCAGTTTGGAATTCTGATCTGTTCCTGCACTTGCGATGCTGGGCGACGGCAGCGTTGTGCGAGGGTATTGCCCGGCATACTCTCCAGCAAGGCTGACTGAACCACGCTCGGAGTCTCTGTAGCGGCCCCGCCAGTGAAGCACCCTGTAATCAACACCCCCCCCCCTCTGTGTCTACAAAACGCCCACGTTGGCCTCCTGCTTCTGGTGAGGAAAAAAAAGAGGAGAGCAATTTCTCTGGAGACAAACTGCAGGATACTTGCTCAGCCTGTAAGCTGCAAGCTGCTGTTGGCTGTAGCACATGAGTTAAGACTTCCGCTGTCGACGGTTTCGACCATCTTAAAGGGTAAAAGGCGAATTAGTTATGCAGTGAAATCCTCAGCACTGGTGAATTCCACGGTCATCACTCAGCCCCAATGCCTTCAACGAGCATCGATGACGCGGTGTGTTCTACGAAGTGTTCTCGAGCATCATCAGGAGAGAGTGAAATTTGATGACCCTGTTGCTTTAGTGTCCCCACCATCCAACAATTAATTTTAGTTCAATGCTTCAAACATTGTGCTTTCAGCTGTGTACGTTAATGATTTTTTTCCAGTGTGGAATAAAGATACTCAAAACTTAATTATAAAAAATGATAGGTGTGGTATTCTTTTTTGAATTATGATTTTTTTTTCTGACTTATAATGGGGTTGCTGGAACGTCACCCCATCATAAGTTGAGGAGCACCTGTAGCCGCATGGTGAAAGGGTGAGGGAGACAAAGGTTTAAACCCTTTGAATTCCAGAAGGAGACAAAAGTTTAAACCTTTTGAATTCCAGACATCACAAATGGAGGGGAGGAGGGATGTCGAGGTCCTTGGGTCTGGACGAGATTTTAGAGATGGAGAAGGCTAGGTCATGGATGGATGTAAACAAACTTTTTGACATAAATATTGACATTTCAGGAAGTTTGGAGCTGTCCAAAATACGATGTAGGTAACGTCCAGCCTGACCACGTGATTGACCACTTGCCTAGGGTTGATTGACAGCACCAAGGGATAAACAATTCTGTCCAACTTCATGCCATCTGAGTGGCAAACTTTGGAAAAAAAACTAGCAAAAACTAAAACCAAGTTGTGCTACTTTGGGATTTGGTTTCGGATTAAAGAAAATTGTTGGGTAGTGACTCTTTTATGTTTATGAAAACACATATATAGCTCTTGGTGAGTCAATTTCTCGCGTTCTCCTCCCTTAAAGTTCTCACTCGCCCTATAACCGCTAGCATAGGCCACTAGACTCAAGGAAACCTAGCCTGCCCTTCAGCTGGGAGGGGCTGTTCTGCCGAGCTGTCAGAATGCTTCCTTGGTCAGTGGCAACTTGGAATTTGGAGGCCATTGGCTCAACGGGTGTTGTGGTAATCCACTCACTCTGCCTACCCCTCTCCCCCCAACCCTTCCCAGTTGTACTGGCTAGGAATAAAAATGGTACAGCTACTGATGAAGCATGAGGGAGGGTAGTCCTCAATGTTGACCTTACCCTTTGGAGGAATAAATGACGAAGATACTGTAAAAAGCTGGTGAGAGAATTAATTTTTTTTAAAACTAAAATTTAGACAGGGAGGATGGTAACAGGCCCTTTTGCCCCACGAGCTCGTGTCACCCAATTGCACCCGTTTTTTTTTGGAAGGTTGGGGGGGGGGGGAACCCACGCAGACACGGAGGGAACGTACAAACTCCTTACAAGCCGCTTTCAGGTGGCCAGAATACCCGACTGTAAAGCCACCTATTCTACCCCAATGCGGCTGTCACGTTGCCACCTGAAAGTGGAGAACCCGGCCAGGTGGAGCACTTACCTAACTCTCCTCCTGTAGGTAATAATTTCCGGCTCGGAGAATCCCCCGTTGCGCCTGAAAGCAGCAGTGGGACTATGGCCACAGTCCACAGGAGTCAGCGTTCACTCGGACGCAGCACGGGATCTGAGTCACTGGCGCTGTAACATAACTGTTATACTAACCGTCCCAAGCCAGTTGATATTTCACATTCTTCCTCTGTCCATCAGTCTTTGAGATTTCACTCACCTTGACAGCTCCGATTCCCTTCCTCTTGACATCTTAACACACCTGTTCACCAACTCTGATAAAGGGACTTCAACCCTAAATATCAACTCTGTTCCATCAAACCATGAACATTACAGCACAAACACAGGCCCTTTGGCCCTTCTAGTTCATGCCAAACTATTATTCTTTCTAGTTCCATTGGCCTGTACCCAATCCATTGCCCTCCATATCTCTCTCATCCATGTACCTGTCCAAATGCTTCTTGAATATTAAAACTGAGCCCCCATTCACCACTTCTGCTGGCAGCTCGTTCCACATTCCCACCGCTCTCTGTATGAAAAAGTTTCCCCTAAACTTTTGCCCTTTCACCCTTAACCCTAGTCCTCTGGTTTGTATCTCACCTGCCCTCAGTGGAAAAAGCCTACCTACATTTACTCCGTCTATCCCCTCATAATTTTAAATACCTCTATCAAATCCCCCCTCATTCTTTTACACTCCAGGGAATAAAGTCCTAACCTGTTTAACCTTTCCCTGTAACTCAGTTCCTGAAGTTTGTGGGCAACATTCTAGTAAATCTTCTCTGCCCTCTTTCAATCTTATTGATATATTTCCTGCAGTCAGGTGACCAAAACTGCAAATATTTCTCCAAATTTGGCCTCAACAGTCACTTATACAACTTTACCATAACATCCCAACTCCTATCCTCGGTAATTTGATATATGAAGGTCACACTTTCAGAGAAAGTATGTACCTGTATTCGCAAATCCTTCTGTTTTTTACCACACACCTCTCCCCTTTGATGTGGGTGGAAACTGGAGAAGCCTGGAGAAAAAGCAGCATAGTTGGCGTCGCGGTCAGCGCAACACTGTTACAGCACCAGCGATTGGGACTGGGGTTCAAATCCCGCGCTGTCTGTAAGGAGTTTGTATGTTCTCCCCGTGTTTGTGTGGGTTTCCTCTGGTTTCCTGCCACCCTTCAAAATGTATGGAGGTTGTAGGTTAATTTGGTATAAATGGATAGAAAGGGTATGGAGGGTGATGGACTGGGTGCGGGTCAGTGGATCTAGGCAGAAAAATAATTTGGCACAGACTAGAAGGGCTGAAGGGCCTATTTCTGTGCTGTAATGTTCTATGCATAAAAGATTATGTGGGGCTTAGAAAGGTGGACAACCAGCACCTTTTTGTTGGGGGACCAGAGGTGAGTGGAGGAAAGTTCAGGGGTGATATGTTAGAGGTAAGTGTGTTTTAAAACTCAGTGGTGGGCACCTGGAATGCAGGGCTGGGGGTGGCGATGGAGGGAGGAACAACGGGGGCTTTCGACATACTCTTAGATAGGCACACCTGTCTTAGATCAGTAAGATAGGTAGAGGGATATGGGTATGAGATAGGGAAAGATTAGATTGTTGTGGAGTACACAGGTTAGCACAACATTGTGGGCTGAAGGGCCTGTACTGTAATATTCTGTTCTCTCTGCTTTCAATTAAGCAAATCTTCGATTTTAATTTCTTATTCTGAAATCCTTCCACAGGCTCTGTGCTCCTCATCCCCGCAGTCTCCTCCAGCCTTACCCCCTTCTCCCTGATCGCCGGGTCTCTCCGACGGGAGCCTGGGCCCCATTCTCTGTAGCTACCTCCCCTGAACCTGTCTGGAGCTTCTGTTTTCAGATGTCTCTCCTTTCATGGGCCAAAATGGTTTTGCTGTCGCTTCCATGAAACTCTTTAGAATGTTTCACAGTGCCTTGGATGGTAAATGAGCGTGTTGTTGTTCGGGTTGCTGTATGAATGCAGATTGTTGATGTTGAAGGAAATGTTCGATCTCACGTTCTCTCTCTATATATTTCCCCCCTCTCTCTCTCTCTCTCTATTTCCCCTATCTCTCAGTCTCCTTGCGTCCATCTCTCTCTCTCTCTCTCTCTCTCTCTCTCTCTCTCTCTCGTTTTCTCTCTCTCTCTCTTTCTCATTTTCTCTCTTTCTCCCCTCCCACACAGCCTTTGCTCAGCAAGACAGTTGCAGGAGCTCTACTCTGTTCGGGGCTCTTTGTCACAACTCAGTATATATATGCTGCGCTATTTTTAGTGACTGACTCACTGGGCAGCTGACTTGCACGTCTCGTGATCTCTCTCCACTTGTCTGTCTCCGTCCCTGGGCCCAATCGAACGCGGGCTCCTGCTCATAAACACACCACCTGTCTTTGCCAGAATCAGGCTGCTGGAGACTGCGGTCAGGGATCCGCACATCCTGCATCCACCCACGTTGAGCTAGGGCCATGAGAGGCACTGCCACTGAGTTGGGTGGAGGTGGGTGGGGAAAGGGAGCAGGAGACGCGAGGTCAGGTTTTAAAGGTGCTCGGGCAGTCTCTTCTGTTTGATCGGGCCCCTTGGGCCAAGAGTGACACAAGGGAATGGAATGCCACTCTCTTCCTTCTTTCCTCTGGTCCTCTCTCTTTCTCTGTCTCCTTTCACAGAGCCAAAATCAATCTGCCACAACAGTATGGATCTCCCAGTGGCCACCGATTTCCATTCCCCATCCCATTCCCTTGCCCACGTGTCTGACCCTGGTGTCATGCACTGCCTCAAATTGGTGGGACAATGTCTCATCTTCCATCTGGGCACCCTCTGACCAGATGGCATTAACATTGACTCCTCCGGTTTCCGTTAACCCTCCCCCACCCATCTTCCCCCTTCCTTTCCCCCAGCTCCCCCCCCCCTTTCCTTCCGACTCCTTTCACAGAGCCAAAATCAATTCTCACCATCCCTCTTATCAAATCCAATTAACATCTTTTATCTATTGGTCCTTGACTCCTCCCCCTCCCTTTTCTCTCCCTGCCCCCCCCCCCCGTCTTTAATTCGTTTCCCTGCCAGCTTTTTGCTTTTACCCTGAAGAAAGGCTCAGGCCTGAAACGTCAGTGATACATCTTTACCTGCGAGACCTGCTGAGTTCTTCCGATATTTCTATCCAATCACAGCGCCTGTCGACTTTCCTGCAAGCTGACCCTGTGGACCAGGGATTCGAGTGTCGGAGATCTGGGCTGGCACTTCCAGTGTAGAGCTGAGGGAATTAGATGAGATAGTCTTGGATGGTTGAAAGAAGAGCAGAGTTCTCCCCAGTGTCTTGGCACAATTATTAATCTCCCACGAAAACAGATGTTGCCTTGTCTGCGAGATCTTGCTGTGTCTACATTGACAATTGCATTCCCAAAGAGCAATGGTTGTCATGCAAGGGTTAAGTTACTGAATGACTAACCCAGAGGGCTAGACTGAGAATGCAGAGATACAAGTTCATGGCAGCTGTGGAATTTAAATTTAGATAATAATTTGAAGAACGATTCTTGGTAATGGTGACCACAAAACAACTGGATTGTTGTAAAAACTGATGCTGTTCAAGGAAGGCAAATCTGTCCTCATTTTCTTTGACCAGTTCATGATTCTCCCTGTGGTTTAATCGGCCTAATAGGTCCTTTGGGTCAAGGAGATGGTTCACCACCACCACCTTGGTGAGAATGTAAGTTTTAAAATAAAATAGCAGAGAACATTCTGTGGAATTTTTTGCAAGGTTCAGCATTGAGGAAAGGTGAGTATTGAAGGAACTTCACCCTCTAACCAAATGGCATTAACTCGTAAATATCCTGCTTCCCTTGGCTGGTTGATGAATCGTCCAGTTTGTGCCGAGCCTTGAGTTGAGCCGAGATGCTCTTGCTCTCGAGCAGCTGTTGGGCAGCACGGTTAATGCAACAGGGCCAGCGACCCAGGTTCGAACCTGGCGCTGTCTATAAGAAGTTCTCCCCGTGTCTGCGTCGGGTGCTCCGGTTTCTTCCCACTGTTCATAATGTACCGGGGTGTAGGTTAATGGGGTGTAAATGGGAAGAACGGGCTCATGGGCCGGAAGGACCTGTTACCATGCTGTATGTCTAAATTTAAAATCTCTGTTCTAAGCAGACGCCCTTCAATCCTGAAGCTTTTTTTTTAAAAGTAATTTTAAAATGTAGACATACAGCACAGTGACAAGCCATTTTGGTCCACGAATCCGTACCGCCCAGTGTCCACCCCATTTTGAATGGTGGATCGAAGGAAACTGGAGACCACTGGGGAAAACTCACACAGACACAGGGAGAACGTACAAACTCCTTACAGACAGCGCGGGATTCAAACCCAATCGCTGGCACTGTAAGGCTAACCACTGCGCCTCTTGCCCTAGGTTCATCTACCCTAGACGTTAATTCTGTTTCTAGAAATACTACCTGGCTGCCTTAGGATTTCCAGGTTTTCCTGATTTTATTTTAGATTTCCAGCCTCTGCAGTTTATTTGATTTTCAATGTTCATAATATGCTCTGGGGAGCCACCTGGTGGCTATAGCCTGTACATAGACCCTTGTGGCCCATAATGTGCTCCCCTACATTAATTAACCTACTCAACAATCCAAACCTTCCCTACCTCATAACCCTCTACTTTCAATACATCCACCTGCCAGTTTAAAAGTCTCTTAAATATCCCAGCTTCCACCACCACCCCTGGCAATGCATTCCAGCTATGCACTACGTTTAAAAAAAAATCCCTGAAATCTCCCCTAAACGTTCCTCCCCTCACCTTTACATAGGTGCCGTGTTTGCCTCTGTGGTCCTGGGGAAAAATGTGCTGGCTGCCCATCTCTTCCTCACATAAATCTTGTAGACCTCTATCAAGTCAGCTCTCATCCTGGGTGGCAGTGTGAAGTGTGAGGAGGATGTCAGGAAATTGCAGAGGAACTCGGACAGGTTGGGGGGAGTGGGCCGAGGAATAGAAGATGAAGTTCAATGTGAGGTTATCCATTTTGGAGGCAGTAATAGGAGAGCAGAGTATTATTTAAATGGAGTCAAGCTAGGGAGTGGGGTTGTACAAAGGGATCTGGGTGGACTCGTACACCAGTCACTAAAAGCTAGCATGCAGGTTCAGCCAGCTGTGAAGAGGGCTAATGGCATGTTGGCTTTCATAAAGAGAGGATTGGAGTATAGGAGTAGAGAAGCCCTCCTGCAGTTGTTCAGGGCCCTGGTGAGACCTCACCTGGAATATTGCATCCAGTTCTGGTCCCCAAATTTGAGGAAGGACATACTCGCTGTAGAGGGAGTGCAGTGCAGATTTATGAGGTTGGTTCCCGGGATGGCAGGATTGACATACGCTGAAAGGTTAGGGCTTATATGCCATGGAGTTTAGAAGGATGAGGGGAGACATGATTGAGGTGTATAAGATTATCATGGGGCTAGACGGTGAATTCAGATTACATGTTCCCAATGTTGGGAGAGACTAGGACTAGAGAGCCTAGTTTAAGAATACAGGGAAGGCCCTTTAGGACGGAGATGAGGAGAAATTTATTTTACCCAAAAAAGCGTGGATCTGTGGAATGCTTTGCCGCAGAGGGTGGTCGGGGCAGATTCTCTGGATATGTTGAAAAGGGAGTTAGGTAAGGCTCTTGTGGGCAGGGGAGTTAAGGGTTATGGGGTTAAGACAGGGATGGACACTGACAGAGAATGATCAGCCATGATCTGAAAAATGGCGGTGCCAATTGGCCAACTCCAGCACCTACAGTCTATTGTCTATCCTTCTTGCTCCAAAGAGAAAAGTCCCAGCTCTGCTATCCTTGCCTCATGGGACTTATTTTCCAATCCAGGCAACATCCAGGTAAATCTCCTCTGCCCCCTCTCCATGGCTTCTGTATCCTGCCTGTGATGAGGTGAGCAGTGTGGTCTCCCCAGAGATTTGTAGAGTTTCAATATTACTTCACGGCTTATCAACGAAGGCCAACATATCATTAACCTCCTCCTATCATTTTGTTGGGCTGCCCAGCCTGCACTGTATGCTGAGATTTCCTCTTTTTTGCTTATTCCTTGAAGAGGGGCTCAGGCCCTAATTGTCGGCGATACAGGAATACCCCGCTTTACGAAACTAGAGTATTCCTATGAAACCTTTTGTAACCTGAAATGGCGTAAAAATTGGAGGCTATTTTTGTAAATGCGAAAACCCTTTGAAATCCTTTTGTAAAAAGCGAATTTTCATTAATTCAAGCATTTGTAGAGTGGCGTATACCTGTGTCTATTTGTCTCCCATGGACGCTGAAAGACCAGCTGAGCTCCTCCAGCATTTCCATGTGTTTTTATTACATTAAGCATTGCGGCTTGGCGAGAGATTTGTTACGGATGAGCGTGCAACAGTTCTGTTGCTTAACCTTTCCCCTCTCTTTGTTGGCAGGTTGTGGCGTGGAATCGGAGGCACTGGCCCGTTTGGTACTGGACATTCCTCGATTTCTTCATGCACACCATGGCCATCTTCCGCATCCCTCGATGGCGATGAACTTCCAAGGACGGGGTGGGGTGGAGGGTGGGAGGGGAGGAAGGGTTAAGGAGCACCAGCTGGCTAATCCTTGAGGACAGTGCTGGCATTTATGTAAATTGCTCTTCTGGTACCTTGACACCGCTGGACGGACATGACAAGGGAAAGGGAGATGGGAAAGAATGTGGCCGGGATGTAGAATTATGTTGTTGGAGTGACCAGCATCTAGAGGTTGTTGAAACAGCAACCTCCACATTCTGTGGGAAGGGGACAGGTAGACTGAGCCAGCCTGTAGCAGCCTCTCCCCATCCTTCCTTGCTGTGAAATGCCCTTGAACACCAGGCAGTCTTTGTGTGGTGGAAAGCAAAGCAACCTGAGCTTGGAGCCAACTCAGGGCCCAGTTTCATCACTGCCTTTGAATTCAGGAGACTCCACGTGGAGCCGTGAACCGTCGGGGCTTTGGAGGAGATGAAAGGCCATACCTGGGGCTTTGGCGCTTTGCGGGTAGGGAATCATCAGGGCTGAGCCTCGCACTTGCCTCTTTGTACTGCTCCGCGGGGTCTCACCAGTCATAGCATGGCCAGAACCACTTTTCCAAAGGCGGGCGAAGCGGGCTCCTTTCATGGCTTCCTTGCGGGAGATGGTAACGTGGGCAACACATCTGAAGAGGATCCCTCACATCTTTGACCCGCGGTGGAATCCAGCGCTCTCAGGAATCGATTCCCCGTCTGGACGAGAATAACTTCCCCAGAGAAACAGAGTCCATCACGGTAAAAAGCCTTCTTGCCGCCTGACTCCCTTCTCCCTCTCTTGCCCCCCACCCACCCCAAAAATAACATTGGGTCTGAAGAAGAACCAAAACTGGAATGAGTGACGAGACGTGTTGAATTGACCACTGCTTTGGTGCTACCCCTCACGTCAGGGGTGTCTAATTAATTAGAGCTTTAGGAAAGGGCTGGGTAATGAAGGTCGCTGCATCCCACAGGGTAAGAGACAGATGCAAGTGACTTAGGGGGTCCTGAGCTCATGAATTTTGGCCATCTCTGTGCCTGCAGGGTTAAACTGGCCTCGTGATATTTTGAAACCCAGTTAAGACAAATGCTTTTTTATTAAATGAAAAGTAGGTTTTGATAATGTAGCATTGGTGAATCAGACCAGTGAAATCCAACTCAGGGATAAAACCTGGTGGGATCTATTCCTTTTTTTGTTCTGTGTCTGTGTATTTTTTTTGTCACATCTGAGAGAAAGCCATGTGTTTCATGTTTATTCTGTTTTAAACAGGCTGGTATTTATTTTCTGTGTGATTGTTCGGTTTGAGTCCTCTCTTAGTTTCAAGGCCAATTGAACAACTTTTGTTAAATTTCTTTTCTCTGAACTTTACCCAATGTGTTTAATCTTGGCCTACAGCTGTGGCAGATACACTGTGGCTTGACGATCTGCCCTACGGACAGCCCATGACGCTGTCCCCGTCGGCAGCTTCTAACCTGGCTCCTTCCACCGAGGTGACCACTGAAAACGGTGCGTTAACGAGTTGTCCCGCACAACTCCCACGGTTGAATCAATTTGAAAGCAGGCAGACCAGGGTTTGAACACGGGGATCTTTCCGATCTCTGCTATTCCTGAACACTAGCAGGGGCAGCCACCGACTGAGCCACTAGAGGAGGCAAACACTTGTTTTTGTTCACGAAGACAGTGCCCCTTTGAGGAGCAAATGGGTACGAGATTGTCCATGGAGAATTGCACGGGGCGGGGCAGGGGGGGGGTGGGGGGTGGGTCAGTACTGGATGGGAGGCGTTCAATCAGCTGGCTGCTTTGCGCCCAGCAAATTGGAAGTCAATCATTCTGCCCCGCCATCTGCGATACTTCCGTTCCCTAAATACTGAGTATCCCCCCACCTGCATCCCTGATAACTCCAGTTTTCTATAAGTTATTTAATCACACCCCTCCCCTCATGACACGGGGAAAAGGGGGTATTCCGGGGCATTGTACAGTAATATTTTGGACATAAATTACTTTGTTTTGTCGAACACACCTTAGATTTCCTTTTTTACTGTTGTTTCTGGAAGATTCATTTTTGTAAAATAATTTTCCAATAAAAGTTTGAACAAAGAGGACCACTGCTTGTGTGTTTGTGGGGATGAGCTAACACCAAGGAACTTTAGTAAGAACACAATGCGGGAGAAACTCAGCAGGTCAGACAGTGAACGTTATATATCAAAAGATAAAGATACATAACCAATGTTTCAGGATGGAGCCCTTCAATCAAGGTAACTATGCAAGGTTGCTATATAAAGAACATTCTCTGACCTGCTGAGTTTCTCCCACATTGTGTTTTTACTTCACTCACAGAGTCCGCAGACTTTGGTGTTTTGAACTTCTTACATCTCTGAACTTTATCCAGGTAGAACCATCATTTCCATTATCCAGGTAGACCCATCATTTCCGTTATCCAGGTAAACCCATTGTTTCCGTTATCCAGGTAGACCCATTGATTCTGATATCCAGGTAGACCCATCATTTCCATTATCCAGGTACCCATCATTTCCGTAATCCGGGTAGACCCATTGATTCCGACATCCAGGTAGACCCATTGTTTCCGATATCCAGGTAGACCCAATGATTCCGACATCCAGGTAGACCCATTGTTTCCGTTATCCAGGTAGACCCATTGATTCTGATATCCAGGTAGACCCATCATTTCCATTATCCAGGTACCCATTGTTTCCGTTATCCAGGTAGACCCATTGATTCTGATATCCAGGTAGACCCATCATTTCCGTTATCCAGGTACCCATCATTTCCGTTATCCAGGTAGACCCATTGATTCCGACATCCAGGTAGACCCATTGTTTCCGATATCCAGGTAGACCCAATGATTCCGACATCCAGGTAGATCCATTGTTTCCGTTATCCAGGTAGACCCATTGATTCTGATATCCAGGTAGACCCATCATTTCCGTTATCCAGGTACCCATCATTTCCATTATCCAGGTAGACACTTTGATTCCGATATCCAGGTAGACCCATTGATTCCGATATCCAGGTAGACCCATTGATTCCGACATCCACGTAGGCCCATTGTTTCCGTTATCCAGGTAGACTCATTGATTCTGATATCCAGGTAGACCCATTGTTTCCGATATCCAGGTAGACCCAATGATTCCGACATCCAGGTAGACCCATTGTTTCCGTTATCCAGGTAGATCCATTGATTCTGATATCCAGGTAGACCCATCATTTCCGTTATCCAGGTACCCATAATTTCCGTTATCCAGGTAGACCCATTGATTCCGATATCCAGGTAGGCCCATTGTTTCCGTTATCCAGGTAGACCCATTGATTCTGATATCCAGGTAGATCCATCATTTCTGTTATCCAGGTACCCATCATTTCCGTTATCCAGGTAGACCCATTGATTCCGATATCCAGGTAGACCCATTGCTTCCGTTATCCAGGTAAACCCATTGATTCTGATATCCAGGTAGACCCATCATTTCCGTTATCCAGGTAGACCCATTGATTCCGATATCCAGGTAGACCCATTGTTTCCGTTATCCAGGTAGACCCATTGATTCTGATATCCAGGTAGACCCATCATTTCTGTTATCCAGGTACCCATCATTTCCGATATCCAGGTACCCATAATTTTCGATATCCAGGTAGACCCATTGATTCCGACATCCAGGTAGACCCATTGATTCTGATATCCAGGTAGACTCATCATTTCCGTTATCCAGGTACCCATCATTTATGTTATCCAGGTAGACCCATTGATTCTGATATCCAGGTAGACCTATCATTTCTGTTATCCAGGTAGACCCATCATTTCTGTTATCCAGGTAGACCCATTGATTCCGATATCCAGGTAGTAGACCCATTGATTCCATTATCCAGGTAGACCTATTGTTTCCATTATCCACGTAGATCCATTGATTCCGATATCCAGGTAGACCTATTGTTTCCGACATCCAGGTAGACCCATTGTTTCCGACATCCAGATAGACCCATTGATTCCGATATCCAGGTAGACCCATCATTTCCATTATCTAGGTAGACCCATCATTTCTGTTATCCAGGTAGACACATTGTTTCCATACGACAGCTCGCAGACATCTCCTTTACTTCCCCTTTCAGCAGGACCCCACCAAAGAACATCAAGCCACTGTTTCATGAACCATCTCTTACCTCATCACTTCTGGTCATCTCCCTCCCAAGGCCTCCAACCTCATCGCTTCCCAGCCCCGCACTGCCTGATTCTACTTCCTACCCAAGATGCACAAACCCCGTATATCCAGAGAGAGTCTGTAGACATTTGTGCTTTACTCCACCGATGAACTTGAAGCTAGTAATGGCAGCATTTGTGCTACCAGCTAAAAGATGAACTTACATTTCTAAAGCACCGTTCACTTTGTTTTCAGGACATCCCAATGCAGTTCACAGAAGTAACATAATAATCCTACATACAAAGTCTTCTAATATTACAAAAAGCATGTCATATCACATACATATCACCAGGGGTGCAGTGCTAATTGTTTAGGTGCCGGAGCTCACCACAAACGGTGACAAGGAGGTTTTGGAGCTGCCCCCATGAGATGCCTGGAGATGCTCCCATGAGATGCCTGGAGCCGCTCCTGAGATGCCTTGAGCTTCCCCCGAGATGCCTGGAGCTGCCTCAGGAGGTGCCTGGAGTCACCCCATGAGGTGCCTGCAGTGGCCCCATCAGTTGCTGGAGCAGCGCTCCAGTGAGCTCCGACAGCACTTCTCCCCTGCATATCTTAAATTAATATAAAGGTCATTCACATCCATACATATTTGTTGATTGAACATTATTTCTTAAAAGTAATTCTGGATAGAAACGAAATGAGTCACATTATACCAATCTTTGGTCAAAACTGAGTTATATCTGTCTAATTTGATGTTATGATCCAGGACAAACCATAATTAAACCCATGTATAATCGATTTATCTAAAAGGAATAAAAAAAAGGAAACAAAAAATAACTAAAACTAAATATAATCTATCCCCTCCCTCTAATCAAGCTTACCTTGAAAATACGTTTTAAGACACCGCCTCATGTAGGCGTCCTCAATGGAGTGAAGTTTGGTGCCCGAGATGTCGCAGGCCAAGTTAGCAGCCCTCTGGAGTTTATTCTTGTCCTAGGCTGTACCGGGCAGTGATGGAACCTGCCAGAATGCTCTCCATGGTCTGCAGTAACGTACCGAATCTCCTCAAATGTAGACCAAGGTACATTAAAAGAGCTTTGTTTTGTGTTAAATCCAGGCAAGTCAAGCCACACAAGTACATGGTGTCATGGTAAGGCAAGGCGTGCAGGGTAGAGAGTCATTAGGACAGAATGCAGAGGGAAGCACCGTGCCAAGAAATCAGCTTTTGCCAGAGTCTGATTACAGCAGGAAAGAAATAGCCCCTGAATTTATCAAGGTAAACAGGAAATCTGGGGTCGAGTACCAAAAAGGGCTGGAGGAACTTCACAGGTCCAAAGAAAGCAAAAGGGAGTCGATGTTTCGGGCCTGAGCCCTTCAATAGGAATGCTGCATGACCTGCCGTGTTTCTCCAGTGCTTTTGGGCACTGCACTCGACAGCTGGATACTTAGCCAGGCTGCAGCCTGAGCTGGACAAATTGCTCAATTTTCTTTTTAAAATATTTTTATTGAGTTTATCATACAGAGTTTTAGAAAAGAAGGCACATAACAAATCATTTGTAGACATGCAAGGAGACCAGAAAAATTAAAATAAGTTGAGAATTCCTTAATTAACATAAGAAACAATAGTTTGAATTGATCTATAAAACCGCATTAAACCCACTTGCTGAGTTAAGCAAAATTTTAAAAAGTGAAAAAAAAGGAAAACTAAAACCTAAATCTAATCGACCCCCTCCTTCTAATCAAGGTTACCTTATAGAATAAACCAAAACGAAAATGTGGATCCAATGGTGACCCCTAAACTCCCCTTTCACGTGTAGAAATGCACCTGGGTGGGAGGCTGAATGGCCTCCCTTCAATGAGATCCCATCTTATCACCTCTTATTCTCTGCCTATTTGAACTGTTCCAAAGTTCTTCCTGCCTTTCCTTCTTCCCCTGTCCTCTGGACAGTTGGTATGTTTTTTTTTGTGAGAAGTCCCCCCCTCCCCCCACCCCGAGTTCTGGAGACCCGATCACCAAGTGGAAATCGAGGAAAGAGATTGAACTGTGTACCTTGACTTTAGGCTGTCAGGGCTCAATATTCTTTACACAGCCACAATCTGAGCTGGATCAGAGGATATGAATCATGTGTTGGACCAGATTGGGGAGCTGGATAATTATACAGAAAATGCTTTCCTCTCTCTGTCTCCACAGATGTTGCCCAACCTGCTGAGTGTTCTATCCCCGACCTTCCACTTTTATTTTGTATTCCCAACATCTCCAGCTTCTTGCGTTTCAACGCGTGAACTCATATCCTCTGACTGCGGCCGTGCAAAGACTATTGATGGGACCCTGCTGAGCCCTGACAGCCTAAAGTCAGGGTCCACAGTGCAATCTCTTTCCTTGGCCTTGTCCCGTTGCTAGATTGCCTGGTCTCCACTCAGGGGCTTGTCACAAAAAAAACCACAAGAGTAATACTGATTGTCAGAGGACAGGGGAAGAAGGAAAGGCGGAAGAACCCGGGAGGAAGTTCCAATAGATCTAGAGACGATAATGTGGGATCTCACTGCACGGAGGCCATTCAGCCTCTAACCCTAACAAAACTGCTCAATTAATTCTCACACCCTATAATCTTCTCCACAGTCCTGATGATGACCACCCAGTGGCACTGACCCGCTATGATCACGAAGTGCATTGAGTGACTGGTAACGAAAGGCATCAAATTGCAACTTCCAGTGACATTGGACCTTTTCCAGGTGGCCCACCACCCAAACTGGTCCAATGATGCTATAGCCTTGACCCTCCACTCTGACCCACCCAGAGAATAATACCTCATACACACACCAGGCTATAGTTAAGACCTTAAGACAGAGGAGCAGAAATAGGCTATCCAGCCCGATCGTAGCTGCCTCACCATTTAATCATGAGCTGATCCATTTTCCCACACAGCCCCACTGCTCGGCCTTCTCCCCATAACCTTTGATGCCCTGGCTAATCAATCTCTGTCTTAAATACACCCAATGACCCAGTTGCTCATTGACTTCAGCTTGGTGAAGTCCAAGGCTGGTGGATGCACTGTCCTCGCTGCTCTGCAACTGGATTCCGGACTTCTTGACAGTCTGTCCAGGTTGGCAGCAAAACCTCAAGCCCCATCACACTGAGCACTGGCGCACCTCAAGGTTGTGAGCTTGGTCTGCGACTGTTCGCCCTGCTGACTCACCACTGTACTGCCTCTCTCAGTTCCAACAGAATCATCGTATTTGCAGGTGATACAACAGCCGTTGGCCTCATCGGCAACAATGATGAGTCACCCTGGAAAGAGGAGGTTGGGCAGCTCGTGAAATGGGGGTGGAGGAGAGAACCAGGGATTTCAACGTGGACAAGGCAATGGAGATGACCGTGGACTTTATAAAGGTGAAGGTCAACCATTCTCCATTACGCATCAACGGTTCCGTCTTGGAGAGAGTGTAGAGCACCAAGTTCCTGGACCCACAATATCTTCTCATCAATCAGAAAGGTGCAGCAGCCCCTGCACTTCCTAGGGAGGTTGAGGAGAGCAAGGCGACAGGCCTCCATCTTGACAACCTTTTAGAGGAGCGTCACTGTGTGGGACGGTAGCTGCAAAGCCTCGATCCAGAAGTCAATACAGACTATCCTCGAAACGGCTGAGATCATCAATGGAGTTCCTCTTCCTCTATTAAATGTGTTGCTTAAATATGGCTCAAAGAATTAGATCATACAAAACGTAAAGCCCTTCGGCCCACAAAGTGGTGCTGATCGTGTCCCTTTCTTAGAAATTTCTAGGCTTTCCCATTGCCCTCTATTTTACCATGTCCCTATCCAAAAGTCTCTTAAAGGACCCTATCGTATCCACCTCTACCTTCATGTCGGCAGCCCCTTTCACACACCTACCACTCTCTGCGTAAAAAAAAAACTTACCCCGATATCTCTTCTGTACCTATTCCCCAGAACCTTAAACCCATGACCTCTTGTGGAAACCAGTTCAGTCTTGGGGAAAAGCCTCCGACTATCCACATGACCAATGCCTCTCATCACCTTAAACACCTCTCTCAGGTTACCTCTCATCCCCTGATGCTCCAAGGAGAAAAGGCCGAGTTCACTCAACCTGTTTTCATATGGCCTGCTTCCTAAACCAGGCATCATCCTTGTAAATCTCCTCGACACCCTTTCTATGGCCTTCACATCTTTCTGGTAGTGAGGCACAGTGGAGTCTGACCAAAGAACTATAGAGCTGCAACATTACCTCTCAGCTCCTAAATTCAACTCCACGATTAATGACGGCCAATACACAGTCACCCTGCGCAGTTTCTTTGAGTGTCCTATGGACTCAGACCCTAAGACCCCTCTGACCCTCCACACAGCCAAGAGTCTTACCATTAACACTATATTCTGCCCTCATATTTGACCGACCAAAAGGAACCATTTCACATTTATCTGGGTTGAACTCCATCTGCTACTTCTCAGCCCAGTTTTGCATCCTATCAATTATTGAGGGCCCTTTCCATCCAGCACACAGAATCTTGGACCCACTACCATCAAGAAGGAGGTGTATGAGCATCAAAATTAGGATTGACAGGCTGGGATAAAGCTTCCAAAATATTGATATCTATATTTATTTTAAATTAGATCTTTATGTAGTGTGCGTACCATCATAGAACTATAAACAGCTTGCCTGTGAATATCCATTTTACATGTTTCTATGGCATTTGTTCTCACCATCCTTTCAAATCAGTGAGCCCCAGTTCAGAGCAGAAATGCACAAATGGTGTTCTAATTTTCCTCCAATTCCTTTTGCAGTTCCCAACTCCAGCACCACACCTTCCAATTCCATCCTCCTGATCATCTCTGAGTTTTATCGTTACACTAGTGGCAGGCCGCGCCTTGTGCCCTGAGCTCCAACCTCCAACAAAATGCCTCTCCCACCAACTTAGTGTCCCGTTAAATGGCTGTGTCGGACTTTGACCATTTTCCGGTGACACGTTGGCGACTTTAAAAGCATGATATGCCAAAGGACGACGAGGTGGGTGGTTTTTTTTTGCGCTGACGAGCTCAGATGGATCGTGATTATCCTCAGTGATCTTGCGACTAGTTAGTGTTCATTGTTGATGTGGAGAGACACGAGCGCCCTCTGAGCAGTGCAGCTGAATGCCACCTGATGCCTTGGCACAATGAGGGTTGGTGACCGTGATGGGGAGACAAGGCACAGCTGCGGCTCAGAAGACAGGGCTTTCACCTCTGCAGCGAACGGCTGGGCTTCCTGTCACTTTCCAGGGACTTGAATTTTTAGAAAATCTTGCCATTTGAGTGACGAAGGAGTGTTGGAGGTGGCATCTTTGTGAAGAAGTTGATGTTCCATTGTGTTCCTTTGAAGAGGGGAAGTGCTCCCAAAGTGTAGTCACGTGAAGTAGCCGGCAACGTGCACCCAGCAAGAAGGTGAACTTGGCAAAGCCTGATGAAAACTTGGAAGGGCCTCCTTCCTCCTAAAGTAAAACCATTCCACCCTGCTATTTTCTATCTTCTTCAGACTCTGTAAATTATGCTCTGTACAGACTGCATGAATGTTAGAAATAACCCTCTGAACGCACGGGTTTCCACGAATCAGGGGTGGCCAACATTTTCATTTCTAATTCCGGCATACAGCACAGTAACAGGCCCTTCCAGCCCATGAGTCTGTGCCGTCCAATTACATCCAAATGACCTACAACCCCTGTCCATTTTGAATGGTCCTTACAGACAGCACTGGGTTCGAACCCCAAACAGCAACACTAACCAGTCCCAAAGATGTATGGATTATTATGTTAAATTAGCCATTTGCAGCCGCACGTTACTTGAAAGAAGACACACACACACACATAGTGTAGTTAGGTTAAACTCTGAGTTTTATTAGGGCTCAGGCCCAACTTTTATACTTGCACTGTTCCCGCCGTGGCCCCCCTTGGCTGACGTCACAACATGCGTAACGAAAGCGGGTTTCCCGCCCGCAGGTACTTTCCTGCATAACAGTGCCCTTCTTCCCCGCGTGCTGTCCCTATCTGTTGGCTGCGCAGCAAGGCCAGTGCTATTTTGGGGTGCCGCTCACCCGCCGGCCTGCTTGATGGGGGTCAGTGCCGCTGGACGGGCTGCCGGCCTTTGGTTGCGCTCGCCACCTGGAGCGCAGGCTCGATCGCCGTGGCGGCGGGTGGCCACACACCGTAAAATGACCGCAGCTTGTAGGTGAATGGTAGAATATGGGAGCCATTGATAGAAACATGGCAAGAGTAAATAAGATTAGTCTAGGATTCATGTAAATGGGTGCTTGAGCGCCAGCATAGATGGAGGGCTGAAGGGTCTCTTTCTGTGTTGTCTGAATCTATGATTTGATCCACTTGACAAGGAGGGAGATGAGTTAGACCATGCAGCCTTAAGGATGGCAACACCAGTTCCCGTGGAGCCATGAAACAATATCCCACGCATGAAGTGACAACACACATCAATCCCGGTGATTACAAGCTTCATCGTGCTGTTAAATTACAGCTTCCAAAAACATGTTCTTGAAACTTTCTCAAGGATTGTCTGCTGTTTCTAAATCTGGCTCTTTGAAAGGACATAGTTCAACAACCAGCGTTGTTTATTCCCATTTGAGGGAAGGTGGTGATCTGGGTAGTTTGTTTTTCAACGTGATGTCTTATTGGTCATAACGGGTCACAGATTAATATATTGCAACGTGGTGTGAAGCCCTTTAATGCTCTGGCTTTTTGGAGTAGAATTTGAGTTCCTGATCCAGAGATGTCGCAAATGTCAGAATTGGGCATTTTGGCGCCAGACGTTTTGGCAGAAAAAAAAAGACTTTTGTAGCCCTTCAGACATTTTGGTGCCCACAGTTTGGTGCTTGATATTTTGGTCCGCCACCCGCCCCACTCACCGTCTTCTGGCCAAGGTCCTGCAGGACTACCTGAAACCCCAGCGTTGCAGAAACTCCTTCCCCCCTGGAAGACAGTCCCCCAGCAAAGAAAGGCTTTTCGTAGCTAATAGTGATATATTTAAATTATTAAAAACAGTCGGGAAACAATCAAAAACAATGGCCTTTGGTCAGTTTGTATCTGTTGGGAGAGGAAAACAATATTTTGCAATTTATTGTTACACATGACACAAATAATCATAAAATACTAATAATAATTCAATTAATTTTATATTCCATTGTATGTAATTAAACTCATACTGTAGTGGCCCATGCACGGAGATGCGGACCAGCCCACAAAATGGCTGATGAACGCGGCAACCGTGCGGAGCCGGGAGGGAGTGACATTGGCTGTTGTCTCAGGTGACCTCCCGCACGGCAGGAAGATAGCAAGCTGTGGCGGGAACGCCGGCCAATCCCAGGCCGGCACTTCGATGACACAGTGCCCTTATTTCAGCACCTGGGGGCCATATATACACAGTAGCCAATGCAATAAACCAGACTCCAAGGCTTTGTGTGCGTGTGGTTCTTCTCCACCCTCGCCTAGTGGGAAAGCTACAATACTAAATATAATAAATATATCGTTAGAATTTACCAAAAGCCCCTGTTTCTGATTATATTCCCCGACTGCTTTTAATAATTTAAATATATCGCTATAAGCTACGAAAAGCCCTAGTCTTCCGGGGAAGCAGTTTCCTGGGGGGAGAGCGAGTTTCTGCAACGCCGGGGGTTCAGGCAGTGCGGCGGGACAGAGTCGGCCAGCTGACGGGGAGTGCAGCGGGTGGGCCAAAACGTCCGGCGCCAAACCTTGAATGCCAAAACGTCCTTGGCCCTGCAAAGGTCCAGTCAGGGACTCGGGGGCACTATTGAGCCCTCATCCGTTCCCTTGGATAATTTTGTGCTGGTGGCGTCCACGGTCAAAGGTCAGCTCGGCCACCTTCTTTGCCCCGAAGGTTCTGCAGAGCCCTGAAAGTCGATGCCCCGCGTCCGCAGGTGGGCAGGGAGGAGGCTAGACAAGATCAACACCTTCTGATCAGGCCTAGTCAGTTTCGGGGAAATGGCGAGGACGCACATGCAGCAGGAGGGGGTTTGCCCCATGGGAGTGCGGCACCCTGGGAAGCGTGTCTTACCATATCGGAATGTACAAGTGGATGTCATTCACTCCCACCCCACCCTCATCTCCCAGCAATTAGACGTTGGTCAACACCCCACTCCCCCCGAGAAGTGACTCCAGTTCTCAAGCCTCGGGCAGCGCCCACCAAAGTTCTGAGTCTGTGCTGGTCCCAAGCTCGTGAGCTGACCTCAAAGTTCACACATGCGCATCGTTATTGAATGAAAATCTACCGGGACCAATGCCTGAAGAGGGCGCACAAAATCAGTGAACCGGTGCGGACTCGAAAGGCCAACATGGCCTGTTTCCGCTCTGTAAATGGTTATATGGTTAAAAGATCCCTCAGCACTAGAGTTCTCTCCTAGTGTCCCGGATCGGTATTTATTTAGCCCCATCCCTTCCCAACAACAGTTAAAAGCACATGGTCTGATCACAGTGTGCTTCTTGTGTGATCAATGCTCAAACTGGCCGCGGCATCTCCCATATCAAAATTCAAGATTCCTTTCTTGTCGAGTAATAATAAATACATAAAGTTTGTCAACTTTTGCCTGCAGAAAAGGCGCACAAAGAGGCAGCACTAGGCTAGACGGCACCCTCCCTCCCAACAATAAAAGAAGCAAAAGATAGGGACTCCCCCCCTCCCCGGAGACACCCAGCGTCCTGAGCTCCTGCAGCCTCCGCCTCCCCACGGCCTCCTGCCTGCTCCATTAGTGAGCCCGAGCTCCTGGATCTGAACCTCCAACACGGCCAGGAAGGTGTCAGCACCCAAAGTCCCTCCTTCCCACCAGCACCCTCACGGAGCCAAGTCCCCGATGCCTAGTCCCCGCGACGAGCCTCTCTCCAGCAGACCACAGAGTGCTGCAGCCACCAGTCTCCAGGAGTCCTTCAGTTGCTAGGCTGGAACGCTGCCACAGAATCACACAGTGTGAAAACAGGCCCTTCAGCCCATCATGTCCGTGCAGAACTTTGGGTGCCTGTTTATATGGATCCACAACATGGCCTGTAGCCTTCTCTGCCTTGGTGATTCATGCTGATCTAAATAATTCTTAAATGTTTACATTTAAATTTAGACACAGCACAGCAACAGGCCCTTTCGGCCCATCCAATTACACCCAATTGACCTACAACTCCTGGTACCCTATGAACGGTGGGAAATTTACGGGGAGAGAGTACAAACTCCCTACAGATAGAGAGGGATTCGAACCCCTGCCTCGATTGCTGGCACTGTAACAGATCTTCACTGACCCCTACTCTAACCACGCCGCCCCAGTTGTAAGTTTCCAACCCCTCAAGCAGTATGCTTCAGTTTCCAAACACTCTCTGGGTGAAAGAATCCCTCCTCAGATCCCCTTTAAGCCAGTGAACCCACAACAGATGGCACATCCTGGAATCTGGAAGTGGAAAGAAATGCTGGAGTACCTCAGCTGGTCGAGTAGCATCGTGGGGAAAAGGAATTGTCAATGTGAAATGCAGGTTGTCAATTCTTTCCCCCCACCCACAGTTGTGGGTCAATTCTTCCAGCAGTTTTACTTTTGCTCTCAAGCTACATCCTTGGTTAAGGACACTTTTGTTCAGAGCAGCAGGGTTAGTGCTTACATAGCCAGCGAACCGGGTTCGAATTCCACCCTGTCTGTAAGGAGTTCGTACGTTCCCCCTTGTGTCTGCGTGGGTTTCCTCCCACTGTTCAAGATGTACCATGGGTGTGATGGGCTCATGGGCCAGAAGGGCCTGTTACTGTGCTGTAGGTCTAAATTAAAAAAAAATAATCAAAATGATCTCTACCCTATCTATACCTCAGTCAGGGACCCCCTCAGCATCCTCCACGCCAAAGAAAATAACACCAGCCTTTCCGGTCTCTCTTCACAGTGAGATGCTCCAATCCTCTGCACTCAGCAGTAATTAGGTTTCCAAATTACCCAAGTTGCAGTGAGGAGCCAGAGAATGTTACAGGTGGTGCAGGAAAAATGCAGCAGACCACCTTCCACACACCGAAACTTGCAGACCCACGAACATTCTGCACACATACATACGCACCAACTCCCTCTCTCTCTGGATTCACAGGGCTGTGATGTTGAGACAGTCCATTTCTATATTAAGTGGAGTTCCCAGTGCCTTGACTTCAGTGACTTATTGTTTCGTAATAACACCAGACCAGGATTGCAAGGGGCTTTCACTCGCGGCTGGGAGGATCGGTCTGCAGGAGAACAAGTGAATGGCAGCAGCCACAGGGGGGAGGGGGGCTTTGCAGACGACTGGCGCAGGGCTCCAGAAAACAGGGAGAACACCACCAACCCACCCCCCCACCCCCAATTTTGAGAAGGAGAAGTAGATGAGATGACCCATGGTGACCATGGCGGAAAACCAGCAAGGGGCTCTGAGGTTGAAGCACACACAGGCGGCGGGCGACTCGAGGTAAAGAATCCACACGCAGGCTGTGGGCCGCTGGTGACCGTGGTCAAGGGGCTCGCATCAGGCCGCGGACTGCTGGAGCCTGGGCTCGAGACCGGCCGAAGGGGGGTACCAGATACTGGAACCAGGATGAGAGAGGGTGTCGAGGGCGCTGAGGGTTTCTTGATCATGTCGGAGGTTCGGATCTAGAGCGCAGGTTGCCGATGGTTTGGACTGGACTTTGTGTGGCTGTGGAAGCGCTAGAGGCGAATCCACGGACATTCAGTGATTCTGGGGGGGACGGACTCTCTTTTGCTTCCTTTTCTCTGACTGTAAGAGGCGCTTCAGGCAATTTCTGCCTTATAGCAGATAAAAGCAAATTCCCTGTAATATTACAGTCTTTATTACAAGACAATAAAGGAATCTTGTTCTCTGGTGTTACCCTCCTGGAGGGGGAGGGACTGTCCAAGGCACAAGGTGTGACTACTAAGGCAGCGTGCAATCAAAACCACAGTTCATGGTGTCCTGATGCAATCCCTACATTGGTGCTCAGAGCTGTTACTTTCAAGAAATCTTCTGTGCTGGAACACAGTCAGGCAGAAAGAACATCAAGATTAATTGCCTGTTTCACATCTGCCAAAAGCCATTATGCAGTGACCTCAAGTGGCAGTGGCAAGGCAGGCGTGATCAGTGGACAGGCACCCCAGCAGAGTTACGATCACCCGGTCAGGGCGTTCTGCTTCTCTAAACAACCTTGACCCAGGATACAGAGAGCCGCTTCCCTGAAACAACCACCAGCACTGGCCCAGCCCTGCAAACAAAGCACCGTTTGTCTTTATTTTTAAGGTTGCTGGGGTGAATGGGGGGGGGGGGGGTGGTTTGTTAAAGAGTGAATGTGGTCTGTGGGTGGGATTATCGATGGGGATGTAAGGAGAAGGGAGAGAGGGGGACAAGGAGCAAGGGAAGGGAGAGTGATGGCTGGGTAAATGGAAGGAACAGGAAGGGGACTGGAGAGGTGGTCTGGCAGGGGAGACAGCCCTTCAGAGAGAGAGGTTGGGATCAACATCAGAAAATGACAGAAGGGTCAATTGAATAAACACACGAGGGAAAGGCAAATGGAAGGGGATGGTCAATGGGGGAGATGGATTGGAATGAGGAACTTGATAAGGAGAACTGATAAACAAACTGTTGTGTTTTTATGGTTCATAACTGCAAGATGTGATGCGTTCTGCCGTCGAAGATCTGCCGTGCCTTGGGCACGAAACAGAACCCCTTAGGTAAGGAGACCAATGGAGTTCGATTGCACTGGGTCAGGGCAAGAGCATGTGGTTCTTTTGTGGCAAGGACACAACTAAGGACAATTTGAACTATTTAGTCATAGACGTTTAGACAGACATACGGCGCGGTAACTTACGGCCCTTGAGCCCGTGCCGCCCAAGCGACCTACAGCTGTTGTTGAAGGAAACCAGAGCCCCCGGGGGGGACCCACGCAGACACGGGGAGAACGTACAAACTCCTCGCAGACAGCGTTGGGTTTGAACCCGGGTGGCTGGCGCTGTAACAGTGTTCTACCCCATTATTAACAAGAACTGGGTGCTTGGTTTCCTCGCACATTCCAAAGGCCCACGGGGTTAGTCAGACAACTGGTCACACGGGTGTATTTGGGCTGCGTAGGCTCGTGAACTGGAAAGGCCTGCCTTGCATTGTATCTCAAAACTAATATTAAATAATGAAAGTCCCTTCTTATTCAAACTCCAAGACCAAGGAGCAGAAATAGGCCATTCAGCCCACTGAGTCTGGCCTGCCATTTAATCATGAATTGATCCATTTCCCATGGTAAATTTAGACCAAACTGGATTTATCAAAAAAAGACGCACAACAGACAATATTTGTAAATTTATTAACTTAATTCATGCAGTAGAAGGAAATAAAGCATCTGCAGTAGCAGTTGCTTTAGACGCAGAGAAGGCCTTCGACAGAGTAGAATGGAATTATTTGTTCAAAGTATTGCAAAAATTCAGTTTACCGGAGAAGTATATTAATTGGATTAAAGCATTATATAAGGGACCGTTAGCGAAAGTGACAGTAAATGGACATGTATCAAAGCAATTTAACTTAAGCAGGTCAACGCGGCAGGGATGCCCACTATCACCATTATTGTTTGCGCTAGCTATAGAACCACTAACAGAATCGATAAGAATAGATAATAATATAAAAGGAATAAAAATAAAAGACAGGGAATATAAAATCAGTCTATTTGCGGATGATGTGATAGTGTACTTAACAGAACCAGAACTATCAATAAAAGAACTATATAAAAAATTGAAGGAATATGGAGAAGTGTCGGGATACAAGATAAACATCAATAAAAGTGAAGCAATGCCTATGAATAAAGCGGATTTCTCAAAATTTAAGAAGGAATCCCCATTCAGATGGCAAATGCAGGCAATAAGATACCTAGGAGTACAAATAAACAAAAATCTAGGCCAATTATATAAACTCAATTACAATCCACTAATGAAAAAATTACAGGACGATTTAGAGCATTGGAAAGAGCTACCACTAACACTGATAGGAAGGATAAACTGTATTAAAATGAACATTTTTCCAAGGATACTATACTTATTTCAGGCATTGAAATAACCCTAACCCTAACCCTGACAGAAAAATTCTTCAAAGAGTTAAAGAAAATAATAAGGAAATTTTTATGGAGAGGGGGGAAACCGAGGATAGCACTAGATAAATTGACAGAATGGTATAAACAAGGAGGCTTACAATTGCCAAACTTTAAAAATTATAGAGCCGCACAATTAAGATACCTATCAGATTTTTATCAAACAAGGGAAAAACCAGACTGGATGAGATTAGAATTAGATAAAATAGGGGAAAAGATACCTGAACACATATTATATAAATGGGACGAAAAATTGGTACAACTTAGAACTTCTCCAGTATTACATCATCTCCTCAATATTTGGAAGAAGATCCATGTAGAAAGAAATAAAACAAATTATCAATTACCAAAACTAATATTGACGCAAAATAAGCTACTCCCTTTTACAATAGACAACCTTTCCTTTAGAGAATGGGAAAAAAAAGGGATTAAAAGAATAGAAAATTGTTTTTCAGGAAGTAGATTCTTATCCTTTGAACAAATGAGAGATAAGTACAATATAACTGGAGATACAGCACTGGCATATTACCAACTGAGATCCTACTTGAAGGATAAATTAGGAAGCAATTTGAGTTTACCAGAGGGAAGTAACCTTGAATATGTGATTACAGATACAATGTTAATCAAAAGATTTATAACAAATATGTATATTAAACTGCAAGAAAAGGAGAATGAGGAAACAAATGGTAAAACTAAACAAAAATGGGAACAAGATTTAAATATAAAGATAAAAAAGGAAACATGGGAGAAATTATGTTCTGGAACGATGAGAAATACAATAAATACGAGGCTACGTATGATACAATATAATTGGTTACACAGACTATACATTACACCGCAAAAGTTAAATAAATGGGACCCAACAGTATCTGATAGATGTTTTCGATGTAAAAAAGAAATGGGAACAACAATTCATGCAATCTGGACATGTGAGAGAGTAGAAAAATTTTGGGATGATCTCAATCAGATATTAAATAAAATAACAGAAAACAATATACCAAAGAATCCAGAGATCTTTCTCCTAAGTAACATAAAAAACAAAGAATTTGGAATTGATTTGGAGGATGCACAAAAAAGATTTGTTAAGATAGCCCTAGCCGTAGCAAAAAAATGTATTATGTCAACCTGGAAATTGGAAGATAATTTGAAAATACAACAATGGTATATAGAAATGAATAAATGTATTCCATTAGAAAAAATAACATATAGTTTAAGAAATAATATTGAAATATTCGAACAAGTATGGGAGCCTTACATTAAATACAATAGCGAAAACCTACCGGGGACAAACATTACCTAAGTTGATGGAAGGAGAAGAAAAGAAAAGAATGGACTCAGTAGAATTTCTGGTGTATTTTTGTTGAATGACAACATTGTCTGACTGAATTAATGCAACCTAGATTGTATACCTAAAATGGATGAGAGGGGGGGTGGTGGGGGGGTGGCTCGGGAGGAGGGGGAGAAAAAGTCACTGTAAATGTGTGAAAAAGAAAAAGTGTATATCATGGCTATTGTGATTTATGGTGTGAAAAATAAAAAATTTAATAAACAGGAAAAAAAAAAATTGATCCATTTCCCCGCTCAGCCCCACTGATCCAGCCCTCTTGCCATAACCTTTGATGCCCCCTGGCTAATCAAAAATCTATCAATCTTTGTCTCACGACATGGCAGATTAGTACACGTGACAGGATCGGCATTCAAAATTTGGGAATATATATCGGAACTCACAGTAAAAGGCTGCGGTGGCCCTCAGGACTGGGAAGTAAGGGCTTCAACTCAGAACTGCTTGGGCAAGAGAGTTGCCTTCTCTTAGGTTGTCAGGACTGGAGAGCAATTGTAATGGGATGGGGAAGGAATAAATGAGCTAATGATCCCAATCCTGTCACGCACTCCCATTGACAATGCTTGGGGTTCAGAAGCGGGAATGGGGTACAAACCACCAACACCACCACATCCATTTACATTCACCCCATTTTTTTTCCTCCTCACACTCTCATTACCTGCCTCAAGGTTCTACCCCTTACCCCCACACTGGAGGCCATTTACAACAGTTATAATTGACCCACCAACCCACACTTTGGAATGTGGGGAAACCTAAAAGGTAAAGGTTCCATGATTGTCAGGAACAATCATGTTTCATGGAACATACATGAAATTCTTTGAACTTTTGTCTACCGTAAGGCAGGCAGAGAGTCACCACTTTGTCCAGCTCCCCTCGCAGAAACCTACAGCACCTGGTGTTCCCAGGCAGCCTCTCCTCCAAGTTCTGGCCAGGCCTGAGCCTGCTTAGCTTCCGAGATCAGACACTCTCATGCTTCTGCATTGGGAAGAGCATGCAAACTCCACACAGACAGCACTGGTTCAGATTGAACCAAAGACACGACCGCAGAAGGTCTGAACAAACTTCGCTTCTTCCTGGACCAAAGACCCGACCAGTTACCCTCTATCACCACCCTCCTCCACCTGGCAGAACTTGTCCTCACTCTAAATAACTTCTCCCTTAATTCATCCCACTTTCTCCAAATTAAAGGAGTAGCCATGGGTACCTGCATGGGTTCCATCTACACCTGCCTCTTTGTGGGCTTTGTGAAGCAATCCATGCTGCAAGCCTACACAGGAAGACCCCCCCAACTCTTCTTCCAGTACATCGATGACAACATTGGGGCTGCCTCATGCACCCGCGATGAGCTTGTCAACTTCACTCACTTTGCGGCCAACTTCCACCCCGATCTCAAATTCATCTGGTCCACCTCCGATAACACTCTCTCCTTCCTGGATCTCTCTGTCTCTATCTCGGGAGACAAGCTTTCCATTGACATATATTACAAACCCACCAACTCCAACAACTACACCTCCTCACACCCTGTCACCCTGCAAGGATTCCACCCCCTTCTCTCAATTTCTCCGACTCCACTGCATCTGTTCCCAAGATGAGGTCTTCCAGTCCAGATCTTCCAAAATGTCTGCCTTCTTCCACAAACATGGCTTCCCTTCCACCCACCATAACTCAGTCCTCACCTGCATCTCCTCCATTTCCCACCCATCTTCTCTGGCCTTCTCTGCCCCCAGATACAAATAACATTGAATCTCATCTTCACCTACCACCCCACCAGCCTCCACATCTAACGCCTCATTTGCCGGAATTTCCAGCACTTATTACATGACCCCCCCACCAGACCGATTTTTCCTTCTTTTCTACTCTTGGCCTTCCGCGGGGACCGCTCCCTCCATGATTCCCTCGTGCACTCATTCCCTCCCCACCTATCGCAACGAACGAAGGGAAAATATAACGTCCCGAATAATACTTTATTTTGTTACTATCAGGTTAAAGCTTTTCCAATTGATATTTAAGATTACCAAGACAGTTTGAATTAGATGAAATATTAGACAGATGAAAATGATTTGAAAAATGGACACTGACTTAGTATTAGATAGATGGTATGGTGAAATGTAAAGTTGTATACCTTTGGAAAAGATGACATATAATTTAAAGAACAAATATGATAATTTTTTTGAGAATTTGGATGCAACAGATTGGTGTTATAACTTTATAAAGATCTACACTAAGTTAATTGGTAGTGTTGAGCTCGAGCACGTCATTCGCCGGCCTCACCTTATCTCAAGCTCTTATTTTATTATTGCTAAATTATTTATAATATTCTTTTATATGAATTTGATCAAGTAGTATATATTATATGGTTGCGCTTTTGTTTATTATACAGGTACACAATCCTTTATCCGGAAAGCTCTAAAAACCGGCATTTTTTTCCTGGTGCTGGTACAGCAGAGAGGGAGAGAGAGAGAGATAGAGAGAGATAGAGACAGAGAGAGATATGGCAGCGCAACTTGGGCGGGGGGGGAGACAGCAGCGTGACTCGGGTGGGCGGGGCGGGGGGAGAGAGATGCCAGTGCGACTCGGGTGGCTACCGTAAGGCAGGCAGAGAGTCACCACTTTGTGGTGAGATAGAGAGAGATAGATAGATAGAGAGAGATAGAGAGAGAGAGAGAGAGAGAGAGAGAGAGAGAGAGAGAGAGAGAGAGAGAGAGGACAGTGCGACTCGGGTGGGCGGGTCGGAGAGAGAGAGAGAGAGAGAGAGAGAGAGAGAGATGGCAACACGACTGGAAGGGGGTGGATACAGCAGCACAATTCGGGTGGGCTGAAATCTGGGGCAGCTGGGTTTTGTTCTGAAATCTGGAAAAATCCAAAATTCGGAACACACTGTCCCCCACGGGTTCCAGATTGTGTACCTGCATATCTTATCTCCAGTAGATATATTCATAGTTGTA
Organism: Narcine bancroftii; assembly: GCF_036971445.1. Classification (NCBI taxonomy): domain Eukaryota; kingdom Metazoa; phylum Chordata; class Chondrichthyes; order Torpediniformes; family Narcinidae; genus Narcine; species Narcine bancroftii. Next base: position 78,628,030 of record NC_091481.1, read on the forward strand.
GAGGATAATATGATTAGGTTACAATTCAATTATAAGATAACATCCAGTATCATTTATATAATTAATCTTTTTCACTTTCTTTCCTTTCTTTGGGGCTTTTCTATGGGGGGGGGGGTGGGAGAAAAAATGATAAAATAGTATGTGTTAATTTTGACATAGCATTTGGCGATGTATACATTTTCTACATGTGCCAATAAATTTTAAAAAATGATTGGAGAATGTTATGTAAAGATAATATGACCAAAATTATTAATGCGAGATATAGATTGGTACAATTTTTTTATATCAATTATATTTAACTCCTCAAAAAATTAAAAAGATTTAATTTAATATCATCAGATTTATGTTTGAGATGTGAAAGGACTCAGCGATCCCCTTTCAGCGTGAACACTGAATCCACCTTTCTGGTTCCCCTTTTGCATGGATCGTGAGTTGGGGAATGAGACGGCTTCTCTGTGTAAAAAACCCTGAGAGATCGGCACGGCCAGAAATTCTGTTGCTCAGATGAGACATTAAACTGTTGCCTCATGAAGAGCAGGCGGCCTTTCTTTGTGCCCTGGTTAACATTTATCACTGAAATAGATAATTCAAGATTATTTTTTTGTCGTGTAATAAAACAGAAATTGTGATGTGACACGAAATTTGCTTTCGTCTACCCGCCGTAAGATTCGCTATCGGCAGAAATTACCCAGCACCCCTTACAGCCCGAGAAAGAGAAGCAAAGGAGAATCCCCCAGAGTCACTGAGTGTCCGCGGATTCGCCTCCAGTGCTTCTGCAACCTGAGCGGCTGCACAGCCTTCAGGGCAACCCGATGCACACCTCTGTCACGATCAGAAAGTTCTCAGTGCCCCTTCGCACCCATTCAGCCAGTCTCCAGCCTGGTGCGAGCCCCTCGACCGCAGTCGCCAGCAGCCCACAGGCCGTGTGGGTTAATCACCTCGAGTGGCCAACAGTCCCGCAGCTTGTGTGTTCTTCAGCCCCTTGCAGGCCCGTCGCTGCGGTCACCGTCCCGTGGGTCTTCTCCTTCTCAAACAGTTCAGGGGGGGGGGGGGGGGGGTGGGTGTCCTGATTTTCTGGTGGGGCAGTCCTCCGCCTCCCTGCAGTGTGCTGCTCCTCGAGGCCACTGCCGATTACAGACGCCGTAACCTTGGGCCCAGACCCACCCCCATGGTTGCGGGACTTTGAAATAAACCACCGTCAGGTCCTTTAACGGGCCGTTTAAAGCCTGTGCAGAGCTGACAGCCGTCAGCCTGGGCATTGGACCCCGTGGGCGGGAGAGCCGTGACTCCTCTCCCCACCAGATGCTGCTGCTCTTTTCTATTGCTCCTAGGCTTCAGGAGGACGCTTGCTGACCGCACACTGAGAGCCATACTCCCCACAATGGTCGCAAGCCTGGAAGGTTACAGCACAGTACAGGCCATTCGGCCTCTGCTGTTGTTCTGACTCTTAAAAGCTGACTCAGCAATTGGAACCTTCCCTTCCTCACTCCCATCTCCCTCTTTTTTTCTTGCAGCTATGTGCCCGTCTCTTTTAAATGTCCCTATTGTACCAGACACCACCAGCACCCCGGCAATGCATTCCAGGCATCCACTACTCCCCGTGTAAAAAGAACGCCCCCCCCCCACTGTCTCCCATAAACTTTCCTCCCTTTACTTTGCATGGATGTCCTCTAGTATTTATACTGAAGCCTGGGAAAAAGGTGCTGGCCGTCCATTTAATCTATCCTTCAGAACCCCGAGATGTAAAAGATGCTTTAGAAAAAGGCAGGTCTTTAGGTATCTCAGGTGTACACCACCTGTTCTTTCCTTGATATCCCTCCAGCACTTGTGGTCAACAGACGGCAATGATAATTAAATTGGTCCGAACTTTACTCTCCTTGACCTCTCACACTCAGATGCAAGCATACCACACGCAATCAAAACTGTAGTAATTCTTGAAGGTACACACAACAAATTGTAACCACCCAATAGTGTGACTGAATCTGTGAAAATTGGGGACCTTCACTTTATCCTTGCAAAACAAAAGAAGTTCCTCTGTGTGACAGAGTACTTACAGTGGTTTTGGGAAGGATTAGTAGAGCAGGTTGCACACACACCTTTTAAAACACAGAATAGTTGCAGGACTGTTGCAGAGTGCTTTTTGCAAAAAGAGCAACAAAGTTGCAGCACACAGCTGGACCGGCAGAGCATGTGATTTTTGCAGGTTGACAGAACAGTTTTGCTCTCAGAGAGAGAAGAGACAGAAAACAGTTCCAGGACAAAGCTGGCAGACTTTTGGAAGACTGTCTGGTCAAAGGAGAAGACTGACTGTCTGAAAGGTGACCTGAAAGAAGGAGGATCATCTGGAGAACCCTGAAGGGGGCTGGTTTCGTCAGCAAGACTGATTAAACAGGAATCAGGTGTGGATGTCCTGGAACAAAAGGATTCTCCCTCTCTCTGAAAACCAACAAGAACCCTCCTGAGTGGTAACCATTTACCTGTTAAGCACCAAAGACTGGTGAACTTTGTTAATGCTAACTTCTGTGCACAGTACAAGAATTGCCTGTAACCAGTGAGATTGAACTGTGATCCAAAGAAATTTTCTAAGCTTCTATACATATTACACACACCTGCACTTAGTATTAGAGGGGGGGAATTAAGTAGGTTAGGTAATAGGTTAGAGTTTAATTCTGTTTTCTTGTTCAAATATAATTAAAAACTACTTTTATTTAAGTAACCCTGTGTTGTGGTGCATATCTATTCCTGCTGGTTTTTTGGGGTCCTCTGGACTCCGTAACACTCTGCCAATTCCAACAATGGGAAGGGTCACACGCTGGGGGCAGGTTCATTTTAGTGAGTACCTTGCCAGCCAAAGACAACATCAGCAACTCCCGTTCTTATTTGTTAAGTAACCCAGAGTGGTTGGCATCAAATAAAATCTGATGCAAAGCCACATGAGAAAGTATTAGGTCAGATGATTAAAAGTTCCGACACAACAGTGGGTGAAAGAGGAAGAGAGAGGGAGGAGGGTAGGTGCAGGTCCGAAGCAGACTCTCAGCCCACACTGACATCCAGCAACTCTTTTTATACTCATCCCACCCCCAACTATTTTATTCATGATTAAGGAACAGAAGCAGACCATTCAGCCCATTGTATCTGCTCCACCACTCCAACATGAGCCAAACCATTCTCACCTCTAGTACCAATTTCTGGCCTTGTCCCCCTATCCCTTGATCCCCTGACTAATTAGATACCTATCAATCTCCTCCTTAAACTCCCCCAATGATCTGGCCACTACAGCTGTCCGTGGCAACAAATTCCACAAATCCACAACCCTCTGGTTAAAGAAATTTCTCTTCATCTCTGTTCTAAATGGGAATCTTCTAATTCTCAGACTGTGCCCTCTTGTCCTGGACTCACCCACCAAAGGAAACATCTTATTCACATCTATTCTGTCCAATCCTTTCAGCATTCGAAATGTTTCTGAAATCCCTTTTCATTCTTCTACTCTCCAATGAATAGAGTCCAAGAGCCGATAAATGTTCCTCATACGTCAGCCCTTCCATTCCAGGAATCATCCTGGAAAATCTTCTCTGAATTCTCTCCAAAATCAGTACAGTCCTTTTAAGATAAGGGGGCCAAAAACTGCACACAGTTCTCCAAATGCAGTGTCTTCAACACCTCTTTACCCTTATACACTATTCCTCTTGAAATAAATGCCAAATAAATGCTTCTTTACTGCCGATCCAACCTGGTGGTTAACCTCTAGGGTATTCTGCATGAGGACCCCCTTTGCACTTCTGAATTTTGAATTTTCTTCTGATCCAAATAATAATCTGCCCATTTATTTCTTCTTCCAAAATTGTATTTCCCATATTCTATTCATCTCCCCTCAGATTCTGCCACACAACCAACATACAAGAGCCAATAAACAACCTGTGTGTCTTCAGCATGTTGGAGGAAACTAGAGCACGGCAGAAAACATCGGGAGAACATGTGAACTCCACATTAACAGCACCGAGAGTCAGGATTTAACCCAGGGACCCCGGAGCTGTGTGGCAGCAGCTTTATTCGTTGTGCCACTGTACCAATCCCAAAAGCTCCGAGGTGCAGAAGCGCCCTGAAGGAGACAGGTTAGGAAGGGGAATTCCAGAACCCTGTGCCAAGCTGCCGAAGACACTGTGGAGAATGGGGGAAAAAATGTCAAATTTGAGTACAGTTAAGAGGCCGGAATGGGAAGAGAGCAAAGAGGGTTGAAGTTTGTGGGAGATTGGAGAGACACAAGAAGGGTTAATATGAAGGGATTTGATGAGAATTTAAGAAAAGGTGGGGCTACCACTGGTGCAGTCCCAGGGAGAGTGGGGAATGGAGACATAGTGCTCCCCTGCGAGGTCTTACTGCCTAATCCGCCTGCCCATGGCTCCATACAGTCTGTAAAGGACCAGTTAAACGTCCTCTATCTCTCTCTTCCTTTTCCCTCTGTCTCCTTTCACGGAGCCAAAATTAATTCTCACCTTTCCTCTTATCAGATTTTGCCTGTTGGTCTGGACTCCTCCCCCTCCCATTCTTCCCCCTTGCTCTCCTCAGCCCTCAATTCTGCCTGTGTTTTTTTAAACTCGTACCTTAAAGAAGGGCTCAGGTTCAAAATATCAGTTCTATATCTTAACCTCCTATGGACGCCATGAGACCAGCTGAGCTCCTCCAGCATTTCCATGTTTTGGCTCCCCACCACTTACATTACGTAAAACATTACATAGTACAGGCCCTTTAGCCCTCGATGTTGGGCCGACCTATATATTCCTACCAAAAATTACTAAACCCTTCCTGCCTCATAACCCTCTATTTTTCTTTCATCTGTGTGCCTGTCTAAGAATCTCTTAAATGCCTCTATTGTTCCAGCCTCCACCACCACCCCGGCAATGAATTCCAGGCCCTCACAACTCTCTGTGTAAAAAAGAACTTACCCCTGACGTCTCCCCTAAAATTTCCTCCCTTCACTTTGTACAGATTTCATCTGGTGTTTGCCACTCCTGTCCTGGGAAACAAGTGCTGGCCGTCTACCCTATCTATGCCTCTCAGAATCTTGTTGACCTCTATTAGATCACCTCTCATCCTTCTTTGCTCCAAAAAGTCCCAGCTCTGCTAACCTTGCCTCACAAGACTTATTTTCAAATCCAGGTAACATTCTGGTAAATCTGCTCAGTACCCTCTCCATAGCTTCTACATCCTTCCTCTAATGAGGTGACCAGAACTGAACACATTACTATGACCTCACCATAGATTTGTAGAGTTGCAACGTGATCCCTTGACTATTGAACTCAATCCCCTTATTAAATAAAGTCCAGTATCCCATAGGCCTTTTAAACTATCCTATCAACCTGCACGGAAATCTTGAGAGATGTGTGGATTTGGGCCCTAAGGTCCCTCTGTTCATCCACACTCTTAAGTAACCTTGTACTCAGCCTTCTGGCTTGACCTTCCAAAGTGCATCACCTCACACTTATCCAGATTGAGATCCATCTGTCATTTTTCTCTGCATCTTGTCTATATCATTTTGTAAACTACGGGAACCTTCAGCTCTACCCATAACCCCTCCAATCTTCATATCATCCGCAAAGTTACTTACCCATACTTCCGCTTCTTCATCTAGGTCATTTATTTAAAAATAAATTAAGAGCAGGGGTCCCAGAACAGAACCCTGCAAAATTCCATGAGACATTCACGTCCAGGCAGAATACTTTCCATCCACTACCACTCTCTGCTTTCGACATGCCAGCCAATTTTTAATCTGCAGACCCAAGGTTCCAAGGATCCCATGGTTTTCTGAATGTCTCCCATGGAGGACATTGTCAAATGCCTTACTAAAATCCACATAAACCACTTCTACCACCCTACCCTCCAATTTCTTTTGTTACCTCCTCAAAATGCCCATTAGGCTCATGAGGCACAACCTTCCCCTCACAAAGCCATGCTGACTATCCCTGAGTAGACTGTACTTCTCCAAATGGTTATAAATCCTATCCTCTCCAATAGTTTACACACCACTGACATTTGGTGATGGTGAAGGAATGGTGATAAATTTCCAAGCCAGGATGACTTGAGACTCTGAAGGGAAACCTGCAGGTGGTTATATTTCCAAGCTCCTGCTGAGAGGATTGAATGGGGCCGATGCGGGGAGATGGTTTCCTCTAGCTGTAAAGTTTGGAGCTTGAGGACATGCTCACAGGATAAGGGGCCGTGCAATTAAAAGTGAAATGAGAAACTTTGCTTAGAAATCTTCAGAATTCTTTTACCCTAGAGATGATGGCTGGTGAAATGCTGACTATATTAAGGCTAGATAGGATACCAAGGAAATTGATGGATGCAAGTTTGAAAGATGAGGATCATTTGACATTGAGGAAAAACAAGTAAATGAGAAAGGGCGACGAGGTTGCTTGATTAATAATAACTGCCAATCCGTACAGAAGTGGTTCAACAGATCAAGATCTAGAATTCAAACTCATTTGGGTGGAATTCTGAATAAGCATTGGGCAGCAAACATTGGGCACATAATTGCAATTTAGGTGACACCGTTCAATCCGAATCTGGGCGATATATAAACAAATACTATGAAGGTACGAGGAAAGAGTTGGCTGCAGTTGATTGGGAAACTGCATTGAAGAATCTGCACGGCCCAGGCAAAACGTCAACCGGCAAAACCCTCCCCAGCAACGAGAGCATCTCCAGGGAACGCTGCACGTCAGAGGGCAGCAGCGGCCATCAAGGCTCCACACCCTCCAGCACACGCTCTGTTCTCGTGGCTGCCATCAGGAAAGAGGTCTCGGTGCCACAAGACTCCCACCCACCAGGTTCAGGAACAGCTGCTCCCCCTCCACTGTCAGACTCCTCAACGACCAACTCAATCAGGGGCTCGTTTACGGACTCTTGACTTTTTCTCCGTATTGCACAGTCAGTTTGGTTACATTTCTTTATCTGTTTACATGTAAACATTGAGTCCAGTTTTGTTGCTCTGCCAGTAAGTGATCATTCTGCCTGGACTGCAGGAGAAAGGATCTCAAAGTTGGATGTGATGTCACGTATCTCATCATGACTATCCTTCATGGTCGAGGATGATGGCCTTCGTTCCATTGATTCACAGAGCGAAGACGCCAGTGCGTGTATTTGTTTAACGTGTACTTGATGTTGCGCTCCAAGAAGCGCACGATACTTCATGAACTATCTAACTAGTTCCAATGGCAGGAAAACCACAATGAATGGAGATGGTAGGTTCTTTGAAGGCTTCGTCCACCTTCACAGCTGTTGAGTTCAGAGCCTGCCCCACCATTGAGGACGTGGCTGGAGTGTTCTTTGTCAGGGACCTCACCCTCGACCTTACCGCCATGGGTGACCCGACCAGGAGCATAGCTCCAGACGGCATCGTTCTCGGGATCTCAGGACCACACAAGCTTCTCCACCACAAGGTGACACGCACGTTACTCTGACAATAAACCACAATCTCTTTGGTGGGCACAAAAGATCCACCACTGGAAGATTCCCACATCCGTTGCTGATGCAGTTAGGCCAGGGCACGCTGTCGCTATTAAGAATTTGAAGCTCCCCACCTCAGCACCGTTGATGTGCCCAGGGAGTTGTGTGCTCCTCCCTGTTTTTCTGAAGTTATGATCAGTGCCCTTATTTTGCTGATATTCAGGGAGAGGCCGTGCACTTGACACCATGTCACCAGTCTCTGCCTTTTTCCTATTCTCCCAGCTCATTGTTTGAGATCTGCAAATTTCTAGATGGAGCTCAAGCAAATGTTTGGCCACGAACATACAGGGGCTATGGCAAGGGGCAAAACATGCAGCCTTACAGGGACCGGCATTGAGTATTATTGGGAAGGCTTTGTCACCAATTCCCGATTGCGACATACATCCATGACTGCGCAGACCCTCCATTCAACTGCAGCCATCTCTCTCCTCGTACCTTCATAGGGCAGGAAATCGGGGATCCAGTTACAGAAGGGAATGGCGATGCCTACAATCTCGAAATTTAGAGACGAGTTTGTTTGGGATTAGGGTGGCAGCTTTTCTGAGACAGTGGGAGGCAAAGGCAGAGTTGATGGGCAGTGGGGGGGGGGGGGGGGAGTTGGTATGTGTGATGGCCTTAGCTGTTTTCAGGTCTCTGCAATGTCTTATGGTCTCTGCCTGTCACTCATCACCCGTCCTCAGTACACCTAGCACTTATTGGCACTCTATCTTCCCTGCAGCTTTTAGTGGCCTGGTTCGGTGCTAAAAATGTCAAAAAGCAGAAATCCTGACAACTGGCAGGGGAGATCCTGATGCATCAAGGCAGCAAAGGGGTTAAGTCTGACTGGCTGCTAGGAATACAGAAGAACCAGCCCGCATATCGATGCGATCACAAAGAAGGCTGGCCAGCGGCTTTACTTTGTGAGGAGCTTGAAGATTCGGTACATCACCAACGACTCTCAAAAACCTCTATTGGTGGGCCCTGGAGAGCATTCTGCTGGTTGCGTCACGGAGGTCCCAATGCTCAGGGCAAAAACTCCAAAGGGTCGTTAACTCGGTCTGTGAGATCATGGGCACCACTCCATCAAGGACATCTACAAGAGGCAGTGTCTCAAGAAAGCAGCCTCTATCCTCAAGGACCCCCCCCCCACCACCACTCAGCCCGTGCCCTCTTCACTCCGTCGTTAACTCGGTCTGTGAGATCATGGGCACCACTCCATCAAGGACATCTACAAGAGGCAGTGTCTCAAGAAAGCAGCCTCTATCCTCAAGGACCCCCCCCCCCACCACCACCCAGCCCGTGCCCTCTTCACTCTTGGGGAAAGGTCCAGGAGTCTGAAGCCACAAGGACAGCTTCTTCCTTTCCATCATCAGATTCCTGAATGAACAATGAACCACAGACACTGCCTCACCATGTCTTTTACTTGCATTTTAAAAATTATTTTGAAATGTGGTTTATATAAATGTTTGCACAATAAATTTCACGACATGCTCATGCCCATGAATTCTGGTAAATTCTGATTCTGATCGGTAAACAGAGCGAGGGCACGTGGAGAGAGCACTTTTGTTTCTAACAGTTGTTTACTTTGCAGGCAAGCCACAAGCCTGCCTCAGTGTTTGGACTATCTCATGGCAACAGCAATGAACGCAATGTCTGGAACCAAAGCAGGTTTCAGTGCAGAGGAACACCCAGCAAAATATAAAACCCGTTTTAAAATAAATTCCTACAAGGAAGTGCTGTGTGATTTAAAAAAAAAAGCATAATTTTCTGAAAGCGCACTGGTGTAAACCACAAGATGGTGAAACCATAACTCCTGTACCTATATCCTTTCATGACCTTAAGATATTCCAAAATGCTTTCAAGCCAGTGAAATACTTTTGAAACATAATCAGTCTTAATGTTCATCGCAAACTCTCAAACAGCACTGACATAATTTAATTGAATTTTAAAATTGACCTTGGGAATAGGCCCTTTCAGTCAACAAGCTCATGATGCCCCCAATTACAACCCCCGATAGATTCTGAATGGTGGGAGGAAACCAGAAACCCACGCAGACATGGGGAGATCGTACAAACTCCTTACAGTCAGCGCTGGATTCGAACTGGGGTTGCTGGCTACATATTAGCGTTGCACTAACCGTGCACCCTGAGCAGAAGTGTCCTCAACCAGAGATAGCTCCAGGGCATCGATCGGAACCAGACCTGGGTTTGAATCCCACGCTGTCTGCAAGGAGTTTGTATATTCTCCCCGTGTCTGTGTGGGTTTTCCCCGGGGGCTTTGGTTTCCTCACCGTTCAAAACATACCGGAGTGGGGGTGTAGGTTGGGCGTAAATGGGCAGCAGGGGCTTGTGGGCTGAATTGGTCTGTAACAGTGCTGTATGTCTAAATTTAATTTAAAAAAAACTCACACAGGTGCACCTGGAGACCAGATGAGCCATGGTTTCACAACATATGAAAGATGGTGCCTTATCCTGTGACCTTTGCTTCAGAGTTTCATTGGGAGTTGGCATGATATCAGAGCTGGAGACCTTAGAGTAAGTCTCTCTCTTATTGTTGGGTGTGTCTGGCAATGCTAGCGGAGCCTCTTTGTCTGCCTTTATGGCAGGCAACGTTGAACTATTTCATGTAGTACATAATAAAGGAACCTCGCCCACTGAATCTGTTTTGCCGTAACTGCAACGTGATCTGAATCAGGGCGGCACAGTTAGAGTAGTGTTTAGCACAACGCCATTACAGCGTCAGCGATCGGGACCAGGGTTCAAATCCTGCGGTGTCTGTAAGATTGTACGTTCTCCCCACGTCTGTGTGGGTTTCATCAGGGTGCTCTGGTTTCCTCCCACTGTTCGAAATATACTGGGGCTATAGGTCAATTGGGTGGCATGGGCTCATGGGTGTTACCGTGTTGTATGTCTGGATTGCGGAGGACCAAATGACCTCCCTGTCTGGAACCTAGTCGGAGGTCGCATCACCTGCCACAAGGTTGGACTCTTCCCACCCATTAAGAATACATCTTTCCGCTGGTTCGTTTGAATGATGTAGTGTCATCATGGGTCAGACACCCAGCTCAGAGGCATATAAATTATAACAAATGCTCTCTCCGCCTCTTGGTCCAAGCCACAAACAGCACCCCACGTCGGGTCACTACTGCGGAGTCATGAGTAAGGTGTGCACCACACTTAGTGGAACTGCAATAGATCAGTGCCTGCAGAGAGCCGCACCCTCATTAGTACAGGGAATCGGGAGACTGTTTGGAAGTCCCTACATGTGAGTCTGTACATGTGTGGGAGAGTGAGGTAGGGTAAGTAGCTGCTGGTGTCGAAGACCCTTGTGCCCGCTTACACCATTATAGAATTTAAGTCTAGTACCGTGTAGAGGGTAGGCGGCCACCAGTAGAGAAGTCCCACCTGGATCCGAAGTGAATACCTATATACCAGTAGTTATTAGTTGAGTGATTAAGTACCATTTGATGTCTTCCCCTGTTTCATTCTCATGTGTAAAGTTACCCTTGATTGTGAGACTTTTGTCTACTTGTCTCTCTGTGAATCCACCAAACCCGATACTTTCCCAAAACAATGTACAAATTAAATGAAAATCACACTGTTCATTTTTTTCTCACTTAAGAAGGGCCATGGATACATTGGGAGGCAGTTCAGCAAACGATTACAAGGTTGATGCCTGGAATGAAGGGATTGACTTATGAGGAAAATTCAGCAGGTTGCACTGATACTCACCGGAGTCTTGAAGAATGAGAAACGTTCTTATTGAATCATACGTATATTTCTGAGTTGGCTTGACAAGGGGGATGCTGAGAGGATGTTTCTTTTCCCTCAGAAGAAATTAAGAACCAACCAGGAGCAGTTTCAGAGTAGGGCAAAAGGAATTTCTCCTCTCAGTTGCAAAGTCTTTACCTGTACTCAAGTTTTGCACTGTAGACCAGAGATCGCTGTTTCGTCGGGTTGTATTGGTGCAATCGGAAGACAAATATACTTGAATTTGAGAACTGTGGAAATTGAGTCACAGAATATATTCATGCTGAGATAGGTTTTTTTGTCTACAAGGTTACAAGAGACAATAAGGAACATGTTACTGAGACATGATCAGATCAAGGCATAGTCTTATTAAACGGTGGAGCCAGATTGTGGGACGGCATGTTTCAATGTCTCTCCCATTTCTTAAGTTCCAGTACACATCCAGTGTAACAAGTTAATAGTAGCGTTCCAGTCGTAATTTTATGGAAACAATAAGCATGGGACAGCACTGAGATTCACTCCTGTACATCCCAATCTCTGTGCTTAGGCTCAGGTCAAGGTAAGAAAAGGCACTTTTAATAAAAAAAAAGTTCAACTTTATTTATGGAGCAAAAACTGCCCTGCAATATTACAAAACTTTCAAGAAACTGCAAAACGCAGAAGACTCTCACAAAGTTATTACTGCATTCAAACCTGACTGAAGAAACAACTTGTGCATGGACTGAATGCTGAAGAGTTGAGGGTCATTTTGGGGGGGAAAAAAAAATCTCTTCGCATATTGAGATCTATCTTTTGAAAGACAGGCACTGTTACATAACATTCCCTTATGTGTGCATTGTACTGTGAATGCCAACCATGTATTTCATAACTGACAATGTGACTAAACAGTAACACCTTTAGCCCAGAGTTCATTGCAAAGCCTGGAAATACCTGAGAAATATGTTTTTAGACAAAAGTTTAACAAACTGTTCTCAGAGAATGATACAACTATCAAGTTGATCAAGACCATAAGCACAGAGTTCATTATGGTACCCAAGAAAGACAGAATTTCCCAAGGCCTCTCTTCTTTAAATAAGCAATATAATCATTACCTGGTTGTGTGGTACAATTATGTGATCTTTCAGCTATTACAGGGTGAAGAACTGGTTTTGCAGAAAATTCTCCTGGCAGCCTTTGTCACAACAATCCTCTCACCTCCGGTCATCAATGAAGTTCATTGGAATGAGGACAGAGTTCTTTCAATGTCACACACTGGCTTGTTCAGTGACAATTGCATAATTGCCAAGTTCTCAAAAGGGATCCAACAGTAAAAAAAAATATTGATATTACTTTGCTGGCAATGCTCAAAAAGGCAGGAGAAACTCAGCAGGTCACACAGCATCGATAGAAACAATGTTTCGGAGAAGGGCTCAGGCCCAAAATGATGGTCACCCTTTGCCTCCCGTAGATGTTGCGTGATCTGCTGAGTTTTTCTGTGTACGCTATAATCCCGTCATCTGGAGACTATCCTGTTTAACTTGTTACTTTGCTGGCCCAAATTCCTGCAGTCTCTCGACTCCACTATGGGTTTTCCAAGGCCATCAGGCTTGCTTGAAGTGTCTGGAATCCTGAGTTAACCATCATTTCAATTATTTATTTGAAAGCAATCCAGAATCCTGAACAACACTGCTTCAGGTGCAACAATAATTTCCTAATATTTCTGCTGGAGATGTGATTTTTTTTTCATTAAGACAAATGGACATCGCGAATAACCTTCCTCTCTGCAAAGATGGCGACTCCTGCGAGAATACCTCCGAAAGGAAACCAGCTGTGTGGCATGCTTCAGGCCTCAAGTATGACCATCATCCGTTGGTAATTATGCAAATCATAAATTCATGTTCCTGGGACTCATCATCTGAACATTTCCAGCCTCGTATTCTTCCAATCCTAAGCCAGTTCACACCTAGGATGTGTTAGCCTTGAAACAACCCTGTGCATGGAGGGCTGAACTGACAAGAGGCAAAGAACTTTTGATGGTTGCTAACCAGAGAGAGAAGTTTTAGAAGTTCAAGAGAGAGAGGGCGGCACGGTTAGAGTAGCGGTCAGCACAATGCTGTTACAGTGCCAGCAATTTGGACCGGGGTGTCAATGCTCTCCCTGTGTCTGAGTGGGTTTCCTCCAGATGCTCTGTTTCCTCCCACCAAAATGTACCAGGGTTGGAGGTCAATTGGGTGTAATTGGGCGGCACAGGCTCATGGGCCAAAAGGGCCTGTTACCGTGTTGTATGTTTAAATACAATTTTTAAAAAAAGATATTTAAACCATGGGGCTATTATTATAATCAGCACATGAGCATTGGAAAAATGATCATCTCTGACAGTTCAGTTCTCCCTAGGCACTGGGGAATGCAGTCTATACATTTGGTTGAGTCGCTGGAATGGAACTTGAAGTTGACTCTGAGGTGAAAAAAAAGGTCTGAATGAGTTGCAGCCAGCAATGACAGCTGAAGGAGTTGGCACACTGGAGGACTGAGGTCGGATGGACCCAAACGGACTTCAGCAGAGCTGCTCATTGATGCCTTGGCGTTTTAAGGAAAACAAAGGGACTGGCAGTCTTGTTGTTCGAGGTGGTATTTAATCAAATACGAATGTCAAAAGCATGATCCTGCAAAGAATAGGGAGCATGGGCTAGGAAAAAGGTGAGATGACGAGTTTACTGCTTAATATTAATCAATGCACTAAGATTAATTACTCTACAGCTGGAATGGTAAACATCAGTAAATAGCTTGCCACGCTGTAGGCCTCAGTGATGTAGATGGGTATTTTCTAGCATGGATATCAAGGGGTAGGTATGTGACCTTTATAGGGACACTGAAATTATCTAATTTCAAGCAACAGGAACGTGACCAGATAGATTGTTCTGAAGTAGATCTACATGAGGGACAGGTTTCACTGATAAACTGTATCTGTGAAAACCCATACAGCTGCATTTGCTTGGATATTTATGATCCAATTTGTCTAAATGATGTCACTTTCTTTTACATGGTAACATGGATTGGTTGTTCTAAGCATCGCTGCTTGCAGGCGGTTACTTTTATTGGCCGTGAAGACTAGGGCACCCTATTCGCATCTGATCTTCCTCATTTAGGCCCAATGCAGTCCACAATCCCATTACTTTTGAGCCCATCGAAGAAGAAGAAGTTGTTGTGAGGAGGGTCTCGCCGGGATAAGGCCTGCAAAGAACACACACATTCACTGTGAGCTATTCCCTCTGTACTTGCAACAGCAGAAAGAGTAGCAAATTGGAGTCACATTTCCAGTCACAACCTTCCTCTGAAACTTATGATGCTCCAGAGAGGGTCTGCACTGCTCTCCATTTACTACACCACAAATCCAGCAGTGGGCAAAAGGAGGCAACCATGGCTGACTCAAACTTTTAAGGTTTAACTGATGTCATAGCCTAGTACAGGGGTGGGTAAACTCTGGCTCTCGAGTCACATGTGGCTCTCTGAGATATAATGTGCGCAATACCATATATTGGATTGTGTAGGATAATTCAAACTAATATTTTCACCTTAAAATTGTGGTCGTCCCATATAAAGGGTCTAAACTCCGTACCTTGATGACGAAGTCGCAACACTGCCGCCATCTTCCTGCCGGCTCCGATACAATATTGCGCACGTCCTATTAGTTATTCGCAAAGTCCCGGTAAACAGGGTTGGCGTCAAGAGGGGGATTGACCCCCAAACGAGGTATTGTGACCTACCCCCCCCACCACTAGCGTCACTAACCTCCACACAATATAAGCAGAGCATTTGTCTGTTAAATGGGAAGGAGGGGGAAAGTTTATGGTAGACAGCACCACTTCCACCCCCGAGTGAGTTTTCGAACGTCAGATTGTGCCCCCTGTGGCAACCCTAATGCCCCCCCACAGCTAAGACTTTTCTGACGCCGACCCTGTCTGTACAGGCTTTAAACAGCCTCTATAGGAGCCGACAGTGGTTTATTTTAAAATTTCCAAATAAAATTTAAACCTTTAAATGATAAATTGTGATTTGCTTTTAACAGCATCCACTGGTTAGTGGTAAGTGCCATATTTTATTTTTATGGGGGGCGACTTATACAAAGGGTATCGCTCAAAACCACATTCTGGGTGGAATTTCTGGGGATCATCCTTTACAGAGTCGTCCTATACCCCGGAACAGAAGGTGTGTTGTCTGAGACAGGAAATGTACAAGCTGCTGTTTACAATTGTGTGATTGTTGCAGCACTCATACAACTTTAAGTTTATCCTATGTGGCTCATACATTAGCAAGTTTGGCCACCCCTGGCCTCGCACAATAGCACAGAACTAAGCTTTACCAGATATATTCAATGGCATCACACAGAAGAGATTACTACTCTTTAAGTACAGTAGAATCCCTATTATCCGGAATTCAATCATCCAGAAACACAAATAACTAAATAAATAACATTTAAAATAAGAAAATATAAAATTTTAAATAAAAGTTTAAAATTGTAAAATAAATATTCTCCGAGTTGAAGATGGGAGCAAATATTCGTGTCCCGTCTGCAGCAGCTGTTTGAATAGTTTCAATAAAGTTGTGCTTGAATAAAATGGTGTCGTCCAGGATGAAGGGCCAGTTGATTCCACTCCCCGCTGGGGCGACTCTCTCAACGTGTCTCCCTATCCCTGCCGAGTAAGAATCTTTATCTTTATTCGTATTAGGTATATTAGCAAGGCAAGCTCTCCACTGGCCACTGAGACAGAGGTGCACCAAAGAAGTGGTACAAGGACTGCCTAAAGAAATCTCTTGGTGCCTGCCACATTGACCACCGCCAGTGGGCTGATCTCGCCTCAAACCGTGCATCTTGGCGCCTCGCAGTTTGGCGGGCAGCAACCTCCTTTGAAGAAGACCGCAGAGCCCACCTCACTGACAAAAGACGAAGGAGGAAAAACCCAACCCCAACCAACCAATTTTCCCTTGCAACCGCTGCAACCGTGTCTGCCTGTCCCGCATCGGACTTGTCAGCCACCAACGAGCCTGCAGCTGACGTGGACATTACCCCTCCATAAATCTTCGTCCGCGAAGCCAAGCCAAAGAATCCGTAAACGTGGGGGAGGGGGTTCATTATGACGGTGGCACGGTTAGCGCCATGTTGTTGCAGCGCTAGCAACCAGGGATCAAATTTAAATTTTGTTTAGTTATGGGAATTACCTGATTAAAGTGAACTTTATACAATTAAATACCACAACACTTTTTTTTCCAAATTACAATGTGTCTTTTAAACTGTGTATTCTTTTTTTTTTATTTTTTATTTATTTTTTCACACCATAAATCACATTAGCCATGATATACACTATTTTTTTTTTTTAAACTGTGTATTCTTAATGCGGGTATATTAGTTAGGCATTGTATCAGTCAACCGGAAAATTTGCATATGCGGTATCTACAGTCCCCATAGGTGCCAGACCATGGTGACTGGATTTGGATTTGGAGATCTTAGCTTAGTCTAGAATTACAGCTCCTTGTTGGATGGAACATTATTGCTTCACATTATTGTTAGGATACAATGCAGCTCCTGGGGAAGAACCTAACTCCAGAAATCATCTGCTTCTCTCTCCAACATTTCTTTCTCTTCTTACCCACAACCAAAAAGATACCAGATGCAGAACCACCAACTGAGTAATTCAGGAAGACTGTATTCTTGGTCAAATTAATGGACAGTGACTATGGAAAGGTAAAAACCTGCAATTCAGGGACTAAATGAAGTAACGCCCCAAATAAGTAATGCCTGAAGGCAACTCGGTCTAGCACAAAAATACATCTTTGAAGTATCTGATCTTCTCTCCATTAGCTATGCAAAACATACGGTTTGGGTGGCACAGGCAGCACCACGCCTTTACAGCGCCAGCGATCGGGACCTGGGTTCGAACTCTGCGCTGTCTGCAAGGAGTTTGCATGTTCTCCCCGTACCTGCGTGGGTTTTCCCCCGGGGGCTCCGGTTTCTTCCCACCATTCAAAATGATTCGGAGGTGAAGGTGAATTGGGTATAAATTGGGCGGCACGAACTCGTGGGCCGAAATGGCCTGTTCTGTGCTGTATGTCTAAATTTAAATTTAAAATGCAATTGAGGGTCAAGTACATCATTTTGGGGATTTAAGCTGTGTTCTGGCCACTAAATGTGTGTAGGCTATTGGCAGAAGTTCTTACAAAAACCTGATTGCTTTAATGGTCACTTATCTCCCAGTTCATAAAATGGCAGATTCCACATCGACCAGCTGGGTTAGAAAATTAACTCAAGCTTTGGGTCATTAATCATGAATATAAAATGATGTAGAGATAGAGTAGACCAATGGTTCTCAACTTTTTTTCCCCCTTCCCACTCACACACCACCTTGAGTAATCCCTTACAGAGCACTTAAAGTTGTGTGTGAGTGGGGAAAAAAAATGGTTGAGAAGCACTGGGGTAGAATGAAGGGAACTTTCCCCCACATCAGAGGTCGATAAAACTGGAGGTCACAGGTTTCAGGTAAGAGCAAAGAGATTTAGAGGGGTCATGTGGGGGACCTTCTTCCACTCCAGAATGGGAGTATCTGAAATACATTTTGAGAGAGGGAGAGAGAGAGAGAGAGAGAGAGAGAGAGAGAGTGGTTGCCACTGACAGCACCCAAGAAGGGTTCAGATGAGTACTTGAAACACTTGGGCACAGAGGGCTGTGAACCAAGCACGGGTTGATGGGAGTAATATGGAAGAGTGCCCTCTGGTCAGCATGGATGCTTCCAAACTGTACCAGCTATGATTCTATCATTCTGCCAAGCAGCATATATTTATTGTGGGCAAGTGCACAACCAACTACTTGATGAGCGAAATCCAGAGGCTTGAGAACACCTCACACCAGGTCATTGCAGACAACAGTTCATCTTTGCACCTCACTTGATCTTCCTCCTGCCTATTTCACTTTTTCTTAAATACATCCAAACTTGCCATGGCTACATCCATTACCATTGCGAGCCCCGTGTGTGTGAGATAAATGACCAGCGTACCTTTACAATTTCCTGGCTGAGCACTCCGCCCACAACAGCACACACCGGCGCCAACTCGGAGAAACAGGAGCTAAGGGGGAAGCAGAGATAAGGTTGATAAATATAATGCAGAGGGATTGCCTAGTCGTGGAAATAACTAAAAAAAAAGAAGGTTGATTTTTCTTCTTGTCAGTTTTGATGACGTCCTGAGATTTCAAAGCTATCAGGAATTCTTTACTAATCTTAATGTGCGAACCTGTATTCAGAGGTTTTGCAGCTTTGTCACAGCTAAGCCTTTCGCCAGTGGCCCGCATGTGACAGAGGTGATACAGCTGCAATTCTTTCCCTCAATGCCATGATCATTTAAGCAGTAATCACTGAGGTCACCTTATTAAATGCCTTTTGGAAATGCAAATACACTATTGACACCCAACATTACATCATCAAAGAGCACAAATAAATTTGTCAAACACCATTTCCTTTCACAAAATTATACTTGACTGAAATATGATCTACTGATTGTCCTGCTTCTATTTCCTTAATAATGAACTGCAACATTATCTATTGACGCAAGGCTGACAGGCTTCATACTTTCTGAACCCTCGTTTCTGAATAGGGCTTCTCAATCTGCTACAAATGGCTTCCTCCCGAGTTTTGTCTTCCCACCCCTCAACATGATCACCCCAAGTAATCCTCTCCATTAGTTACTCGTTCCTCAGATGGGAAATTTATTTATTTGTCCACTTATTGCAATTCTGATGGGGGAAAGAGAAAAACATCAGTGCGCTTCCTTTATGAGTGTTGATGTTAATTCTGGATCCTGACATGGAAAGAGCCTTATAATATCAGGGATGCAGTAAAATCCCCGTTTTCCGGAATTCAAGTAACCGGCCCCCAAAAAATTGTGGGGGTAAATAACAGGAAGGTGTAAAATTGCCCCCGCCACCAAAAAAAAGGTTAGTTCTCCATTCACGCAAAAGATAATCTCGAGCAAGTGGGAAATTCACTTATCCGGCGTCTACCAATCTCCATAGGTGCTGGATACCAGAGGTTTTATTGTATCCTCTGTCCAGGGTCAGAACTAGAAAAGGATGGAACATCCCTCCCGGTGCAGTGTTCAAACTGAGGCCCATGTAAAGGATCAACCCACAGAGGGGCCCCAACTCACCTGGTGAACTCATCTGTGAGCAGATGGCTCTTCACTCCCAAGGAATCCAGCAGGTGGTCCCGCAGCTGAAGCAGCAGACTAGAATCATCTCCGTAGCTGTCGGGCGATGGGTCGCGGGCGTTCACGCTTCGGAATTTCAGCAGAACTGACAAGAGAAAGTGACACAAGCTCTGATGAAAGCCACCACTCGCGCAGGCTGCCCAAAAAATGGCTTCGGGGGAATGTGGGCCGACAGGAGGGAAAGGGAAAGAATTCTTCACGATTGTTAAACTGCCACTCTCTCCCAGCCACGAGGCCCATCCCCAGAAAAGCAGGAGTAAAACACGCAAGTCTGTAGACACCGTGATTGAGGTAAAAGCAAAATCCTGGAGAAAGTCAGCAGGTTGAACATTATTATAGCAAAGATAAAAGATTCATAGCCGACGTTTTGGCCTTGAGCCCCTTCATCAGGATATGAGCAAACTGTGGCCAGGCACCTGAATGAACAGTGGTGGTGGTGGGGGGGAGGAGCAGAGTCCCAGAGGCAGGAAGTAATAGGTGGATAAGGGAGGGAGGGCACACCAGCAAACAGGGGGAGGGGGAAGGGGGGGGGATCAGATCTCCACCCCCTTCTTTCTCCATTCACAGAGCCACCTCCCCTTCCCAGTTTGCTGGTGTGTACTCTAACCATTGTCCACCTATTATCTCCTGCCTGTGCTCCACCCCCTGCCCCTCCCCTCCACCATTTTATTCAGGCACCCAATTACATTTTGCTCATAAGTTGATGAAGGGCTCAAGCCTGAAATGTTGGTTACCTATCTTTATCTTTGCTATATAAAGGACACAGTTTGACCCGCTGAGGTTCTCCAACATCGTGTTTTTACACCCTCAGAAAATATTTTTATTTAAAAAGCAATGGAACTACACCTTTGAATCATCATTCATGTACAACCACTTAAAGATTATTCATGATACAATGTGTGCACATGGATGAGTCATGATCCAGGGGAAAGGTGAAATTAAAAATGTTATGGATGGATTGTTTCAACTGGAATATCTATTCCTTTGTTGAAAAGAATCATGGGTCATTAAACTACAAATTGAGATGCTTAACTTTGCTCGATGATATTCCCAGAGATCAATGGCTCCGTTATAACATGATCATTGGGGTCCATAAAATCTCACTGTGGAAAAAGCAGGGTCACGCTAAACAATAAATTGCTGTTAGAAACATAGAAGATAGGAGCAGGAGTAGGTCATTCGGCCCTTCGAGCCTCCTCCGCCATTCAATGAGATCATGGCTGGCTTAAAGTTCAGTACCCCGTCCCCGCCTTCTCTCCGTAACCCCTAATTCCCTTATACTGAAGAAATACATCTAATTCCCTCATATATATATATATATATATTCAATGAACCTACCTCTACTGCCCTCTGTGGCAATGAATTCCACAGATTCACCACCCTCTGGGTAAAGAAATTCCTCCTCATCTCGGTCCTAAATGGTTTGCCTATTATCCTCGAACCATGGCTCCAGGAAACCATTGGAAACATCCCGTCTGCATCCATTCTGTCCAGTCCTGCCAGAATTTTATAGGTCTCTATGAGATCCCCTCTCAATCTTCTGAACTCCAGCGAGTACAATCCCAATTTGCGCAATCTCTCCTCATAAGTCATTCCTGCAATTCCAGGTATCAGCCTGGTGAATCGCCTCTGCACTCCTTCCATTGCAAGAACATCCTTCCTTAGATCAGGTGACCAAAACTGCACACAATACTCCAGGTGGGGTCTCACCAAGGCCCTGTACAGCTGCAGTAAGGTATCCTTGTTCCTAGACTCAAACCCTCTTGATATGAAGGCCCACCTACCATTTGCCTTTTTAACCTCCTGCTCTACCTGTTGTTACACAGTGGAAATTAAAACACAAATTAATTTTTAGTAAACCATTATGATCCAGTACTTGTGTATGAAGTATAAACATGTTTGCGTCTGTGTTTGGAACTGCCCGACATCCCTGCTCCTGCCAGGAGCCCGACGGCCCCCCCAACCCCCGCTCCTGCTGGGAGCCCAATGTCCCCTGCTCCTGCCGGGACCCAACACCCAAGTCCAATGACTCATCACGTTAAATCAGTGTTTAAACATAGAAGAGAGGAGCAGGAGTAGGTCATTCGACCCTTCGAGCCTGCTCCGCCATTCAACGAGATCATGGCTGATCTTAAAGTTCAGTACCCCGTCCCCGCCTTCTCTCCGTAACCTTTAATACCCTTATACTGTACCAAGATTTAGAAATAGACAGCTAGGGTGGTGGAGGTTCCATTATGGAATCAATACACTCCCGGAACAAAGTTTCTTTCCCTTCATAGTAACTGCAGCCCACTCCATAGAATTTACTCATAGTCTCCCAGTTCCTCAAAATAAAAGAGCTGTCAAGAACCCATGGAGTAAAACCCCTGGTATCCGGAATTCAAGCAACCACCAAAAAAATTGAGGAAAATAAATAAGATTTTAAAAAATAAAATAGATTAAAAATATACTTAAGTTTATAATTGTAGATGTTTTATGAAGTAACACATAAACCTTTGGTGAAGATAGGAGCAAATATTTAGCCAGCGGAGTGAGTGCCTTGATTGTGCTTTGCTCATAGCAGCTGTTTCAATAAAGTTCAAACGGCTTTGGCGTCACACAGGATGAAGAACTGCTCGCCGTTGGGATCATTCTAAAGTGTCTCCTTATCCCTGCTTAGTAAGCGTCGCCCTGGTCGCTTTATCTCTAAACTTTTTTTTGGGGGGGGGGGGAATTATCTATAATGTTATTGTTCACCTTTTGGGCAGCTCCGTGGAGGGGGAGGAACCTGCAGATGCAGTGACGGTTAAATGTTTTCAAAGAATGTGACTGAAAATAAAGTTAAATGCTTTGTTTATATATTCATGCAAGTGAAGTTTGTTCACTGTAAGTACAGTCTAGTATTTTCATCTTTTATTTATTCTTAATGCAGGTGTAATAGGCATTCTAAGAGTACGACTCAAGCAACTGAAAAATACACTTATCCAGCATCTATCAATCCCCATAGGTGCCAGATACGAGGTGTTTTACTGCATAAAGGTTACAGAATAGTGGCAAGTCACTAGATCCCAGCCTATCTGCAATACCATTTACTGGGACAGGGATCAATCATATCACAAGAAAGGCTGCCCCTTTGCACACAACTGTATGCCCATACCAGAGAGGAGATTGAGAAATATTTGTAGACAGTTTTTTTTAGCCTTATTTGGCCAAGGAGCTTACTTTTTTTCCTTTCACAGAGAGTGTACAACAATGAGATTGGGCATGGAACAAAGTGTTTAGGATTGATTGTCTGGCTGTGGAGGCTGGAGGCGAAGCCATGGACATTCCAGGGGTGGGGGGAGAGAGACTCTTTGTTGCTTCTTTCTCTGACCATAAGGGGATCTGGGCAATTTCTGCTGATGGCAAATCTTTGCCTTACAGTAGACTAAAAAGAAATTTCATGTAAAGTTATATTTTTCCATTTTATTGGGGACAGATGAACCAGTGGGTCTTTTACTGCAAGTATTTTTTGCTTGTTTGGAAGTTCTGCCCTTTAGATTTGCAATGTGAGTGAGGCTACCTTGTTCCACTTGCCACCAGCCAGGCGCTCCAACCTTTCAGTCAAGCTTTCATTCTCACAAACCCCAAGTGTACTCCTACTCAAATCCAGACAGCAAATTAACAAACTCCCACAAGGCCTGAATCAGATATACCTAATTTTTTTAATGATCCACAGTAGCTGTAATATTTAGAGGTCTGTTACTTCCCCCTCAAGACTTTTATGTTAAAAATAATCTCCAACACTCCAAATGTATATTGTACATGTAGGTGGTTGCATTCTTGCGAACACAAGGACAGCTATTAATGTTGAGTACAAACATCATGCAAAAATGACAGTTTCACTGTTACTCCTCCAGCCAACCGCGTCTCTTGTTGTCCTTTATCTCGTCTCTCCATCTCCTCTAGTCTGGTGGGAGGATTCAAGTCATTAGGAGACGAAAGAACAAGAGTTCACTTTGAGCCCAAAGTGACTGGCATTACACGCGACCTGGAGTTACACAACCCTTGCATTCAATGCAGATGCAACTACAGATTACGCAAGTTTGCATGACCTG
Organism: Narcine bancroftii; assembly: GCF_036971445.1. Lineage (NCBI taxonomy): Eukaryota > Metazoa > Chordata > Chondrichthyes > Torpediniformes > Narcinidae > Narcine > Narcine bancroftii. The sequence continues at coordinate 78,651,572 of NC_091481.1, forward strand.
ACTAATTACTGTGGATGATTCAAACACTGCCATATTCCTCAAGTTATTTTTTTTTATTTGCCAGAGTTACTGACAAGGATCTAGCCAGTGGTTTTCAAACTTTTTTTTCCCACTCGCATACCACCTTAAGTATAGGGGCTCTGTGATTAGTAGTGTGTGAGCGGAAAGTAAAAAGTTTGAAAACCACTGTTTTAATCGTACCTCATTGACTCGTTATGTGCATGGTTTCAGAACTCCACAGGAAGTGGGCCGATGACTATTTTTCTCAAGCAAAATATTTCAGTCACAATTGGGTCCAGAGCAGTGGTTCTCAACCTTTCGTTTTCTCCCACTCACATCCCACCTTAAGCAATAGGTGCTCTGTGGTTAGAAAGGGATTAAATCTAATCTAGACCAAAAGTAATGATAGAAATGACCAGACAACACAGCACAGGAAGAACACATTTGGTCCATCATGACGAGGTTAACTACGATGCCAATTGAAGCTCATTCCACCTGCCGCACATAGTCTATAGTCTTCCATTCCATGCCTCTTACATATTGGAAATGTATCTGCTTCCACCACTTTCCTGGGCAGTGTATTCCAGGCACCTACCAACCTGTGCAACAAATTGCTTACCTTGCTTTTACTCTCCTCTAAACTTTCACCCATCTCACGTGGCCTCTGGCATTTGACATTTCCACCTTGGGAAAAAGACCGACTTTCGACCCAATTGCTCTGCCTCTCATAAGCTTATTAACTAGCAGCCTTTAACGCTAGAAAACAATCCAAATTTGTCCAATCTCTCCTCTTAGCTAATGCTCTCTAATCCAGGCAACATCCTGGGTAATCTCTTCTACATCCTTTCCTTAATCATAATTTGAACCCCTTTTACACTTGTGTCCCACTAAATTGGCCGTTCAGTGTCCCGGGATAGGAATGGGGGTTTGGCTTTTCACACATGACCAGTCCTAATTGGGACGCTGAACGCTCTCACACTTGCGAGGAGCCATCCCCGGGATTAGGACTGTTCTACCTTCTACTGGTGACCTCCCCTAAATTCTGATCAATGTATTATGATCTTATATTTGAACAAAATTAATCATGCCTAATTATAACACGGTTAACCTTTATGTGCAATACAGTAGGAGCCTTTCAGCCTCTGTTGTTATGTTGACCTATATAAATCTTTATAAGGGACTGTGGGAAAATGCTAGCAATAAATAGCAATAGCGGACAATTTTTAAACATGGTGGGAAAGTTGATATACATTAAACATTTTCTTACAAGTGCCTCCCTCTCTCCCCCTTCCATACATACTGATCTGTTCACTGTCAGAACTTACATATATTTTAAGTATATAGGATAGAGTTGGGGAAACTACATTTTTGCATATATAATAGTTACTTTTATATCTTTTTCCCCCTTTTTTATTACTGTATTTGGGCCCCTATGTGGTCCGGGTGTGGCTGCCAGACCTTTACAAAAGTGTCATATTTGTTCTTTAAGTTGTATGTGATTTTTTCCGTAGGTTTACAGCTGTTCATTTCCACAGTCCATCGTGAATAAGTAGAGGGGAGTCGGACTTCCAAGTGATCACAATACATTTTTTGGCTCCCACCAGTACTATTTTTATAAATGAGATTTGATATTTGGTCAATTTGTCACTTATTTCCAAGAAATTACCTAGTAGCTACAGGTCGCCTATGAAGGTCACTCCTGTTATCCTGGTTAATTTTCCTGCGATTTCTTGCCAAAATGGCCTCACCTTCACTCATGACCACATGGCATGTAAGAAAAGCTCCTGTTTCAGTCCCACATCTGAAACACATCTCTGAAATTTCGGCTTTTGATCGGTGTAACTTTTACGGGTAAGATAAAATTGGTGTAAAAAATTATACTGAACCAATCGATATTTTGCATTTATAACTGATGTCCTTACATCAACCTGATGAGCTTATTTCTGAAATCACCACCCCCCAAGTCCGACTCCCATCCTTTCCTTGGTTTTGCACTTTTGCTCTGGAGAGCATAGTACATCTTTGTTATAAATTTGGGTGTATTCCCCATTCAGACCGTTTGTTCAGTTTCACTAATTTTTAGGTGGGGTCACCATCTTTCTAAGAATGATCTAAGCTGGAGAAAATTGAAGGTCCCACTGGCCACTCCGTATATATGTTTTATTTATTCAAAGGACACAAGAGTTCCTTCTATGTAACAGTCCTTAATATATGTTGTACCTTTGTTAGACCATGAATTTAATATTCCATTGCCCATGTTCATAGGCAATAACACATTTTTACACAATGGTGCTTTTATTGATATCCCTGCTTTTTTTCCCTCTACATTCATTGATTTCTTGTCATGTTCTAATCATATGTATTAAAATAAGGTTATCCGTCTTTTTCTTTAGTTCTTTGACACTCCATTTATAGATAAAATCCTTTGCTTCCCCCTCCTCCATTGAGTACATCCCCATTTGAACCCAAGACGGGGAGTTATCTTCAGTGAAGAAGGCTGCGAGAAGTTTAACCTGTGCAGCTAGGTAATATTTTTTGAAATCTAGAAGTCTAAGTCCTCCCAGCCTGTAGTCCCATCTCAGTTGTTCCAATGGTACCTTATTGGTACCTTATTATTCCATAGGAACTGTCTGATATGGTTGTTTAGTAGCTTAATATTTTTTAGGTAATGGAATAGGCAGCGATTAAAAAATGGTATTGCAGTCTTGGCATCACTTTCATTTTGATGCAGTTAACCCTTCCCACTAAAGTAATCGGCAAGTCTCTCCATTTCTGTAGGTCTCTTTCGATCTTTCCAAGAAGAGGAAGATCATTTAGTTTGTACAGATTTTGCGAGGTATTGTCAGTTGCTGTTCCAAGATATTTTATTCCATCTGGCTTCCATTTAAATTTTTTGGTATCTTTCATATTCAAAATTTGTTAATGGTATTATCTCACTTTTATCTATATATATTTTGTAGCCTGATATTCTTCCATATTTTTCTAGCGTTCCTTATAATTTTTCCAAAGATTTAGCCAGGTCTGATAGGTACAATAGCACATAATCAGCGAATAGACTGATTTTGTTTTCTTCTTGCCTGACTTTAAAGCTCTTTATATCCAAATCTCTTCTTATTATCTCTGCCAGTGGTTCAATCGCTAAAATAAAAAGTGCTGGGGACAGAGAGCATCCTTGTCTACTCGATCTACTCAAGGGGAACACCGCTGACATCGGATTATTTGTTATTGTTTTAGCTTGTGGTTTATGGTATAAAGTTTTTACCCAATTTATAAATATTCTGCTTATACCAAATTTTTCCAGTTTTAAATAAAAAGGGAAATTCCAAAAGGTCAAATAGTTTTTCCGTGTCTAGGGAGATTGTAATACTGGGCTTTCCTTCAGATTCTGCCATGTGCATTATATTAAATAATCTTCCCAGACTATTTGAGGAATGCCTCCCTTTAGCAAATCCTCCTTGATCTGTATGTATCAGTTTTGGCAAGTATTGTCCTAACCTATTAGCCAATGCTTTCGCGAGTATTTTATGATCAGCATTTAACAGGGATATTGGTCCGTAAGACAAAGTTTTTAGTGGGTTCCTATCCTTTTTCGTAACTGTAATAATTGTGGTTGAGAATGATGCTGGGAGGGCCTGTGTTTCCACTGACTGGTCCAGGACATCCATTTACAGGGGCATTAGTAATTCTTTGAAGTGTCTACAAAACTCAGGTGGAAATCCATCTTCTCCCAGTGATTTATTAGCCTGTAGTTTTTACTTCAACCACTGTGTCTACAGATTTTGTGATTTACAACTAATCAGCCCACCTACATATAACAATATATGCTATATATATTACAAACAACAGGGATCCCAGTACTGATGCCTGCTGAACAATAGTGGTCACAGACGTCTAGTCAGAATAACACCCCTCCTTCATTGGATTTAAAATGGCTTAGTCATAGAAGACAATCTACCAATTCTCCATAAATCCCATGAGCCTTAATATGCAGGATCAGTCAACCATGAAGAATCTTGTCAAAAGGTTTACTGAAGTCCATGTATACACCATGTTTGAGCAGCACCAATGACCTGGGTTCGAATCCGACACTGTCTGTAAGAAGTTTGTATGTTCTTCCCGTGTCTGCGTGGGTTTCCTTCCACCCTTCAAAACTTGCAGGGGTTGTAGGTTGATTGGGGCATTTGGGTGGCACAGGCTCATGAGCTGGAAGTGCTTTGTTACCATGCTGTATGCCTAAATTAAATTAAACATCCACTGTCCTACCCTAAAATATCATCTGTGTCATCTCTTCAACACCTTCCCTAAGAAAATCACAGCAACTATCGTTAATAATTCCACACTTTTCAATACAAATTATTGGGAGAATATTCTTAGGGATAGGGTCTACTTAAGAATCTTTTCCCAATAATTTGCCTACCACTGTTATATGGCCCACTGGCCTATAATTTCTGACTAAAAACACAGAAATGCTGGAGGAACTCAGCCGGTCTTACAGCATCCATAGGAGATAAAGATATAATGCCGACATTTCAGGCTGGCCTGAGCCCTTCTTTAAGGAACAAGTAAAAAAAAACCTGGAAATCTCAGAACAGAGATGGTGGTGGCTAGGGGAGGATTCCAGACCAACAAAAGGTGTCCATTGGATATGATAAGGTGAGATATGAGAATTGATTTTGTCGGTGTGAAAGGAGACAAAGGGAAAAAAAGGAGAGAGAGAGAGAGAGTCAGAGCTGGGGGAAGGCAAGGGTGGAGGGTTTGACGAAAGCCAGAGAAATCGATTTTAATGCAATCTGATTGGAGGGTGCTCAGTTGGAGGATGAGGTGTTGTTCATCCAATTTGCGGGTGGCCTCAGTCGAGAGGAGCCTAAGACCATGGACATACATGTCAGCAAGGGAATGGGATGGGGAATTGAAGTGGGTGGCCACTGGGAGATCCAAACTATAACTATAATTTCCTAGTTTGTCGTTCAAGAGTCACAACATCTACTTCTTGATATCAACGTGCTCGAGTGGAATGCCTCTTAGAAAGAGTTGCCAAGCTTCAACCATCCTCATGGATATCCATTCAGCAGGGTGTTGATCTTGTCCAACGTACCCTTTCACCCATGCAAGAGTATAGGATCCCTGTTAGCAACCCAGGAAACATCCAATAGCAAAAAGATTAATCTGTACCCACGCTCCTGTTCGGCTCCGAATCATGGGTCCTCTACCAGCATCACCTCCGGCTCCTAGAACGCTTTCACTAGCGCTGTCTCCGCTCCATCCTCAACATTCATTGGAGCGACTTCATCCCCAACATCGAAGTACTCAAGATAGCAGAGGCCGACAGCATCGAATCCACGCTGCTGCAGACCCAACTGCGCTGGGTGGGTCACATCTCCAGAATGGAGGACCATCGCCTTCCCAAGATCGTGTTCTCCACTGGCCAACGTGACAGAGGTGCACCAAAGAAGAGGACTGCCTAAAGCAATCTCTTGGTGCCTGCCCCATTGACCACCGCCAGTGGGCTGATCTCGACTCAAACCGTGCATCTTGGCACCTCACAGTTCGGCGGGCAGCAACCTCCTTTGAAGAAGACCGCAGAGCCTATCTCACTGACAAAAGACAAAGGAGGAAAAACCCAACACCCAACCCCAACCCACCAATTTTCCCTTGCAACCGCTGCAACCGTGTCTGCCTGTCCCGCATCGGACTTGTCAGCCACAAACGAGCCTGCAGCTGACGTGGACATTACCCCTTCATAAATCTTCGTCCGCGAAGCCAAGCCAAAGAGGAAAAGAAAGAAATCTGTACTGAGGATTCTCATGTGAGGATTACATAGACAATACATGTCAAATACGTATCACGGCACAATCATTAATCTTTCAGCACCTTTTTCCCAGGGCAGAAGTAGCAAACACTAGTGGTCGTTGTACAAAGTGAAGGGAGGAAGGTTTAGGGGAGACATAAGGGTGTTGTGGGTGCCTGGAAAGCATTGCCAGGGGTGGTGGTGGAGGCTGGGACAATAGGGGAATTTAAGAGACTCTCAGACAGCTGCAGGAATGAAAGAAAAACAGAGGGTTATGAGGTAGGGAGAGTTTAGTTTTTTTTCTTGGTAGGTATATATGGGTCGGCACAACATCATGGGCTGAATGGCCTGTACTGTGCTGTAAAGTTCTATGTTCAATGAGTTTTTCATTGCACATTAAATGAATAAAATGGCAGACTTGTTCAATGATACCAATTGGAGACCAAAAAATGCTAAAGTCCTGAAGCCCTCTATGTCTTAGTGAGTCAAGTGCTTGCCTGGATACTTCTTAAATGTTGTAAAGGACTCAGCCTCCACCATCCTCTCAGGCAGTACATTCCATGTTTTAACCACCCCTCTGGGTAAAAACATTACTCCTCGCACTTCCTCAACTGCTTACTCCTTATTTTAAACCCAAACCTTCTACTCTAGGGAACATTTTCTTAATATCAACTCTACGAACACATTTAACAGGCCACTCCACTCCAAGAAAAACAAATCCACAAAAACCAGGCCTCTCCAGTCTCACTTTAAACACTGAAATACACCGTTCCTTGGTGGATCTCCTCTGCATCCTTTCTAGTATCATCAATCCCTTCCAATAGTGTGATCAGAACTGCACAGTATTCCATCTGTGGCCTAGCCAATGCTTTACAAATATGTACCGGGGCGGGGGTTTAACTTCATTGGGTGGCACGGACTCGTGGGCCAAAATGGCCTGTTACCGTGCTGTATATCTAAATTAAAAACTAAAAGGTTGGCCACTCCTGCTTTACATAATACCCAGGATAATTAAGGCAAGTATTCTGCATGCCTTATTCACTATACACTTGTGTTGACACCTTCAGGGGTCCTTGGGCTTGTATATAATAGTCCGTCTATTCCTCTGTACTGTACTCTGAAGAGATTGCCATTCATTTGTTCACATCCTATCTTTATTAGTCCCTCCAAATGTATCACTTCATGCTCAACAGGATTAGGTTGGGTGGCACGGTTAGCGCAACGCTATTACTTCAGCAGCGAAGCGGGTTCAAATGTGACGCTGCCTGTAAGTAGTTTGTACGATTTCCCCTTTACCCATTTGGGTTTTCCCAGGGGCTCGGTTTCCTCCCACCCTCAAACACATATGGGCTTGTAGTTAAATTGGGTGTAATTGGACGGACAGATCAATGGCCAGAATCGGCTTTTACTATGTTGTATATTAAAAAAAGTATCATCTGTCAATGCTCTGCCCATTTTAGTCCAAATTTACAGAAGCTGTTGGGAGGGTCCGTCAGTGGCAGAAAAAGAAGGGTCAAGGCTTGGTGCCAAAATTCTTCTCCAGAACTGAATTTGGTTCAGCAGATTGTGCTTGGCTTTAGATTCCAACGTCTTCCGCCTCCTGTGGGTGTTTGGCCTAAAACGACTTAGTTCAATACACTCAATGTTAGAGGGTTCGGGGGGGGGGGGGGGGGGGGGGGTGGGGGGGGGAGGTCTTAGAAAAATCACAATTTTCCTGAAAATCAGATCATTGACAAAATTTACGGTTCGTTTCATATTTTTTGCTTATGGTTATCGTTTTCTCATACAAATTCATTGAGAGCTCACCTCTTATTCTGTATTTTGGAATTCAAGCACCTGGCCAAAAAAAAATTAATTGAGGAAAATTAAAATAAACAAGAATAAAATAAATAGGTAAAAACATGCTGTTTAAAATAGTAAATGTTTTCTGAAGTAACACAAGAACCTTTGGTGAAGATGGGAGCAATATTCAGCCAGTGAAGAGCCTTGGGTGGTGCTTTGCTCGTAGCAGCTGTTTGAGTAAAGTTGTGTGACATAGCAATGGCATCGCCCAGGATGAAGAGTTGGTTGATACCACTCACCCGTTGGGGTGACTCTTTCAAGGCGTTTTTATGGAGGGCCTCCACTTCAAGGCCAGCTCCATCCTTGGAGAAAAATTTTAATTTACCTTTCTGGAGAGCAGCCCTAAAAGGCTTTAATGTGGAGCGGTGCCTCGGTGCGTTGTACGGAGCCGTAGCCGCGGCACCCCCCCCCGTAATAAATACCGTCACAGAATGGTCGACTTTGATACCCATAATTCCCCAAGCAGCCGGAGCCACTCTGGGAAACGCAGAGCGGATCCAGCTGCGTGTGGGATTATGGGCAAAGAAGTCGGCCATTGATCATTTTTACAGTGTTTATATTTCACTCTCACTCACCTGTGAGTTTCTTGGTTCTGGATATTGCAAATCATCAGTGAAAATAGTCATCATCGGGATGGCCGCCGCCGCCACCACCCGCTGCAGCACCTTCGGGTCCCTGGCTTCATCATCCTGACCCACCGCAACCAGTAGATTGAGAAGGACGAGGGAGTGGAGCGGCAAGTCTGGGGCCCCGGGGGGTAGCAGCGGCGGCCACACCGATGGTGACTATTCTGCGATAATCTGGCATAATACGTTCACTAAGCTATCCTGGGTCACGGGCTGACGGTGTCATCAGCCCGCCCCTAGCCAGCCGCTTGCAGTGGCTGGACATTTATGGATTTTGTAGAATCCGATTTCAGATAATCGGAGTTGCACTGTAAATGATACCTAATTTATGCCCAGCATAATTTCTTCCCCATAAACAAAAATCCACTGACAGCATTCCACTTAGACCTCTAAAGTACTAGAATTTACAAACAGAAATAAATTGAACGGATTAAATATTGTTTTAAAATACTCTACAAAACAGCCACAAAGCAAGAACAAGATTCAAGATATATGATTAGATTAAGTGCTAAATTAGCCAGTCTTGAGTAGTGGCATGTGACCGTGACCCGTATCTTCAATTTCAATGCAAGGAAAGCTTCACAGGTTTTGCTTAATGCAAGACGTTGGGCTACTTTCACATTTTTGGGATTGGAGCACACTTTAATGAGAACATTGCTGTTATAGGATATGCAAAAAAAAAAGCCTGCCAGAATTATGCAAAGACCCATTTTGTCTTTATAGATTCAGGCCCCGAGCAGCTTTAACTGCTTACATGAGAATTCCTCTTCTCAACGAAGAACAAAATTTCCTTGTTGTAAATCTAACTCATGATTACTGTTAATCGTCACTCTTTGGCAACAATAAACTGCATCATCTAATGTTAGACAAGTTATTCATTTCTCATTGCTCTACTGCTAGACAGCTGCACAAGTACAGACCCAACAAACCTTGATAACTTTTATTTTCTGCAACTATTTCCTGTGACTCCGTTTGCTAGATTTGCTCACTTTTCAATCATGGAAACAAAATGGTTATCAGTTCAATCAACAGCAAGGTTTAGGAAAGTTTTACACATCAGTACCATCAATACTAATTTCCTGTCCAGGTTATTCAGTGTTTCATTCTGCCACCAACCAGTAGAATCTGTTCTAGTTCGTTTAATGTCAGCTTTTTTGCCATTCCCAATAATATATTTTCTCCATCAGGCAAATGATTGGAAAAGGAGGTATGAGAGGTTTAGTCCACACATCATCCCTCACACTCTTCACTCTCTGACAATTCACCACTAGGACTTGCCAGTGGCTCAGTTAATATATTTTACCGTGTCGTAGTCGCAGTTCCAGTCACAGCACACAAGTTAAGTGGGCACAACAGTGGGTTAGGCGATTCGTGATTGCCTTGATTTTCACCGTGCACCTATTCCATCTGCATTTCAGGAGACACTGTAGGCCATCTTCCCACATTCACAACACCAAATCCAACAAGGAGCGAGTTTTCGGCTGTGAGGGAGGGAGGGAAGGGTTACATTGATGTGGAGTAGGGTTGTACAGGCCGGCACAACATTGTGGTCTGAAGGGCCCATATTATGCTGCTTTGTTCTAGGTTCTATGTTTATTCTTAGATGACCATGAGTCCTATGATTCCGTCTCTTGAGTAGAGACTTAAAGATGTAATTACTAGGACTATAAATGAAATACAAAACTGGTGGAGGGAGGAGTTCAGAGGGTGGTAGTGGAGGATTGTTTTTCAGTCTGGAGATCTGTGAGCAGTGGTGTACCACAGGGATTGGTGCTAGGCCCACTGCTGTTTATCATCCATATCAATTAACTGGCTGAAGATACAGGTGGCACAACTAGTGCGTTTACAGATGACTCTAAAATTGGTGGAATGGTGGACAGCAAATTAAGTTATCCAAGATTACAATGGGATCTTAAGCAGTGGACCATGGAATGGCAGATGGAGTTTGATTTGGATAAGTGTAAGGTGTTGGATTTAATGTCAAAATAGGGTAGGGTTTACACAGTAAATGGTAGGGCCTGGGGGGGGTTGCAGAATAAAGAGTCCTAAGCTATCAGGTCATGTTTCCCCAAAAGTGGCAACACAGGACAGTGAAGATGTTTAACTTCATTGGTAAAGGCTCTGAGTACAGGAGTTGAGACATTATGGTGCAGATGAACATGGCCACATTTGGAATCCTGTGTGCAGTTCTGGTCACCCAGCTATAAAACATATAGCTGCCTCAAGAAAGCGGCCAACGCCATAAAGGACCACAGTTACCCTGGTGACAACCTCTTCTCACTGCGACTTTCATGCAGAATCTACAAAAACCAGCAGAAAAGATTCTTAAGGATGTTTCAGGGAATAGAGGGCTTCTGTTATAAGGGTAGGCCGTGACTGTTTCCTCCTGAGCTATTCCCTGGCGCATCGGAGCGAGGGATGACCTAAAAAATGACTTATAAAACCTTGTGGGGCGTAGATAAGATGAACACTGATCATCTTATTCCCAGGGCACAGGTGTAAGGTGAGAGGGGAAAGAGTTAAAAGTGACTTGAGGGGAAACTTCTTTACACAAATGGTGGTAAATATTTGGAATGAGCTGCCAGAGGAGGACACAATGACAATGTTTCAAAGACATTTAGACACACATGTGGATAGGAAAGGTTCAAAGGGATGAACACAGGCAAATGGGACTAATTCAGACAAGCAAATTGGTCGGCATGGACAAGGTGGGCTGAAGCTCCTGCTTCCTTGCTTTCAGCTCCATGAAATGGAAAATAGTAGACTGGTCAACATTTATGTGCACTCAATATGATCCAGTTGAGGCGCTGCCTCAAGAAAGCAGCCAACGCCATAAAGGACCCCAGTTACCCTGGTGACAACCTCTTCTCACTGCGACTTTCATGCAGAATCTACAAAAACCAGCAAGACCCTTTCTTTCCAACAGCTAGCAGGCTCTTGTTACACTAATCATGGACTACTCCGACTCCACAAAAGGACTGTCTGATCTATGCAAAGTCATGGTTTTTGCACTGAGATTATTGATTATTATCATTTACTGTCTCTTTTTAATTAAATTAAATATAGCTGTATTGCAGTTATTTCTTTACAAAGTACCCGTTTGGTGGCAGCAAGATTTTCGGTGTCTGTATTACGACACTAAGTTCACGATCATTACAGATTGCTTATCAGAATCACACTGATTGTTTGTAATGGTGCAAAAAACTTGCGTTGTTTCCAACGTGAGGATTAAATGTTTCGGGTAAAGCACTATGGTATGTCCTGGAAGGATTTGAAAGACACAAGAGAGGTGGGTTCTTCTTTCTAACCCATAAATTAAGAAAACTTACAAAGTTCACTTTGGCAGAATGTGGAAGAAGGTATGAACAAACTTTTTTATTGAAAACATGTAATACATATCCTATTGTGTACACAAAGGAGAATACGCTCAACAAAATCACACACTGCCAGCAAAATAATTTTAAAAAAATTTAAATTTAGACATACAGCATTGTAACAGGCCATTTTGGCCCATGAGTCCGTGCCACCCAATTTACACCCCATTAACCTACACCTCTGGGTCGTTTTTTGAACAGTGGGAGGGATCAGAGCTCCCAGAGATAACCCACAGACACGGGGAGAACGTGCATACTCCTTACAGGCAGCGTGGGATTCAAACCTCAGGCCGGTCCCCATCACTAGTGCTGTAAAGGTGTGGCGCTAATCGCTATGCCAACTGTGCTCTAGTACACAACGATATGCATAATGTCACGTGACATGCTACAGTGCTTCAAGTTCCAGTGGAATGACTGAATGCAGCAAAAACTCATCCAGCCCTAGTCAGCACCTTCCGTGAGAAATCTTAAGATCCATGCAGAGTGATGCACAAGAAATGTTTTTATTCCCCCAGTGAAGGTGAATCCAAGTCGAAGCTTTACGAAATTCTGTCAAAGAAGGGAATTGAGTAGAATACAAATGTCTGGCGGTAAGGAGGAAGGAGTCACTGCCAGCCAGCTTATGATCTCTTCCAGAAAGACGCAGGCCCAAAATGTCAGCAATATATCTTTATTTCCTATAAATGCTGAGTTCCTCTAACATTTCGGTGTGTTTACTACAATCACAGCGCCTGCAGCCCTATCGCAATGTTTATCTGCTATAAGGCAAACAAAGAGCCACCGTTAGTATTGCCTGGCGCCCTTAGCAATCGGAGAAAGAGAAGCAAAAGAGTCCCTTCAGAAACACAGTGCTCAAGGATTTGCCTCCAGTGCCCCCGCAGCTTTTGCAGTGGCACAGACTCCTGTTCAAACCATCGGTAACCCGAGATCTGGGTCCAAAACTTAAAAGTTCAAACTTTTTGTCCAGAGTTCAAACATGACGTCACATACAACCCTGAGATTCCTTTTCCTGCTGGCCAGGCTGGATTTTTTTCTTATCAGTAACTGTAAAAGATACTCAGGAAAATTCTGCGTATACAAGAGAGAAATGTAAACAAACCAACTGTGCAAGACATAGCAACTGTGTTGCAGTGCAAAATGAAGAACAAGAAAATGATCAGGTAGTTGAGCCAAAGTTCAGTAAAAGTCTTAGTTACTTAGTCAGACACAGCATTTTAAAACCCCATGCGTTCCAAATGACGTCACTGCATTGTGACGTCCTGACGTCTCTCGAAACCTCCCGAGTCAGTTCGATTAAGCCTCCAATGAGATGCTACATGCCCACTCCGCACCCCCCCCTCCCCCCCAGAACCGGCGATAACAGGTTAAACCTCTGGTTCCATTACCGTCCACCGCTCTTGGGCGATCGTTCATGCCTTTGCATTGGGATCGTGGCAAGGGCTGATCAAGGTCGAGATGAGCGGGCTTTAGACGGTCAATCGTAAATGTCTCTGGATGCCAATGTCCAGTACACAAGTTGTACAATTGTTTTATAGCACTCTAAAGGGGCCCTTAAACGGCCTCTGTAATAGTGGCCCGTGTGTACCTCTACGCATAAACACAAACTCACAGACCCGGAGTACTTTTGGGATGAAGGGTGACATTCCATGCCTTGACATGGGAACAGGGGCCAATTTTCCAAGACACTCCCGCAGTCTGCCTAAGACTTCAGTCGGTGGCACCTCCTGTCCGCGTGCTGTGAGCACCAACTCCCCAGGTGCCATGATAGACTATCATAAACTATCTCTGCAATGAGGAGTTGAGATCCTCCTTGGGTGCTGTTTATTCCTAGGAGGATCAAGGGCAGCTCGTCCACCCAATCAGGTCTCTGGAGGTTGGCCATCAGTGAAGCTTTCATCTGCCTATGGAATCTCTCCACCAGGCCATTCGACTGTGGTGTGGTGGAGCTGCGTTCCCAGCACGTCCCAGAGTGCGGAGGTAAACTGTGGACTTCTGTCAGAGGTGATGTGTGTGGGCTGAACCAAGATACCCAGGCAGAAATAAAAGCTCTGGCGCATGAATTGGTTGATGAGTCCGTCATAGGAACTGCCTCTGGCCATCTAGTGAATCTGTCAAGTACCTAGACCCTCGTGACACCGGAAGCAGGCCAACAATGTCGACATGCACATGGACGAATCGGCACTGAGGTGGCTGGAAAGGTTGAAGTGACACCTTCATGTGCCTTTGGACTTTTGCAGAATGACAGTCCGTGCACGTCTTCCCAGTTGTAGAGTGGGCTTTTACAGTGGTCAGCCGCCGTAGACATTGTCACGGAGTCATGCTTGTCTGGGGGAAACATGCGTCCTCATTGCTGGTACACATGGAATCTGGGCTTTTTGGTGTGACGCAGCACTAATTTCTGTGGGCCTTGTGCCTTGCTGTTTTGCACACCATAGAATTCCTGCATGGGCAGCCACTGTTTGAGAGTTATCAAAGTCCTCGTCAGCCAACATGAGGCGGATGTCTTCTGGCATATGGCCTAAAAACAACTGCTCGAAGAGCAAGCAAGGCCTATAGGTGTCTGCCAGTGCCAATATGTCATTCATTAGCTCCAAAGGGGCACAGCCGTCCAGGTTGTCGATATGGAGCAGCTGTGCAGCTCGCTCGCATCGTGAGAGACCGTAAATCCGGAGGACGGCTTTTAGGTTTTAGGGTTTCGTACTTGCCGAGAGCTGGTGGGTCCCGAAAGAAATCCTCTACTCAATCAGCTGTGTCCTGGTCGAGGTCGATTACCACATGGCGTCCACTTCTATCTTGAGAATGTGGAACTGCACCTCAGCCTGCCTGAACCGAAGTTCAGTTTGGTCAAAAAGACAGGCAGTTTGAGCGAAACCACTACGTTGTCCATGTTGGGTGCAAAATCCATTTGGGCCAGTTGGGGTCACCAATGTAGCAACTGTGTCGCAGTGTGAAATGAAGAACGAGAAAATGATCAGACGCAGTCGAGTTGAAGTTCAGTGAAAGTCGTTTACTCAAACAGTGAAACGCAGCTTTAGAAAACCCCGCGCGCTCCAAATGACGTCATCGCACTGTGACGTCACGACGTCATTCGGAACTTCCCAAGCCGGTTCGATTAAACCTCGGGTGAGCTGCTACAACATAAAAATAAATATTCAGTAATAAATAATGCACAAAGCAAAAGTCCTTAAATGAGTCTCAAGTTGAACCTGTGGTTTAAGAGTCTGATGGTGGAGGGGTAACAACTGTTCCTGAACCTGGTGTCATGAGTCTTGTGACACCTCTCTCGCGATGGCAGCAGCAAGAACAGAGCACGGTTTGGGTGGTGTGGATCCTTGCTAATTGCTGCTACTCTCTGATGGCAATGTTCCATGTAGATTTTCTTAATGATAGGGAGTTTTGCCTGTGATGTACTGGATTGTGTTCACTAACTTCCTCTCAGAGGTACTGGTACTCCAATAACCAGACTGTGATGCAGCCATTTAGCACATTTTCCACTACACATCTGAAGAAAAAACACATTGCTGGACAAACTCAGCAGGTCAAACAGTGTATATAGCAAAGATAAAGACACATGACCAATGTTTTGGGCATGAGCCCTTCATCTCCAGCATCATGTCTTTATTTCAACCATGGTATCTGCAGACTTTTGTCCTTTACTGCACTATCTTGCAGAAGTTTCACAAGGTTTCTGATGTCATACCGAGCCTCTGCAACCTCCTGAGGAAGTAGAGGCGCTGACGTGCTTTCTTCACTATGTCATTACAGGTACATGATCCTTTATCCGGAACCCTTGGGGGAGAGTGTGTTCCGAATTTTGGATTTTTCCAGATTTCGGAAAGCCAGATTTAAGCCCACTCGAATCCACCCCCACCCCCCTCCAGTCACGCTACCATCTCCGCGCCCCCCCCCAACACCCGCCCGAGTGATGCTGCCAGTCTCTCGGCCTTCGCCCGCCCGACTCGCGCTGCCAATCTTCCTCCCTCGTCCGCCCGAGTTGCGCTGCTGGTCTCTCCCACGCCCAAGCTGCGTTGCCGGTCTCTCCCCCTCGCACCCCCTCGACTTGCGCTGCCGGTCTCTCCCCCCTCCCTGACTCGTGCTGCCGTCTCTCTCCTCACTTGCTGGATTTTGGAGCTTTCCAGATTTTAGATGTCTGGATAAAGGATAGTGCACCTGTAGTATCAGGAAGCCTTCAGCTCCCGAGGCCCGTCAGGAGCACTTCTCGTCCTGGTTCTGATACCTGACTCACATGTCAGTCTTTAGCAGCCCACAGCCCATATGGGTACTTTGGCTGCAAGCTGCCGTCAGCCTGTGCGAGTCTTTCAACGGCAAGTCACCAAACACCCGCAGCCTGCGTGGGTCTTTCAGCTGTTGAGCCCTCGCTGGTCCACTGCCATGGTCGCCTTCCTTATAGAGTTGTCTCATGGATTTCCGTCTCAATGGTAGATTTTCTTGTTGCTGGCCCTGTGCTGGTCTGCTGTTCCCCTGGGGTCTGCAACGTTGTCAATCTCAGTGACCATTAAAAGGAAACCTGAATCTGAAGGTGACTTTGGAATGCAGACTCTCAGCAATAAGGCGGCTTTGAATTGTCCACAGAGTCGCTTCAGTTCCAGGTTAATTACTCTGGACAATGAAGATTTTAATCCTTGAACACTTGGGTGTATTTTATGGATTTTGGATTGCCTAACATCACTTAATATTTTCCTATCACGTATCTTTTTCCGCTATAACCTATTTTTGTGATTTCCTGTTATATTTTAAATCTACTAGTATATTGTCCACAAAGCAAACTGTTTTGGTCAGTCCAAGAATGCCTGGGCATACACTCAGTACAATATAGTTGTAATATTTGCAAATATTGTCAGACATTCTTAGTCAGGATAGATGCAGACAGGCTATAAAAGCAGCTCATATATACAGATGCTGTGCATTACATTAATATAGATTGAATGCATGTTGATTTGATGCACGGTCTTCAGGCAATAGCAGAGTGAGTGTACTTAACAATAGTATTTAGTGTCTTCAGGAAGATTCAATACAGCAGAAATGTCTCGTCAAAGTCACAACAGCTGCTCTACATTCTGTTACATTTGTGCCGAGTATTCGCTTAAGGCTCAAAGATGCTGCATGACTGCACTCATTAAGAAGCCTAAGAGATCTACTTTGGTTTTAAAATTGCTGCCCAAGACAAACCCTCACATCTGTTGTGCAACACGTGCAGTCAAACTGAAACCTTGGCTCAGCGTCATTATGCAATTAAACCTGCTAAACTCAATAAAAGTTAATTCGATGTTTCTCCAACTTCCTACGTGATCCAGCGAATCTGAAATGATCTTTGTGTTCAGCTTGAATTCGCAATTTTTTTTCAGGAAGAAACCCACCTTTAGAAAATATTTGTTGCCCAGTGTTATAGATGATCTGTGATGCCTGTACATTCCTGCTGCAACTTAACTGCTCACTTGTTTTTCTCTTCGTTGTTTATGACTTTCTGTACTTAAACTCTTCTCAGACCATTTGCAAGTATTTTGTTCAATTTCCTCTGGTTAAAATGTGATCTTTTTGGTAAAATCTACAGAGATTAAGTGAAAAGATCCTAAATAAGAAAAATATCTTTTCTCTCTCGGGTAGAGGAGAGACTAGAAAGTAAAATGAGACCCCTGTGGACACAGGACAAACTAATCTGAAGGACTGCTTCTGCAGAAGTCAAACTCACATTCATTTTAAAACTTCACATCAAACTAGGAACGAGGTTGGCCTTTTCATCTATTGAGATTTACATCTTCAATTAACAATTGTCTCACATTTTACCCCAGTAAAGTAAACCAGGGGCAATCCCTCAGGATCATGGATGACTTGTTTCCACTCGGGATCTCTGGATTCTGAGGCGTCTGTCTTATTTGACAGGTGGATCCCAAGATCTGGAAGCCGTGCATGTTTTCCAGGATCTTGCTATGGAACCTGCTGATCCACAACAGACACAATCTGAATGCAGTGTGGTCTCAAGCAATGACTCGAACACCTTTCATAATTGCTCTTGCTGTAGTGCTCCACCTTATCCCCAAGAAGCTTCTTGATGGTGTTAGTTTAAAGAAAGAGGAAACTATAGAGCTCCAGATGCTGAAGGCATGGCCTCCACAATCAATGGAGTAAATAAAGGAGGGAAGAGCCAATGGCCAGAATCTGAAGAGGCCCTGAGAACTTGGCAAGATAGGGAGGGGCAAGGGAATGAAGAGGCATGAAAAACAAGGATGATGAGAATATTAAATCAAGTTGGTGACAGGACTTTAGACAAAACTAGAAGGAAATAGAAAAGTAGGACTCACATTTATCTGCATTCTTCTGGGCAATTCAGTGCAACTTTGAACATTAGGAAAAGAGAATGCCAAGAAGTCTCTAAGTTTTCTCATGACTTTGAGAGAAGCCATTTTACTTTGAGTCTATAGTCTAAACCACTTCCTGGAGCAATCCCATGAGTCCTATAACTCCACATTTCCCTGTGACCTATTCCCTCTCACACATCTATCAACCTACCCATCTCTCCCAGATTCTACTTCTTAACTACAAACAAGGGGCAATTTTGTGAGGAGTTTGAAGAGATTTGATATGCCACTGAGGACTCTTGAAAATGTCTACAGGTGGACCACGGAGAGCATTCTGGCTGGTTGCATCACTGTCTGGTATGGAGGTGCCAATGTTCAGGACAAGAAAAACCTCCAGAGGGTTGTTAACTTGACCTGCGACATCACGGGAATTAGTCTTCAGTCCATCGAGGACATCTAAAAGAGGATCCACACCACCCAGGCCATGCCCTCTTCACTCTGCTGCCCTCGGGAAAAAGGTACAGGAGATTGAAGATGAGCCCTCAGCGGCACAAGGACGGCTTCTTCCCCTCCGCCATCAGATTCCTGAATGATCAATGAACCCCAGACCCTGCTTTACTTTGACTTTTCCTGCACTATTTTTATTTATTTTGTAGGTGGTTTCTCTAAATGTTTGCCCTGCGATTCTGCCGCAAAACATCTTCACGAAAATTAATTTTGATTTAATTTCCAGCAGCCCATTAAATTTCCAGCACACTTTTGGGATATGGGAGGAAATGAGAACATCTGGAGAAATCCACAGTGTTAGAGGGAGAACTCCTCACTCACAGCACCAGAGGTCTAAATTGAACCCGGCATGGTGGAGCTACTTCTAAGCCATGGTGCTGCTTTTTAGATAGATTAATGAATCACCAATCTATTAACCAACCTTGGACATGGTCTTTGATACCTCATTTACAGTGCCCCTGTTAACCGCCTGAACCTACGATGGGGTTACGTTCTGGCATTTCCATCGTAAGTTGAAAAAAGTCGTAAGTCGCAAAAGGGCAGTGGGATCAGTGTGGGGACCGGCAGGGGGCTGAGGAATCAGTGTGGGGATCGACACACGGCTGTCGGGAGAGAGTGGGGCAGTGGGATCTGTGTGGGGACCGATGCAGCGCTGTCGGGAGACACTGAACGTCAGAGCCGAGCCAAAATTCTCTGGATTCGAAGCATCGTAACTTCAAAAAATCTATGTCAGACCATCGTAAGTCGGATACTATCTGTACTTCCAATTCTGCTCAAAATTTGACAAGGTTAGAAAAGTGAAGTTTGTATTTACATTAATTTTTCTACAGATCGGAATCCATTAAACCATTTTGTGGATACAGAGCTATAGTTTCTCATGCTGCCTATCAGGCTCACATAACCTTATCCGACATCTGTATTACAGCCTCCTGGTTTTATTAATTTACTTACCCCTCACCCCCACACCATCCAATCCCACCTAGGTTCAATTATCCCATCACCTGCTGCTGCTGTGTGACTGAATTCTGAGCGTACAATGATGTAAAAGGCTAACTACCGCCTCGATGACCCCCCCCCCCCCCCCCTTACAGTGCTATAGGAAAGGAACTATTGGCTTAATATGTTCAGAGATGGACAACAGAATTCAGACCATAATTCAAGCTTTATTGTACCTGAGTCTGATTCTTGTTGAGCCTCCAGCTAGAATGTGCTCAAATACATTAGAGCAGGGCTTCCCAATCTTTTTAGCTCGCAGAATGGAGCACTTGGAAATCGCGGAACCCCAGAGTTATGAACTGGAAGCCGATCAGAAGTAGAACGGGGTCAATTTCTGGTTTGAGTGTGGTTAAGTCTAATCTAAATTAAATTATTTTTCTTAAACAGTAAGCGTTCTGAGGCTGTGGTTGCAAAATCCCATTTCTTCAGAATTTGATTATTTTGTGTCAACTGAATATTAACCAAATTGCAAATATAAATATCACTGACCTGCCGGACCCCAGATGCCTACCTAACCTTCCAGAAGTGGGTTTTCCAACCTGTCCCCAGCTGCCCACGGGCTGGATCTCCGAATGCCTCTGATGCAGGTATTCACCTTGCCTGCAGGTGGAGCTCCTGATGTCTCCGATGTGGGTTTGCATCCCAGGCCCTGCTGCCCACAGCCCAAAGCTTCCAGCACCTCCATTGCTACCCCCTGTCCCCACCGACCAGGTGCTGGACCCAATGTCGCCTCTGCTGGTGACCCCAACTACAAACACACCATAGCCCCCGACACCTCTGTCGATGCAGGTCTACACCATTCTGGCGCCCATGCTGACTAACCTCAGAAGGTGGTGGAGAGGCAGTTAATTTTTTAAAATGTGGTCAGCCTCACGCCAAAAGAAATCCAAGTCTGATGTCAGGCTTCAAGATGCCATTTTGTTTTGTTAGCGTTGAGGCAACTGTTTAGAAATGCACGCAACAGGTATTTTAAATTTAAGTTAAATAAAAACAGTTATTACAAGTTTTAGTTATTACTCCCCATTTCTTCTGCGAAACTCCTGCAACTTTTCGCAGAACCCAGTTTGGGAAGCACTGCATTAGAAAGTGAGTAGCGGGACAGAAATCTACGAATATGTTTGAAATGACCAGTTCTGTATTTGTGAAAGAAAGGAATTTTATTTCAAAATAAAATGCCAATGTTGGACTTAGGGTGGTCAACAAGACCCAATGAACTCAAGGTCAATATTCTTCCACCATTCCGTCTGAAATGTGGCCTAAAATAAGTGTAACCAACTCCCCCCCCCCACCCCCTCAATTAATAAATGATCCTTTACAGCTGGATTGAACTGTCTGTATATTTAGCACTTTAAGAAGGGGAAAAAATTGATTCAATTTGAACATGGGAATAACATCTAAATGGGTTAGTGAAAAAGATTAACCACCATTCTTAGTATACTGAGGATTCAGGGGGAGCATGGATGTGCATTATGGGGTGTTGGATTACATCTATGACATTTCACAAGATAAAGGAACAGAAGCAGGCCATTCATCCCATCGAGTCTGCTCCACAACTCCACCCTGAGATAAACCGTATTCACATCTGGCTCCACATTCCAGCCTCACCACCCCCCGCCCCCCCCATCCCTGACATTTGCTGCGAGATCATTTGCGTGATGTAGTGATTTAGTCTGTGATTGCTGAACCACCAACCGGACGGAATGGAAAACTATTTTGAAATGTTTTCAGCTGAATTAGATCTGTGCCTGTTCAGGCTGCAGATTAAGCTGTTCTAAGCTGTTCTGAGCTAATATGATGGTTCTGCAAACATTGACCTTTACTAACTGTTAAAAGGTCACATGGATAGGGAGGCTTTGGTAGAGCTGAAAAGATTTTTAATCCTTATAAACAAAACCAGCAAAATACAACGTCTGGAAAATGTACATCATATTTTAGTCTCATCAGCTGCAGACAAATGCAGGCTCACTGCCAAAGATATATATTTTTAACATTTACAAAATATTTATTGGATTAATACATTCGATTGAATGAACTTGCGCTTAGAATTTTGAGCAGATACGTTTATAAAGTATGTTCATATTGAACATCATCAGAATGAAATTACCATCTAATAATTCCATTCCTCGGGATATATTTAAAATACCAGAGTATTCGTACTCGGGCACTGATCTGTACTCCCTCCCCGACAACAGATCTTGTAAACCCACTGTGTTCTCTATGGCTGCATTTACAAACTTCTCGGAAGGGGTCCCTGAAAAGCTACAAAAAGTGATGTTGTTGCTCTCGATGATAATGCAATTCAGGGGTCATCCCAGCCAATAGGTGTCTAGTTACAGGCAGGGTTTAGATTATAAGATGCCAACTAGATCTCAAAGCTGAAACTAACCAAGGGATCCCAAACCTTAATGAAATACTGGGTAGATCCCAGGTTGAGGTTTCCACCCAGCAAGCTTGAGCTTGGATTTCCAAACCAGGAAACGAGATGCAGGGAATAACTTGGCTGGGATCAGAGGAAAGGCCCTCAACGTCAAAGTGGGTGGCATGGCTGGTGTAGCATCTAGCGCAATGCTCTGACAGTGCCAGCGACCAGGGTTCAAATCCGGCACTGTCTGTCAGGAGCTTGTACGTTCTCCTCGCGTCTGTGTGGTTTTTGTCTGGGTACTCTGGTTTCTTTCCCCCACCCTCCAAAATGTACCGGGATTGTAGGTTAAATGGGTGGCACGGATTCGCAGGCTAATAGGGCCTGTTACCGTCCTGTACGCCTTCATTTATAAATTTAAATTTTATGTGGAATTTTGAGCGGGTTGATAAAAAGAAAGAAAATGTGTTATATGGTACCACAGGTTTAAGCACATGCAAAAGATACAGGCAACGTATTAAATTTTACGTGGAATTTTGAAAGGGTTGATAAAAAGAAAGAAAATGTGTTATACGGTACTACAGATTTAAGCACCTCCAAAAGATACAGGCAACGTATTAAATTTTATGTGGAAATTTGAATGGGTTGATAAAAAGAAAGAAAATGTGTTATATGGTACCACAGATTTAAGCAACTCCAAAAGATACAGGCAACATGAAAATTCACATGGAATTGTTGTGATCTGGAGAAAAAAAATGCAGTGGTGTCAAAGTCAATTGGAGCTCGCAATAAGAATTAGGCTTCAGGGGATTTTTCTTCTAATCTTGGGAAAAGGTAAGTGGAGAGAAGGACATTAAAAAAAATTATAATGAAATACTTAGAAAGATAGCTCTTGCAAAGAGTTGGCGTAAATAAGAATCAACAGACTCCCATTGGAAGAAGATACATTCTACTTAATCTTTCCCCAATATTCATTCACTTATTGTAATTGGGAACATTAACCTTGGGAGTCCAACTTTGGCTCTTCAGAGGATATAGAATAAACCTTCTGTTTCTTTTATGGCACACTGCAGCAACACACTTAAAGTTATTTGGAGAATTTCAAGTAAGAAACAGGATTAAATTATTGCAGAGCAAACAAGCATGCTGCCCAAGGTTGAATAAATATTTAGTTATCAGCGCAGTTTCCTTTACATTGAATATTGATTCAAGGACGTTCCTTGTAAACTTCTGTTTTGTATTGTGGGGACAGGAGCATTGGAAGGAGGAAATCATTTCATCCCTTGAGCATTTCCTGCCATTCACTGAGATCATTGCTGACCTAACTTCAAGACCCTACCCCCTTCGCCCGACATCCCTTAAAACCTTTAGACAACAGAATCTCATCAACGTCGTATTTAAAATGAACAACTGACACATTAATTGACATTTGCAGGGAAGTTTCAAAATCCAGGCAGCACGCTTAGTGTAGAGGTTAGCAAAATGCTGCTACAGGACCAGAGTCCGGGGTGTGAATCCAGCGCTGTCTGGAAGGAGTTTGTACATTTCTCCCTGTGCCTGCGCAGGTTTCTTCTGGATGCTCCGGAAGAGAAAAGCTGGTGCTCTTATGCACCTGCTGCCCTTGTATGGAGCAGGGACTTGTGAGGTGTTGTGGAAGTAGCCTGGGTAGGTGACAGGATTTAAAGATGGAACTTACTGTAACCAGCAGGCACAGGGGTTGGAAGGAATGAATGCTTAAGGGGGATGGCTGCCAAAAGTATGGAGGGAACCAGGGCAATCATCAAGGATCCACACTTCCCAGCACACGCTCTGTTCTCAGTGCTGCCATCAGGAAAGAGGTCTCGGTGCCACAAGACTCGCACCCACCAGGTTCAGGAACAGCTGCTCCCCCTCCACCATCAGACTTCTCAACAACCCTCAATCAGGGACTCATTTAAGGACACTTACTTTGGCACTACATTGATTTTTCTTCTCTCTGTATTGCACAGCTTGTTTACATTTCTTTATTTGTTTGCATGTGTGGGCATCTTCTTGAGTGCAGTTTTTTTTGGTCATACTGCCTGGCCCGCAGGAAAAAAAGAATCTCAGGGTTGTACGTGATGCCATGTACGTACACTGACAATAAACCTGAAATCTGAAATGAGGGAAAACAGTTGACAGAGAAATAAGTAGGTGTGGTGTAATTGGTCTGGGAGTTGGCATGGCCTCAATGAGCTGAATAGCCTCTTACCTTGCTACAAAACTTTTGATAATATACAAAGTGATTAACAATGTCCCTAGGGGCATTGAAACATAGAAAGGTAGACTTGGATAAAACCCAAACGTTAAATTTCTTTCTCCAAAGATGTTGTTTGACCTGCTGCTTTATTTCCGGTATTTGTGTTTTAGATTTCAAGAATATTTGTTTTCTGATATTCGATCCTCATAAAATGGGTTCAATCTCCATTCAGATTGATAATTCCACCAAAATATTACTGCAGGAATGCAAAACGTTAAACTGATGCCTACCTATCTCATCCTTTGGGATTCTATGGCATTACGTAGAGAGGAGTGGACGATTTCATCGTGCTACGCTTTCTTTTTTAGCAGAAAAACAAACAACTAACAATCTGATTTGGGAGTGAAATAAGAAAGTTGGCAGGGATTGAAGTAAAAAACCATGAACGTGGGAGAAACTCTGCAAGTCTCGCAGTGTCCATAGGAGGTAAAGATATATATAATCTTAAATATGCTTCGGGCCTGAGCCCTTCGTCAAGGTATGAGCAAAGAGCGGGCAGGCACCTGAATAAAAAGGGTTGGGAGGAAGGATAGAAAGGGCCGTGGGAGGAGCACAGGCCAACAGGAAAAAAAGAGCAATAACACTGGACAACAAAGATTTTGCTTCCTGAACACATTCGGGTGTATTTTATGGATTTTGGGTGGGCTAATCAAAAACATTACAGTAAAACGTTCCTATTACGTACCATTTAAAACAATATAACCTATTTTGTGATTTCTTGTCAAATTTTAAGTCCGCTAGCATATTGCCCAAAATGCAAGCAGTTTTGGTCCATCCAAACATGCCTTGGGCTCAGTGCAGGTGCTATGCCAATGTTGTCTTAGGCCTGGGTATGCTTCATCAGGATAGATGCAGACAGGCTATCAAAGCAGCTCACATATACCGATGCTGTGCATTACATTGATCTTAGATTGAATGCATGTTGATGCACATGTTCTTCAGGCAACAGCATCAATTGTCTTCAGGAAGATTCAGTGCAGCAGAAATCTCTCGTCAATGTCACAACTCCTGCGATACATTCTGTTCCATTTGTGGCGAGTAAATGCTTAATGCTGAATTCGATAAAAGTTAATTTAATGTTTTCCAAACTTCCTACGTGATATTAAATGATCTTTGTGTTCAGCTTGAAGTTGTCTTTCATAATCATCAATTTTTTTTCAGAAAGCAAACCTTTTGAAAAAAATTGTTGTCCAGTGTAATTGGACATGGATATGACAGGAGAGGAAAGGCTCAAGTTTGCTTATCATCTAATTGTACAAATACAACCCGATAAAATAGCGTTCTCCAGTCCTTGGTGCAACATACTTTTGCCTCTCCATTCCATAGGCTGATGTTTCCTTTCAGTCAGTTTGTGGGGTTTGATATGAGGATACGTCACTCCTCAGAAAGGAAGAGTGTCGTGAATGGATTTAGGTGAGTAGGGAGTTACATAGGTCCAGACCCACCCTCCTGAATCCAGCGGTATAGTGAGGTCCAAGACAGCTGGGGGAAGTTCCGTTGCAGTGAATGGCCAGACCAAGCTTTGATGCAAGGGATGCCCTTTGACCCTACAAGAGGGTTCGTCTGCCCTTTGACAGGCCTTGTTTTTCATCCTGCAGGCTGTCTAGCCACCCTCCGCACCAGGCAAGCCTGGTGGGGGAGCCGGTTTAGTCACCGACCACCCTACCACGCAACAGGTTACATGGTACCAGTAGCACTCTGACGAATGACCTGACAGTGCAACACACTATAAACGCACATATAGACAAACAATACATATGCACAGTACTTGTACTCAAATATTATTCTTAATAAATTGTTTGTATGAGTAGTTCATCAGTCGTTCAGCGGCCAGACTGGCCATAAGAAGCTGCGTCTCAGTTTGGTAGTTCTGGCTATTGTATCTCTTTCCCAATGGGAGTAGCTGAAAGATGCTCTTTGTGGGGTGGTTGGAGTCCTTGGTGATTTTATGAGCCCTATTCAGACAATAATTCCGGTAAATCCCATTGATGAGGGGGATGGAGATCCTCTCTGCCGCTCTTATGGTCCTGTGGATTGACCTCTGATCTGATGCTCTAAAGCAACTGTACCACACTGTGACGTAGTAAGATAGGATGCTCTCAGTAGAGCTCCTGTACAAAGTTGACATGATGGTGCCTACTTTAGTCTTAGGGAGCAGTCATTGTTGTGCCCTCCCAACAAGTAATGAGATGATTTGTGTCCAGGATAGGTCATTTCTTAAGTGGACTCCAAGGAACTTGGAGCTATGTACTTTCTCCACTACCGAGGCTGGTTGTTCCTGGTCCTCCTGGAATCCACAATCATCTCCTTCGTCTTGTCCACATTGAGACTCAGGTTGTAATTTTTGCAGCTTTTCTCAAGATTTTCCACCTCTGCAGTGCAACTCAACAATGTTACTAATGATGAAGCCATCTACTGTCAACATCATCTACAAACATGACTCTGTTGTTGGAGCTGGATCTTGCAGACTTGGGTCAGTGGCAGCTCTTGACCTGGGTCAAGAGCAGCCCTGAGCATACAGCCTGAAGGTGCACCATTGAGAACTGATGGGTGACGAGGTGTCACTGTGAATGCAGAGCGGAGGAAAGGATTAAATACATTTCAGGCCTGAGCCCTTCTTCAAGGAATGGGCTTAAATATGTTTTGAACTTTTCTTCATGGTGTGATCATAAAACCTTTACCTCCTATGGTCGCTGTGAGACTTGCTGAGTTCCTCCAGCTGACGATTTTCAGCTAGCACTTACTTATACTGTCTCTTTCAGAACCTTTGGGTGCAAAAAAAGGGCTCACTAAATCTGAGGTTATGGCCTTCAGCTGATGACCAGCAGCAAGTTGGATCCTGGTTAAAAGGAGAAATTAGAGGTTTTCGCATTTAAGGAAAGCTCTGACAGAACTGCGGAAGCGAAACGTGACTAAAAAGATGAGAAACGGACCAAGATTTCAGATAGGGAACTAAGGAATAAAGCTCAGAGAGTGGTGAAAATGTGGAAATACTCATCTGGGTTTAGGGGAAGGCTGGATTAGCATCAAATAAGCCAATACTGGTTTTGCTAATTGCATTAAAGGGATGGGAATAGGTTCAAATGCCATTTGTTTTATCAAACCGAGCCTGTGACAAACAAGATTGTTGCACAATTTTTAGTAATTTAATTTTCTTAATTTGAAAACAAGATAATTTGAAAGAGGTTGAACACTCTCGCGTATTCCCTATAGAGCCTTCTAGTCAGAGGCAATTTTGGATTAAAAAGAAGTGATGCAGGCTGTAGTAAAACACCAAAGCCTGCGGACACGTTAAAAACAACACTGGAGAAACTCAGCAGATCAAACAGTGTACTTTATATTACACAGATAAAGATACATCATCAACATTTCATAAGGTTCAAGACATTGGTGAGGCCAAATTTGGCGTACCGTGCGCGGTTTTGGTCACCTAACTACAGCAAAGCCATCAATAAGATTGAAAGAGTGTGGAGAACATTTACTAGGATGCTGCCCAGACTTCAGGAACTGAGTTACAGGGAAAGGTTAAACAGTTTAGGACTTTATTCCCTGGAGCGTAGAAGAATGAGGGGAGGAATTTACAATTGTGAGGGGTCTATACAGAGTAAATGTGGGCAGCCTTTTTTCCACCAAGGGTAGGTAAGATACAAACCAGAGGTCATGGGTAAAGGTTGAAAGGGGGAAAGTCTAGGGGGAACATCTTCACCCAAAGCGGTGGGAGTGTGGAACGAGCTGCCAGCTGAAGTGGTGAATGCGGGCTCAATTTCAACACTGAAGAAGAATTTGGAGAGGTACATAGATGGGAGGTGCATGGAGGGTTATGGACTGGGTGCAGGTCAGTGGGACTAGGTTTGGCACAGACGGGAAGGGCCGAAGGGGCCTGTTCTATATGCATAACCAATGCTTTGGGCTTGAGCCCTTCATCGAAGTATGCAGACTGTCCCCCTTCTCTATTAGAAAGCAATTTACCATTTTAGAACAATGGATTTTCCAAAGCAATTTTTGAATTCATGCAATCATAAATGAACATGCAAGTATTTACAGGAGGCACCTGCTACTAAACTCATTGGTGTGGCAAAGGAAACTGCAGGTTTTTTTTTAAAACATCAAAGGTCTATAAAGTATTGGGAACTGCTGAGTGAAATAAAAATGGAAAATGTTGAAAAAACAGGTCCATAAGCAACTGTGAAAGACAAATACATGCTTTGTGTTGGATGTCCAGATTCCAATTAAGCCACTTCTCAATGTATTGTCGATCATGTGCTGCTGAGTACAGCTTATAAAGGATCAGAGGGTATGATCTGTCAACACCAGCTAGTTAACTGTATTAAATGTCCCCAGAATCAAGATGGGAGATCTCAATCATAAAGGTCTCTAACAGGGCTTTAACGTGGCTTGCAAAGATAAATGCCATAACTCTAACATTTGAATTGTTCATTGTCTCAAGTACCGAGATACAGTGAAAAGCTTTGTTTGCGTGCTATCCAGGCAAGTCAACTCGTACTTAAATACAGCAAGTAGTGCAATAATTAAACAAAACCGCAGAATGTAGTGTTAGAAGACAAAGGGCAGGGTGCAGAAGCACAGTGGGATGAAGCGCTGTCTCTTGTGCTCCGATTCGGCCTGATAAAGAAGTGGATTACAATGGATACGGAGGTTTGGCCAGACTGCGCCGTCAGCAGACAGCACGAGGTGGAAGCATGACGGTCCATGTGCTGCAGAAGCCCAAACATAACAAAGCCTGACAACGATCAGCAGAAGATTTTTTAAGACTGCAGTCTTTGTGATGAGACAGAATACAAATAGGAGTGTTTAGTGTTCATGGGAGGAAGGGTGGGCTAATTTTCAATGGTCAGATTTTGTTTGTTAACAGAGCTGTCTGTGGAGTAGGATCACATGTCAATAAGAATTACAATCTCATTTGCATCTTATTTAAATAGGAAATAAATAATTAAGAATGATGAAAAGCTGGTTTTGGGGCAGTAAAATTACTCCATTGTTCATTATTTTGGAGCTGCACTCCGTCTCCCATGACAAAACAAGACCATATGGTTCAGGATTAGTATCTTATAACTTCATTGCATTGCCCATCAATCAGTCTGAAAATTATAATATTGAAAATGCTGGAAATTTGAACAAAAAGAAATCCCGGAAAATGCTAGAAATCCTCGAGCATGTAAGGAGATAAAACAGAATTAATGCTCAGATCCATGAGTTGCAAGCAGACTTTACGGAGAGTCCTGGTGAAAGGTCATTGAACCTCTTTTCTCCACGCGTAATTAATCTCTGTATTTTGACTTTGTCACGTCAACATCAGGATGCTGATTGCAAGGATTTACTGTGCACAAATTGGCTGCTTGGTTTCCTACATTACAAGACATTATTCCACTTACAGAGAGAGGATGGTTTCAAACTGCCCCCCCAAACTCACATTCCACCTTAAGTAATCCCTAGGCCATAGGTCCTCTGTGAATAGTAAGAGATTACTTAAAGTGGGATGTAAGTGGGGAAAAAAGGTCGAGAACCACTGCTCTAGACCCAATTGTTGCTGAGATATTCTGCTTGAGAAAAATGGTCACTGGCCCATTTCCTTTGGAGATCTGAAACCATGCACATAACGAGTCCATGAGGTATGATTGAAACAGTGTTTTTCAAACTTTCTTTCCCCTCACATACCACCTTAGGTAATCCCTTACTAATCACAGAGCTCTTATGGCATAGGGATTGCTTAAGGCGAAATGTGAGGGGGGGGGGCTGGGGGTGGAGGCAGATTGAAAACCACTGGTTTAGGATATAGAGAAAATATAGTTGCCACTTCACAGGGTTCAAGTGGTACTGGGTTTTTTTTGCCTCAGCCCAAGGACATGCCAGTAGGTTGACTGACTAATGTGAGTTACCTCAGGGTCACGGGAGGGGAAGTGAGACTCGTGGGACTGCAAAGAGCCAGGGCTGAGCAGCTTCCTTCATTCCCAAGAAAAAGGATACTGGATGGAGGGTGGGGAGATGTGAAAGCTGCTACCGAAATTCTCCACATTCTCATGGTGTACTTTTCATCAAAGATCACAAATGTTTTAAATGTTTTTAAGTGCTGGATCCAAATTTCTCATTTCTTACTAAGGAACAAAAACATGACTAGAATTTAAATTAGCATTTTTAAAAAAAGATAAATGTATGGAGACATCAGATTTCAGAATGGGGAATATCAAGGCAGAGAAGTTTAAATTGAACAAATCTGACATCACCCACTTTAGATCCAGGAAAGACAAACTGGAGTTGGAGGAGTTGGGCAGTTAAGGCAGCATCCACGCCAGAAATGGCCAGCGGGATGTCGTGAGTCTGTACCGAGACAAACTGGAGTATTTTTCTAAAGGTCAAGAATCTAGTGACTGCCACTGGTCAGAAATTTAGATGAGATGAAATGAGAGTTGATTGTCATATACCGAAGGACAATGTACCAAAATTCTTACAAGATTCATTCTTGCCACACAACGACATATGTATACCAACTATAAAAGCAAAAATTAAATTGTCACAGACAAAACAATACATATGAAAAGATAGATAAATAAATGTCCATGAAAACAAAGTGAGCAGAAACTTCATTTTATTAACTTATTTCAGATTTATTGTCAGAGTACATCATGACCTCACATACGACCCTGAGATTCCTTTTTCCTGCAGGTGTGACAGAATTACCACTATTTGGTAGTGCAAAAAAATGTACACAGTGTAAACGTGTTAAAAAAAATAAAGAACTGTAAACATATAACAAACATAAACAAACTGACTGTGCAATACAGAGAGAACAAAAAGAGTATCAATAAAGTGCACAAATATGAGTCCTTAAATGAGTCCCTGATTGAGTTTGTCGTTGAGGAGTCTGATGGTGGAGGGGGAGCGGCTGTTCCTGAACCTGGTGGTGCGAGTCTTGTGGCACCGATAGCTCTTTCCTGATGGCAGCAGCGAGAACAGAGCGTGTGCTGAGTGAAAAAAAAAAGGTAATCCAAAGGAAGATGGGATGTTGGCCAATCTCTCAGGAGGTTCGAGTTACATACCAAAAGGAAGTTGTCTTCACCCACAGTCAAACAATATGGGGAAGACTTCATTCAGGTTTACTCCTGTACAGTGTTGTCAGCAAAATGATACTGGGGCTCAGAGGGTTAAATAAAAATGGCTTTTATTCCCTTGAAGGACAATCTCATTTAATGGATTTGATAAATTTCTGGCGAAGAATTCAAAAACAGAGGTCTCAAAATTACAGCTACAACATATAGGAAGGAAATTTCACAGCAAAGTAAAACAGAATTCTCTTCAAAATTCCATTGAACTCTCCACCTGACCATCAAATATAGAATGTATAATAGTCGACTATTTGACACAAACAGGCAGCACGCTGGAATCTACTGCTTCCTCTCTTGACACCCATGCAAAATGTATTTTCCAGCAGGTACCATCAGACATTGAGCTTGCTTATGGGATTATGGGCCAAACATTGGGCAAAATAAATTAAAATATTGGCTTCTGGACTAGCTGGTATCAAATAATCCACAGAAGAAAAGGAATGGAACCTTTTGACCTGTTCACAAAAATGAGTGCCTCGATATTTTAAAATGCAACCTTGTGTATTAAAATCAAGGATTCCACAGCACAGAAACTGGTCCTTCAACTGAATTGGCTTGTATCAACGATTATACTCCACACTCTCTTTCCAACATCCCTTTCTATTCCATTCCATTTTCCCTATATAAACATTGGCATTGTTCACTTGAAGAATCCCAAGGGAATAAACCTATGGGTCATTGTCTCTGGGTAAAAGATTTCTCCTGAATTTTCATAACCATCTTATTATTTCCATTTTCTAGTTTTGAACCTCACTGTCAAATAGAAACGCTGTCTTTATATTTTCCTACCACACAGTTTTATTTGCGGCCTCCTTTAGGTCACCAGGGAAAAGAGCCTCAGCTTCTTTTTAAAAAAATACAAACATCTGCTCAGTTCCTGCACCAAATCAGTATATCTTTTCTGCACTTTCTTTTGTACAATAAGTGGAGATTTGAACTGAACATGGCACACTTTCTGAATTTTGAACATGATCTGAATTTGGTGAGAGAACAGAACTCTCGCTCGCAGGGAGTGGTTCAAGTGAATAGCACGATGCTTTGATGGAGAAGTTAGATGAATAAATGGAACAGAACCTATGCTTGGAATGAGATGTACTCAGGCACTGCATGGAGGGTGAGTAAAGGCATATAATATGGAGAACAGAGGGAAAGAGAGGTATGAGAAGGACATGTGGGCAGTGGTGTGCAAGACCTCTGTTCTAACTGATCTCTCTAAGTTTGCATTTCAGTGCTAAGTACTACTTACTGTATTATACAATGTGACGACTAGCTGGACTGCTCACAAAACAAACTTTCCTCACTATATCTTGGTGCATGTGGCAATAAAACCCAATTTGACTAAGAAAATTCTCTGAGTATATATTTGACCGGAGGAGTCAAAAAATGACTTGGTAAGATGGTAAGGCACATCAGCACCTCTACTTATTCAGGAGTTTGCAGAGGTTAGACATGACACCGGAAACCTAGCAAATTTCTACAGTTGTGTGGTGGAAAGTGTGCTGACCGGGTGCACCATGGTCTGGTATGGGGGCACCAATACCTCTGAGTGTAAAGCCCACCAAAAGGTAGTGGACACAGCCTAGGTCATCACCGCCATCGAGATCATCTACAGGGATCGCTGCCATCAGAGAGCAGCAGCGATCATCAAAGACCCTCTACAGCCAGCATATACTCTGTTCTCGCTGCTGCCATCAGGAGAGAGGTCTCAGTGCCACAAGACTCGCACCACCAGGTTCAGGAACAGCGATTATACTCCACACTCTCTTTCCAACATCCACCATCAGACTCCTGAACCACAAATTCAATTGGGGACTCATTTAAGGACTCTTTCTTTTGCACTTTTTATAGAGAGAATTTTTAAAAAATCACTATTGCACAGTCAGTTTACATTTCTTTATTTGCTTACACGTGTACGTTGTGTACAGTTTTTTTGCATTATCAATAAGTGGTAATTCTGCCTCGCCTACAGGAAAAAGAATCTCAGGGTTGTACTCTGACAATAAATCTGAAATCTGAAGATTTCATTGTGGGTGCTTGAGATGGTCATAAGATAAAGTTTCAAGCTCTGTCTTCCAAATGTAGGCCAGTTCGAGAAATTGCATGGATCACCTTCAAATGTGGTGGCTGCACAACTCTTATGCACGAGGGATGCAATCTGAGATGATGAATCAAGTTCCTTACACGACAAAAACATTACACATATTAAATGTTTTTGGCTTTAGTGAAAATTTCCCATTGCATGTTTGGGCAATATATAAACCGAAAAACCACAGCTAAATCTACCAGTTAGCAGTCAGACACCTGTGCGCATCAGCATTCTTACCAGTGAACTTGGCAGACTTAAATGGATAGGGGCCCTCGTCCACTTACGTATAAGAGAACTCTGAACTGCTCTGGAATCTAAGCAAATGAAATAATTGCAGGGAAACAAACGGAGATGACTTGTGCTCGGATTCTTTGGTTAAGTGAAGAGGTCAGTTGCAATGGAATCTGTCCCAAGTGCACATCATTTCACTAACTAAATTATAAGGGGCAGAAATTAATCTTTGGTTGACAGCATCAGCTGTCTCTTATAACTGTTACAAATTTGATTTGACAGGAGATAATGTCTCCTAATGACTGAAGTCAATGGCACAGAACCTGTGGAGATGAGCATGGCTGATGGCAGATACTCAAGTTGTACATGTAGCCAATCATCAAATACAAATTTCTTTCAAGTGATCTCCCTTAGGCATATTTCAACGTGGATGCAAGAGAGCAGGTTGGGCTGAAACGTTTCAATTCAATGTGATAATAGGTGGGGTCATGGGTTAAAAACACACAGTAAAGGCTGGAGGATCTCAGCCGGACTTGCAGCGTCCATAGGAAGTAAAGATAGAGGACCGACGTTTTGGACCTGAGCCCTTCTTCAAGGAAAAAGGGTTCAGACCTAAAACGTTGGTAATGTGTATCTTTAGTCAAGTTTATTGTCATCTGATTGCACAAGTACAACCCGATGAAACAGCATTTTCTGGTCCTCGGTGCAAAAGATAAAGACACACCACCAGACATAACACATACAGACAAATAATACAGATGCAGAACGTATTTTATCTATAAAAATAAATAAATATTGACTGTGCCAATGAGAGCTTTGGATGGTCAGTGTGAGCAGTTCCTTTCGTCATTCAGCATTTTCACAGCCCATGGGAAAAAGCTGTTCCTCAGCCTAATGGTTGAGAGTGGTAAATGTGTGGAATTCTTTGCCACAGGAAGTAGTTGAGGCCGGTTCCTGTCAATATTTAAGTGTAGGTTAGATTTGGCCCTTGTGACCAAGGGGATTAGGGGGTATGGGGAGAATGGTGGTGTAGGGTTGAAGGGCCAAATGGCCTCCTCCTGCACCTATTTTCTATCTTTCTATAAGCCTAACAAATACACCTGCATTAAGAACACATAGTTTAAAAGAGTGCAAAATGTAAAGCAATTTGAAACAAATCAGTATTGTAGTCCTTAATTATGCAAAGTTCACTTTAATCAGGTAATTCCCATAACTTACAAAATTTCAATTTGAATTCGAACCCTGGCGGCTGGTGCTGCAACAGCGTTGCGCTAACCGTGCCCCCCCCCCCAAAAAACTTAGAGAAAGCCTTACTAAAATACTTAATACTCATGAAGATAAAGGCTCTTATTAGGCAGACATTTTGCGAGAGTCGCCCTAGTGGTGAGTGGCATCAGCCAGCTCTTCATCCTGGGGACCGCCATTTTATTTAAACATAACTTCATAGAAACCTTATTGAGACAGCGGCTGCGGGCAGGGCACGACCGGGGCGTTCCACTGCTGCTTGTTTGCTCCCATCTTCACCAAGGGGTTGCGCGCTACTTCGGAGAACATTTACTTTTACAATTTTAAACTTTTAACAGCATTTTTATTTATTCTCAGCTGTCTTAATTTACATTTATTTATTTTCAAGAATTTTTTTTGCTGGTTGGTTGTGTTGTCAGTTGCTTGAATTCCAGATACCAGGGATTTTACTGTACGTCACGGCATATTTAAATGCCTTTGCATTATCGTCCATAACTCCCAGTGCTAGGTTTCTAGTCTAGTGCTCTCATCAGGCAGCTACAATCAGAATATACATTAAGCAACAGTTTGCAATCACAGCTTGATGTTTTGCATTTATTGCAACCTGCTGTTATGACTAAACATTAGAAGAACTGTTTTACATTGACAACCTAATTAAAGGAGGATTTTAACAATATTATTTCATGAAAGGCGGGTTTGGCACCATTCTTGTCAGGGAATAGAAGAACATCAGCAACAGGAAGAAACCAAGCCTGCCCCAAGCCTGCTTTGTCATCCTTGCTTTTCCCCTCTGTTCGGATGTGTGTGTGTTCTTCCTCTCCAAGCGCCTGCGGTTTCAGCAAGGCACATTTCAGTGTACAGATCAGCCAATCAAACTCAGCTTAGATCTCGAGATCTGCGGCTTTAGGTGTTCAGCACTTTGAAAAACAGTATTTTTTTTTAAAAGCTGCGGTCAGAATTTAATCTCTTGAAAGTACAAGATATCCCATGTGGTCAGAATTTAATCTCTTGAAAGTACAAGATATCCCATGCGTCTGTTCTACCCATCCACAAAGTACTTCTACCTTTACTTCCTTATGACTTGCGCTCGTACAGAACAATCGACTCCCTGGACTTTGGGACAAATAAAACAATCTGAAGAGACAGCCAAGAAGAGAAAAAAAAAATGTTCGTTATGGCATGGCTCCAAAGACACTGTGCGATGAATCACCCTTCTGAGTTGATCAAGAGCTACTGCATACATGCTCAAACAATCATGAATTCAACTACTTTATCTGAGACAGAACCACAGGATACATACTCCCTGTGCTCCACTGGGCAGTGCTCTTTTGGATGAGATGTTAAGCGGAGACTCTATTGCCTTCAGAGTTTGGCATTATAGATCCTGCCCTATTAGTTCAAAGACCAAGCAAGTTCTCCCCAATGTTCTGGCCAATTCATTTTTCAATAATTATCATTTAAAATAACCAGAGTATTTGGTCATTCATTGAATGTGGGAGCTTGATAGGTCAAAATTGGCTGCTCCATTCTCTACATTACAATAATGATAATGCATCATTACCTTGGGACCGCAAGGCTGTAAAAGGTATGCTTTTCTTTCTATCCTTATAATGCTTCCTATTCCTGTATACCCAGAGCTCCTCTGAGATCCTGAGCCCTAAACCTAGCCCTTCAGTCCAACAATCACATGCTGTTTCTGGTCTACATACTTCCTCCGAATCCACTTCACCATCTCCTACCACATACACACCAATTCCTTCCTGCTGCATTCACTTATCAAACTTCCTATGAACTGAATCAATGTTATTCTCTCAACTGTAAATCACTGTGTTACTACCAAATTGTTGTAACAATACACCTGGTTTATTAACATTCTTCAGGAGATTAAATCTACCATCCTGGCTGGGGTCATTTCGGATTGGTTAACTATCTCATCAATTCATGGACAATAAATTATTGACATCGTGACAATGGCATTCTGAAGAAAGCCCGTCAACTCCTCTACTTCCTCAAGAGTTTGCAGAGGTTTGGTATGACATCAGAAACCCTGTCAAATTTCTATAGATGTGTGGAAGAGTGTGCTGACCGGATGCATCATGATCTGGTATGGAAACACCCCAGCGTAAAGCCATCCAAAAGGTAGTGGACGCAGCCCAGAACATCACAGGCAAAATGCTCCTCACAACTGAGCACATCTGCCGTCGGAGATCAGCATCAATCATCAAAGATCCTCACCAGACCAGCACACGCTCTGTTCTCACTGCTGCCATCAGGAAAGAGGCATCGTTGCCACAAGACTCGCACCCACCAGGTTCAGGAACAGCTGCTCCCCCTCCACCATCGGACTCCTCAACAACAAACTCAACCAGGGACTCATTTAAGGACTCCTACTTTTGTACTTTATTGATTTTCAATTTGCTCTCTCTGTATTGCAGTCAGTTTGCTTACATGTTAATTTTTTGCACTACCACTTTGTGGTAATTCTACCGCACTCACAGTAAAATAGAATCTCAGGGATGTATATACTCTCCGTAGAACTTCTCTTACAATGTGGAAATGTGAACCAAGCAGTTTTGTAAGTCTGGTGTAAGCTCAAAAAGCTACACAGAAACTAATTTTAGTTCCTGGTTTTCTGTTTCAAAAAGGGTGGCACGGTTGGCGTAGTGGATAGTGCAATGCCTTTGCAGAGCCAGTGATCGGGGTGGGCCTGTGTTCAATCCCGCGCAGCCTGGAAGGAGTTTGTACATTCTCCCCATGTCTGCATGGGTTTTCTCTGGGGGCTCCGTTTCCTCCCACCATTCAAAAAATGAACCGGGGCTGTAATTTAATGGGGTGGAAACTGGGCGACACGGACTTGGAGGGCTGAATAGGCCTTTTACCATGCTGTATGTCTAAAATTTTGAATTGTTTTTTTTTAATGGCCCCATTAACTTTAGCCCAATTCATCCATGCCAGTTAAGCAAGGCTGCATTACTATCCCAATATTTTTGTTGCAGCATCTCACCTCACTTCCAATAAGCATAACTGCAAATCAACAGGATAAATGGAAAACTGCTCAACTAATGTCAATAGAGTAGAAGATGTTGCCTGTGTATATCAATGACGTGTATAAGAGAATTGGCCTTACCTTCTACATCTGCAAAATGCAAGTCCTTCACCAACCTGTCTGGCCCTGCAAAAACAACCTATCTCTCCAATAGGTTCATGACAAGACCCTGGAAAATGGACTGCTTCCCAAATCTTAATTCGTCAAAGAACTGAAGATGAAATTTACCAACAGCCACATGCTGAGTTCGAGGACTTGGTCTTCAGACGTTCCTTTCCTCAGATGTTTGAAAACTAAACACAGAGCGCCTTTGGCCATCTGAGAATGTTTGAAGACCAAGACAGCAAACTTAATACAAAGCCAATGGTCTATCAGGCAGCAGTGAACCCTTCAATGCTTACTTACAGTGTACATCACAGATCACCACATTATACACCAACACGGATTCTATAAAATCTTCCAAATCCAGTGGCAAGAATAAGTGATCTAGCACCACGCAAAGTGTCTTCCAGGATTAATTATACTCATTAGCACCAAAGGGCATTTCAATGTTGTTCACCATGCTTGACAATAGAAACAGACAAGCTGTCTTGAGTTCCCCCAAGGTGGATAAAGGGATTCTGAAAGATACAGTAAAACCCCTGTATGTGGAATTCAAGCAACTGGCAAAACATTGCATATATAGGTAAAAAATATGCGTGTTTAAAATTGGCAACCCTCACCATTAGTTCACCAATCACACTCTACTTCAAGCAACTGTAAAATTTGTTTATCCGGCATCTACCAATCTCCATAGGTACCTATACCAGTGGTATAAATGTATTTTCAAAACCTGTTTGAAAAAGTGAAACATCAGCACTGGCCTCTGTGAGCTCCTTGCCCTTGATCACATAAAATTGAGGAGTACTCATCAGAACACAGATTCCATGTGTGGTGGAACTGGGTGCTATTAAACTGCAGCATCTCGGTAGCCCTCCTGGGACCCAGGTGTGATTAGTGGGGCAAAGGTGGCTCCAGCATCTTTTAAGCTGAGGAAGAATAGCCCAGTAAATTGCAGGGGGAATCCCACCCCCATGATGACACGGTGATGCGTCACACAAACTAGTCTCCCCCATCTCCCCCACCGGCTGTCAGTCTTCCTCCCACCATAAATCATGCTCCTCCCAACCCACGGCAGCCAATCCCTCTCCTCTCTCCCTTGCGGCAACAACCCCTCTCCTCACTCCCCTGCAGCAGCGATCCCTCTGCCCCCCACCCAACCTGCGACATCAACCTCTGCCACATGGCAGCGACCTCTCATTCCCCCACTTCTCCACCCTGGGGTCCTGGCTGCGACCCCTCTCTCCCCTCCGATCACCGCAGACACTTCAGCTGGGGTCTCCCTGTGACGCCAGCGCGTAAGCGCTATCATCACAGGGGTAACCGGGTCGGCCATTTTGCTGTTCAGGCGTCTTTGGTCCGTTTAACTGGGTTCCCTGACTACTTCCGAGGTAGGGCAGAGACCTGGTTGACTTTGGACGACGCTGACCAGGTCAGACCCCTAAGCTGCCTTGTAAATGGGGAGCTAACCGGATAATTGCCCGGTTAACCCCATTTTGCAGGGCAGTTGAAAAGCACCTACTGTTTGTATGTGTATGGCTGGCCCGCCCCTTGCTAATTGTACCTCTGGCTCCTCCCCGTTAGTTCCCCTAATAAAGGCGGCTACACCATAACCCCTACTCCAGAACAAGCTCAGGTCTCGGGTCAGCAACATGAGCCATGCCTTCTGTTTATGGTAATAAAAGCCGATCAGTCAGGTAACTTCTGGAGTTATTGATAGCCCATCAGTAATTTTATTTATCCCAATGTAAATGACAGAATGAGCACATAGCAACCCCATCAAGACCTTCCACCCCGTGTTTTTAACGGAAGGACAATGTAACAAGATATAACCAATACCCTCCAAGCAAAATCCACAGAATGGTTACAAGACAGAATGTGGCTGTTTCATCGGTTGTCCAGTGAAACACGAAAATCTGAAGACAGAAATGAATACCAGCTGAACACAACCCTAAAAATTGTTCATGTTCTTTTTGGATTCTTCAAAAGAAAGACTCCTGAATTTCTTACACAGTTCCAGCACTGGAACCCAAACAATAATCTGGTTCATTGCATTGGCTTCAATCTGCCCCATGAATCTTGTTCAAGACAATAAATCCTGATTCTGATCAGCAAGCTATTTCTTTTTGTAGGTGTGCACAGGGTTAAACAGTAACATCATGGAACAATGACATGAGCCAGAGAGTTGTCTTTAGATGTCAATCACTATACTGCTGCCCCAATCAGCTTCCAAATTATACCTCACCTAATCTAGGTTGGTTTCCTCCAGGCTGCTTGATGGCTGTGCATTTCAACCTTGAAGCTGTTAGCTGCAACACCCACAGCTTTTTCCACAGGACAACTTACAAACAACAGTGGGTTACTGCTTCATCATTACCGAACCGATATTTTTTAAATAATAGGGCTACCATTTGCACTTCAATTCATCTCAGGACAAAACTGGTTAACGAAAGAGTCCGCACCTCATTATTGGTATTTATATTCCAATGTTGTCTCTACCATCTGTCAAAAATATCCTTGGATAGGCAAAGAGTACGCATTGGAATTTATCCTCTACTTTCTAACAACGTGCCCAAAAATATTTAATTGCTTATAGTTGTCGATTCTCTTTGGATCTGAAGTAGCATTTAAGCTGATGAAATCTCAAAAAGATCAGTGGAAAAAAAAGCGATTTCCCAATATTACCACGAAGATC
Organism: Narcine bancroftii; assembly: GCF_036971445.1. NCBI lineage: Eukaryota > Metazoa > Chordata > Chondrichthyes > Torpediniformes > Narcinidae > Narcine > Narcine bancroftii. The sequence continues at coordinate 78,692,182 of NC_091481.1, forward strand.
CCGAGTTTGTTTTTCTTCATTTGTACAATCACTTATAAATTTGCACGTAGCAAGCTTCCAGTGACAGCCACAAAGGCCAGATGATCATTAAAAAGATAACACTAGAAATATCCGTAGGCCAGGATCCATCAGAATAAGGAACAGCTAGAAATCAAACGCAGTCAACACAATCAAACTCTTATCTCCTTTCACACAGACAAAGTCAGTTCTCACCTCTCCCCTTACCATATCCAATTAACTTGGTCTAGACTCCTCCCCCAACCAGCACTGCCTTTATTCTGAGGTTTCCTATAATTTTGCTTATCCCTTGAAGAACGGTTCAGGCCACAGTCTTGGCAATATGTCAATATGGACGCTGCAAGACCGGCTGAGTTCCTCCGGCTTTTTGGTGCTTTTACTACAAACGCAGCATCTGCAGACTTTTGTGTTTCACAGTCGTACAATCGTACAGTGCAAAAAAAAAAGGCCCTTCAGCCCACCATGTCTATGTTGAAAGATTTTGTTGACAGGTAAATAGGTCATATTGATGTTCAACATAGACCTGAAAAACACACACAAATGCTGGAGAAAGCAGGTCAAACAGTGCTTTGATGAGGGGCTCAAGCCCAAAACGTCGGTTCTGTATCTTAACCTTTGCTACATAAAGGCAGTGTTTGACCTGATGAGTTTCTCCAGCATTTGTGTGTTTTTTCAGGTCTATGTTGAACATCAATATGACCTGTTTACCTGCATTTTTTCTGTGCCCTTTGAGGCATTAGCAATTTAAGTGCTCATCTAGACTATTGTGACAGTCACTAACTCCACCAGCTCCTCAGGCAAAGTGAGCATCCTCTGGATTGAAAAAGATCCCCTATAAACTTCCTACCTCTTGCCCCAAATGTAGAGTGAGGTACCTGAGTATTAGGAAAAGTATTTTAAAGTGAAGAGAGATGTGTTGGAGAGAGGAGTGTGGGGTGAAGGAGGAGTGGACAGAAGAAAAAAGATGGAGGCCAAGAGAGAGAGAACGACACAGGGAGTGGTGGTGTCAGCTGAGGGAGTAGTTGAAAGGAGGTGTAACTTCGAGATGAATGAGAATACAGAAAGGAGAGAAAAAGTACTGGAACTCTTGAGGGACAAAATATTGCCGTGGCTGGAAATACACAGCAGGTCAGGCAGCATTGCAAGTGATGACATTTCATCAGAATGAGCCAGAGTGGTTATCTGAAACTGAAAAGGGCCAAAGGCTAGAGGTCCCAGTGGGACAGGATGGAGAATTAAAGTGATATCTGACCTTTCTGTCTTTGGTCTCTTGAGCAGTTCCAATGAAACTGAATGTAAACTCAAGCAGCAACACCTCCCTTTCCAGCTTGATACATTCAACCTTGGGATTCAACAATTTCAGATAGTCTTTGTAGCTTGTATCCAGGCTAGCTAGTTCTGATGAAGTATCACCCACAAGTTGTGTTCACCATCAAGGTATTTAAAGCACTCTTTTGATTTCAGCTGGAAATGTTTGCAGCATTTTGTTACCTATTTACTGCCTGTTTTCTTTCTCTCTCTTCTACACTCATTCATCTCCTTTCTATTTGCACCTCCTCCAGACGGATTGGCTGCAACTAACAAGGCTTCACCACTCTCAGTCAACTGAAACCACCATGATTTGTCATTCATATTCTCTTGGTCCTCACCTCATCACTGACACTCCCTTTGTTTTCTCCGCTGCTTCCCTCGTCCCTCCAATGTAAGATATATGTCAATTTCTAACATCTCCAAAGATGAAAGATTATGGAGCAGGAGCAGTGAAGCGTGCGTTTTCTCTTCACAAATGCTACCCGACTATCAGACTATTTCAAGCAGTTCTGTTTTCATTTCAGATTTCTAACACCCGCAGTTTATTTAACTTTTCCTTGTTTCTAATCTAAACTGCAGGGATTAAACACAATATTGCCCAGGATATCAGTGAGGATTCTCAAGTATTATTGTGGCAACTTTAACATGAAATAGAAATTCCTTAAAAATTCTCCTTTCTTGAAAATAATGGGATACTGCTTGTCTCCACATGAAACCTTTTAAGAAGTCACTATATCATAATGAGTCGGGGGGGGGGGGGGGGGGAAATCAGTACCTGCTGAGCTGACCCAATGCAGGCCAGGAATCAACTGCAACCTCTTGGTTTTCAGGTGTCCATCCTTCTTTTTCGATCTTTTTTATTGGTTTTAACATATGCTAAATATATAGGTATGATAATATTGATGCAGTAAATTAATAATTAGTTACAAATATCAAATAACAGTGAACAAATTAATATTACCAAATGAAGCAGTTAAAAAGAGAACCTATGTTATTAACTGGAAAGAGAGAGAAAAACCCCACATATTTCTAAACGAAGAATCAAACCCAACCTTATGAGGGTTGCTGGCCAAGTCCACTACCTATAATAGCAATGGGATTAAAAAAAAAGACCAATAATCTACAAGTTTTGACAGTAATTGAGAAAAGCACCCCAAAGAAAAAGAAAGTTAAAATCCATTGACATGCCTCAACCCTATAGTGATTTTACATACAAAAAAAGTTTTCTCAAATTACACCCACCGAAACATAATCCAAAGTATTCATACCACCTCTTGAAAGAAATGAGAAGCTGTGCTTACAACACAAGTGTTCTGTACTGGCCTGTATATTGTACAGAGCGGGCTATCAGTACAAGTTTTGTCTATATAGCTTGGCTCAAAGCCATTAGTTTTGCTTTGGTCCATATCACGACACACAGAGTCTTTCAATAGTCAGTCCATCTGGTCTTTTGTGCTACTATCTGTCCTTGCTCCTGGCTGGGTCCCTGCCTCACATGTCTGGGCAAGAAATCCAATGACAGCTTGATGTGACTGAGGCATTATTATGTCTTTTTATTCGGTTGGGCGCTGGCAATAAGACAACTGAGGGAATACTAGAATCCTGATGGATGACACAATGTTCTTTGTGCCCTGGTGGCGCACACAATGCCCAAGATCAATATACTTGATATATTTAAACCACTTACAGCTTGGATCAGATTATATTTGTTCAACAAAGACTCAGAGGCACTTTTTTTTGTAATGTCAATCAGCTTGGCTCACAATCTATCCTTCGCTTCAGAGCAATGTGGTTTCAAAACTCTCTGCCAGTCTTGACTACCTAATCTGGGCTAAGTCAGAAGCACGGTTAGCGCCAGTGGTTGGGACTTGACTGGGGTTCGAGTTCCACGGTGTCTGTAAGGAGCTTATACGTTCTCCCCGTGTCTGCGTGGGTTTTCTCTGGGGGTTCCGGTTTCCTCCCAGCCTTCAAAAAAATGTACTGGGGTGTAGATTAATGGGGTGTAAATTGCACGGCGCAGACTCATGGGCCGAATGGTCTGTTACTGTGCTGTACGTCTAAATTTAAAATTTATATAATATTAACAGAGAGCTGTCAATGGTTCAGGACCCCAGAGAGATGATTGAGGGCAACCATCACCTGATCTATGCCCATCTCGGAAAACCACCAGAATCTAATTGACCGTTCATCTAATTGGTCAAAAAATATCAATGTGTACGTAGTTTAGAGCAGTCACAAAAACCTGAACAATTTCTTCTGAGTCGCATGTTTTCAGTGAGATATTACAAGTTCCATAATTGGATTTTCTCACTTCCTGCACAACCACTGTGTTAGAATGCTGACACTCTGCTCTCATGCCAAATGTAATACAATAAAACCCTGTTATCCAGAATTCAAGCCACCGGCAGCCTCAAGTAACCAGGAGAAAATAAATAGGTACAAAATAGGTTTAAAATTGGCATGCCTTGCTGTGAGTTCATGTAACATGCCATCTCAAGCAACTGAAAATTTAATTATCCGGCATCTACTAATCCACATAGGTGCCGGACACCAGGGGTTTTACTGTACTCGCATTCTAGGCCATACTGAGACAAGTTACCTCACTTGTTTTAAACTATTGGAAGTCAAACCTATGGGCTTGGAGGGCAAGTTTTAGTCACAGCAGAATGCAGTGAACTAAAAATATTCTCAACTCATGCACCAGTGCTGCAGTTGGACAAATCTGCTGTGCGTACGTTGCTTGCTTGACATCACAAAATATCCTTCCACTCCGTCTAGCCACAAGCTGCATGATATTCAGATTCAAACATGTTTTAACTAATGTTGGTGTAAAGTCTCCACCCCACTCAGCTTCTTCATTACTTATCAGCCCAGATCTCTCCCCTTCACGGACAATATCCTCAAACAAACCCTATCCCGTCCCCCGTGCAATCCCCTCTTGCATCATCTGCGTGACATTGCACTCTTTCTGAATCACCCAACCTCCTGTGAGATCCCCTCTCGGTCTCGCTCCTTCCACTCTCTCTGCAATGCCAGGAGATGCCCTGTGCAGTAGAATGTAGGAGGGTCTTCAAAACACCACTCCATTGATTGACAAGCCCAAATGAACAATGAATTCTCTGGTTTCTGCTGGCCCCTTCACCGTTCCCCATCCCTCCGCCTTTCATCCAGCTCTCCATCCCCTGTTCTCTCCATTCACAGAGCCATTGCCCCTCCCCGTTTGCTGGTGTGCCCTCCCTCCCTTATCCACCTATCACCTCCTGCCTGTGGGACAGTGCTCCTCCCCCTACCCCGCCCCACCCTCACCATTTTGTTCGGACACTTGCCTACATTTTGCTCAAACCTCGATGAAGGGCTCTAGCCCGAAACTTTGCTATATGAAGTACACTGTTTGATCTGCTGAGATTCTCCAGCCCTGAGTTTTTACTTTATTTTCTTTTTAAAATATTTTAATTAATTTTAATAAAGAACATACAAACAAAAAGATATTCTAACATACATAAATTGCAAATCATATCCATAATTCATATTCTAAATGATATATACCTTTTTAGGGAAAAAAACCTATAATACAACAAAAAGAGGAAAGAAAATATTTGAGGAGAATAACTCAAACCCCTTACCTAACCACATTACCAGATGCTACATACGACAACAACAACATGACTAGTATTAAAAGGAAAACGAAGGTTAAAAAAAAATATGAATATATCTTTATCAAAGACTGGAGAGGAAGAGGAACCAAAAATAAGACAAAATGAGTAGAGGAGAAGAGTGACAGGCAAAAAGCGAAATGCTGAGGAAATAAAAATGCAAGGGAGGCAGGGATAGCAAGAAAGGAGATGAAGGAAATGTAAAAAATTATTTTCAACCAACTACTGGACAATTTGCATCTTTCCAGCTCAGTGGAAGCCATTAAGGGCACACGCCCAGGAAAAGCACAATGTTCATTGACAGTCACGCAAGATATTGCAAGAAGGAAAGCAGCTGTGTAAACTCAACAAAAATATCAGGCTGAGGTGTTGTTAAGTGTTGTTTTTTGTGAAACTTCGGAGATCCTTTATTTTTAATACAGGTGGTGTTTTGGTCATTTGGAAGTATTTCTATGGAAGGAAGCAGCAAAGTTGTGGCGAGGCAGGTGGGATGGCGGGATTGCTGACTGCCGTCTCTGTACAGCTGAACAACCAAGCAGCACATGACAATGGAAAACTAAATGCTACAGCAGGAAACTGGGCTTCAGTTATTTATAATTAATTCTTAGAGCTAGAACTGAAAATAAACCAACATGCCTGTACTGTGTTGTAATATTTTATGTATGCATATACATCTAAAACAAAATATTGTGGACATTAATTACTTTCCTTACATACACACTTAGTTAGAAGATAGCAGGGAAAATAAAGACAGATGTAAAAATGCTTTATGGATCCAAAGAAACTTGCTGACCAGACACACAATTAAAATCTTAAATTAAATGAAGCATTTCAGTTATTCATGGTGCTGTTTTACCCTGATGCATTCAGACTGGGAACGTAGAAATGTTGCAGGCCAGACATAGTATAATTTCAATGACTTTAGCTCAGCTACAGCTATCTCCATTACAATCAATAGCCCAGAGACCAGATTGAAAGCTCCTTTTAATCCAAATCGCAGCAAGGCCAACAATCTTCAACCCCCTTTTCTAATTATCCATTCATTAATGATAATCAAGTTCCAAATTGCTTTAAGTAAAAACACAAAGCAGGAAAAACTCAGTGTACTTTATGAAGTAAAGATAGATACATACCAGCGTTTGGGGCTTGAACAAGTGAAACAATGCTTCCAAGTGAAGCAACACTTCACGTGTATCCACAAGTGTCATCTACTGCCTCCGGTGCTCCCAATGTGCTTTCTGTGCATTACAGAGACTGATGGAGACTGAGAGATCACTTCGTTGCGCACTTTTGCTCTGTCCGCATCAGCGACAGGGATTTCCCAATAGCCAACCATTTCAATTCGGTGCCCCACTCCTGCGCTGACGTGTCTGTCCATGGCTGACAAGTCGGTCAAACCAACACCACCCGTAAATCGGAGGAGCAATACCCAATTTTCCATCTTAGCACTCTCCCACCTGATGGCATTAAGATCAACTTCTCCGGTTTCTGCTTGTCTACTCCCTGTTCTTCCTCTCTCTTCCCCATCTCTCTGTCTTCTTTCCACCAGCTCTCCCTCCTCTTCCCTCTCCATTCACAGAGCCATCCCCTCTGCTGTGCCTTCCCTCCCTTATCCACCTATTAACTCCTGCCTGAGGGCCTGTGCTCCTCCCCTTATCCCAACCTCACCACCATTTTGTTCGGGCGCCTGCCTACATTTTGTAAATACTTGTGCCCAAAACGTTGGTTATGTATATTGATCTTTGCTACATGAAGTGCACTGTTTGATCTGCTGAGTTTCTCCAGCATTGTGTTTTACTTCCAATGTGCTTTAAGTAGATCCAACCTATTAATTTCACACCAAAAGATGGTAATCTACTTTCTCTCTTCATTCCATTGTGAGGCCCACTGACTCTGTGCGTATAGGTTAACCATGTGGTGGGCAGCCTCCCACACCTTGCCCAAGGTTTTCCATGGCACATCATGGCAGCCAACATGGGCAGATCACCTTGAATGGTTTCTCAGTCAAACCTAATTTCTCATCCAGCCATTACCATTCAGTGCCACTATATGTGACTTCGGTGCTGCATTAAGATTGACACATCATGAGCCCCTTTTACACAGCCTCAAGGTGAGAATATGGTGCCTTTATTGTGGCATTCTGTGTAAAAGGTACGAACATTGTAGTCCCACCTTTGAGCAGCACCAGGGGTAAGTCACAGCTCCGAATCGCGTTATGTGTAAAAAAGCAACGCTGACTTAATGACGGCTCTCCTTGATGCAGTATTGCGGGATCTCTGTGTAAAAAGGGCAACAGAAATCATTCGGCCAGGCAACCACACTTTTGCCGGTTTGTTCGAACCCTAGAATTAAGGGATAAATATGCAGCTGCAGAAAAAAAAAAATTAGGTATCAAACTGCAAAGTACAGAAAAGGGTTCAAAGCAAACACATTCTATTCTGCAACGGGATGGTTAAAATAAACTTTCTGTCCAGCTACACACTGCACGAGCTATTTTTTTTTACCTTGAAGGAGGAAATAATCGCTTGGAGTCCGTTTCAGAGAGGAAGCTTTCTCGTTGCTCCAGTCCACTTCTAAAGCCTCTTTGAGGTGGCAAAAATTCACCGTCTGCACGAGGAAAGAGCAGGAAAGCAGAAATCAAGCCCGTGAACAGAATGAAACAAATTAATAGCACCAATCAACCAATCGGAGAGGTGAGGGAATTCAAAAACATCTATATCAAAGACATATAAGCAAATGGGGTCGACTTATCCCCGAGCTGGTTCCACCTTTCAATGACACTGTAACAGATTCTAGCCTCATCTCCAACTAACTAATTTTGCCCTGTAACACTTAAAAAAATAAATCTACCAATTTCAGATATAAAATGAGCAACTTACCCAGAAACAATTGTTTACAGAACAAAGTGCCAACTGTCTGCCGCTTTCAGTGCAGAATTGTTTCCAAACATTCCTGCATGGTAACTTTTAGGCAGAGTTTTCCAAGTCCTGGACTCCACCAGGGAAAGCGGTATCTATTGTACCTTATTAGCCCCCCAATATCTGGTCATCAGTCTCACCATGCTAGCCAAGAATTAAATGAACGTTACTTAAGGTCATGTAGAAATACAGAATAAGCATTTTGAGTTCCAATCTTACAGATTTCTGCAGGTGTATCAAGTCACAAATTTGAAATGAGCTATTTAATGCTGGTTAAACACAACAGCAGGGCTATTAAACTGAATTGTGCAGAAGTGCCCTGGCCGGCTGCTAGCACAAACATCCCAAATGAAAATAAGATCAGGTAAGGAAAGTCAGGAAAAACAGATGAAGCCTTATTAAAATGTACTTCAAAATCTGAGATAATGCGAATGCCCTGTACCAACAAAGACACACGTTTGTAATCTTGATTCATAGCAAAATTAAGTTGCACATAAGAAATGTACATTTGAAGATTTGAAGCCTACGGAAATTTGAGAATTATTTAAGAGCTTTGTTATTCATCTTTAAATACAACTTTTCTGCTTGCATAAGGTAAACAAAAAAATAAAAGAGAGTGTATGTCCAAATTTAAAATGTAAAGAATCTGTAAAATTGGCAGGAGTTGATTTGTACAATGTAAAATCCTGTTTAAGGAAGGCATCCCAGAAATCAGTTTAGGATATGAGGAGCAGGACAAGTGATCTGTGCAAGCATCATTAGAAATAAAAAGCTGCAAGAATCTATTTAACTTACCTGAAATATAGCATTGATTTGTTTTGCATTATTCAAGTCTAATCTGTTTAAATATACTCAATAATATCCATGGGCCGATTAACCCGCTCTTTGACCAAGAGATGATTGAAATAAAGTGTGGGATGAGATTAGATAACCAAATCACGCACAATCCATGTGGACATATTCCTCTATTAAGACACCTGATCAACTCAAAAGAACTCTCCCAGCCTAATTGGCTGATTCTATCAACATCTGCAATGTCACCAAGATACGATATCTTGTAAATTCCTGCTAGAACCATGTATGTGAAAAACTGAAATGGCAGGTAATTATCAACCAACTGCAAAGTTATCTTGAACTTTCAATTATCTAACCAACTTAGCCAAAACACGCATTTCAATATGTCAGGGAGGCACTGAATTTCGAGATGGTCATGTTTCTGCAGTTCAAATTCAAATGTTAAAAGGATGAAAAAGCTGGACAAACTGTGATATTCAGTAACCTGGGGAGAGGTTTAATGCTCTACTTCAGCAGAACGCAAAATGCAATATAAATATCACCTCCAACATTTTTAAACACAGCCAAAAAACTTTACGTCAAGACTTAAGACACAGAAAATTGTCTCGTCTCCTCACTGAGTTACCAGCAAAATGGCACTGAGCAATGATGTTAGTGACCAAAGAGGTGGAGTTTTAAGGAGCTGTGGATGGAGAGATGGAGGAGATCAAGAAGGATATTTAATGGGTGTGAACTAGACAGTTAGAAATCTGGCTTCCATTGACAGTGTGGATATTCATGAAAATCAAGAGTCAAAATATTTTTAAATTTATGGGATCTAGAATCTAAAACAAGTCAGGAGGTGGAATGAGAATGAGCGTGGGCGCAGGAAGTACAGGAAGAGGCCGTAGTTAAATTAGGGCATAAATTAGAGAGCAATCTTTTTCATTATAGTGTGTAATTTGTGATGTTCTATTTAAATGATCATTTTGCAGAAGCTTCTCCATTTTTGCTTAGTGGCAATCCCGAAGCAGGATCCAATCTTGAAACAGATAACTTTCGAATTTTCCACAAGCAGAATTCGTACAGTCCTGCGAATGCCAATTAAATCCAGATATCCAGAATGGTGATGAACATCAGGTCCAACTAATTCATGTTAAATACGTTCAAATCTCATATGAACAAAGCAGCCTACAAAGCACAACTTGTCTATTTTTTGGACTCATGTTTGAAGAGATGTAGTAGAAAATCAGACTGATTTGTGTAGGAATGGAGAAATGCCCATTAATTGTTTAACGTGGCAAAGGCACCTTTATCAATTTTTTAATTTATTGTCTCTTTTTAATTCAGACCATGACATTTGTATCTCCTTGCTACACTAATCATGGACTGCATTATTGCATTACTTTTTTTGCACTAAGATTACTGAAAATATTTATTATCTGCCTTATTAATTTATTTATCACCTTTTAATTCAATCAGTTCACTATATAATAGTTTTTCTTTTGCTTGGCTGCAGCAAGTAAGAAGTTTGGGCACATGCACATTGTACAATGTGTATGACAATAAACTCATCAACGTTACCATAGTTTTTTTTTAAACAAAGTACCTGTTCAGCTAAAGAAAATTAGAATTTCAGTGCATATGTACATTGTACAATGTATATGACAATAAATTCATTACTGTTATTATCAATGACTCCCATAAAACAAGCCACAATTTTAAAAGTTTCATAATTTTGTTCAAATCTCCCTGTGGTCTCACTCCTCCCTGCCTCTGGAACATCGCATCGCCCTCCTCTAACTTTTCCTTTTGGCATACCCCAATTTAATTCACTACACCCTTAGTGGGTAGCCCCACCGTGACCCTGAATCTCCATGCTTCCATCTTTTCTTTCCAAATACTCCAGATAACCTTTCTCTTTGACTAAGGTCTTAGTCACTTCCCTCTAGCATCAAGTTCTTTTCTCTTCCTTTTTAAAATATTTTTTATTTATTTTAATGAAGAGCTTTTAATTCTAATACAACACAATAAAATGGAAAGTTGCACGTAATTAATAAAACAATCAGTATATCAAAAGCAAACATAAATTGTAAAAAATATTCGTAATTCACAATCCAAATAATTTTTTTTTGAAAAGACAAACTAATAAAAGAAAAAAGGAAAATAACAAAGGAGATACAAAAGAAAACGCTCAATAGCCCTCCCTTGCAGCATTGCCCAATGTCATATATGATTAACATTAAAGGAAAAACGAAGGGAGAGAAAAAAATGTGAAAAAGAACCTGCAAGAGATACAAGTCAGACAACTGAAGTGAAGTTATAAAATAAGAAAGTGAGTCAGAAATGATCTCCCGCAGTGTCTGAAATCTTATATCTGAATTATTAACTGAATAACGAATCTTTTCCATATCAAAACAAGACATGATGTCACACAACCATTGATCAACAGACTCAAGTTCATGATGCTCCTGTGCATCTCTGGTGATTACTTTTAACATGTTAAATGTGCTATACATGTACAAGATTTATTGCCAAAGTTATTTTGGACAAATGTGCTCCCTGCTCTTTCAAAGCAGTCAGGTAGATGTAAATGTGCAAAATTCTACCTATTTAATGCTGCAAATATAATAAATTATGGGCACATTTGCATCGCACACTCACACTCCCTAAGAATTGAAGCAAGGAAGTCTTTCGTGAACGGATGAAACCAAAAGCCCTCAATCGAAGGTGCCACTAAGTAATGGAGCCAAGAGGCCTGAAATCTCAAAATGAAACCGGCAGAGATTGTAGACACCACTCCGGAACATCCCAGGGTTTCTGCTGCATTAGCTGACTGACAGTGACGTATGGAACTGGTGGTAGGGTTAGGAGGTGAAGGCGAGGAAAACCTGAGGCTTCGGTCTGGACTGACGATACCATCCATGCTTACATGCAGAGAATCAGGGATGGTCAACCCAAACGAGCCAAAGGACAGCACTTGGCTGACCTCAGAGCAAAGTGACAACACTGAACATTCTTCGGAAGTCTGCAGACTTTGACCCGCTCGAACACCTCACTTACGCCAACACCATGTGATTACATTAGTTACCTGACCTGGAATATAAATCGAGAGCACTGGCTATTGGCATCTCCCTCTGCCAACATGAAGAAAAACAAAGTAAAAAGGAAATACACAGTATTAATCTCAAGGCCATAATCTCACTTTGTACATGGAGCATTATCCGAACTCTCCAAAGAAATCCTGCTGTCTCCGAAAACAGTTAAAAAATATGGAAAACACAAATTACACCTAAAGTTACTGCAGGTGTACAGACACAGATTTAGGACAGAATTCAGATTTAAAGTCAGCATTTGTGTTAAACAGAAATCCAAGGAGTGGCCATGAGCTTGTAACCAAATCTGAGCTCGTATAGCTGTTGTGAGCTTTGCTGTCTGCTATATAGGTCATCGTTTTAATCTCTCAATCAGAGATTGTGTTGTACCCATCTCAGTGGGTCCTGTATTCAACACTAGAGTCTTTCGCCTTCAGTTTGATTCTTTGGACTTATTTTCTTTGAAATATGTCTTTAAAAGTTATTAATCTAAATTACCTGAAGTACAGGTATTGTACAGAAGGTCACATTAGAGCCCTTCCGTACAATACTAGTCATACACAATGCAAGGATCAATGAGCTCCTTTTTCAGTACAAAATAAATGCAGTTATACACAAGTTAAATTATACACACCCATTACGGTTGTGCAACACTGGCTGAAATCTACACTCTACAATTACAATGACCAAAACTGTTAACAAATTAGGAGTGCAATATTACTGAATTCTTCAGGACCCCTCCACCTGATATTAACATCTTGGATGCTGTTTTTAATTTTCAAAGCTCCACCAATGTGCGGTGCTCTTCATCTGATCAAACATAATGGGTGAAACTGATTATGTCTAATATCAGCCTGCAAATTCTGCTCTTGGATTAGAAATCCATCAACCACATTTAATTAACTGCAAGCATGAAATACCATTAACGTCAGCGTATAAGACAACCCCAGAATTTCCACTTAAAATGTAGATTTTGAGCTATACTCGCCGTGTAAGACTGAGAGTTTACTGCTCCAATATACCTTTACCAACCGTATCAACATCAGTGTGATGTTGTCACAATATTTTACCTAGTAAAGGTTTATATTTTATTAGCATCATTTAAAGTAAACTACCATTTAAAGCCTGTACAAGCTGACAGCAGTCGGACTGGGCGAATGGACCCCATGGGGGTGCGCTGAGACGTTGGCGACTGGTGTATGCTGTTAGCTTGGCTTGCTGTGCTGTTATTTTAAGGTATGTTAGACAGGCTTATAATGCATTTTTATTGTTTTAATATAACATTACTATTAATCCAGCTTTCCAAATGCAAGTTCCAGTGGAAAAAAATCTTTAATGGTAGGACCAGAGGAGTTATGGAAGTGTTTTGTGTTGTTCTCCATCGCCATGGGGGTGAGGGGGGGGGGGGGGGGGGGAAACCACTCTAAACCACAGGTTATTAAAGTTTGGATTTTATACTTGCCATATTAGACAACCTATTGTTTTGGGGTGGCTTTTTTAAGGTTCAAATACCATCTTATACACCGACATAAAATGTATTGAAAAATCAACAAATGGGCAATGTAGACTGAAGATAAACTGATGTGATTTTGTCCTGTAACATTTCCAAACATCTATGTCTCCAAAGTGCTTGAGGATGATTATCAAAATTCCACCATCAAGCTGTAAATATCAGGACACAATCAGAGAGGTAAATTTTAAGATCCTTATTAAAAGCAGAAAGTAGAGGTTGAGATGGGGAATTTCAGAGCTTGGGGCCTTGGTAGCATAGGTCTAGTTGGAGCGACTAAATTCAGGGATGTGCGAGACACTAACTGGAGGAACAGAGAGTGGAGCTGGAGATGGTGATTGCAGGACTAGAAGAAAAAACAGATATGGAAAAGAGTTAGGAATTTTCAAGCAATGGCATCAGTTTTAAAGCTGGAAGCCAGCTGGTTAGTGAGTATAGATTTTTTGAATAAGAGAGCCTTTGGAGAATTAATACCAAGCAAGCTTCATTACTCGTCCCTGCGATTTATACCCACAACATCTGCGGCTAATATAGTCCTAAGTATTAGAATCTTCAGCCTCACATTACGTGGCAGCAAAGCACAATGACAAGTCCTGTTTCTGCATCTTTCGGTCCTGACAGTTGCCAACCATTAGAGCACATCACTGACTGACGCCTCAAGGATGTCACAGACCCTGCATTTTGCTCGGTGACTGCAATGGCAAGACTCATTCTGGAATACTACCTGGCCATGTTACATTCCCTGCAACAATAACTACACCTTAGATTTCAGATTTATTGTCACACCACATACATGACATCGCATGCAATCCTGATTTAAAACTAAAAAAAATGTAGACATACAGCACAGTAACAGACCATTTCAGCCCACGAGTCCATGCTGCCCAATTTACACCCTATTAAGCTACATCCCCGGTACATTTTGAACAGTGGGAGGAAACTGAAGCCCCCGGAGAAAACTCATGTAGACATCGGGAAAACGTACAAACTCCTTGCAGACAGTGTGGGATTTGAACCCCAGTCTGGTCCCGATTGCTAGCGCTGTAAAAGCATTGTGCTAGCCGTTACACCAACCGTGCTGCCCTGAGATTCTTTTTCCTCCCGGCGAGGCAAAATTATCACTAATTGGTAGTGCAAAAAAAATGTTCTTGATGTACTCACGTAAACAAATAAAGGAACGTAAATAAAACGACTATGCAATACGGAGAAAGAAAAAAAAAATCAATAAAGCGCTTAAAAGAGTTTATTGTTGAGGAGTCTATTGGTGGGAGGGGTTGCATTTGATCCTGAACCTGGTGGTGCATGTCTTGTGACACCTCTATCTGGTAACAGCGAGAACAGAGCGTGTGATGGGTGATGTGGATCCTTGATGATTGCTGCTGCTCTCCAACACCAGCGTTCCCTGTAGATGATCTCAATGGTGGGGAGGGTTTTGCCTGTGATGTCCTGGCATGTGCCCACTACCTTTTGCAGGGATTTGCACTCAGGAGCTCTGGTGTCCCCATACCAGACCGTGATACAGCCGGTCAGCACGCTTTCCACCACACAAATGTCAACATTTGCCAGGGTTTCTGAGGTTCTGATGTGGCCCAGTTAGTTTAGTGGTTATTGCAACGCTGCAACAAGCAGGCAGCAATCGGGACCGGGGTTTCGAATCCGGCACTATCTGAAAGGAGTTTGTACGTTCTCCCTGTGTCAGTGTGGATTTTCTCTGGGGTCTCCTGGTATCAGGTGTTGTAGGTGAATTGGGTGTGATTGGATGGCACAGGCTTGTGGGCTGGAAGCATGTATGTCTCAATCCAATTTATACCAAACCTCCACGAACTCCTGAGGCAGTAGAGGCGCTGACATACTTTCTTCATGATGCCATTAATGTAGTGGGTCCAGAAAAGATCCTCCAAGTCAGTGACTCCACCTTGCTCACCCTTTCCATCCCTGATCCTCCAGTGATCACTGGATCATATTGCTCTGGTTTTCCCTTCCTGAAGTCAACAATCAGCTTCTTGGTTTTGGTGACATTGAGGGTGAGGTTGTTGGTGCACCATTCAGGCAAGTTTTCAATCTCCCTCATAAGTAAATGAAAACCCGTAGATGCTAGAAATCTAGAAGAAAAAAAAGACTCACTCGATCAGACAGAATCTAGGACCTGTTTCAGCTAATGGACCTATTTCACTTTCCACAGGTGCTTCCTGGTTGGCTGAGTCTTTCCGACATTTTCTGCTTTTCACCTCTGGCTGGAACACCGGGGTTGCTATTGGATCTTTTTATTTGCATTATCCAAAGTTCTGGAATTTACTAAATAATCTGCACTAACTCATTCCAACATAAATATTAATCTAGAAGGATTCAGGCCAGCTACTCTATCTTTCACAATGTACATGCTTACTTGTCATTAAAATGTTGAGGCAGTTGTTTTAGATAAGAGGTTAATTTGATTATACATTGAAAATGGCAGCACTGTCAAATGATAGAAGCAGAAAATTCAGTAAAATGCCAAATCCCAAACGTTTCCAGCATTTGAACCCACAAGGCCACATTTTCCCAGTGAAATTATACGGTTTAACTTTTTGAAGGTGGAACTTTTGTGAATAGCTCCATGCAAAAGAAGGATCATTACTATGACCGGGAGCTAACAAAAGAGCAGAGAGAGAGGGGGTGGATGGAGAGGGAGAGAGAAATGTATGTTTTTTTTTTTACATAGCCACTGCATTCCAGGAAATGATTCCCAATTTCCCGGAACGCTTGCCTGCAGTTTACTTTCGACCGCAGGCAATCCCTGAACAACGGTTCCTTAAATACCGCACGTCAGGTATTCTGTCTAAGCTTGGGGTATGAGATGGTTATTTGGAGTTTAGGCGATTTCTGTATGAATGGCCACTCCTGGGTGGTAGGGAGACACTTCAGAACGGAAAAATCAGGTAAGTTCTATGTAAAAAACATGAGTGAGATAGATCGACAGATAGAGCAAATATGCAATCACTGAGACCTTGTAATGTATTTTCTTAATCTTCTGAATAGGCTAAATTCTGAAGGTAAATATTAATTTACGATACGATGATCAGCCCTTGCTGCCCATAAGCAAACCCTTGCCACCCAAATGACCTTACACCTTTGGAAGGTGAGGGGAAAACGCAGCAACTGGAAGAAACCCATGTGGACGCAGCGAGAATGTAGAAATACTGGATTTGAACCTTGGTTGCTGGCATTTTCTCTAATTCTATTCCACCTGAGGGAGAAGCATACGGTAATTCTCCTGTAAATTATATGGGGCCTATCATATTCTGGGTGGGCTCCCTGCAATCGTTTTATTTCTCAACGTCTTAGTGAATGTCTGTGCAGATCCATCGTGGCATTCCAGTCAAATGATACCAAGTGCTTAGCTGCGTAGTTTATCACTTTGAGTTCAATGTCATTTTAATGAGCTTTATAAACTCGTGATTTTGGTTCATAGTGGCCCCAGCTTAACACTTGATTTATGAACAGTTGCTCTTTGTTTTCAATTCTGTCAGGAACTCTGTGAATTACAGTGTCAATGCCAAACTGTACTTGAGAGACAAGAGTTTATAAAGCTCATTAAAATGACATGGTAAGCAATCCATTTATGCAAGTACAATTGGTCGCTTTCTCATCACAGAACAGAAAAGTGCTGTATGAAGTCAGGTAAGGACAGAGCCAGGTTGACTGGTGTTCCCTTCAGCCAGATAGTTCAACCCATTCAAGGCCAGAAGTGGCTGCAATGGTGAGCTGACAGAAAGCTTTTATCAGCTACCAAATCACAACCCATGAGAGAGGCATGGAGAGATTATTATGAGGTTTGGCACCTAGGTCATAGACAGATAGAAAAAAAAACCGTGATTACCCTCTTCTCGAGCAAAGAAAATCGAGCAAGATGTTCAAGGCAGAGTCGAGGAAAAGCCTCCTCTCTGGCAAGATAAAGTTTTATTTAGACACCACCCTTCCAACTGGTGTCCAAATACACCAGTTAACCCTGGAAGGATTTCAAAGGTGGGAGAACCCGGAGGAAAGCCATGCAGACGCGGAGGGAACATACAAACTCCTTTCAGTGCCGGATTCGAACCCTGTCGAATCTTGATGGACAGTGGTGAGAGGGAAGTCTCCCACTCTTACTTGTCTCTCTTCAGTTTTTCCTCCCTGAACTCCCCTCCCATTTTCCTATCTCCACCTTGATTTGTCCAGTATCCGATCACGTAATGGCTCTTCGCCACTTTACCCCCCCCCCCTTTCTTCCTATGTTCACTTTAGTTTTGCCAATGGACCTGACCCAAAACACTGACCATTCCTCCCCATGGATACTGTCCAATATGTTGAGCCCTTCGAGCTTCTGGTAACTGTCTTCTGACGATTTTTGTGGCATTTTGAGGGAAGAGAGTGGGACTAACAGAAAAAACTTTCTAAGAACCCAGTGCAAGCACAATGGGCCGAGTAGCCTTCTGTGCTATGGGATTCTATATGGATTTTTAAAAAATGTGACAACACATTCCAACTTTTTGCTGCTATGGAAACATTACTGAAAACATCCTATGTACAAAGAGCATTGGTCGATGTAGTTCTATTCATATTAACACTGAATTGAAAGCCCCTGTCATCAGCTTGCAGTTTGATGTGGCCACATCAAATAAATCCAGTTAAACTGGTCACTCTAAAGTTATACCCACGTATTTTGAAGCTATTATTTTCCATAACACTCTCACCTTTCTTTATAACATCTATGCACGTCAGACAGATCACGACTTATTTACACATTTATTTCCAGTTACTATACAGGAAAAACAATTCATTAAAATAGTTCAATAAATTGAAATAATCAAGTGTTTCTAGTTCAAATTCATTTATCATCTGATTGTAAAAAATGCATCCTGACGAAACAGCATTTCCGGTGTAAAACGCTGCAAACACACATACAGACAAATGATGCAATATGTATACACAACCATTCAAATAAATGAATATTATTTTAAATTAATACTAATCGCAGAGGGTTTGTATGAGCAGTCTTCATGCCCGTGGGAAGAGGTTGTTTCTCAGTCTGTGGTGGCTCTGATACTCCTGACAGAAATAGCTGGAAGATGTTGCACGCGGTGCGGTGGAGGCCTTCACTAATTATGCGAGCCCTCGTTAGACAATGATCCTGGTAAATCATGTTGAAGCAGTGACGTATCTAGGTCAAGTGGCACCCTAGGGCCACCATTGATATCGTCACCTCCCACCGTTTTAAAAAAAACCCATCACACACTAACCGTGCAGCTGCCGCCTGACATAGTTTTCATTTTAAGTGCCCCTCACCATCACCACACACAGGTTATGGATATAGGTTGCGAGACGCCAATCTGTCTTTACCCCTTCCCTCCGCCAGCCCACATTTCGGCAATGGAAGACTGTCATAAGTTTGTTTGGGGAGTGGGACATGGAGCAGGCTGCAGGGGGATTAGTGAGGTTTTAATTGGAAAATCTCCACAGGTGGCCGGGGCAGGCTGTCGGTGGGGCTGTCAGCGCGTGGCTAGGGCAGGCGGTCGGCAGAGCAGTCAGCGTGAGGCCGGGGCAGGCGGTCAGGGGCTGGGTCGGGGCTATTGGCAGGGGCAGCCAGTGGGGCCATCAGGGCCGCTCGTCGGCACCAGCGGTTCAATGGGCAAAATGGCCATCTTCCCTACCCATAATCCCCCATGCAGCTGGAACCGCTCTGTGTTTCCCTGGCTGGCACTAGCAGAGAGGTTCCAGCTGAGTGGAGGATTATGGGTAGGGAAGATGGCCATTTTGCCCATTGATCCTGCATTGAACCACTGCCAGGTACCGTTTGCATGTTGGAATAGCCCTGAAGCGGCCCATCTTTGGCTAGGGACTCAGATATTGGGTTGGTAAGGTGAGGACAGTGGCACCCCCTGCAAGTGGCACCCTTGTTCTGTGCCCCAGCTGCCATACCCTAGATACGCCTATGCGTTGATGGGGGAGGGGTGGGGTGGGGGAGGAAGACCCCATTGATTCTGTAGAGCTCCTGTAGAAATTTGATAGGATGGTGGCTGGTAGCCTTGCCCGATTCAGTCTTCTCAGGAAGTGCAGTCGAATTTGCCATCCAACTTGCCCTAATTGATTTGATTCTGTACTGTTCAGTCCGTGAATTTACTTACATAGCAAATTGATAATCAGACCAATTTGTAATGTAAGTGCCAAGTGCCCTCTTCACTCTGCTATCGTCGGGAAAAAGGTACAGGAACCAAAAGACGAGCACTCAGCGGCACAAGGACAGCTTCTTTCCTGCTGCCACCAGATTCCTGAATAAGCAATGAACCAAAGACACGGCCTTACTTTTCGTGCACGATTATTTTAATTTTTTTTATAGTCATGTTGTAAGATGGTTAGAAGATGACTGTGACGCTGTTGCCAAACACCGAGCCTCATGACTTGTTCATGACAATAAATTCTTACTCTGAACACTGCAAACTAAATGAGCATGAGTGACTTAATGCCCTACTCCAGATTTTACCAGGGAAAAAATATCTGTGATTTGGTAATGAAGTATTTGACACGCGCAGATATTTCCTCCTAGTGCAAGCCTGTTCATAGTCTGTGAGGCGACATTTTCCTTTTCAAATTTTTACCTCCTTTCTTTCTGGAGGATCATACTGAATTTGCTTCGACTTCATTTTCAAGCAGTAAATGGTAAAATAGAAAATTGCTCTCAACTCTTCTGTGGCTCCCCCTTGCCCTCCCTCTCTTGCAGATTTGGCCACTTTTTTTTTTTAGCAGTGGACCATATCAGTTTACTTTTACATTCTGCCTCCAACTCAGAAGGTTAGTGAAGAAGTACCATTATACAGTGAAAAACTCTTAAGGGTGCCATTTAAAGAGATGCTGTTCTCCAGTGGCATCTTGCGAAAAACAAAAAGAACGTCCCTTCAGAGTCAGGGAGTGGCCAAGGATCACGACACCTCCTCCATCGCCCCCACTATCTGTTCCAGTGTCAGGGGCTCCTCAGGACATCAAGCTAGATCCCTGGTTTCGGCTGCCTGCTCTCCTCGACCCAGGGTCCTGATTCTCTAAAAGTGTAAACCATCAGCGCCTGTGGCCTAGCGGGTCTCTGTAGAGAAATTCACTTGCATCAGGTCAATATTTATCTCTTATACAACCCTGAGATTCTTTTTCCTGCGGGCAAGGCAGAATTACCATTATTGGTCAAGCAAAAAAAAAACTGTACATGTCTTCTTCTTTCTTTGGCTTGGCTTCGCAGACGAAGATTTATGGAGGGGGTAAAAAGTCCACGTCAGCTGCAGGCTCGTTTGTGGCTGACCAGTCCGATGCGGGACAGGCAGACACGATTGCAGCGGTTGCAAGGGAAAATTGGTTGGTTGGGGTTGGGTGTTGGGTTTTTCCTCCTTTGCCTTTTGTCAGTGAGGTGGGCTCTGCGGTCTTCTTCAAAGGAGGCTGCTGCCCGCCAAACTGTGAGGCGCCAAGATGCACGGTTTGAGGCGTTAAACAAATAAAAAATGTCAACAAACTGAACTGCGCCATACAGAGAAGAAAAAAAATCAATAAAGTGCAAAAGTAAGATTCACCACACAGACAAGTTACTGAATAACAATAAACTGTATAACTGCAGGGGAAGAACCAAGCTAGGAGATTAACAGAATTGTCGTGACAAAAAAAATAACATGGGCTCAATCAACTGAATGGCCTTCAGTATTGTAATGAATGATTATACGAAATGAACAACCGTCGCGTTGTTCAGCAAGAGACTTAGCAGAGGGGACTACAAACATGAAGCTGGAACGTGCTTGCTAAACGTGCTAGAAAATGGTTGAGATTTTAAAGCAGGGATAAATGTTTGTTATTGCTCTCTTCCACTAAAAAATAACTTTTACAAATGTGTGGAGTCTTATACCTTCAGATCTTAATTAAAACAAAAAACATTTTTTGAAAATTTTAATACCAGTAAAACAAATTACTGGGCGGCACGGGTTTGTAGGGCAATGGGGTCTGTTACCTTGCTCTATGCCTGTTATTTTTAAAATTAATAGTTGAGGTAGCTGTGGGAGTTGGTGAGTTTGTCTGTCGAGAGTTTGCCTCCCAAGGTGGAGACAGAGGTATCGAGGAAAGGGAGGGTGTTGTTAGAGATGGACCAAGTGAATTTGTGGTTGAGGTGGAAGTGGGCAGCAAAGTGGATGAAGTCGACGAACTCATCGTGAGTCCATGATTCTTATTTAATTTTTAAAAATATTTTTGACATACGGCACAATAATATCACTATTCCTGTTCATATCGCTGTTCTGGGGAGCTTGCTATGTATTTTGTACATTACATTGATGAGTGCATTTCCAATGTTCTTTGAGGCCATAAAATGCATTTTGAGAAAGTTGGCACCACTATTTTTTTCCGTTCAAATGCACCATTTTATCTTTCTGTGCCTCAAATTAAATGACAAACTGGACATTTTCTTTGTGGGAATAAAAATACTAATTAAAGGGAAGAGCTACTTTTGAACATCCTGGAGCCAGTTTTCCTTCCTTCTTTGGCTTGGCTTCGCGGACGAAGATTTATGGAGGGGTAATGTCCACGTCTGCTGCAGGCTCGTTGGTGACTGACAAGTCCGATGCGGGAAAGGCAGACACGGTTGCAGCGGTTGCACGGGAAAATTGGTGGGTTGGGGTTGAGTGTTGGGTTGTTCCTCCTTTGTCTTTTGTCAGTGAGGTGGGCTCTGCGGTCATCTTCAAAGGAGGTTGCTGCTACCAAGAATCTTCAATCCACCCTTCTCCCAAGGGGAATCTTACTCAAAAGGAATTACACTGCCACATGTTTTACAGATTCTACCATCACGGTGTATTCATATAAACGTTATTTAACATGGTTCTCAATTATTGCCTTCTAATGTTATGCTGTTCCAAAGTACGGAACATCCTTTACTAATTGCTTGAACCCTGTTATTCAACTGCCCAATGGTTAAGACAGCTAAGGAGATATCAGACACCAGAAGTCACTCTAGTTAGCTTATTAAATCATTTAGATACTAAAGCTGCGCTCTCCAAACCATTCAGTTCCATACTGGCTATCTTTGTCCAATTTATCTTTGGAGAATTCTATTTAAAGACAGTATCACATTAACAAATGTTATAGTGCAGTATTCTTTTAGGATGGTTCCGAAAAGAAAGTTGACAAGATTTACATAAAGTAACATTAGATAAAGCAGTTGGAGAGAAAGAGAACAAAAATATAGTTCACTAGATTTTCAGATAAGCATATACAGAAGTCTTCTCTGAAAGGAGAATGATCCACAAAAACCACATTTCCTGGAAAATGTGGCCACTTGTGGACACACCTAATAATAGTCTTTGAACCAATACCACAAGATATTCCATTCCACACTGTAGCATGGCTTCTATTGGTCTATTTAAACTAGATAATAGAACAAAAATAATCTAACCCACACACAGGATTTTTGTTAGCTTTCTCAGCCTAAACACTACTCTAAAAGTCAAATCAGATCATGGTAACATTTTGCAGAAAATAGCTATGGACTCAAAAATTCAGATTAACAAGTTTCAAAAACCATCAACTCAAACTTTTGATTCACTTTCATTATCCTCTTCTACACAAATCACTCAGAATGAAAATAAAAGGCTAAATATCAAATTACCAGATAACGCTACATAGAACAGTACAGCACAGAAACAAGCCCCTTCGCCCCTTCTCGTCTGTTCAAAATCATTTGTCTGCCTGGGTCCCACTGATCTGCTCCCAGTCCATAGCCCACCAGACCCCTCCCATCCATATTCCTGCCCAAATTCCTCTTAAATGTTAAAATTGAGCCCCCATTCACCACTTCAGCTGGCAACTCGTTCCACACTCCCTCCGTTCTCTGTGTGAAGAAGTTTCCCTAAACTTTTCTCCTTTCACCCTTAACCCATGTCCTCTGGTTTGTATCTCACCTACCCTCAGTGGAAGAAGCCCATCTACATTTACTCTATCTCCCTCATAATTTTAAATACCTCTATCAAATCTCCCCTCATTCTTTTACACCCCAGGGAATAAAGTCCTAACCAGTTTAACCATTCCCTGTAACTCAACCCTTTTCACACTGGCTAACCAGTAAATGAATCAACTAAAGAAGCCATTTTTGCCATTCACACCGGACCACTGTTTCTGAAGACTGGGCAACATCCTAGTAAATCTTCTCTCTACTCTTTCGATCTTATTGATATCGTTCCTGTAGTTAGTTGGGTGGCACAGTTGGCGTAGCGGTTAGCACAACACCTTTACAGCGCCAGTGATCGGGACTGGGGTTCGAATCCCACAAGGAGTTGGTATGTTCTCTCCGTGTCTGCATGGGTTTTTCCCAGGGGCTACGGTTTCCCATCGTTTTAAATGTACCAGGGGTGTAAAATGGGTAGCACAGACTCATGGGCTGAAATGGCCTGTTACCATGTTGTATGTCTAAATTTTTTAAATATATAGACCAAAAGTGCTCAAAATACTCCAAATGGGGAAGGAAGTGGGTTAATTAAACCCTCATAAGTGCCCATTCATGTGTTAGTTAGCAGGCTATTCCACTGTGAAGAGCACTGATTACATTCACAGTTTCTAGTAAGATGATAGGGCAATGATCCTGGACAAAGAACTGCTGCCAATTTACTTTCAGTTTTCCTAATCCCGCAGAGCTAAGCGTTCCTCTCTCCAACCCCATCAAACATCCATACATGCCAAGACCTGTAAAAACACACCAAAATGTTGGAGGAACTGCAGTGTCCATAGGAGAGAAAGATATATTGCTGACATTTTGGGCCTGAGCCCTTCTTCAAGGAATAAGCAAAGAGCCTACACAGGCAAAGCCTCGCAATTCTTTCTCCGCGACATCGATGACTACTTTGGTGCTGCCTCATGGACTCACGATGAGTTCGTCGACTTCATCCACTTTGCTGCCAACTTCCACCTCAACCACAAATTCACTTGGTCCATCTCTAGCAACACCCTCCCTTTTCTCGATACCTCTGTCTCCACCTTGGGAGGCAAACTCTTGACAGAGATCATCTACAAACTCACCAACTCCCACAGGAACCTCAACTATTAATTTAAAAAATAACAGACATAGAGCAAGGTAACAGACCCCATTGCCCTACAAACCCGTGCCGCCCAATTAACCTACAACCCCCGGTACGTTTTGAAGGGTTGGAGGAAACCGGAGCCCTGGGCAAAACCCATGCAGACACAGACAGTGCAGGGATCAAACCCCAGTCCCGATCACTGGCACTGTAACAGCGTTACGCTAACCATGCCCTGAATCTCCTCTCTTGCCAAGACCTGTAAACGCAGTGTATAATTATGACACAGTAGTCAGTTTGTCTTTGAAGTACACTGAACAATACCTGCTGCCACCAGGCAAGTGAACTTTTCTTATGCTTATTTTTCAGTGCAGTGGAGGGCAGCTTAATTTAGAAAATTAATAATTAGAACATCATATTTTTTGAGTCTTTATTCGTGGTTTGTGTACTCTCAGTTGCAATAGCTAGAACTCTTATGTGTGTGAAAGGTCAGCTTCTACTTGCTCTGATCTGCAAGTCAAAGATCTTCAATAATGCATGTGAGTGAACTGGTTCTTTCCTTTGTTGGTTGAATCAGATCATCGCTGGCGCTTTATGGTCAGATTTTGCTAAACTGCTGTTCTTGAATGGTACATGAGCTGAGAAAAGTGATGTAAACTTTTGTTGTTAATCTTATTTTTAGACAGCCTTTCACTGACGACTAACATCAAGATTCCTTTGTTATGTAATAAAACAGATGTAAAGAAAGATGATTATATAAAATTTGCTTTATTCTGCCATTCGCCATCAGCAGAAATTGCTGGGCGACTCTTACAGTCAGAGAAAGAGAAGCAAAGGAGTGTTCCCCCGCCCCCCCACCCCTTCCCCGAGTCACTGAGTGTCCGTGGATTCTCCTCCAACGCTCCCACAGCCCTCAGAACCACAAAGACTTTGGTCAAAACCATCGGCAACCTGAGATCCAGAGCTGAACCTCTGACACGCAAGGAAGCTTTCAGCTCCCTCTCACATCCTGGTTCTGATATTTGGTACCACTTCAACCAGTCTTGAGACGTACTCCAGCAGTCCGCAGCCTGGTGTAACTCCTTTGACAGCAGTTGCCAACAGACCACCGCCTCGGTGTTCTTCGGCCGCACAGCTACCCAATGGATGGGCGCTGTGGTCACCCTCAGGTCACCTCTTCTACTTCTAAACGGTTGGTGGTGTCCCCTTGTTCTGACGCCCCGTGCCAGTCCTCTGCTTCCCTTGAGTCTGTAACCCCTCGTGGCCGCTGCTAAACATAAGCAACACCATCTCAGACCCTGTGGTGGCAGGATTTTAAATAAACCACCATCTTTCAGCGGGCCGTTTAAAGCCTGTACGGTGCCGCTGGAAGTTGGACTGGGCGCTAGAATCCTGTGGAGGAGCGCTGTGTCTCATCTCTTTGCACTCCCTCTGTTGGTCCACATTAGCAGCAGCGCCACCATTTTGATTGTTTGATTGCCAACATCAGCGTGTCCATCTAATTTCCTACTGCTGTATTCAATCACCCTGACAGGTAAACAAAACTCAAAGAGGCCAACAAAAGATTGGAGTCAGGCAAATAAAGAACAAAAACTTTGTTGTTAGTCAAATCCAAGCAGAAAAATGTAGAATCATCAAAATTCTAACACAGTATTGTGTTTATCTTGTAGTTATAAGCTGTTTGAAAAATTACCTTGACCAAGTTGGCCTCTTGCACAACTCCATCTTGTAACTATGGAACATTCCAACACACAGAATTCCCTTCAGCCCATGATGTTGTGCTGACCTTTCAACTTACTCAACAATCTAAACCTTCCCTTCCACACCTATTTTTTTTTACATCCATATGCCTGTATAAATGTTCCTATTGTACCAGCCTCCACCACTACCACCACCCCGGCAATGCATTCCAGGTACTCCCTATGCTCTGTATAAAATAAAACTTACCCTGACATCTCCCCTAAATTTTCCTCCCCTCACCTTAAACAGATGTTCTCTGGCATTTATTGCGCGGAAACTCTGAGAGATCTGTGGGCTTGGACTCCATGGGCCCTCTATTCTTCCACACTGTTAAGTGTTCTGCCATTAACCACGTACTCCACCTTCAAGTTCAATCTTCCAAAATGGATCACTTTACATTTATCCATCTGCCACTTCTCCACCCAACTCTTCTTTGGCTTGGCTTCACGCACGAAGATTAATGGAGGGGTAATGTCCACGTCAGCTGCAGGCTCGTTTTGTGGCTGACAAGTCCGATGCGGGACAGGCAGATCCTGCCTATATACTGTTAAAACCTACAACGACCTTCTACACTATCCACAACACCTCCCACTGTGTCATCTTCAGATTTACAGACGCATCCTTCTACTTCTTCGTCCAGGTTCTTTATAAAAATCAGAAAGATCCTGCATCCCGGAAAAAATCCCTGTGGAACTCTACTTCTCACTGACTCCCAGGCAGAACACATTCCATCTAGTACTACCCTTGGCTTTCTGAAGGCAAGTCAATTCTGAATCCGCCCAGCCATGGTTTCATGGATCCCATTCCTTAAGACTTTCTGAATGAGTCTACCATGAGGACCTTGTCAAGTGGCTTACTAAAATCTATATCCACCATATCTACTGCCCTAACTTCATCAATTTCTTTTGTTACTTCCTCAAAAAACTCAATTAACCTTGCAAGGCACAACCTGCCCCTCACAAAACCATGCTGACCATCCCTGAGAAGACTATGCTTCTCTAACTGCTCTAAATCCTGTCCCTAAGAAGTGTTCCCCCCCTCCCCCGCCCGATGTAGAACTCACTGGTCTATAATTCTCAGGATCTCTCATATTATTTTTTTTAAACAAGGGGATCACATTTGCCATTCTCTAATCCTCTGGTACCTCTTCTGGCAAGAGAGGGCACACAGATCATTACCAACATTCCAGCAATCTCTTCCCAAGCTTCCTGTAGAAACCTGGGGTATATCTCGTCCAGTCATGGTGACTTATCAATCCAAGTGTTTTTAAGAAGATTGCAGCACTTTCTCCTTCTTAATCTCAACATGCTCCCGCACATAATCTTTTTCTAAGGTGACCTCACATTTACCAAGTCCCTCAATCTGTTGAGCACGGAAGCAAAGTATTCTTTTAGTACCTCCAGGCACGAGTTCCCTCCTTCACCCTTAGCTTCACTCTAGTCATCATTCTGTTCAATATGCACAGAATACTTTAGGGGTTTCCTTAATCCTACTTGCCAAGGCCTTATTTGGATGAGGCATTTAGCCAATTTATCTCATTAGTGTTTGCTCTTATACACTCTGCTATCCACATAACAAGCATGCACCAGAAGTAATTAACTACGTGCAACTGTCCTATTCACTGGATGGAAAAATCCAGGGAACAGCAGCCAGCTTCTCTGTATATGGCCTTACTAAAGTCAGAAGGGATGATGAAACATCTTCCTCAAATTCAAGTGCATTTTGGTTTTATGTTTGCATGATGCCAAAGTAGTAAAAAATGGAACTCCTTCCATGTCATCTAAAACAGTGGTCACCTTGCCATAATCTGTTGTAGTAAGATTAGAATAACTAAAATATCAATTAACAATTAATTTTCAATAAATGAAAATTCCGTTTCAATTTTAAATTTAGACATACAGCACGGCAACAGGCTCTTCTGGCCCGTGAACCCAAATACCCCAAACTACCTACATCCCTCTCACGTTTGGAGGCCGGAAGGAAACCAGAGCACCTGGAGGTTGCAGAGAGAACATACACACTTTTTACAGGCAGCGCCAGATATGAACCTGGGTTGCTGACACAGTAATTGCACGGCACTCCCAAAGATCTAAGGTAACCGTGCTACACCTTAATTTAAAAAATTCAATTTTCGTATTTGACGACAATATAAGACCCACGGATATATACGACCACCCTCCATTTCAGCAGGGAATATTAAGTATTTTTTTAGTGTATATACGGTATTTATGGGTAAATGTCTCTCAATTCCTCAACCCACCTGCACAAGCCACTGTAAAACACTTCAAAATAAAGCAGTTTAATTTCACACAACAGATCAGAATCGTAGTTTTCACTTTTAATACCACATGGAGCATCGCCCAGCAGCAAAACACTGCGGTCCCTCTGCGCCCTCGCTGCAACCGTGCTCCTTTGGTCACCTGCAGCTCCTTACCTCTCTGCTGAAGCAGCAATGCAGCCACAGCGCTGCCCACACCTCTGGACATGGCATACATGACCAGGTGTAGCGACCAGCTCATCTGCCTCCAGGCCGGGTCAGGCCGCTGCTGCTCCCCAGCAATGCTCAGCGCCCAGTGCCCGCTGTCCACAGGGTCTGCCGGGCAACTGTGGCCGGAAGACAGGAGCCGCGACATGGTAATGAAATTTCAACTTGGCATACAAGACCCAGGGGATATTTTTGAGCCCATTTTTTTGGGGAAAAAAGTGGATTTTGTATGCCGTCAAATACAGAACGATTGTTCTAGGCTTGAACAGAAACTCCAGTAAAACTACATGCAGCTCACAATGTTCTGCACCCAATGGTAAAAGAAGCAAATTAAAAAAAATCCTGTTTTACATATTTTGAGAATCCTCCCTCCTTGAAAGATTAAAGCACTCTTAATTCAGAGTTCTAATCATGTCTGTATTTACCTGGTATCAATGAGTTGGGGAGGGGGTCCATGCAAATTTCTGACAAAACACAGCAGGTTCCCTGTGACCAATTCATCTTACATAATGAACAAAGGGATGGGATTTTCCTGAATCCAATGGGATAATTGAATGACCCAGTGTACCATTCATTTGAATGTCCGTAACACTGATGCCTAGCACTTGAGTTATTGCTACCAGTTAAGACCCTGATTTAGGACAGACGATATCTTCCTAAGATTGTGGGAATGTTTTGGATACCATTTTATAATTTAAGGCATTTTGAGATGGTTTGTGCAACCATCACAAGCCAAGTTTGTGGTTCCAGAGATACAAGAGTCTGGCTCCCAAAGCCCCTTTAAAAAATATGTTCCTCAACTGTAGATACTTCCAGGTGTTAGCCTAGTCAACCTGGAGCCATGCAATCAGCGTTTCATTCGCATTTACCAGGAGATATGGAAATGAAACAGGGCCTCAGGCCCAAAAGCCCATTTTGACACAATTTGAGCCTCCTTCTGACTTTCCGCATTTAAATCTATCTGTTTAACTCTCTGTGCCCTTTCTCCTTTAAGTGCTTTTCCACATCCCATAAAGGTACCCATATTATTTGTTTCAATCTCTCTCTCTTGTGCAAGTTAAGATCACCAGTCTGCTTAATTTGTCAGAATTGTCAACTGGATTTCTTGAATACCTTGAACCCACATAAAAACATGCAAACACTTCATTTAGATCACCTCAGCTTTTCTTTCTCAAGAGAAAAGAGGCACCGTGCCTCATGTGACCTTTTCAAACCATCACATCAATTTTTTTTATATTGTAGAGGTTCCTGAATGGCAAACATGAAGAGCCTCCTCTGAAGCAAAAACTAAGCTCAGCCGTTAATATTCTGTTGGTGAAGAAAAGATGGCATACGGCCAGAAATATAGTTACAATGGCAACTTCAGAACAACTGGAGCTAGATCAGATCTTTAGGAGAGGGAGAGCAGAAACATTGCCAACCAAATCAGCTGAACACAATCGCTCTTTATCTCTGCTGCTCCTTCTCTCAACGATGCCAGTCAGGTACAAATCTAATCACCATCCATTGCAAGATTACAGT
Source organism: Narcine bancroftii (assembly GCF_036971445.1). Lineage (NCBI taxonomy): Eukaryota > Metazoa > Chordata > Chondrichthyes > Torpediniformes > Narcinidae > Narcine > Narcine bancroftii. The sequence continues at coordinate 78,722,252 of NC_091481.1, forward strand.
AAGCACTTGGTAAACAGGCAGTGACGTTTTCAACCTTTTATGGGTCACATTTAGAAAAACAAAATATTACAAGATAACTGAATTGTAAAAGTGGCAGACTGGCAGACAGAATTATAAAGCAAAGCTGCCATCTGTTGGTTTGGTTCGATCCAGCCCTCAGTTCTCTCCTCGTCAGATGGGTTGACGGTGCAACTGTGCACTGACCCCTAATTACGCTTGGCCAGCTCCGGTGGCAGGCCGAGTCATCGAATGACCGACATCTGGCTCCTCAGATAAGACATTTCTTTTCCTGGGAAAACGCAAGAAACTGCAAGTGCTGGAATTTGAATGAACAAAGAGGTCAACAGCACTCCAGGTAGCCTTAAAATCATCTGGCGGCCAGGTAGCCTTAAAATCATCTGGCGGCCAGGTAGCCTTAAAATCATCTGGCGGCCAGGTAGCCTTAAAATCATCTGGCGGCCAGGTAGCCTTAAAATCATCTGGCGGCCAGGTAGCCTTAAAATCATCTGGCGGCCAGGTAGCCTTAAAATCATCTGGCGGCCAGGTAGCCTTAAAATCATCTGGCGGCCAGGTAGCCTTAAAATCATCTGGCGGCCAGGTAGCCTTAAAATCATCTGGCGGCCAGGTAGCCTTAAAATCATCTGGCGGCCAGGTAGCCTTAAAATCATCTGGCGGCCAGGTAGCCTTAAAATCATCTGGCGGCCAGGTAGCCTTAAAATCATCTGGCGGCCAGGTAGCCTTAAAATCATCTGGCGGCCAGGTAGCCTTAAAATCATCTGGCGGCCAGGTAGCCTTAAAATCATCTGGCGGCCAGGTAGCCTTAAAATCATCTGGCGGCCAGGTAGCCTTAAAATCATCTGGCGGCCAGGTAGCCTTAAAATCATCTGGCGGCCAGGTAGCCTTAAAATCATCTGGCGGCCAGGTAGCCTTAAAATCATCTGGCGGCCAGGTAGCCTTAAAATCATCTGGCGGCCAGGTAGCCTTAAAATCATCTGGCGGCCAGGTAGCCTTAAAATCATCTGGCGGCCAGGTAGCCTTAAAATCATCTGGCGGCCAGGTAGCCTTAAAATCATCTGGCGGCCAGGTAGCCTTAAAATCATCTGGCGGCCAGGTAGCCTTAAAATCATCTGGCAGTCAGAAGAAACAAAGAAGTGACTGACTTTCTTTTGAATAGAAGGCTGAAACATCTCCTTTTCAATACAAATAGGGACTGCTAATACTGGAATTTTAAGTAAACAAAGAGAAGCTGGATGGGTCATGCAGCATCCATGGAGAGAAATGGTTTGGGCCAGGAACCTTTATTCTTTTCCTAATTCCATCATGGGGAAAGATTACCAGGAGGGCGAATGAAAAGATTCAAGGATGTGCCCAAATCCTCCTGGCAACAAGCCATCTGATTCCAGGGTATAACCTGCTGAAAGCAGAGAAGGAGCATTGAGGATGATGGGCACCAATCACAAATTACCCACCCACCTGGCCAGCCCATCAGGCACACCCTGTCCTACCTGTGAACCATTCTTGCGGTTCCCAAATTGGAAACCCCAAAAACAGTGGGCCTGAAAGAAGGAAAAGAAGGGTCAGATATGAAGGAATTTATAAAAGGATGGATCCCGAAGGTGCTGGGAACGATAGATTCACATGAAGAAATAGAAATCGAAAGGGCGCATAGAGCGCTAGTACCGAAGTCGCCACCACATCAAAAACCGAGATCCATATTGGTAAAACTTCTAAGATATATGACAAGAGAGAACATACTGGAGCAGGCAAGAAAGAAGGTTAGAGAAGACAATAAGCTGTTCGAATATAAGGGACAAAAAATATTTTTTTACCCAGACATAAGCTTTGAACTTTTAAAGAAGAGGAAGGAATTCAACACGGCGAAAACAATCTTATGGAAGAAAGGGTATAACTTTATATTAAGACATCCAGCAGTACTCAAAGTATTTATTCCTGGGGAATGGAATAGACTGTTCTCAGACCCAAAGAAAGCCCAAGAATTTTCTGAACATTTGCAGGACAGAAGAAAGGAGGAGGAGTGACAAGAAGGATGACTGGCAAGAAAATATACAAAAATATGTAAAAATATAAAGTAAAGATAATGTGTATATAAAGATTTAAAGATGGATAAGAGAAGGGGATGTAGGGAAAAAAAGAGAGAGAACTTTGTTATAAGTATAGGAAAATAGTGTTCTCTGGGTGGGGCTGGGGGTGGGAGAATAATGGTCACTGCGAAATCGGTTGACACTTGCGAGTAAGTTCGCAAACCGAATGGAAAGGGGAGTTGTGGTTGCCATCAAGGGACAAGGGGCAATCCAAGGAGGGGAGGTTCATTTGGGGTTAAAGGGTTATTGTTCGTGGGGATTGTTGGGGTATTTCATGTCTTAAGTGTGTTGTCATATATTGAGATTAAAAAGGAAAACTTAAAAAACAGTAATGGAAAAAAAGGGGATGGAGGTGGTGAAGAGGCGGAAAAGTGAAAATAAAGATATAAGATGGCCACATTGGACTATATGACTATAAACATTAACGGAATATATAACCAAGTTTAAGTGTATCCCATTGGAAAAAAAATCACATACAATTTAAAAGAGAAAGTTACAATATATGAAAAAACCTGGGAACCATATATGGAACATAACAGAAAGCAGGTCTCGGACCACCACCACCTAAAATGATAAGAAGATAAACACGATCAGATTTAATGTGAATAAGTAGATGTCTTTTTTGATTGTATTCCTTTTGTATAAAGATATTGTTTTAATGTATTTTATACATTCAATATTTACTGTTTTTGGAGGGGGGTGGGAAGGGGGGAAGGGAGGGATGGGGGGGGGAAAAAAGAGAAAATGCCACTGTGAATATTTAAAGAGATGTATCTGTAAATATATTGGTTGATATGGTTCATAGTGCGATAAATAAAGAATTACAAAAAAAAAAAAAAAAATCCTGAGAAACCGCCTGAAGCTGAACTTGCTGGAAACCACAGAGGTTTTGATCAGTCTAACAGCACAAAAGATGCGAGATAACACGCCGTCTCTGGTTCAATCCAGTTTTACAAATGTCCAATACTATTTTCTCTTTAAGTTGGAAAAACACACAAAAATCACTCTATATTATACAAAGCTCAGGACTGTTGTAATGAATGGTATCAAAGGACATGGCTGATGACAAAGATCAATTACTAAATGTGGAAAGAAGAAACTATTTCTTCTGTTCATAGAAACAAACATGAGATTCCGAATTTATTAACGTTATGGAAGCTTGATGACTATAATTTATACATAATACATAACTAGAGGCAGCTTGCCTTATATAACCAAAGATTCTGAAATTTGGCGCACAGCGATAATCCTGATCTTTGATGAGAAAGGTACATGGACTACATGTGGCCATATACAGAGCAGATCTGGACAAGAAACTAACTTGATCACTACCTGTAACCAGTGAACATCTCCCTATAAAAATTGAGTTAAATTGACCACAGCCATTAATATTAAAGTATGCAGTGCAAAATCCAGATCCAATAAAGTTAAAGCATTCGATGTGCTTTTTTTAAAAGTTATGTAAAAACACATTAATTATTGGTGAAACTTTTTTAAAAAGTTTTTAGATTTAAAAAAATTTTGGCCCACCAGTCCGTGGTGCCCAATTTACACCCAATTAACCTACAACCCCGGGACATTTTGAACAGGAGGAGGAAGCCAGAGCCCCTGGGGAAAACCTACGCAGACACAGGGAGAGCGTACAAACTCCTTTCAGACAGCATGGGATTCGAACTCCCGTCATGATCGCTGGCGCTCTAAAGGTATTGCACCAACCGGGCTGAAGAAGATCAATTTCTGATTGATCAGGAAATTGGGAATCAGGGGAAACTGCCACCGAAGAGGCGAGCCCTGGAGCAGGTCATACTGAATGGCCTCCTTCTACTCATTTTTCCTTGTTCTTCTGGGAAACACACCATCAAAAAAGTTATTAGAATACAAGTTGATACTTAAATGTACATGGATGGGTCTGCATGCATATAGTGATTTTACAGTAATTTTCATTTAAATCTCCATCAGACATTCTCTACACTTTAATCAGAATATTTCATGAAAAGATCTCAAGTGTCCAGTTAAGTTTAAAAAAAACCATCTCCAAGTAAGTGGATTTTTAAAAAATTGAAAAATTGAACAGAGCCCACCTCACTGACAAAAGGCAAAGGAGGAAAAACCCAACACCCAACCCCAAACCACCAATTTTCCCCTGCAACCGTGTCTGCCTGTCCCGCATCGGTCTTGTCAGCCACAAACGAGCCTGCAGCTGACGTGGGCATTTACCCCCTCCATAAATCTTCGTCCGCGAAGCCAAGCCAAAGAAGAACTTTAAAGTGAGGAATTGTGCTTGATTGGGAACTGGTGGAAGGTGCTTCAAGCATCGAAGATTTTGAAGTTACATCATACATTCCTAACTGCAAGAGATACCCGATTACCCTTCATTGCGAGGAGTTGGAATTCTGAAGGAGGTGAATCCTGCTACATCAGGATTTGGTCTCCCTATTTAAGGAAAGACTGCTATAAAGGAAAGCAAGGCAAAGCAAGTCCCGCAACGAGCAATTTAAATTGCATCGACCCAGATTCATATCTTTGATGTTTAAAGTATTCTCCTCCACTCAAGCTGAACACACATCCTGACTTAAAATATCAAAAACACATGGCTTGATGGCGAAGATGTTGAAAGGTCCGGAACTAGTCTATGCTCAGAATGAAGGATCATCCATTGATATAAGGAGGAATTCCTTGACAGAAAAGTTGGTGAATTTTTGCAATTCTGTGCTCCAAAGAGTTATAGATATTCAGTTGCTAGATACATCGAGGGTGAAATTGATAGACGTTTTGAATCAAGGACTTGTGGGAATCATGGAGGAAAAGTGAAGTTGAGGCAACAATCCAAACTTGTAAGGAAAAAGGGGATATGTATTGTGTACAAGTACCAGGGATCTCTAATTTGACATCTCGTTCGACGCAGACATTGTGGGTTGAAGAGGGTGATGCTGGGCTGCACTGTCTACACTCTGCCCATTATTCTGCAATATTATTGCACGCGAGACAAGGTTGAAAGGCCTTGCCACCTACTCCTGCTGCTTTTTCTTAAGCTCAATTATTATAATTCTCTCCCACCATTTCAGAACTCAAAACCTGTCACAGCGCTTGTGTCATATTGGAACAGCCACAGCTCTCATCTTACCAAGCTGTCTCAGTGGAAATTATGAGCATTAACACTCTTTCCTGTCCTGGATGCTGATCAAGTGGTCAGTAACTTGGGGATTGCCTGTAACTTGGGGATATCCTGCTGTGTGCAGCTTGTTTTAATCAATTTTTACACCCCCATAAACCAAACTTATCTGTGAAGATCTAGACGGATAGTTTTTTTTCTCACAAATATTCACATTTTGTTTCACTAATGTGTACCTGTGAGGCAACACCTGGCACAAAGTTCCAGCGACCCAGGTTCAGTCCTGACTTCCAATGCATTGATGTGGAATTTGCATGCTTTCCCTTTGATCACCCCCCAGCCCCAAGAGCTCAGATTTTTTTTCCCATGTCCCCAAAGGCATGCAGACTAATGGGCCATTGCAAATTGACCCTCATGCATACACGTGTTAAATTCTGCCAGTGGGTGTTTTCGGGGCAATTGACAGGAAAATGGAGAGAATAAAATGGGTGAGGTGGATGTCTGATTCTCAGCACGGCCTAAAGGGTCTGTTTCCTGCTTTATCTCTCACTTCAAATAATCATACCTGTACTGAGTAATGGAAAAACTATGGCTCACAGGCTATGTGGGATGGCAATTTTTAAAACAAATTGATATTTTCTCTCTAATCTCTTACAGTTTTTTTCAGACAGCAAGAGCGGTGTGCATCATTTCAAGACAGGAGCACATCACTCATGAAGTGCAGCTATATCTATGGGAACAACAGTCTAATTCTACCATTCTCAATTATTTTGGCCTTGGCCCCCCCCTTAAGACTCTGCTTCAAGCTTATGGGGCTCCTTCCCCATGAAGCAGTCATGTCAAGTTGGTTTCTTCCATACTTCTCTCCTACCAAGTACATGAAAAGCAACAAAAAAAATTTGATGATCTCAGTCCGAGGCCCCCCTCTTAATTTTGCTGCTGCCCCCAGGGGAACTGTAGGATCCTGTTGAGAATGGTTGGTCTAACTGTTCTGCATTCGGTTGATCCTTTACATCAGTGGTTTTCAACCTTTTTCTTTCCACTCACATACCACCTTAAGTAATTCCTATGCCAGCGGGTGCTCTGTAAATAGTAAGGGATTGCTTAAGGTGGTATGTGAGTGGGGGAGAAAAGGTTGAGAGTCACTGCTCTCAACCCAATTGTTACCGAAATATTTTGCTTGAGAAAAATTGCTATTTTATGCACATAACAAGTCAATTATGTACGATTAAAACAGTGGTGTGTGAGTGGAAAGAAAAAGTTTGAAATCCACTGCTTTACATGAGCCAGTGGTCAGAAGAAACAAGAGGAGATGACTGATTTCCTCTTTAAAGAAGACTCCTTTTTCATGAATAAATTAACGATTGAATAAGGTGCAGATTGTGGAATCTTGAGCAAGCATGAGAAGTGGGAGGGACTCTGAGTTAGATACCTTCCACGGACAGAAACGGTTAGTCAATGTTTTGCGTCGTAACCTTTTCTGAGGGTTAACTGAAGTAAATTATAAAGTATAAATCTCAATATGCTATGCAAAGGATATTTCTCCATACTTCCAGGCAGTGCAGAATAACAGCAACCAGTAGCACCTGGCCTCTACGGGTTACATACTGTAGTTCCATTTCTCTGCAGCCAGATCCTTAAGGGTTAAAAAGTAGCCCTGCTTTAGGAAAAGGCTGCCGGTTTACATACCTTTTTGATCATGATGGTTTCATTTGGATCGATCTTGACTTTTTTAGCTTTAGATCCTTCCTCTTCACCTGGTTCAAGTTTTACCACCTTTTGTTTCTCTCTGAAAATTTAATTGCAGATTAAAGTCACTTTACATGTTACATTTCCAACCTTCTGCCACAGCAACATGCACAAGGCATTCATGGCTCTGTCCAAAACCAGATGAATTATTTTCTTTAGAACAACCTTTACTTCTCCAATATTCCAAGCAGTTCTTTTCAGGAATAGACCACAATGATGTGACCACCATTATGAAAACAAAATTCAATCAAAGCCTATTTTGTTTTGAGGATGGAGGATTCATAATAGGGTGATTCCCTGACATGCACTGGCTACAATCAGCAAAACCAAGTGAGGACGATAACACGGAGCTGCACTTGGGGCAGGATGTTATCTCAGCAGTTTGTGTAACACTTTTGCAGCACCAGCGATCGGGACCTTGGTTCGAATCCCGCTCAGTAATGTCTTGGTACATTCTCCCCGTGTCTGCGTGGGTTTTCCCCAGGGGTTCCTGTTTCCTTCCACCGTTTGAAACATACTGGATGTCGTAGGTTAATTAGCTGTAATTGGGTGGCACGGGCTGATGGGCCGAAATGGCCTGTTTGTCTAAATTTTGTTTAATTAAAAATTTAAATTTGAAAGCAAAAAGGTTCAGCAGTATCTGAGGAGAGATAAGCTGGGTTAATGTTTCAACTCAATGAGCTTGCATCAAAGATCACGAACCTCAGAAGAATCCCCGGTATCCAGCACCTATGGAGAGATCGTGGATGCCGCATATACTAATTTTCTGGTTGACTGAGACACACTCTTACAATGCCTGACTAATATAAAAGACAAAAGACCATGCAAAATTTAAATCTGAAAATCAGTATTGTAGTATTTAAAAATGTAAAGTTAACTTTAATTAGGTAATACCTATAACTTACATAATTTTAATTTATACCCCAGTCACCGGCGCTGTAATAGTGTTGCTCTAGCCGCTACACTAACCATGCCACTGCCATAATTAACCCCTTTCCCCAAGTTAACAGACAAAGCCTTACTAACGTACCTAATACTAATAAAGGAAACGACTCTTACTAGGCAGCATTAGGGAGTCACTTTGGGAAAGTCGTCCCAGCAGAGCAGCATCAGCCGGCTCTTCATCCGGGGCGCTGCCATTTTATTCAAGCACAATTTTATTGGAACTTGATTGAAATGGCTGCTGCAAGTCGGGCATGTCCAGGGTGCTCCACTGAACGAATGTCTGCTCCCATCTTCACCAAGGGTTTGTGTTGCTTCGGAGAACATTTACAATTTTAAACTTCTATTTAAATTTTTATTTATTCTTATTCATTTTAAATATTTATTTATTTCCTCCATATTTTTTTTTGCCAGTTGTTTGGGTTTCCAGTTGATTGAATTCTGGATCATGGGGATTTTATTGTACAGGTGCTCCCCTACTTATGATGGTCCAGCTTACAATTTTTCGAAGTTACGATGGTACAGTAGTGTGACTATGGTTATTTACTTTTATGTAATATGTTAAAGTAATCGTAAGCATTGTTGATTTTTCCATTAAATGTTGATAATTTCTCTAAGGTGAATTCTTTGTAGCCTCCTTGGTCAATCACTTCTTTTAGTTCAGTCAGAAAGCTTGCAGGAACTGATACAGGGCTGTTGGGAGAAAACGGGGCAGTGGGATCAGTGTGGGGGCTGATAGGGTACTGTCGGGAGAGAGTGGGGTAGTGGGATCAGTGTGGGGATTGATTCAGTGCTGTCAGGAGAGAGCATGTCGGTGGGATCAGTGTGGGGACTGATACGGCACTGTCGGGAGAGAGCGGGGCAGTGGGATCAGTGTGGGGATTGATTCAGTGCTGTCGAGAGAGAGCGGGGTAGTGGGATCAGTGTGGGGATTGATTCAGTGCTGTCGGGAGAGAGCGGGGTAGTGAGATCAGTGTGGGGATTGATTCAGTGCTGTCGGGAGAGAGCTGGGTAGTGAGATCAGTCTGGGGATTGATTCAGTGCTGTCGAGAGAGAGCAGGGCAGTGGGATCAGTGTGGGGATTGATTCAGTGCTGTCGGGAGAGAGCAGGGTAGTGGGATCAGTGTGGGGATTGATTCAGTGCTGTCGGGAGAGAGCGGGTCAGTGTAGGGACTGATACAGCACTGTCAGGGGAGAATGGGGCAGTGGAATCAGTGTCGGGAATGATAAAGGGTTGTGGGGACTGATGCAGAGCAGTCGGTGTTACACAGGGGATACGTGTACTCTTTTTCAACTTACTGGGACGTAGCCCCATCGCAAGTTGAGCAGCACCCTGTATTTCTTCTGTTGCTTTCTATAGCCCAACATGTTGTGGTGAAAGCTGCAGAAAGGCCAACAAGGTAGAAACTGTGGGACAATGGATAACAATCGTGGAACATTATCCTACAGATATTATTTCCAATGGGAGGAAGCAGGGAACAAAATATCTCATTAGTAATTCTTTACACCCAAGAAAATCTGTTGAAGCAGCAATGAGATATACGCGTGCAGAATTTAATCCTTTGTACTTACTCTACAAATTCATGTTCTCCCAAATCAGCAAACATGTAACCATGATAGCCAAAGATATCGCCAGCAAAAAATTTGATATTGTTCGTTCGGCAGAACTGATCAATCTGGATCATCACGTCCCGTGGACAACAAGTCAGGCACACCTTCAGGAGGGAATAAATATTAGAAACATAGAAGAGAGGAGCAGGAGTAGGTCATTCGACCTATTACCGACTAGTCACTGACCACATTTTAATCATATCAGTTACCAAACCTAGATTTGTGTCCATAAAATAAAAATGGAAGGATGCGCTGGTTGTGTATAGCAGGTTACATGAGCTTCTATTTGATTGGTAGATGTAAGTGATAGGATAAGTATATTTGGAAGTGTATATGCTACGTCTGAGTAAGAGAAAAAAAGAAGAGGGGAAAATGGTTCAAAATGAGTAAAAACATTATTTTTATATACGAGGCATCTAAAACAGTGGATGGCAAACCAATCCTAAGGACTGCATTTTCTGAGCTACCCTGATGCTCTGTTCCCTCCATCATAAAGTAGCACAAGTTTCTCAGAAATAGCAATTCCTACAGTTCTTAATGGTGGAAGCCATAAACTCCAGAAAGCTGCCATTCATTTCAAAGAGAAAATGTCAAACAACATTAACCCTTCGGACACTGGCCATTTTCAACCTTTTATCATTTTATCATTCAGTATATACTCCAAAGGAGCTTTTTTGCGCAGGCCCGAGGACAGGTCCACGTCCTCCCCCTCAACGTCCTCCCCCTCCACGTCCTCCCCCTCAAAAGATGCTCACAAACTCAAGCTAGCATGCTGGAACATCAGAACCATGCTAGACAAGACTGACAGCCACCGACCTGAACGTCGGTCTGCCCTCATTGCACATGAACTCCTCAGACTTGACATCGACATAGCCGCTCTCAGTGAAGTCCGCCTGGCAGATGTAGGCAGCCTCCAAGAACGCGGCGCGGGCTACACACTCTACTGGTCTGGCAAGCCTTCAGATGAACGACGCCTATCTGGTGTAGGCTTCATGGTCAAGAGCTTCATTGCCTCCAAACTCGAAAACCTTCCGACAGGCCTCTCGGACCGAATCATGTCCATGCGACTCCCACTTCAAAACAAGCGTCACATCACCCTCATCAGTGTCTATGCTCCAACCCTCCAGGCGGAACCAGCAGAAAAGAACAAGTTCTACACCGACCTGCGCAACCTCATCCAACGTACCCCTACAGCCGACAAGGTTGTCATCCTGGGCGACTTCAACGCTCGTGTCGGCAAAGACTCAGAAACCTGGCCAGGAATCCTGGGCAAGCATGGCGTCGGCAAGTGCAACGACAATGGGCGCCTCCTGTTGGAGCTCTGCGCAGAACAGCGGCTTGTCATTACAAACACCCTTTTTCAGCAGAGGGACAGCCTTAAGACCACCTGGATGCATCCCCGATCCAAACACTGGCACCTCCTGGACTACATCCTGGTGCGAGAAAGTGACAAACAAGATGTGCTCCACACCAGGGTCATGCCTAGCGCGGAATGCCACACTGACCACCGGCTGGTTCGCTGCAAGCTCAACCTTCACTTCAAGCCAAAGCCCAGGAACAATAAAGCCCCCAGAAAGAGGTTCAATGTTGGAAAACTGCAGTCAGACGAAGCGAGAGGAAACTTCCAGGCAAACCTCAAAGCAAAGCTCGACGTTGCAACCCGCCTCACGGACCCGTCCCCTGAAACCCTCTGGGATCAGTTGAAGACTACCATACTGCAATCCACTGAAGAGGTACTAGGCTTCTCCTCCAGGAAAAACAAGGACTGGTTTGACGAAAACAGCCAGGAAATCCAGGAGCTGCTGGCAAAGAAGCGAGCTGCCCACCAGGCTCACCTTACAAAGCCGTCCTGTCCAGAGAAGAAACAAGCCTTCCGTCGCGCATGCAGCCATCTTCAGCGCAAACTCCGGGAGATCCAAAATGAGTGGTGGACTAGCCTCGCCAAACGAACACAGCTCAGCGCGGACATTGGCGACTTCAGGGGTTTCTACGAGGCTCTAAAGGCTGTGTACGGCCCCTCACCCCAAGTCCAAAGCCCGCTGCGCAGCTCAGACGGCAAAGTCCTCCTCAGCGACAAGATCTCCATCCTCAACCGATGGTCAGAACACTTCCAATCTCTTTTCAGTACCAACCGCTCAGTCCAAGATTCCGCCCTGCTCCAGCTCCCTCAACAGCCCCTAAGGCTAGAGCTGGATGAGGTTCCCACCCTGGATGAGACATATAAGGCAATCGAACAACTGAAAAGTGGCAAAGCAGCAGGTATGGATGGAATCCCCCCAGAAGTCTGGAAGGCTGGCGGCAAAACTCTGCATGCCAAACTGCATGAGTTTTTCAAGCTTTGTTGGGACCAAGGTAAACTGCCTCAGGATCTTCGTGATGCCACCATCATCACCCTGTACAAAAACAAAGGCGAGAAATCAGACTGCTCAAACTACAGGGGAATCACGTTGCTCTCCATTGCAGGCAAAATCTTCGCTAGGATTCTACTAAATAGAATAATACCTAGTGTCGCCGAGAATATTCTCCCAGAATCACAGTGCGGCTTTCGCGCAAACAGAGGAACCACTGACATGGTCTTTGCCCTCAGACAGCTCCAAGAAAAGTGCAGAGAACAAAACAAAGGACTCTACATCACCTTTGTTGACCTCACCAAAGCCTTCGACACCGTGAGCAGGAAAGGGCTTTGGCAAATACTAGAGCGCATCGGATGTCCCCCAAAGTTCCTCAACATGATTATCCAACTGCACGAAAACCAACAAGGTCGGGTCAGATACAGCAATGAGCTCTCTGAACCCTTCTCCATTAACAATGGCGTGAAGCAAGGCTGTGTTCTCGCACCAACCCTCTTTTCAATCTTCTTCAGCATGATGCTGAACCAAGCCATGAAAGACCCCAACAATGAAGACGCTGTTTACATCCGGTACCGCACGGATGGCAGTCTCTTCAATCTGAGGCGCCTGCAAGCTCACACCAAGACACAAGAGAAACTTGTCCGTGAACTACTCTTTGCAGATGATGCCGCTTTAGTTGCCCATTCAGAGCCAGCTCTTCAGCGCTTGACGTCCTGCTTTGCGGAAACTGCCAAAATGTTTGGCATGGAAGTCAGCCTGAAGAAAACTGAGGTCCTCCATCAGCCAGCTCCCCACCATGACTACCAGCCCCCCCACATCTCCATCGGGCACACAAAACTCAAAACGGTCAACCAGTTTACCTATCTCGGCTGCACCATTTCATCAGATGCAAGGATCGACAATGAGATAGACAACAGACTCGCCAAGGCAAATAGCGCCTTTGGAAGACTACACAAAAGAGTCTGGAAAAACAACCAACTGAAAAACCTCACAAAGATAAGCGTATACAGAGCCGTTGTCATACCCACACTCCTGTTCGGCTCCGAATCATGGGTCCTCTACCGGCACCACCTACGGCTCCTAGAACGCTTCCACCAGCGTTGTCTCCGCTCCATCCTCAACATCCATTGGAGCGCTCACACCCCTAACGTCGAGGTACTCGAGATGGCAGAGGTCGACAGCATCGAGTCCACGCTGCTGAAGATCCAGCTGCGCTGGATGGGTCACGTCTCCAGAATGGAGGACCATCGCCTTCCCAAGATCGTATTATATGGCGAGCTCTCCACTGGCCACCGTGACAGAGGTGCACCAAAGAAAAGGTACAAGGACTGCCTAAAGAAATCTCTTGGTGCCTGCCACATTGACCACCGCCAGTGGGCTGATAACGCCTCAAACCGTGCATCTTGGCGCCTCACAGTTTGGCGGGCAGCAGCCTCCTTTGAAGAAGACCGCAGAGCCCACCTCACTGACAAAAGGCAAAGGAGGAAAAACCCAACACCCAACCCCAACCAACCAATTTTCCCTTGCAACCGCTGCAATCGTGTCTGCCTGTCCCGCATCGGACTGGTCAGCCACAAACGAGCCTGCAGCTGACGTGGACTTTTTACCCCCTCCATAAATCTTCGTCCGCGAAGCCAAGCCAAAGAAGAAATATACTCCAGACTGGGTCCATGGGCAAACTTTTACAGTACTGAAGTAAAGTATAAAACCAGTCCTGGAAAACTGAGATACGGACTCCAATCGGTCAAGCAAGACAGCCAGCAGTTATGACTTCTGATCTCCATCTCTCAGTGGGGTTCTTTGAGGTGGCAGGTAAGGAGGAACAACCCCCCCCCACTCTCCCCAAACCCTGTAAGTGCTTTATCATATATTTGTCAGGATTTTCTAAACTTGGACTATGTTAGATCTTCTCCTATTCTGTCTTAACTCCACCCAGGTTCAACCCTGAGTTAATTGTTGATCCCTTTCACCCTTCGCAACCAGATTGATCTTGCACAATACTGAAGGCTAAATATGCAGGAAAGCAGACATTTCCTTCCTAATTTCAAACCATGTTTTTCAAATGAGATAACTACACAAAAACATACTTAAGGTCCCAATTGTGAAGATGTAGGAACTCATTTAAGACCGTTTCATTTTAGGAACCCTGCACACGGGTACACAGAAAGAGGCTGAAAACTTTTACTTCAACGCTGGCATCACATTCATGTGCCCAGATTTTTATAACTTTAATATTTCATGCGGGGTTTTACTTGATCACATGCTCCTTAATATGGATTCAAAACCTGATATGAATGCAAGAAAGAGTGCGATCCTTGCATCAGATCTGTCACAGCTAATATTTTTAGAATCAGAATCAGGTTTATTGTTACGACATGTGTCACAAAATGTGTTGTTTTGCAAAATCAGCATCGTGCATTCATTTCTCATCAGGCACCTTGCCGTTCAGCAAAGGCAATCATGTCTCTGCATCCATTACGGTCTCCGACCCTCTAAATTGTAGTCGTTGCCTCCCTTGTTTCTAACCATGATGTTTAATCCATCTCTCATTTTCATTCCCTGTCTCCCTTATTGCTACAAATTACAATTCTGTAAATACAATATTTAAAAATAAATAATTAGGGCAAAAAAGAGATAACAGTGAGGTAGCGACTTAAGGTTCATCGTCCGTTCAGAAAACTGATGGCGGAGGGTAAGAAGCTAATTTTTTGTAATGCTGGGTGTGTATCTTTTTCAGTAATGTTCTCCTCCAGGAAAAACCCCTTACTCCTTGAATTCATAAATATCCAAATATTTATTAAACTCTCTCTTGAATATACAAAATGCACGAGTCTCCAAGGATCATAAAATTTCTTCTCATATTTAAATTGGGAATCGTTGGATGCAGAATTGGAACCAAAGGGCCTGCTTGTTCCTGTGCTGTACAGTTTGATGTTCTACCTCAGTCCTGAATAGTCCATTTCTTATTTTGGAACTGTGACCTCTGATTCTAGATACTCCAACTGGAGGAAATTTAAATTTAAAATATTAAATTTAGACATCTTTGGCTTGGCTTCGCGGACGAAGCACAGTAATATGCCCTTTTGGCCCACGAGCCCATGCCGCCCAATTACACCCAAGTGACCTACAGCGCCAGTACACTTGGAAGGGTGAGAAGAAACCAGAGCCCTTGGGGAAAACCCATGTAGACACGGGTAGAATGTACGAACTCCTTACAGATCGCTGGCGCTGTAACAGCGTTGTACTAACCGCTATAACCGTACTTGCTACATATCAGCCGGACATCTACTCTGCCAAGACACATCTCATTTCCATGAGATCACCCTTTTATTCGTTTAAACCAGCCACCTGATTTAACTGAATTTTTTTTTCAAATCAATTTAAGCCAGTGGTTCTCAACCTTTTTCTTTCCACTCACATACCACTTTAAGTATTCCCTGTGCCATAGGTGCTCTGTGATTAGTAAGGGATTGCTTAAGGTGGTAAGTGAGTGGAAAGAAAAAGGTTGAAAACCACTGTTTTAATTGTATCTAATGGACTCATTATGTGTACAATTTCATAACTCCAAAGGAAATGGGCCAATGACCATTTTTCTCAAGCAAAATATTTCAGTGACAATTGGGTCCAGAGCAGTGATTCTCAACCTTCCGTTCACATCCCACCTTAAGCAATCCCTTACTAATCACAGAGCACCGAAGGCATCGGGAATATTTAAAGTGGGATGTGAGTGGAAAGAAAAAGGTTGAGCACCACTGATTTAAACATTCACAAAAGAGTTGCTTGGCAAGTAGGCAAGAGGTCGCACTGAGAAGAGTCTCTTGCACATTTTCAAGCTGGGATCCCTGCACATAAGAGGGGTGGGGGGAGAGGGGGGGCACACAAGTGCTCAAAAACATTCACTTCAACAATCAGCAAACGAGTCTCAAATGAAAAGTTTTTTTGTCCTTAAAGTAACACAAGGAGTCCATATTTTGTATGCTTGCAAGCTTCTTAATTTGTCTTTAAAAAAACAAGAACATGAGAAATAAGGCCAATTCACTGACTTAGTTGCCTGAAGCTGTTTAACTGAACAATTCAAAAATTGCACAAGAGATGTGTTCTTTCTCCAAAGTCCCTTGTGCCTTCTATCAACTCAAACAGAAATACAGCACAGAGCCAATTTATCAACATCCAGATGACATTTGGATCTCAATAAACAGTTGCCTTAAATTTAACATTCAACATCTGGTATGGTCCTGTTGCTTTGGAGGCAGGGGGCTATCCAAGCCTAACTTTCAGAAACAAGGGAGGCGTCACAATGTGAAATACTGCTTTACACCAGTCAACCAAAAGTCAGTTCATCTGGGGCAGAGGAGAGGGAATGCCCCAGGGAACAGAAAACAAACCGATTGGCTCCATCACAGTTAAACTGCAACTCACTTTTGATTATGAGAAATTCTGAAAATATCGGACTCCTAAATGGATTTCACATTGGCAAAAGATGATGCCCTTGAACTGTGTTTTTTAAACTATATTTTTCTCTATATCCTACACCAGTGATTTTCAAACTTTTTCTTTCTGCTCACATACCACTTTAAGTAATCCCTATGCCATAGGTGGTGCTCTGTGATAAGTAAGGGATTACTTAAGGTGCTATGTGAGTGAAAAAAAGTTTGAAAACCACTGTTTTAATTGTACCTCATGGACTCATTATGTGCATGGTTTCAGAACTCCAAAGGAAATGGGCCAATGACCATTTTTCTCAAGCAAAATATTTCAGTAACAATTGGGTTTAGAGCAGTGGCTCTCAACCTTCCCTTCCTACTAACATCCCACCTTAAGTAATCCCTTACTAATCACAGAGCACCACCTATGGCATAGAGATTACTTAAGGTGGAATGTGAGTGGAAAGGAAAAAGTTCGAAAACCACTGTCCAACACAACTCTACACTGTAATTTTATTTGTTTGTTATTATTGCTTTACCTGCTGTCTGAGCTGATGTGTCTAGATAGCAGGCAACATTTTGTACTTCATTTCAGTACACATGACAATAAAAATTCAATTTAATTTACTTTAATATCTTATCCGGTTTCATTCATAACCTGAATATTCAAATTTACATTTCTTCCCACTTGATGCAGCACATGCTATCTAACATACTGAAAACGGATAGAATGCAGGGCTTCCCCAATTGTAAGTATTTTGTCAAGATATTTTGACCCTATTATCAGAAGACCATAAGATATAGAAGTAGGCCATTCGGCCCACTGAGTCTGCCCTGCCATTCCATCATAAGCTGATCCACTCTCCTTCTCGGCCCCATTCTTCCCATAACATTTGATACCCCAACTATTTCGATACCTAACAATCCACGCCTTAAATACACCCAACAACCTGGCCTCCACACTCACCCATGGCGGCTGATTCCAGAGGTTCACCGCTCTCTGGTTGCAGAAATTCTCCTCCGCAGCTCTCTTTGTTTCCTAAAGGTGCCCCCTTATCCTCGACCCTCAGCCATGGGAAACAACTAATTTTTGAGCTAATTTTTTTAATGCTACATTTTCCTGATTTTTGTTCAACCACTTATTCTTTCCCAACTTTGTTTTCTTCCTGCATTTAGCCAGAGATTTATATCAAAGGAACTCGAGGAAAATTAAAATAGTGAGAAAGTTGCTTTGTAAATACCTGTGCACATTTTTTATTTTGGAACTCAGAATTTTTATGCATTTGGTTCCTAATGGTATTTTATTTTCAAGTCAAATACTTAGACAGGTGGGGGAGGGGAAATAACATCTGAAGTCTGCAACTTGTCGAGAGTAGTGAACACATTCTAGACTTTTGAGGAAACAGATGGAGCATGCTGTTATGGGAAACTATCCCACATTTATAAACCCAGAAGTCAAGAGATTAGTCTGCTCTGGATTTTGCAAGTGTGCAGTGGTGATAGAGCTCAGACTCACCGCATTTAAACTCCTTTCACAGAGAGTCTGGGCAGATTCATGTTGAAATGTCACAACAATAAAGACTCAAAAGAAGATGTCATTTTAAATTCTGGAAACTTTGCTTTCAACCAATATCTCCACAGACAAGATATTAATATTACAGTACATTCTGCTAGTGATTAGAAATGTGAATCAGAATTTAATGTCATGAATATGCAGAATCACAGTGCAAACCACATTTTAAAATAAAATGAATTGAAATAAATAAAATAGTGCAAGGAAAAGAAAAAAACAAGGTGAGGCAGTGTCTGTGGTTCATTGTTCGACTCTGATGACAGAGGGGAAGAACCTGTCCTTGCACCACTAAGTGCTCCCCCAAAGGTAGCAGAGTGAAGAGGGCATGGCCTAGGTCAGGGGTGGCCAAACTTGCTTGACATAAGAGCCACATACGATAAACTTCAGATGTTTGAGGGCCACGATCACGCGATCGCAAGCCAGCCCACTAAACCTACCATTGTGAAGCCCCGACTAGTACAATTCCTATCAGCCAATGTACTTCCACAAGCCACACATTATATGTCAAAGGGTCGCATGTGGCTTGTGGGTTTGCTTGAGCATAGAGGCAGCTTTCTTAAGACACTGCCTCAATGGAGTGAAGACTGGTGATGTCCAAAGCTGAGTTAACAATCCACTAGAGTTTATTTATTGTCTTGAGTGTTGTTACCTCCGTACCAGAGACTGATACACCCAGACAGAATGGTCTCCACGATACACCTGTAGAAGCTTTCGGGAATCTTTGGTGACGTATCGAATCTCCTCAAACTCCTTACAAAGTATATCCTCTGGCAAGTCTTCTTCATGATTGCATCAACATGGAGGTTCCAGGACTGTTGACACCCAGTAATTTGAAGTTTTTGACCCTCTCCACTGCTGGCCCCTTGTTGAGGACTGGGTCGTGTTCTCCTGATTTCCTCTTGAAATTAAAATTTAGATGTACAGCACAGTAACAGGGCCCCTTCTGGCCCACAAGCCCTTGCCGCCCAATTGACTCTTGTATGTTTTGAACAGTGGGGGGGGGAAACCAAAGCTCAACGAGGGATCCAA
This sequence comes from Narcine bancroftii, assembly GCF_036971445.1. NCBI lineage: Eukaryota > Metazoa > Chordata > Chondrichthyes > Torpediniformes > Narcinidae > Narcine > Narcine bancroftii. The sequence goes on from NC_091481.1 coordinate 78,741,145, forward strand.
ACCCCGGTCGTTGGTGTGCTAACCACGCTGCCCTTGGTGCACCTCCTTGGTTTTGCTAACAATGAGTTCAAGGTTGAATGGAGTATCGAATTGCACCGGCTCTTTTGACACCAACCAATCGAGCCAATGTGACTTGCACTGTTTCCCGCATCCATGCAATCCTTCTCTATATTATAGAAAGACTTCTTTGTTTTGTGAAAGAACGATTTTGTTTTGGGCCAATTTACCGGAGCTTTCTGCAGGAGAGTTGCTGGCAACTGCAAGTGTGGAGTTGGCATGTACCTCGTTTGACTGCTGGGTTTCCACTGGATGTTCCTCGCACATCCAAAGAGGCGCAGGTTGGAAGGTAAATTGGCCACTTGAAGTAGTACCCAGTACATGGACGAATGGAGACTCTTGGATTGGGTTCATGGAAATGTAAAGGGACTAAAGGACTGCCTATCCTTCCAGATATTCTAGGGCAGCAATGCCATTTTGCCTGCAATTCACAAAATTGTACAAGAACATATAACATTCAGGTAAGTCAATCACCCATAAAAATGCAGGCAATTGCTGCTCCATTAGTCTCCTGCCAGTCATCAACAAAGTAACAGCAGAAGCTATTATCACTCATACCATCAAACATTACTCAACAACAACCTCCTTTTACTTGGTTCCAGTACCAGGGACAGAGCCAAGTGCTGAATGCCATAGAAGAAGAAATCACAGATTTAGCTGGAGAAATAATACATCCAAAAATTGAAACACAACTAGGCTTAATTGGATCGTGCAGGTGAGGAGCGGGAACAGAGGGAAGAGGAGGGAGAAAGAGGTATCCGATAACTGGATCCGCATCAGATACACAATAGAGGAGTCATGGCAGAACTTTGGGGAATGGGCAAGTGGGGCCAATTAACAGAGGTCAACTAAAAACCCAGAACAGGCACAGGCGAAGAAGACCAACAGCCATTTATCTGAATGCAGTGAGATTTGGGCAAGGTTGACAAGTGGTAAATAACAATCACAAAATGCAAGCAATAACCATGTCCAACACAAGAGACTGCAGATGCTAGAACCTGGAGGAAAGAACAAATTGCTGGAAGAACTCAGCGGGTCAAGCAGCATCTTTCTATAATATAGAGAAGGATTGCATGGATGCGGGAAACAGTGCAAGTCACGTTGGCTCGATTGGTTGGTGTCAAAAGAGCCGGTGCAATCATGATGTTTGAATGACCTATTCGATACTCCATACAACCTTGCACTCAACGTTAGCAAAACCAAGGAGGTGCACCAAGGGCAACTCTGTCATAGCACCAGCGACCGGGGTTTGGACCCCACATTGTCTGTAAGGAGTTTGTGCATTCTCCCCATGTCTGCATGGGTTTCCTCCAGAGCTTTGGTTTCCCCCCACTGTTCAAAACATACAAGGTCAATTGGGTGGCAAGGGCTTGTGGGTCAGAAGGCCAGAAGGCCCTATTACCGTGCTGTACGCCTAAATTTTAATTTCAGGAGGAAAATAAAGTCGACGTTTTGGGTTGAGACCCTGCTGAGATCCTCCAGACTGGAGAAAAGAACCAAGGCTGTAGTCTCTCAACCTGATTTAAATGTCTGATTATTATTTAAGTCAATGGGGATGAGTGGTGCAGAAAATCGAATTGCATTACGAGGCTAACAGAAACTGAGATTTATACCTTGCCAGTTACACTAAATAATGAAGGGTTATCATAGTGGAGCATTTACTGTAAATTGAAAAAGGTGAAATCCTCCAATCAGTCCATAAAAACAAAGATATTGCAATACTGAACTTCTAAAAGTCAGGTGTGAATGGACTATTATACAACTGTGGCAAAACCAATGCAAGTCAAAGAATGTAGTTAGCATTCATCTCTTGTGCATCTCAAATTTGATGTCAGGTGTCCTTGGACCCTGATTCTAGATTTGCCAAGCTGCAATGGGTAAGATTTCTCTCCTCGCTCTTCAGTAAAAAGCCAAAGGCAATATTGCCAATTGGCTGTTATTGCAGCCAAAAAGTGAAAGCCTCCTATTCACACAGTCCACTTATTCCTCTAAATTATTTATCACTTTACTTTTAGGCAAGTGACTTGTTACGGCAATAAACCCGAGGTACTATAAAGTGTCGAGGTCACTCAATTCTTTTAAATAATAAAGTACTGCATTCTACTTTCTGCATATCCTCTGTACCATAGAAACTCGTAAATTATTTTGAAGTACTCGAGATGGCAGAGGCCGACAGCATCGAATCCACGCTGCTGAAGATCCAACTGCGCTGGGTAAGTCACATCTCCAGAATGGAGGACCATCGCCTTCCCAAGATCGTGTTATATGGCGAGCTCTCCACTGGCCACCGTGACAGAGGTGCACCAAAGAAGAGGTACAAGGACTGCCTAAAGAAATCTCTTGGTGCCTGCCACATTGACCACCGCCAGTGGGCTGATCTCGCCTCAAACCGTGCATCTTGGCACCTCACAGTTCGGCGGGCAGCAACCTCCTTTGAAGAAGACCGCAGAGCCCACCTCACTGACAAAAGGCAAAGGAGGAAAAACCCAACACCCAACCCCAACCCACCAATTTTCCCCTGCAACCGCTGCAACCATGTCTGCCTGTCCCGCATCGGACTTGTCAGCCACAAACGAGCCTGTAGCTGACGTGGACACTTACCCCTCCATAAATCTTCGTCTGCGAAGCCAAGCCAAAGAAAAAAGAAATTATGTACCAGGGTGCAGCAATAGAAATGAGCCCAGATGGTGTTATTTTTAAAATAATATTTTTAATTATTAACTAACAATGATATAACACCATCTAATTTATTTTCACTTACCTAAACTAAAATAAATTTATCTACACTTATCTAACAACCTCCAACTACGTGCAAATATACTGGTTTGTGTGTGGAGTACCCCAAGCCACCACTGCTCAAGGCCCAATTCTCAGAAGTTCAAAGCTCATTTCCAGAAATTCAGCGATGACAGGTAGGCTTGAAATTGATGCGACACACAGGCTTTAGATGGGTAAGACACGCAGGCCTTAGTTAAATGCGACACAGAGGCTTTCGATGGATCAGACACCAGGCCTTAGATGGATGCAACATACAGGATTTAAATTAACTGGGAGTGTCAGAAACCCTTGTTGAGGTGCTTCCAACAAAATATTCTTTTTGGACGAGTGCAAACCAAGCCAACCCTCTTCTTTGGCGTAGGGGATACGAAGCAAGTGATGCTCACAAAGCTTCCAGAACCCTTTTCGTGGGTCAGCCGAACTAGTCATCACCCAAACACAGTATTTGTTCTGCAACTAGAACCCTTTTCGTGGGTCAGTTGAACAAAAGTGACCTTCATTCTTTTTGGCCACAGAGTGGTCTTTTGTCCTCTGTAACTAACAGATTGACTATAACCACATATGAGGCCAATCCAGCACAGTATTTCTTCTTCAGAGAGCTGTTGGCTCCTGCACTGTCTCCTTAAAATAGCCCCTGAGCAAAACTGTGCACTGTTTCTTCAATATGCTGGTCACATAGTCTCTGCACCCGGGATTTTCAGAGCTTCTCTCCACACTCTACAAATGTATCCATTTAGGAACATACTTCAAAGCCTGCTGTCAGTTCACAGTCATTTTCTGAAACCTGCAGGCTTTTGTTCAATCTGTTCTCCTGGCAGTCACACACATATGGAAATGAACTGAAAAATGGGAGCACGTCACAATATTTAATTTACATCGCTATGTACAGTATATATGCTGTTTGCATGCTTCTATGCACTAAAGATGACCTAGAGATCTGCTGTTTTGTCAGGTTTATATGTACAATCAGATGACAATAAAGTTGAAACTGAATATCTTGGTCTTCCGTTGGAATTTATTGAGTGAATCTCATTCAATCAGCTGATCTTCATGAATATCTAGGATGGGTTATTCAACTTCAGAAGTCATCACAGCCAATGCAATCCCAACGACTACAATCAGTTACCAGAGATTTCACAAGCAAAATCTCATCTGCCACTTTAGTATAATAGAGCGTCTGCATCTCATTGTTAGAGATCTATCGGTTGGGTAAAACCTTGGTGGTCCTGCCAGTTCCACGAGCACCTAAACACCCCAAAGAATGCTATTTTCAAGGGAATTCGGCCCGTTTTCCTAAATCAATATCATCTCTAACTCAATGCTGTTTCCATAACAACATTATAACATTAACTATATTCCAAATACAGTAAAACCCCTGGTATCTGGCACCTATGGGGATTGGTAGATGCTGGATAAGTGTATTTTCCGGTTGCTTGAGATTGGGTGGCAAACGAAGAGTGAGGCAAGCCATTTTCCTAAATTTTTTTGCTGATTGCTTCAATTCCAGATAACGGGGGTTTCATTGCACCTAGTAAGCGCTAGAGAGCCAATAAAAGGAGGTACAAGGCACTACGGAAAAGCAAAACTTTCTTGATCAGAAATCCGGGTTAATTTTACCACTTTTGGCCGGGGAACATTATATCACACTCTAATTCTGAGTCCATGAAGAGAAAGGTATTACATTACCAAGAAAAAGAAAAAAACCCACAAGAGCATTATTATAGTTTATGTGTGTGAGCAAATACAAACATTATTCGTATCAAGGTGTTCAGATGTCAAACCCCAAGAGTGAAACTGTGCAGTTTTTAAACACTCAACTCAAGCATAAGATTACAGTGTTCAAACTGCTTGAGGCTATTTTTTAAAAAATAATACAACCTCGAGTCACGCAATTTGAGCAAAAGATTCATCCATGTAGTTAATTAGAACAGAGCACTGATAAACAACGACAAAAGAGTAAACAGTTGCGCCACTGGTTATTACACTAAAAGCTTCAGACTGTGCAACATTTTACAAGCTTTAGTGTGACTTCGGTTTCACATTTTAATCATAACAATTTTATTCCCAAGAAACCTACCCTTATTTACAAAATGTTGTTTCATTTTTGTTTGGATTATGAATGTAATTAAATTGATCTGAACAAGCATTACACCCAAGCTAACCATTTTAAAAAAAAATAAGAATGGCAATGGAAAGAGCCACAGCCACCACAGCAAAAACACACAGAACACCCAGCTTCACCCTTTGTTGGCCCTTTGGATAAACAAACAAGATTCACAGTTCAATATGATACTTTAGGATTAGTTCCTTCCCATTATTAGAAACTGTGATCTGGTAAAAGCTGCATATATTTAATGTTTATCATAACCTTGAATCAGTTTTAAATTAATCTTAAAAGTAATAATTTATTGTGTTTTTTTTCTGTTCAGTGAAACCCCCCCCGGTTACCTGGCACCAATGGGGACTGATAGATGCTAGATAAGTGTATAAGCTTGAGATTGCGTGGATTGACAAGTTAATGGTGAGATACACTGATTTTAAACGCACGTTTTTTTACCTATTTATTTTCCTTGATTTTTTTATTTGCCAGATGCTTGAATTCTGGATATCAGGGGTTTCACTGAACATTACAAAAAACCTTCAAGAACCAGTGGTTCTCAGCCTTTCTTCACCCACAGGCCTGCTTATATACTCCTTTACTTAAAGTGGCCCACCTATAATAAACCTATGGACTACCCACTGCCATAAGTTCATGCCCATGAATTGTCTAGCATCACCTTGAGGTGTGCTGTTGCCGTGTGATGTATCATGAAGAAAAAAGTGTTTCCAATTCAGACTATTGGCTACTGTTAGGTCTGCTTTGTTCATGAATGAGTGAGACAAACACCAGGCTGAGTCGAAATCAGGGTTCTTTGTTCTTTATTACCGGATTGTAACACTTGCGACTAACCATGTTAGTCGGAGAATGCATTCTGCCGTTATCAGCAAAATGGTGATTTTTTATACCCTTGGATATGTGCTTAGAACATCATCATATCATTACTTGTCCAATGACTAAAACTGTTGCTATCCTTTCCCTGCTAGCTTCCTGCCTCTCAATCCATCAATGTCTCTCTTATCTTGTAAGTACAAGGATGCATTCACATCTTGTTACAGCCCTGCACATTCCCATCTCATGATGTTTTACCTAACACTACAGAGGATAATGAAAATTTTGCTTCCTGAACTCTTTTGGGAATATTTTATGGATTTTGGGTAGCTCTTCAAGAAAATTCCCTTAAAATTTTCCTGTCCCATACATTATCAGTACAGACCATTGCGCACGTGGAAGATATGGTCGGCCTGTATTAACTATAACCTGGTTAACTCTTGAACTGATCGAGCAGTTGTAGGTGATTAGGGATGCACGCTAAACCTTGGGGCTTGACAATGACACCTACAGCCTGTGTCTGAATAAATAAGATTTTTATGACATGACCTTCATTTTTTTTATTAAAACCTATTTTTGTGATTTTCTGTAATATAGTAAGTTGAACCATGAAATTCCACATGTCATTAAATTCATTTTCGCATTTGCCCTTGGACCTCTTCCCTGTTAATCTTGGTGCAGTCAGTGATGAACATGGTGAAAGGTTTCACCGGGACATTGCCACCAAAGAAAGGCAAAATGGAATCTATCAATGCTGGCCGACTATTGTTGGACACAAGAGATATCAGGTGGTGAGTACAAATGAAAATCAGCGGGAAAACATTTTAGGTCAGTTGAACTAATGCAATGAGTCAGGATCATTATGCGATTAAACAGGCTAAATTCAATCAAAGTTCATTTAAAGTTTCTCCAACTTCCGACATGACACAGCAAATCTGAAATGATCTTTGTGTTCAGATTGAAGTTTCTATCGTAATCCCCAACTATTTTTCAAGAAGCAAATTTTGTTGTCCAGTGTACCCATAGCTCAGATTGCCCACCTAGTTCTAAGTACATCTAGTTTCCAAGTCCAACCTGCAAAACACCAAATAGTTACAACATGGGAAGAGGTCAGTGAATTAGTCGCAAAGTGTCATCCTTTTGCTCTCCACTTTCTAGCTCTCAAAAACTTTTTTTCATAAATACTTTGGTCCCTCCTGAAGAGCAAAGGGGAATTTGAACAACTTAGACTTTGATTTTTCTCCTTGAATTGGTACCCAACAATAGATGTCAAGTTGATCATCTAACACAACAAAAAAGTAGTGTCTGAAAGGCACAAGAGGGGCATCTAAAAATAAACAGTGCTCCAGGGGTTAACGTTTTTAGAAGTCTTTCTCATATAACAATCTCTGATCACTTCTGGGATAAGCCAATTTGTTCCTATGGCTGCAGTGTTTACACAATGGTAGGAAATCTTTTGAAAAAAACCACGCAATGGGAAGAGTGCCAATATTGTAGAACATGCAACAAAGTTATGGTAGAAAACAAGTTGCATTAGAAGGTATCGACACCATAGCCAGGCTTCAGAAATGTGAAAAAGCACAGAACCTCAAGTTAGGGTTCTGGGTTTTGTAGGTAGGGTAGGGAAAAGCAGAATTTTCTACTTGACACAAAAAGTACAACTATTGTACCATCACTAACTAATAGAAGTGAACTATTCCTAGCACTTAATACCCCAGACTTGATACTGAAATCACAAATGGAATAATCATTTGCTGCATTACTCAATCATTTTGTAGTGCAAACTGGAATTCCATTTATGACTATTTCTTGACTCGGGCAAATCTAACCACAGTTCAGCTGAACAGTAATTAGATTTATCATTATCATCTGATTGTACCTATATAACCTGACAAAAACAGCATCTCTCCAGATCATGTTGCACACATAAAATACACAGTACATAGTGATCACATAGAGACACAAAAATAAGTTTATATACTGTAAACACTTGGAATGATGGTTACAGAATACAGTTCATCAATCTCACAGGCTGGCGGCCCTGATTTTGATTATCCTGCACTGCCTTCTTGATCTAATGGATTACAGAGATACTGTGCATTGGATGGAAAGAGTTTAATTTCTTGACCACACCTCCAGAAAGAGAGACCCCAGTGATCCTCTCGGCTGATTACATGATCCTGTACAGACTTTCGGTCTGCTGTTTCGCAGCTAACAAGTGCAGGCACTGCTGCACCTTCCTGACTAATGAGAGGTCGTGAGTCCAGAACAGGTCATCCTTTATAGGTACGCCAAGGAACTTTGTGCTGTCCACGAGAGAACCATTGCTGTGTAGTGGAGAATGGTCAACCGTCGACCTCCAGAAATCCACAAATCTTTTGTCTTGTCCAAGTTGAGACTCGGATTGTCATTCTCGCTCCATTTTATGAGCCTTTCAATCTCCCCTCTGTCAGCCAACTCATCATTGTTGCTGATGAGGCCAACATCCGCAAATTTGACGAGTCTGTTAAAAATGAATCGAGCAGTGCCATCATGAGTCAAGAGCGTGAACAGCAGCGAGCTTGAGGATTTGCTGTCCACTTGGACAGACTCCGTAAGCAAGTCCAGAATCCATTTGCAGAGAGGGGTGTTGAAGCCCAGCAAGGACAGTTTGTCCACCAGCCTCTCAGAAATGTGTTAAACACGGAGCTGAAGTCAATAAACAACAGCCTTTAATGTAATCTGCGCATGTGTGCCCTTTAACCAACTTATTAACAACCTCCAATAAAATCCAATATGAATTTAAATTTTATTTGGGTCTTACCTCTGTGCAGTTAATCACACAGAAATAACTATGACACACCAGCATGTACAATCTCCTTCTGGTTTCGTCATGTCTGAAGGACAGTGTTACATGAGGTTAATGTAATAGACTACTCCTGCCACCTTGTGTCACTAGATCATGGTTGAGATACCATAAAACATAGGAGTAGAAATGGTCTATTCAGTCCATCAAGTCTACCCCACTATTTAATCGTGAGCTGATTCATTTTTCCACTCAGCCCCGCTGCCTAGCCTTCTCCCCATAACCTTTGATGCCCTGACTAATCAAGAACCGATCAATCACTGTCTCAAATACACCTTGGCCTCCACAACTGCCTGTGCCAACAAATTCCACAGATTCACATCCCTCTGGCTGAAAAAAATTCCTCCGCCCTCTGGATCTCTGTTCTAAATAGATGCCCTTCAATCCTGAAAGTTGTGCCCTGAAGAGAGTCCTGGACTCTCCCATCATGGGAAACAACCTTTCTATGCCCTTCAATCCTGAAAGTTGTGCCCTGAAGAGAGTCCTGGACTCTCCCATCATGGGAAACAATCTTTCTACATCTATTCTGTCCGTGCTTTTCAACAATTTAAATGTTTCAATGAAATACCTACTGGTTGAACATGAGCCCTCTATCAACAAGTTGATTGAAGAAGAAACTCAGTTAAATCGATACACCAGCTGAATTTACTAACTTCAATGCTGGAATTGTCCATATTCCAACACCACATATTCAACTAATATCAATGCCTGCAAGACAAGTTTTACACAAAACAATTCTTTGTTTCAAATCATTCCACCCAATCTGAGAGAGCTCAAAATACTCTCAACACAATAAGGTCAAGTAGAAATTACATTGGAGTCTTATCCCAGAAGTATTAGTTTACATTTAAACCCCAACTCATCCTACCTAGATTCACTTCGCATCAGTGAGTAAAAGAAAAAGAGCCACAAAAATTTAAGAAATCAAACTTTCATGCAATCATTCACCTAATCTTGATGGATAATAAAAATCTGCCCGATTCCAACCCATCTTTACAGTTATTGAATGACCCTGAAATATTCAGTTTAACCACCCCAGAGCCAATAACATTAGTGATTATTAAATAAAATATTGGACAAAATTTTGGACAAAGATGCAAGTTCTTAATTGAAGGGAAGAATTGCAGGGGATTAGGTTGAGAAGAGGGACAAAGAGAGACAGAGGAAGAAGAAAGAGCAAGATATGAGAGGGAACAATGGTGAGGAAGAGAAAGGAATGAGAGAAAAAGAGAGAGGGTTTAGAAGTTCAAATGAGACGGGCGAAAATTAGTGTAGTGGTTTGCGCAATACTTTTCCTATCGGGACCGGGGTTTGAATCCCGTGCTCTGTAAGGAGCTTGTACATTCTCCCTGTGTCTGTGTGGGTTTACTCTGTGTCTTTCAGTTTGCTACCACTGTTCAAAAATATAGCGGGAGTGTAGGTCAATTGGGTGTAATTGGGCAGCAAGGGCTCGTCGGCCGAAAGGGCCCGGTGCTGAATGTCTAAAATTTAAATATAGTTCAGTGGAGGAATTCCAATCATATTTTATTCAATACACAGATCAACAAATGTTCAGACACCAAAAATAATGAAATGTAATTGAAGAGAAGGTCAGAAAAGAGGAGTTACAGTAGCATTTATTAAAGTAGTAGGGTCAAAGTGTCCATCATAATTTTCAATCCTTTGATCCAAGATGGCTGAAGGCACAAGAAAGGATTGTTACAGGATTGTTACAGGATTGTTAGTGAGTTTTCACTATCAGGTCACTGAAATCCTAGCATCTTTGCTTGAATATCTTGAAAAAATTTAATTTTCTGCAGTTCACTGAGTACATAAAGGGAAAAAGAGAAAAAAAAAAGGATAACCAGTGAAAAAAATGGGTACCCATAGAATCAATGTGGTCAACTCCACATGGAGCCACAGGGGATGGGCAAGGTCCTCAACAAGTACCTCTCTGCTTTTACTGTGGAGAAAGACACGAGGTTTGAGGAACTTGAGGTCTATTCTTGAGAATATTCAGTATCGTGAATGAAGAGGGACTGAAAGTCCAAACGCATATGAACAGAAACAAATCTCCTGGGCCTGATCAGATCGATAAGGAGTTTGTACTTTCTCCCAACGTCTGCATGGGTTTCCCCAGGTCCCTCCCACCCTCCAAAACATGTGGTTTGTAGGTTAATTTGGGTGTAATTGAGTCCACGCTGCTGAAGATCCAGCTGCGCTGGGTGGGTCACGTCTCCAGAATGGAGGACCATCGCCTTCCCAAGATCGTGTTATATGGCGAGCTCTCCACTGGCCACCGTGACAGAGGTGCACCAAAGAAAAGGTACAAGGACTGCCTAAAGAAATCTCTTGGTGCCTGCCACATTGACCACCGCCAGTGGGCTGATATCGCCTCAAACCGTGCATCTTGGCGCCTCACAGTTTGGCGGGCAGCAACCTCCTTTGAAGAAGACCGCAGAGCCCACCTCACTAACAAAAGGCAAAGGAGGAAAAACCCAACACCCAACCCCAACCAACCAATTTTCCCCTGCAACCGTGTCTGCCTGTCCCGCATCGAACTTGTCAGCCACAAACGAGCCTGCAGCTGACGTGGACATTTACCCCCTCCATAAATCTTCGTCCGCGAAGCCAAGCCAAAGAAAGAAGAATTGGTCAGCACAGGTTTAAATGGCTGGAATTGGCTTTTTCTGTGCTGTAAATTTTAAAAAAACAAAGACGCAGATAGATTGAAATGGGACTTTTTATTTGAAACACAATGCTTTTGGAATTCTAAATACTTTTATAAATTGGATATGATCAGCCAAAAGCAAAAGTGATTACAAATAAACAAATGTCAAAACCCTTTTTGTTAGAAAGGTCTTCTAGACAAGGTTATCCATTATCACCTTTATTATTTGCATTAGCAATTAGGCCATTAGAAGAAATAATTAGAACTGATAAAGAGATTAAAGGTTTTGAAGTAGGTAATAAAAATCATAAAATTAGTTTATTTGCAGATGAAGTAAAGAGTATATTTAATGAGACCAGAAATATCGTCAAGTAAGTTGAACGAGAGATTAAAATATGGATTAGCATCAGGTTAATAAAGTCAATATTGACAAAAGTGAGGTGATGCCTATGGTGGATATGGATTATTCTCAGTGTAAAAGATTGACAAAATTTAAATGGCAAAATGATGCAATTAAATATTTGGGAATAAAAATATTAATAATTTGTTTAATTATTTGCCATTATTATAAAAGTAGGAAGAAGATTTGAGAAGATGGAAAGACTTACCAATAACGTTAATAGGATGAGTGAATTGTATTAAAATGAATATTTTTCTGTTGTGAATTGTATTAAAATGAATATTTTTCTGTTGTGAATTGTATTAAAATGAATATTTTTCTGTTGTGACCTGGCCATTGCCAGACCACAGAAACTACCAGAAAACAGAAATTGACCCCTAAGGGAACCCACTATGTAAACAAATCAAAGGCAGAACAAAACTTAAAACAGGAAATAATATTGTGGGCCAGCACAGTTAGCGGAATGCCTTTACAGCACCAATGATCTGAACCTCGGTTTGAGTCCCACGCTTTCTGTAAGGAGTTTGTACCAAGAGCGGCAGATTCAACCTTTACAGCACCAGGGATCAGGACTGTGGTTCAAGTCCTACACTGTCTGTAAGGAGTTTGTACTAACAGCGGCAGATTCTGCTAACTCCCATGCCGGACCATGGGAGTTACCAGACCACAGAGCGCCGATAAGAGAGGTACAACTTGTACTATCAAGATAGAATCTAGCTTGTCTCTATGCAGACCATCACTGTGAAGGTTCAGAGAAAGAAAAATTGATTTGACAAGAAACACGAATATACAGACCATGGAATCCCTTTCCATGGTCAATAAAGATTGATGGGTGGGGGGGTGAAGGGGAGTGTGGTGCCTTTTAAGGCAGAACTGCAAAGGAAAACACTGTCTCGCATTGTAATCAGCAAAGAACTGTTTTAATCTCATTTTTAGACCATTTTTAAGTCACTTCTGGTTTAACCATTCCAAAACAGGAAGTGACGTCATGACGATCCCGCTGTGTTTCTCAGCCTGTGGGTTTCGTTCCCGAGATGCAGGGGGTCCAGTGGCATCTCAGCGCAGGCCCCCTGGACTCGTGGTTGGCCGGCATTACAGGGACAATTCGAACGTGAAGCCCCGCCCTCCCACCCCTTCCCCCACCCAACCCCCACTACAAGGAGAAATATTTTAATGCTTTTTCCTCAAACTGTCCCATGATGGGAGCAGTCAGGACACAGATTAGTTTTGTTTTTGGACACTGCAAGTTTCAGGCAAGGTAGAACTAAACTGGCCCAGGCCAAAGGAAGATAAAATGACCCTCTACACACAGAATATCAAAGGATACTCACTGCATCATACTGGGCAAGGAATTCCTGAGGCTTGACTTTGATGTTTTCTGTGTCGACTTTCACCTCCACCATTGGGTTCAGGTTCTGTGCACGTTCCAAAGACGCTTCAGCCCGATTTCTTCCCACCGAACCAGCGGGAATGAGGAATTGAGATCTTGCATCCTCTGGCGTAGTCTGTAGTCAAGATGAGTTTTATTAAATGACAAAAATAATTTGAAAGTGAACAATCAGAAATTCGGGAAATTATGACGTTCTTGAAAACTTTATTGGATGGCTAGATTTGTTCTTGACATCACATTTGGTCAGTGGGGCACCTAATCTGTAAGGAATCCTCAGTTTACAATGGAACAGAGAGACCATACAGCCCATCAGCTCTGTTTCACCATTCAGATCTCAACTGATCTGTGACTGTTCCACATGCTTGCTTTTTCGGGTTAACAAAATGTTTTGCCTGAATCCGGAAAATCCAAAAGTCTGGACCGACCCAATCCTCACGCAGTTTGGATTTTACGACTTTTACTGCAGCGGAGTGAATGGGCTAATTGGGTCACATGGCTGTATTTGGTTGGCACGTGCACATGGGCCGAAAGGGCTTGTTGCTGTGCTGTATCTCTAAATTATAAAAAACACGATGAAGCTCTAATAAACAGTTGTGCAGATCGGAGTTGAATGGCCTGCTCCAGGTTTTGTTTTCCTTATGAGCATGTTTGGTAGCACATGCCGATCATGCAGTGTTTTGATGCTGTTTAACTACTGCCATGAATCACAGCTAATGAATAGTTGACTCCCTCGTGCTGCTAACGGTGAGAGTACTTCACATGTCTGAATGTTTCATATTCCAAACTTTCCCAGGTCGGCGCCAAAGTGGGTGGGGGAGGTGGGACTATGCTCACGGCCATCCCTCGCCATCAGACCCATCCCCGCCCGTGTCACTAGCATGCCTCAAGCGTTAACTGGCTCCGCACAATAAAAGCAGGGCTTTCGGCTGCTATGTCAGAGGGACGGAGGAAGCTTACGTCCACTCAGCAGGTAGGCCACCGCCAGCAACACCCCCCCCCCCACACTGAGCGAGTTGACGGCTGTCGGACTGTGCCCTACCCGGTTACCCTAATGCCTCCTCTAACACTCAATCTGGCGCCGACCCTGGTTCTTATGAAAGAGCAAGTGTTAGTTCACTCACTGCTATGAAACAAGGGCCATCTCGAGCATCGAGTCCTCGCTGCTGAAGATCCAGCTGCGCTGGATGGGTCACGTCTCCAGAATGGAGGACCATCGCCTTCCCAAGATCGTGTTATATGGCGAGCTCTCCACTGGCCACCGAGACAGAGGTGCACCAAAGAAAAGGTACAAGGACTGCCTAAAGAAATCTCTTGGTGCCTGCCACATTGACCACTGCCAGTGGGCTGATCTCGCCTCCAACCGTGCATCTTGGCGCCTCACAGTTCGGCGGGCAGCAACCTCCTTTGAAGAAGACCGCAGAGCCCACCTCACTGACAAAAGGCAAAGGAGGAAAAACCCAACACCCAACCCAAACCAACCAACCAATTTTCCCTTGCAACCGCTGCAATCGTGTCTGCCTGTCCCGCATCGGACTTGTCAGCCACAAACGAGCCTGCAGCTGACGTGGACTTTTTACCCCCTCCATAAATCTTCGTCCGCGAAGCCAAGCCAAAGAATGAAACAAGGGATGACACCTGATAAAGCATGTACCAAGCTAACAGATTATAACAGGGGCTGCAGATGTTGGAACCCTGAAACACATAAATTCAGGAAATACTCATCAGGTTGGTCAGCATCAGTATGGAAAGAAATAGTTCTACCGAAGGTCCTGAATCCAAATCAATTCTTTCTCACCCCTACTGATGCTGTTTAACCTACTGAGTACTTTTAGCATTTTGTTTTTTGTCAGGTTGTAACATCTGAAGGACTTCCATTTAATGAATCACATCAGCAGACTTACAGCATTTTTTTTTAAACCTTTTGGACTCCGTGTCCCTGTTTGCAGGGACTACCAACAAGTGCACATGCTCCCATGTCCCCGTTTTCTGGGACCATTTTTATACCCAACCACCAGCTGGTTCGTACTGCTGTTCATAGTGTAGTTTTGTCGTGGACACAGTCCGGAGTATATATTATGAAAGGTTAAAAATGGCCAGAGTACAAAGGGTCAAAACTCAGGATCAGTGGGCCAGATAACTGCTTTCTGCATTGCATCATTCTATAATTCAATTATGTATATTAATTTTATTTCTGAATCCAACAAAGCTTCGCCCCTCCTTTTCTCTTCCCATCAATGATCTGACCTCTAATGCATCCCCTTTTAGGAACGAAGACGAGGAATTATTCTTCATCTTATAACAAACCTTAAAACCTACGTCTTTAATCGAGCTTTTGGCCATTTATCCTAATGAGCCTTTGCATCATTTTGTCTTTTAACATGCCTTGCACAGATGCCAGTTGTTGCAGGAGTACCAAACATTAATGTGACAAACTTCACTGGAATACCTGCTGATGGTCGAGTAGAGTCAGTGCTTTGACGCCTGCCAGAATAAGATTTTTGGCCACTTCAGCTCCAAGCCCCTTCATCCCCACCAGCAGCACACGGGAGCCACGAAGCCTGTGAAATATTGACCTTTCATTCGTTACTAACAGCCACAATGCTTAAACACCACAGAAACAAAATAAGCAGGCAGCAAGCCAAACGCAGATGCTGAAAATCGGAAATAAAAGCAGAATATGCTAGGAAAGCCCTGCAGGCCAAGCACCATTCATAAATTTAATAATTTTTCTTATAAATCTTTTTTTTTTAATTTAGATATTCAGTTCGGTAACAGGCCTAACCCACAGGCCTGTACTGCCTAATTACTCCCAATTGATGTTTTCTGTGTCGACTTTCACCTCCACCATTGGGTTCGGGTTCTGTGCACGTTCCAAAGATGCTTCAGCCCGATTTCATCCCACAGATCCAGCGGGAATGAGGAATTGAGATCTTGCATCCTCTGGCGTAGTCTGTAGTCAAGATGAGTTTTATTAAATGACAAAAAATAATTTGAAAGTGAACAATCAGAAATTCGGGAAATTATGATGTTCTTGAAAACTTTATTGGATGGCGAGATTTGTTCTTGACATCACATTTGGTCAGTGGGGCACCTAATCTGTAAGGAACCAGACACACATTCCCCTGTCCTTCCCTATCGGCCTACCGCAGTCCCTCCGTGACTCTCTTGTCCAATCCTCCCTGCCCACCAATTGTCCCCTCTGTACCTACACCTGTGAACACAGGAGAAGCTCCATTTCCTCTTGTTACACTATTGGGACTAGACTGCACACATTAGTTCCTTGTAGTTCACTTAACTAGTGACCATTTGTGGACACACTTGAACCTTCACCACCATTCAGGGCCCCAAACAGTCCTTCCAAGTGAAGCAACATTTCATTTGTGAATCTGCAGGGGTCGTCTACTGCATCTGGTGCTCTCGTTGTGGCCTCCTCTGGATCAGAGAGACTGGACACAGACTGGGAGGTCACTTTGTTGAGCACCTCACCTCTGTCTGTTGCAATAGCGTGGATCTCCCAGGGGCCACCCTTTTCAATTCCCTGTCCCATTCCCTTGCTGACATATCTGTTCATGGTCTCATGCACTGACACCCACAAATTGGAGGAACACCACCTCATCTTCTGACTGGGCAACCTCCAACTGGATGGCATTAATGTTGATTTTTCTGGTTTTCATTTAAACCTCCACCCCCCCCCCAACTTCTTCCCCCATCATCTTCCCCAGCTCTGTTTCTCCCTTCTTTCGCACAGACATGATAAATTCTCACCTCTCCCCTCATCATATCCAATTAATACCTTTTGTTAGTCTAGATTCCTCCCTCAGCCACACCTGTGAATTCTGAGATTTTCTGCTTTTGGTTCATTCTGCTTATTCCTTGAAGAAGGGCTCAGGCCCAAAATGTTGGCGATATATCTTTGCATTTTATGGATGCTGGAAAAACCGTTTGAGTTCCTCCAGCATTTCGATGTGTTTTACTACAATCACAGCATTTGCAGACCAAGTTTATTGTCATCTGATTTCACAAGAACAAGCGGATGAAACAGCTTTCTCTGGTCTTCGGTGAAAAACGCACAGACACACCACCAGACATAGCACATGCACAGACCAACCATGCATATGCAGAACAAGTATTTATATATACATATAAATAAATATTGTTTCATGAATATGAGAGTCTCGGAGGGTCAGTGTGATCAGTTCCTTTGGTCGTTCAGCGTTCTCACTGCCCGTGGGAAGAAGCTGATCCTCAGCCTGGTGGTGCTGGCTCTGATCCTCCTGGATCTCTTCCCCGACGGGAGCAGCTGAGCGAAGCTGTGTGCGGGATGGAAGAAATCCTTAATGATTTTGAGCGCCCCCTTCTGACAACAATCCCGACAGATCACGCTGATGGGGAGTAGATGGAGACTCCAGTGATTCTCTCTGCCACTTGTTGATTGAACTCCGATCCATTTTGTCTGCAGCAACTGTACCATAATTTGATGCAGCCGGCCAGGACATTCTCAATAGAGCTCCTGGTGAAGGTTGACGTAATGGTGGCCAGTAGACTTGGGCGCTTCAGTCTTCTCAAGCAGTGCAGTCACAGTTCATGACATTTGAGTGACAAGTGTGACCACAAATGGTCACTAGTTAAGTGAACTACAAGGAAATGTTGCTTGGGGCCCCGAATGGTGGTGAGGGAGGAGGTGTGGGCACTGGCGTTGCCCTTCCTGCAGTCACAGGGGTAGATACCAAGGGGGCAATCAGAGAGAAGGGATGAGTGGACAAGGGAGTAATCTAGAGGCCATCGGTGCTCTGTGATTAGTAAGGGATTACTTAAGATGGTATGTGAGTGGGAAGATAAAGGCTGAAAGCCATTGTTTTGATCGTACCTAATTAACTCGATATGTGCACAGATACATAACTCCAAAGGAAATGGGTCAATGACAATTTTTCTCATGCAAAATATTTCAGTAACAAATTGGCCTAGAACAGTGGTTCGCAACCTTCCCCCCCCCCCCCCAACTCACATACCACCTTGTGGCCCCTTACTCATCACAAAACACCTATGGCATAAGGATTACTTAAGGTGGTATGTGAGTGGAAAGAAAACGTTTGAAAACCACGGTGTACTTGGAGGAAGGAGTTCCAGGATTTGGTCTCTGCAAAAATAAAAAAGCAGCGATAGGTTTTCAAGTTGCACCAGTGTGCATGAAATATGGGAACACCATGCAGGCAATCTTCTCTTGCACCGATTGCATGTGTCCAGTGGGTAAGAAAACTGCCATCAAATTAGCCCACTGCTCTACTTCATCCATGACTGTACGGACAGGGACAATTCAAATGCTGTCTACAAGTTTACCAATAACACCACGGTTGCCGCCAGGATCACAAAAAGGAACAAGGAAGCATACAGGAGGGCTCAGCTCTTTGAGAGGTGTCACGCCATCAACCTTGCACTCAATATCATCAAAACCAAGGAAATGATTGCACCCTTCAGGAGGAAGTCCTCATCGAGGGTTCAGTGGTGGAGAATGTCAAGAACTTCAAATTCGTGGGTGTCAACATCTCTGAGGATCTGTCCTGGGGCCTCCATGTCAATGCAATCACAAAGAAGGCTCTCCAGTGGCTAGACTTCATAAGGAGATTTGGCATGTCACCAAAGACTCTTGAAAACTTCCACAGGTGTACTGTGGAGAGCAATCTGACTGGTTGCATCACTGTCTATGGAAGAACCAATGCTCAGGACAAGAAAAATCTCTAGGGAAGTTGTTAACTCGGCCAGCGATATCACTAGTCTTCACTCCATCGAGGACATTGACCAAAGGGGGTGTCTTAAGAAGCAGCCTCTATACTCAAGAGCCCCCACCATCCATACCATGCCCTCTTCACTCTGCTACCATCAGGAAAGAGGTACAGGAGCGTGAAGATGAACACTCAATGGCTCAAGGACAGCTTCTTCCCCTCTGTCATCAGATTCCTGAATGAACAATGACCACAGATAATGCCTCATTTGGATTTTTTTTCTTACACTATTTTTAGCTATTTTGTAAAGTGGTTCACGTAAATGTTTTGCCCTGTGACGCTGCCACAAAACAACAAATTTCATGACATGTTCATGACAATAAATTCTGATTCTGAGGCTCTGATAGCTCAGTGGTTAGAGCACTGGTTTGGTAAACCAGGGATCACAAGTTCATCCCTTGCTGAGGGCTTTGTGAGGGGCACTGGACAAAGTGATGACTCTCTGTCTTCCTTACAATAGTCAGTTATGCAGGCAAGGGATCTTTAGAAGACAATTGCTCAAAAAGATTTTGGTTGTGAAAGAAAATGCATTTTCCAGTACCTTGTGGGGCTCTCAAGAAGATTAGTGAGGGGCTCTGAAGCTGAAGAACTCACAGGCGGCGGCGGGCTGTGGGCACCTCGAGGCGAGGAACCCACGGAGGCTGTGGGCCTCTGCCGACTGCATCGAGGGATTCACATCAGGCTGCGGACTGCTGGAGACTGCCTCAAGGGTTACCAGGTATCGGAAGCAGGATGCGAGAGCACTGAACGGTTCCTGATCATGTTGGAAGTTCCGATCTAGAGCTCAGTCTACTGATGATTTGGACTGGAGTCTGTGTGAGAGCGGGAACGCTGGAGACGAATCCACAGATATTTGGGGTCTCTCTTTTGCTTCACTTTCCCTGGCTGTAAGAGGCACTTCAGGCAATTTCTGCCATTGGAGAATTGGTCTTCTGCCCTACGCCAGACAAATTCTGTGTGATATTGCTCTGCCTTTATTACATGGCAATAAAGAATGCAGGCAAGAAATCTTTAAAATTCAATCAATAAGCCCTTTCAGATGGACCCTCCACCTTGAGGGCGGCAGCAGGAGTTGATCTTAACCTGCAGACTCATCTTTCAGGTGCCAGCCCTAAAAGGCTGCTGCAGCGTCGCCTGGTCCACCTGCCTGTTCATATCCAGAGGTGCCTCGTAGCACCTCCGGATCTGATGGTGGCGGGGCGACTGGTGCCACAGCTCCACTGTAATAAATATGTGGCGTAGAAATGGCCATCTTCCATATCCATAATCCCCCACGTTGGTAGAACCGCTCTGTGTTTCCCACAACAGTCCCAGCTGCGTGGGGGAATTATGGGTAGTGAAGACCGCCATTGCTATGCTGCATTTTGAGCCGCAGAGAGCAGCACCAGTGCAGGAGCGGCCAGCTGGAATGTGACAGCCTCCACCGCCCAACATCCCCCGCCGATCTCCCCTCCCCAGTGGGGCAGGGTTTGCCAGGTAGTGGGATGGGGGTGCTGTCAGGCAGCGGGGTGGGGTGGGCGATCAGGCAGCGGGGTGGGGTGGGCTGTCAGGCAGCAGGGTGGGTTGGGCTGGCAGGCAGAGGGGCGGGCTGTCGTAATGGGGCAGGGTATATCAGGCAGTGGGGCGCTGTCAGGCAGCGGGCAGCTGTCAAGCAGCAGGGAATTGGGTCGTCGGCTGGTTGAGTTATCAACCCCCCCCGGCAGCCGCTCACATTCAAGTGCGTCGGCGGAGCGCGGCACTCCGCCAATTATCCCTCCCAGGGGGAGGGTTGGCATTGGCACCTCGGAGGCACTTCTGCTGCATTGAGGCGAGTATGTCTTTGGCCACAAGGGTGGTGGGGGGAAGATTACCGTGGGGTGTTCAGACCACTTGAAAGGGCCTAATTGCTCTAAAAGATTTGGGGAATGGTTGTGAAAGGAAATGCAAGAGGACATGAATGGAGGCAAGGAATGCATAGAGATGCAGTACAGATTCCACTGGTGATGCACTTGGGTTGCAGTACAGCTCTGTCTGTATATTAAACACACCAACCTCGGCCCCATGGACATACAATGACTCCACGTTCTGAGTGGGAGGAAGATGCCGCCAACATCATCCCAGGTGGCGGCGCCTTTAAGGAAGGCGGCGGCGCCTTTAAGGAAGGCGGCGGCGCCTTTAAGGAAGGCGGCGGCGCCTTTAAGGAAGGCGGCGGCGCCTTTAAGGAAGGCGGCGGCGCCTTTAAGGAAGGCGGCGGCGCCTTTAAGGAAGGCGGCGGCGCCTTTAAGGAAGGCGGCGGCGCCTTTAAGGAAGGCGGCGGCGCCTTTAAGGAAGGCGGCGGCGCCTTTAAGGAAGGCGGCGGCGCCTTTAAGGAAGGCGGCGGCGCCTTTAAGGAAGGCGGCGGCGCCTTTAAGGAAGGCGGCGGCGCCTTTAAGGAAGGCGGCGGCGCCTTTAAGGAAGGCGGCGGCGCCTTTAAGGAAGGCGGCGGCGCCTTTAAGGAAGGCGGCGGCGCCTTTAAGGAAGGCGGCGGCGCCTTTAAGGAAGGCGGCGGCGCCTTTAAGGAAGGCGGCGGCGCCTTTAAGGAAGGCGGCGGCGCCTTTAAGGAAGGCGGCGGCGCCTTTAAGGAAGGCGGCGGCGCCTTTAAGGAAGGCGGCGGCGCCTTTAAGGAAGGCGGCGGCGCCTTTAAGGAAGGCGGCGGCGCCCTGACCCCATTCGCAGCCCAACCCCAGCCCGGGCGCCACTGCTCTATTCACCGTTTCTGGGCCTCCAGGCCCCACAGGCGGATCTGGCGGTCGTACTGGGCCGCCTCCTCCTCGCTGATCACCGCTTCGTCCTTCTCCACCATGGCGACGCTCGCTGCCCCCGACCGGCGCGCTGGACTGCGTCATCGCGGCGCCCCGCCCCGACGCGGTGACGTCACACAGGGGCGAAACGCGGAAGTCGGCCGGGGCGAGACGCGGAAGTTCGCTCCGATGTTTCGGACTGAGCCCCTTCCACAAGCAAAGCCCAAGAATAACACCAGCCACAACTTCAGTCCAGACCAGAGGACCCCAAAACCACTTGCTTTTAATCATCTTTGCCCATGGAAACAGAATCAAACTTTAACTTATCGTTCTCGACCCCCCCCCCCCCCCTTCTAATGCTCAGCCCAAGTGTGGGCAAGTTCAGTCCAATCTCACTGGTTGCAGGCAATTCTTGTACTGTGCACCGAAGTTAACAGGTCACCAGACTTTGGGGCTTCAACAGGTGCAATGGTCACCGCTCCGGGGAGGGGGGGGGGGGGGGGTTCTCGTTGGTCTTCAGAGAGAGTGAGCGTTTCTTGTTTCAGGTCATCGCAGAGTCCCTTCCTGTTTCTCCTCTTCCAAGGGAAAGACTGGACAGCCAGTCCTCTCCTTTGACCAGGCCAAAGCCTGCCAGCTTGTCCCTCTGGAACCGATGTCTGCGTCTCTTCTCTCTCACTCTCTGAGAGCAAAGCCTGTTGTTTTCTCCTCTCTGTCTGCAAAGATCACATGGCCTTCCAGACAGCAAGCTCTGTTTTCCAGGCAAAGCTGCGACTGCCTCTTGTGACATTTGTTGCCCTGTTTGCAAATGACAGTCCTCATGAGTCTGAACACTCTTGCAAAAGTTCCTGCAAAAATTCTGTTTTAAAGTGTTTATGTGTGACCTGCTCGATCAAACCTTTCCCAATTTATCTCCCAAACACCTCTGTATACTCTGTCACACTACAAGCATTAATACGGAGCATTCAGTATAAATCTGTTCCCCATGTCATTGCGGACAAGTAATAGTGTCATATCCAGCCCCACCCAGCACACACAATCTTTAAAACGTTCCGCAGTGGGTGTGTGGTTCGTTTGGATCTACGGAGAGGGATGTTATCAGTCGCGGCACTTTGTTGTTGTTGTAAAGGAGCCCTAGGTACGATCTGTTCCGGTTCATCGGTCAGGATATAACTGGGCAGTGGAGAAGATGATCTTGGCAGTCTTTACGGAGTTGGGGTGCTACCATGGCATCAGATCCTATTTGTCTGATGGCCATTTCCATGGGTTTACTTCTGTCCGAGGTGCTTTGAGTTGTGTCTCCTGGCACGTACTGCACCTGACTATATTCTCAATGGAAGGCCGCCAGACATACATCCTGGCTAGTGCTTTCACCTTGTACTTAACGTGAGCATTACACTTTCCAAAACCTCCCCCGTAACAGTTTTTAAGGTGGGGTCCGTGTCTGTAAAAGAGCTCTAGGTATGATATGTTCCGGTTCAACAGTCAGGATATAACTGGGCGGTGGAGAAGATGATCTTGGCGGTCTTTTTGGAGTTGGGGTGCAAAGACCCAGCGTGCTGCTTGCCTGGTCTCTGCTTTCAGTTGCCCTTCTTGATGGTATCTCCTCGATCGGTGGTCTCGGCCCTTCTCCGTGTCTGTGGTGGAGATGCTTCTACTGGTAGCTGGGTCGGCCCCTCACTGAAAACACTATCCTTTCCGGCTTCGGGTGTCATTGTGTCATCCACTGATCTTAGTTGGCCGATGTGTCTTTTCCTTATCAGATTCAAGATTCCTTTATTGTCAGTGCAATATTACATAAAATTGCCTTTAATCTGCCTATAAAGCAGATGGATTCGCCATCAGCAGAAATTGCCGGATGCTTCTGACAGTCAGAGAGAGAGAGAAGCAAGAGAGAGTCCCCAGAGTAATTAGGCCCTTTCCTACAGGCAAAAACCTGGGTGTAAAGGTGGAGATTCTCTGCCCTTACAGTGGGAGACTTACCTCCAAGAACGCGCCCTGGCCGGCTCCAAGGTGTTGACTGCAATCCCTCTCAGGGGAAAGGTCACTGGCAGAGCGCAGCACTCTGCTGCCTAGCATGAATGCAGTACCACTGCAAGTGGCTGGTTAGGGGCGGGGTGAGCCGTCAGCTCATGACCCATCTCACTCCCCCCCCCTCCCTCCGTGACCTCCTCAGCCAGTGGCGGCAATCAGGGCAGGGGCGGCCGGGGTGGTCTGTGACAATCCCTCCGGCCTCCGGCACCTCACCGGGCCGCTCTTCAGCACCAGCGCCTCAATACGCAGTAGAGCAATGGCTGTCTATCTTACCCATAATCCCCCACACAGCTGGAACTGTTCTGGGAAACGCAGAGCTGATCCAGGTGTGTGGGGGATATGGGTAACGAAGTCGGCCATTACACGGCATGTATGTACGGTAGTCGCACCTCCTGAAAGCTGCATCAACGCCCCAGCTGAAAGGGCACATCGGAGCTGGCTTTTCCAGCCTGCATGAAAAGGTAAGAAATACTTTTTCAATCGGCTTTTAAGCCGGCCTCCATGCGGAGGCCATCTATGAAAAGGCATACTGAGTGTCTGTGGTTTCAATGCCCGCAGCCCCACAGCCTTCAGACCAAACCATCTGCAGCCCAAACTCCAGATCTGGACCTCTGACACATTCGGGAACCCTGCAACACCCTCGGCGCCCTCTCGCACCCCGGCTCCAGCGCCTGGTACCCCCTCAGCCAGTCTCCAGCAATCCACAGCCTGGTGCAAATTCTTTTACCGCAGTCTCCAGCTGCCCGCAGCTTGCGTGGATTCCTCACCTGGAGTCGCCTCTGTGTGATCTTCTGACACAGAGCCCCTCCCTGGTCCACCGCTTTGGTCACTGTTATATAGTCAGGATCATGTGAACTATTTTGGAACCGCGTGAGAATACTGTAGTAATTGTAGAGCACCACTGTGGGGCATTGTAGCGTGAATATAAGCTCTCAGGACTGGGAGGAGAACATACGCTTTTATTAGCTTATAACTGAGTAGAGTCTTAGAATGGTCTTCAGAAGGGCTCAGGGTTTAGGCAGGAAACCTGGGTTATATATGGGTAGATGGGAGCATAACTGGGAGGCAGAGCCAGCCATCAGTACAACACATCACCAGTGAATCTCAGTTCATTGCATTCACCCCTTCCTGCAGAATTTAGGGTCTGTGGATGAAGACAAAGAAAACTGATTGAGAAAAAAATTTGAAAAAATTAAGTTATTTACAAATTTAAGGGATCTGGAGATTCTGGTGGAACGCCTAAGCACAGGAGAGCCTTGGGTCTCCTGGTCCCTTTTGTGAGGGAGGAGTGGCTTGCGGGGTCTCCGGCTCTACGGTGGAGGGGGATGCACTTTCCTCCAGAACTGGATTCCCTGATGCCCTGACTGGGACTGGCGAGAATGAGCTCTGCAGCTCGAAGAGCACTTGAGCTGAAGATGTGCCAAGTGAAGAGAAAAGACAAGGAGAAGATACACAACATAAAAGGAAACAATAATGAGGACTCCGACACCCAGATACTGGACATTGAATCCCTACACCTTCACGAGATGTTGGGTGAGATGAAAGATGGAAGCAAGTTGCACACAAGGATCCAAATACAGAGGACAATCCAGAACAAGCCTACGATATTTAAAGTAAAGGTGAAGCTGGATACTGGATAACAAAGCAACATTCTTCCACTCAGACTTTACCTCCAGCTGGTCCCAGAAACATAATAAAAGTGTATTGGAAACAGCAAATGTCACATTAATGGCTAAGGTGGACCCATGATCAAGCAGCTAGGGAGAGCCAAGATCAATGGCTTTCATAAGGGAAAGAACGTCCTCTGTATGTTCTGGCAATTCTAGGTCTGGATAGCTGCTGGGAATTGCAGTTGATCTCTGTCAATCATGAGATCCAGATGAAGAAGATATCCAAAAGCATCAACAGAAACACACAACAAAAAGAGGAAATGATTTCCACAGAAGTACCTGCCAGGCCACGGCACACAGTGGGAGCTGACTTGTTCACCGAGAATCAAGAGTGGTATTTAATAGTAGCCCGTTACTACTCTAAGTTTCCATTCGTCAAAACGATGAAAGACCCGAGAGCATCAACGATCACCTCAGAAATGAGAGCCCGCCTTGCTGAACAAGGAATACCTGAGCAAGTAAATATGTGACAATGGAACACAGTTCAAGTTACAAGAATTCAGAAAGCTGGCTGCAGAATATGAGTTTGTTATCACTACATCATCCCCACGCTACCCCAAAGGTCATGGGTTCATTGAAAGACACAATAGTTAAGTGTCGCAAAACAATAGAAGACCCAGACCTCGCTCTTCTATCATTACGAGCAACACCTTTAAGGGATAACATGAAGTCCCCGGCAGAACTTCTAAATGCAGGAGATATAAAACAACTCTGTCGAGCAAAATACACCCTCCAAAAGACCAGGAGGAAACCAGTAGAAGACTGGCTGACACGCAAGAAGAAGGACGCCAGCATTATGACAAACAGGCACAAACATGGCCAGAACTCTTCAGAGGGCAGGACGTGTGTATTCAAGACCCAGCAAAGGTCATCAGAGAAGCTGAGACACCAAGATCATACATTGTTGAGACAGACTCTGGCCATCAGCTGAGGAGAAACAGAATTCACATCCGGCCGACACAAGAGGTGATGAAGCAGAAAGCTTTAATACCAGTAAAGCCTGCAATACCAATATCCAGTGAGGTATCAAGTGAAGAGAACACAACCACTAATCCCGAAACATCAACACAGCAGTTGTCACGTGGACCAGCAACACACAGCCCAACAGTCGCAGCCAAATCCACAAGACGGCGAAGGAACATACTGCCGCCAGTGCAATATCGATAAGAACTATTTAAAAAGACGTGTAAATAAATTAGTGAACAAGTTCAGTTATTTGTTGCACTGGAAATAAAGTGATAAAGATTTATCTTGAGAAGGAGGGATGTTATATAGCCGGGATAATGTGAACTATTTTGTAACTGTGTAAAAATGTTGTGTGTGTGTGTGTGTGTGTGTGTGTGTGTGTGTGTGTGTGTGTGTGTGTGTGTGTGTGTGTGTGTGTGTGTGTGTGTGTGTGTGTGTGTGTGTGTGGAAATGGATAATTAATACCAATTCTTAGAGGTTTTAGGACTTACAAGATATTAGAGGATACTTTTTATTGTCACATCTTCGTACCCAAGCCCTGTATATTTTTACTTATATATTAGTCCAAATTATTTTTGAAAGCTACAACCAACTCAGTCTTCATTCACAATTAAGTCCATTGGTCCACTCATTCCTAAAATAGCAATAAAAGGGCTCATTCAGGGAGAGATTTATATCAAGAATTAGAGATAGTATACAATATATTTAAATGTAAACAAACTGACTGCGATACAAAGAGGGGAAAAAAATCAACAAAGTGCACAAGTAAGAGTTAAGATTTAGGTCAGAATACATACATGACATAACATAGCGCCTTGAGATTCTTTTTCCTGCGGGCCAGGCTGGATTACCACTTATGGGTAGTGCAACAAAAAAACTGTACTCAATAAGATATGCCCACATGTAAACAAATAAAGAAATGTAAACAAGCTTCTTTTTCAATCTTTTTATTGATTTTGGAGAAAATAATCTATCTAATAATACCAAAAGACTAGAGGTGCAGAACAACAGGCTTTTAATACCATAAGACTTGGACCATGGTCCTGTTCTGGCCCGAACCCAGGACTCGTACTGAGGGAGGGTCTTGGCTTAACTGCCTTTTTTAGGGGATTCCGGGGCGGGTGGAGTCAATCCATCTGAACCAAACATATACACAGTGCCAACGGTATACAGTGGTGAATCGCCACATTCAGATACATACATACACATGATGTAAAGTTCAGGTAACAGTAAATTAAAATGACAGGCAGTAAACAAGATCAATGTTGTCGATTAAAAAAATAAAATAAAATCTTATAACTAATCTAATTTTTAACCCCAACCTATTATCTGAGCAATTACTCTCTGAACCAGGTATCAACTACTGATTTCAATACTAATAGTTCAAAAAAAATGAAGAAAAAGAAAATGAAAAGATATTTTAATAATGAGCAAATATAATTGATCTATAAATTTTGAACAATTGAAAAAACTCCAAAGAGAAAAATTTGTTTTTGCTCGTAGTCGTTGAGCACCTAATTTTCTTCAGAGAGAGGGAGGCCATCAAATCCGATAATTGTTGTGTATGTGTGGGAGGGTCAACATCTTTCAGAATGAGCCATCTAGCCATCTAGGGAAGCAAAGGCGACGACGTGGGACTGAGATGGAGTCACAATTAAGTCCATTGGTCCACTCATTCCTAAAATAACAATAAAAGGGCTCATTCAGGGAGAGATTTATATCAAGAATTAGAGATAGTATTCTTTCTTTGGCTTGGCTTCGCGGACGAAGATTTATGGAGGGGTAAATGTCCACGTCAGCTGCAGGCTCGTTTGTGGCTGACAAGTCCAATGCGGGGCAGGCAGACACAGTTGCAGCGGTTGCAGGGGAAAATTGGTTGGTTGGGTGTTGGGTTTTTCCTCCTTTGTCTTTTGTCAGTGAGGTGGGCTCTGCGGTCTTCTTCAAAGGAAGTTGCTGCCCGCCGAACTGTGAGTAAACAAACTGATTGTGCGATACAGAGGAAAAAAAATCAACAAAGTGCACAAGTAAGAGTCCTGAAATGAGTCTCTGAAAGAGTTTGTCATTGAGGAGTCTGATGGTGGAGGGGGACCAGCTGTTCCTGAACCTGGAGGTGCGAGTCTTGTGGCACCGACACCTCTTTCCTCTCCAGGGATTAACATTCTAATGACGCTAAACACTTGGGCTTCGATTTTTTTCATCACATCACTTTTTGGTCTTCCGCCAATCAGCTTCGTTCTATCGCCCCCCCCCCCCCCCCCCCCCCATTCTTCACCTTCTGCCCAACACTGGGCTATACTGCACTTTCCCTAACTAATGAGTAATTCTTATCTCGCTGACTGCCAATGGCAATTTCCGGTTAGTTGAGAATGGTAGAGGTATGGAAGGATATGGACTGGGTGCAGGTTAGTGGGACTGGGCAAAAAAAATGGTTCAGCACAGAGTAGAAGGGCCTAAGAGACCTGTTTTTGTGGTGTACTGATCTATGGTTCTATAATTTATATGCTGGCCTTAACTAACCATTGTTTTCACATTACATTATTCCTGGCTTGGGAATGACAGAAATGTTTCTCCACCATGGAGAAATCATAAATAATGCCTTACATTATCACAGTTTTCATTTTGAATAGAGGCCCTACAGTTATTAGGCAATAGTGAAAACATTTGAATTTCTTCATTTGGATTACATTTTTTTTTAAATGTCTCAGTTAAACAGAACTCAGTTACAAGCATATAATTGACCTCAAGATCATCGGATTTAAAAAATCAAAATCGGAGCCTTGTGAATCTTTGGAATTCTCTCCCTGGAAGCTATGTGCTTGGTCACTCAGTATACTCAAGGCCAAGGGCAGCATTAGTGTCAGGCTTCCACCTGGTGTTCCGGTTTCCTGCCACCTTTCAGACAGCATGGGCTGATGGGCCAGAAAGGTCTGTTGACATGCTGAAGTGCCAGTTGATGAAGTAGACAAAGACGAGGTGGTCAAACAATAATCATGGCTTTTATTAGCAGAAACTCATGGAACAATAATGAAAGACCATAGGTGCGTATACAGTTATATCCAAGGGGAGTGTCCTTAACAGTTGATATAATGCACAGTAAGGCTCACCAGAGGGAGACAGGCAGCTTGGCAGACATTCACCACAGTCTCCCCCGGCAGAAGAAGGGTTAAAATCAAAAGGACAGCTGCTAGGAAAAACTGAAGCAAGCGACACATGGATACCATGTTTGGCCTTGAGATACTCTAACAGCCAAAATATGCTAGTATCTAGCAAGCAATCAAAATATAATGAAAGGTTTTATGAATACGTCAGCCTATCAGGTTGTTTACAAATTTTGGTGCTTCGTCTCAAAACAGGTGGCTCCTTTGCAACCTTGGGAACTGCTACAGGTCCTGGGTCTGTAGTGTGGGAAGGACTGGCTTCAAGACCCGCTCCAGAATCGCCAACATGAGGCAGTGGAGCCTCAGCATGGCCATCTGAAAGCTTACTAGGGGTCACAGGCTGGGGTGGGGGGGAGGTGAGTCCAACTTCTCAGGCTCCCTCTGAGTAGGGGTGCGAGGAAGGGGCGAACCAAGTGAGGCCAGATCTCTTAGGGGTACAGAGTCAGTACTCCCGTCTGGGAATTTAACATGAGCGTAGTTGGGGTGAGTATGCAGTAGATGAACTGGTTGGACTAGGGGGTCTGTTTTCACTATAAATCTGCAGCACGGTTCCAGGCTCAGCTAAACAGGCTGGCCAGTCCATCACAGTTCCTGATTTCCTAGGAAAGGCAAACATACGTTCATGAGGTGTTTGATTTGTTGGAATACACAAAAATGACCGAATAGAATGTAGTGCCTCAGGCAGCACCTCCTGCCACCGGGTAACAGGGTAACCATGTGTTTTTAAAGCAAGATTAACAGTTTTCCAGACTGTAGCATTAGCCCTTTCAACCTGCCCATTGCCCTGTGGGTTGTAGCTCGTGGTACGGCTGGTGGCAATCCCCTTTCGTAGTAGGGCTCGTCGCGGTTCAGCGCTCATGAATGTTGAGCCTCTGTCGGTATGAATGTAATTGGGAAAACCAAAAATACTGAAAATTCTGTCAAGTGAGTTAATGTCAGTCGCTGATGAGACGTCAGGGCAGGGTATCGCAAAAGGAAACCTGGAATA
This sequence comes from Narcine bancroftii, assembly GCF_036971445.1. Lineage (NCBI taxonomy): Eukaryota > Metazoa > Chordata > Chondrichthyes > Torpediniformes > Narcinidae > Narcine > Narcine bancroftii. Next base: position 78,771,546 of record NC_091481.1, read on the forward strand.
TTCATCAATTACAGAAAGGAAATATACATTTTTGTTGTTGGAAGGTAACGGCAGTTTAAAATCTAAGCTAATCCTCTCCAAAGGTCAGGTTGCCTTGATGGGAGTGGCTTTCGAAGCTTTGAAGTATTGTGGTTTGCATTCTGCGCAAACAGGACAGCTTTTAGTCAGTTTCCTGACTTCTTCCAGAGAGTAAGTAAGGTTGTTAGCCCTTATGTAGTGGAAGAATCTCGTGACTCCTGGGTGGCTATGGATCTCTTTTAGCCCCTCCAGCTGAGCACCAGATCGTGACAATGCGTCAGAGGGATCATTTAACCTGCCCGGTCTGTACTGGATCTCATAATTATAAGTTGAGTGTTCTATTCCCCAGTGTGCCATCTTATCGATCTTGATTTTACTTTTGTGTTTAGTACTGAACTTGTAGGGTACAGATTTCTGATCAGTGACAAGAATAAATTTTCTGCCGGCTAGAAAGTGTCTCCAGTAGTGAACAGCTTCAATAATAGCCTGGGCTTCTTTTTCAATGGCAGGATGTTTAAGTTCAGGTCCGCGTAACGTGCGGGAGAAGAATGCCTCAGGTCTGCCCTTTTGATTAAGGGTTCCTCCCAAGGCACAATCTGAGGCACCAGTTTCCACTTGGAATGGGACACCCTCGTCAATGGACGAGAGTGCAGCTTTGGCAATATCAGCTTTAATTCTCTCAAAAGCCTTCAGGCCATTGGAGAGAGAGGAAAAAAATTTAGTGTCAAACAGAGGGCGTGCCTTCGTGGCGTAGTCCCGAACCCATTTGCAGTAGTAGGAAAAGAATCCCATACACCTTTTAAGGGCTTTTGCTGAGTTTGGGGGGTGGTAACTTCTTAAGGGGGGGGCATTCTTTCCGCGATCGGGTGGATTTCGCCCTTGCGGACAATGTAGCCCAGAATGGGTAGCTCTGTAGCTTTGAACACACATTCGCCCTCGTTAAATTTCTTTAAGTTGTTGTCGTGCTCAGCCTGTGTTTTCCCACAGTTAGTGACATTATCCAGATAGGGAAACGTACCCTGTAACTCATACGTCCTAACAATCTTATCCATTTCCCTCTGAAACATGGACACACCATTAGTGACCCCAAAAGGTACCCTTTTAAACTGGTATAACCCCCCTCCATCAGCCTCAAAAGCCATATAGGGCCATTCCCTTTTCTTAATGGGGATTTGGTGATCAGCTGCTTTGAGGTCGATAGTGGAGTACACTTTGTATTGTGCTATCTGATTAATCATTTCGTTGATGCGTAGCAGGGGGTAGGGATCTAGGTTTGTGTAACGGTTGATTGTCTGGCTGTAGTCAATAGCCAGTCGTCTCTTAGTGTGATTTTTCACGACTACCACTTGGGCCCATCATGGACTCTTACTAGGTTCAATTACTCCCTCTTTAAGCAGTCTCTGGGTCTCACCTTTGATAAACTCACAATCCTCTTTGCTGTAAGAATGGCTCTTAGTGGCAATCGGCTGACACTCAGGGGATAAATCACTGAAAAGGGAAGGAGCTTTGATCTTTAATGCGGACAGACCGCAGTAACTAGCACGGGGGATGGTAAGTGTGGGTAATGGCCCACCGAAATTTAACACTACACTGTTCATCTGAGATTGAATATCTAACCCCAGTAACACAGGGCGCAGAGCTCTGGCATAATAAGGAGCCACACATCAGCCAGGCAATGTCCCTGCAAATTTAAAGTAACTTTATACTTGTCCCTTACAGTTTTTGTAAGTTCACTACAAGCCATTGATATCTTTCAGTTCGCTGGATATCTCTGCAAATTTAAGGCTCTGGCAACTAGCTGTCAGCACTCCCCGAGTCTATTAGACAATCGAGAGTCTCACCATTCACCTCCCCCTTCATAGTTGACTGTTCCAGTCCATAACATCCCCCAAGCTTTGGAGTCAATTGGGCTATCACAGGGGATCTCACCTTGCCGTCACTTGAAGTCGATTCAGCCTGCTCGTCTGAAGATTCCCCCTTTCCACAGTTGTCTTCCATTCCTCCAGCTCCAGGACACATTTTCTTGGTGCTTCTCTACTTCTTCTTATCAGTGGGAGTACTTTCCGTCTTACACTCTTTAGTGAAGTCACTGAGTTTCCCACAATAGCTTCAGATAGCAAATCGAGCCGGGCACTTCTGTCTGGGGTGCCAGCTCTTATCAGAGAAGTAGCATTTTTCAGGGTTTCGCCCTTTTCTTTCCTTCGGGGTTCCAGCACTCCTGGATGTTTCCTTTTCGATTCCTAGCATTTCACTGGACCGCATGGCACTTCTCAGTGTTTTGGCTAGAGTGACTGCCTGGTCGTAGTTTAAGGGCTCTGTCTCCAGCAGCCTCTATCGGATGTAACTGGAGTCAATCCCGTTGACTAAAGCGTCCAGCTTCAAGGCATTGTGGTGTTGTTGCACATTGACTGCCCTGACATCACATTCATTTCCCAGCGAGTCGAGGGCCAAGTGCATAGGCCGCATCACTTTCCCCAGGTTTCTGGTGTCTAGTCAGCAACTGGTGTTGAGCAAGCACCACATTCCGTGGCACCGCATAGTAAGCGGTCAGTCGTTCCCGGGCTATAGCCAGAGTGGTAGCTCCTTGCGTTACGGTGAAAGGGACCTCACCCAGCAGAGAGTTCAGGTGGCCCCACTGTATCGCCTCATCGACCACGTTGTTTCAAGCCATGTAGTAATCAAAACAAGCAATCCAGTGGTTGAAAATATCTCTGGCCCTCGGGGCAGACTGGTCGATTATCACCCGCTCTGGCTTGAGTGCGGCATCCATTTCTGTTAATAAAATTGAAGTGCCAGTTGATGAAGTAGACAAAGACGAGGTGGTCAAACAATAATCATGGCTTTTATTAGCAAAAACTCATGGTACAATAATGAAAGACAATAGATGCATAAACAGTTATACCCAAGGGGAGTGTCCTTAACAGTCAAGATAATGCACAGCCAACGTTAGTACAGCAAGGCTCGCCAGAGGGGAGACAGGCAGCTTGGCAGACATTCACCACACATGTTGTTATGTTATATTTGTAGATGTATTTGGGAGACAAATTGGTAAAATTAGAGTAGGTTACATACATACTCACACTTTAAAACAGATCTTATTTGAAATACTGAAGAATTCATATTCAGTGACTTTACAGAAACTATGGAGAATGCTATGCTGTTACTGTTAATGTCTTAATATTTTAATATCTCAATGTATTTAACTTCTATTCTAACTTATATTTAGGTAAATATGCTTCATGGTCCTGGAGAAATGTTATCTCGTCTTTACTACATTATGAACGGTAAATAAAGGTGACTTGGAGTCTGTTACCACTGTAAAACTCAACTGGGGAAAGATCAAGGTTGTTGAGTGATTTCTCTGATGTTGGAAATCAGACAGTCGATGTTAATTCCATCTGGTTGGTGGGCCCCAAAATGGAATATGAGGTGTGGTTCCTCCAATTTGCAGGAGGTCTCAGCATGGACAGACATGGAAATGGGGATGGGAAGTAAAGTTGATGGCCACTGGGAGGTCCATGTTATCGTGGTGGGCAGAGCCAAGGTGCTCAACAATGCATCCGATCTCTGCGACGTTACCACCGGATGCAGTAGACGGCCCCTGCAGATTCACAAGGGGAATGTTACTTCACTTGGAAGGACCGTTTTGGGGCCCCGAACGATGGCGAAGGAGGAGATGTGGGCACAAGTGTAGCCCTTCCTGCGGCCGCAGGGGAAGGTGCCGGGGGACAATTGGTGGGGAGGGAGGAGTGGATGAGGGAGTCATGGAGAGAATGGATCCCACTGAAGGTGGACGGGCAGGGGAATATATCTCTGGTGGTGGGATCACGCAATAGGTGATAGAGGATGGTAGATCACCTAGATCAGGTGACTGCTTTACAAATCACTTCTGTTCAGTCTGCACGGATAATTGAGATTCCAGGTGCATCTCTATCCTACTCCCAATTTCCCATCACTATTCCAGGCAATTTACTGTATTCTTGACGAATATCATCTATTCTCAATGGGCACTTTTCAAACACAAGGATTTGACAAAGAATTCAATTAATTCAAAATATTACCTCTTCTCATCTCAAATCTCCGAGCCCACCATCCCGCCCCACCCATTTTAGGCTTGTCAGAGGGTCCCAACCCACAAAGAGCAAGTCGCTACTCTGCGGGGTCCAACTGCCCAGTCTGACGGCCATTGGCTCTGTGCAGGCATTAGACGGCCCTGTTAAAGGAGCTGACTGTGATTTATTTTTAATTCCTGCAAACGCAGGTTCCGGGCCCGAGATGGCGGCACCCATGTAGGGCAGCATCCACAAGGGGTTGCAGAGTTGGGGAAGCAGAAAACTGGCCAGGGTTGTATCTACGTAAGACAGCGCCTATGGCATTATTTAGATTGCATGCATCAAAATAAACGGCGACAAGGATGTCTCGTGAGAGCGGGACTGGGTGGCCACCATGTTGCGTTTGGGTTTGGTCTTTTCATGATTTGGTATTATTCTGAAGGTTTAAGGTTTAAAACTTTTGATTATGTTAACGCTTCTGCGAATGTTTTTCTTTCATTTTAGTTGATATTTGGAATGACACATGTTTCTACTGCATATACTGTCGATCTTTACTACTAACTTTGTATTTTTCACTTGGGTTAAAGTTCCTTTCTATAGAATTGGGGGGAAGAAATGATTAATTTTTTTTTTGAAATATAAGGAGCTATATTAAGATTTACAGTGGAAGTGCGAGGGTTAAAATGTATTTTTTGAGCTGGTTGCAAACGTGACTTGGATCCTCCAGAGCTTGGCTAGTCAGGGTTTTTGTGTGGCTTTTTATTGGATTTGCAAGGTTACTTTTGTTTCATAGTTTACATATTTTGTGTTACAGCGTGGTTTCAAGGCAGCGGACACAGTTGGATCATTTTTGTAGCATTAATTCTCATTAAAGCTTATATCTTGGAATATCAGGGGTATGAATTTCCAATTACCTCTCGTTAGGCCGATGTGCTTTTTTGAATATAAGGAGCTATATTAAGATGTACAGTAGAAGTGTGAGGGTTAAAATGTATTTTTCGAGCTGGTAGCAAGCATGTCTTGGATCCTCCAGAGCTGGCCTGGTCGGGGTTTGCTGACAGGGGTAGGGCTCCAGCCCGAAAGGTCAGTTCTGCATCTCTTGCCTTTGCTACAAAGAGGACACTGTCACATTTGTGGCCCGAAATGTGAAGTTAATAAAACATTAAACACAAGTTTTATCAGGTAAACTTCTCAGTGGCTTTATTTTCCCGTTTCCCTTTGTTCTCTTGCTTGTGCTCTTATCTCTCTCTCTCATACATATTCATTATCATGACAGACACTGTTCGACCTGCTGAGTCCCTTCTCCTTTTACTTAAAGGCTGATATTGTTTTTCTTCAAGGAACCCATATCAGGTATTCTGATAAAAATTGACCCTTTTCCAAATCGAGAGGACAATGTCTCTATTGTTCATCTGATGCTAAAATCAGGGGAGTTTCCATTTTAATGTATCAATACATTTCAGTTGTATTTCATAACCCCTATCAAGTGAATTCTGCCAAGCTGGAATTCTTTGAAAATATTTATTTTCAGCCCTATCTGATTTAAGTCAATACTCACTGGCATTGGGACAGGGGAGGACACTTTAATTGTTGGCTAAATACTGTTCGAGATCGTTCTTCTTCTAAACCCGGTGCTCTCAGAAAATCTGCAGCTGTAATTCATTATTCTCTTTAAGCAAACTTTGTTATTTCAGATATTTGGCACTTTTTATATCCTAACAACAGAGAATATTCCATTTTTTTTCCCAAACATGCATTGTAACAATGCAGAGAGTGATTATTTTTAATAGATAATCAATTGATTTCATTGACCAAATCAAGAGAATAGCGCTATCTGATCATGCTCCTGTTATCTTTGAACTTTCCTAATAATCTGACCCCTTAAATACGATTTTAAAGCATCTCATAAACTTCCTTTGTACTGAATCCACATTTGATGGTAAAAAAAAATGTAATGTGACCCCTAACATAATGAATAAATTCAGGTTTTTTTTAATAACATCTTGTTAAATCTCCAACGGTATGAGGTTTCAACCACCTTCGAACCCGCACAAGAAATTAATCGTAAAGAATGATCGGACAGGGGAGTCACGTGATGGAGTAGTGGCCGGTCAGGGAACTCCAGCCCTCTCCGGAAAACAAAATACACAAAACACAAAGGTACAAGAATAAAAATTAAAACAAAGTAAAAGTAAAGGTGGGAAGAAAATGGCAGCGAAGAAAGAAAAGTCGAAAGCAACGGGAAGAAGAGAAGAACGTCGGAAGAAGAAGGTGAAGGCCTTACCTGTCCGAGGAGGCCCGCCGCGGAGAGAGAAGCTCACTCCCTCAGGTCAGTGGAAGTCCCGAGCTCGGGACTACAAAAATGGCTCGCGGAGCCAATTAAAAGTGCGCAACCGCGCATGAAAAAAAACACACTGACGAGAGGGGGAAACAGCTGAGGAGTCGATCTCCACAGCTGAGGATGACAGCTGCAACACAACAACAGGAAGAGAACATAGAAAATAAAGAGAACAAGAAAGAAGAGAGTAAAAAGAAAACAAGGAAACAACAGAAGACCAACCCAGAGGAAGAAGAAGAAGAACATAGAGAAATGGAAGAAGAAGGGAAAGGCAAGACAATGGATATATTTTTTTTAAAGAATATATGGAATCAGTAAAAGAATGGCAATTACAAGAATTTAGTGAAATAAAAGGAAGAATTAAAAGTGCAGAAGAAAAAATGAATAGAATAGAGATGGTCATGTCAGATATAGGAAAAAGAGTGGACAAGGTGGAAGAATGAGAAACAGCCGTAGAAAGGGAAGTAGAGGACTTAAAAGAGAAATTAGAAGAATCTAATAAAAAAGTTAAAGAGACACAAGAGCTGTTAGCTCAGAAGATGGATATAATGGAAAATTATAATAGAAGAAGTAATATAAAGATAGTGGGCCTTAAGGAAGATGAAGAAGGCAAGAATATGAGAGAATTTATAAAAGAATGGATCCCCAGGGTCCTAGGAAGACCAGAATTACAGGAAGAAATGGAAATAGAGAGGGCACATAGAACATTAGCCCCGAAACCACAGCCACAGCAAAAACCAAGATCCATTTTAGTAAAATTCTTAAGATATACAACAAGAGAAAATATATTGGAGAAAGCAATGAAGAAAATAAGAGAAGACAAAAAGCCACTGGAATACTAAGGTCAAAAATTTTTTTTCTATCCAGACATAAGTTTTGAACTCCTGAAGAAGAGAAAGGAATTTAATACGGCAAAAATGATCCTATGGAAAAAAGGATATAAATTTATGCTAAAGTACCCAGCGGTACTTAAAATGGTTATTCCAGGGCAGCAAAACAGACTATTCTCGGATCTGGAGGAAGCACGAAAATTTGCAGAACAACTACAAAACAGGCAGAGAGATGAAGACATGTAACGAGAGTAAAAATGACCACGAACTATATGTATGTGTGTATATGGGTATATATATATATATATATATATATATAGGTGTGAATGTATATATGTGTGTACGTGAGTGTATCCGTATTTAAAGGAAAATATATAGAGTATAGATAAGAATTAATAAGGGAATGAAAGGGAAGAGAGGAAGTAAGGAGGGAATTAAAAGAGTGACCTTTGTTATATATGAAAATTGAAATCTTTTCTGGGGGGGGGCTGGGTGTGGAGGAGTTACAGTCACTGTGAAATCAGTTGACGCTTGCGAGTGAATTTGCAAATCCAAATGGAGAGGAGAGATGTGGTTGCCCGACAAGGGATAAAGGGCAACACAGGAAGGGGAGGGAATAATGGGGTTAAAAAAATTTTAGATAGGAGAATAAGGGAAATGTTTGATGTTTTAGAAATGTTGTCTTATAAAGTGTTCAAAACAAGAAAGCAGAAATGGATAAGAAGGAAAGGTGTTAGGAATTAAAGTACCTTTAAAGAAATTGCTCGAGACAAAAATTGAGAACAAAGAACATTTATTACTACAACAATGCAAAGTTGGGTGCTTCCCCTTACCCTGGGAATACACACACATACTGGGGCTCACCCAACTTTTATACAGTCAATTTCAGTATCAGAATGCCCTCCCCCTTACATTCTTCTGCCCCCTGGATGGGTTTGGCATAGGTAATTCTTCCTGCCTACGTGCAGTTTCAGTACACTTGGAGGACCAGGGGGTATCCTGTGGGTGCCCCATCATGTCATTGTCCTTATTCACACCTTCCTGATTCTCTGGGCTACAGTCTCTTGATATGCAGAGTTGACTCATTCTATCTAGGGTTGGCTAATTTCATATGTATAAATCTGTGTATGGTTAGCTAATTAGAAATGTATGACTTGGTACTTCTGTCCAGGGCTAGGAGACCCTTATCTGATCCAGACTACCTCACTTCCTACATTCTATTGTACCTTACCATTCCTTATCTTAGTCCTATGGTCTTGTCACAAAGACTAGAAGATTTTTATGTTAATCGTGCTGACTCTGCTTTCCTGCATCCTAAGCCCCAAGCTTATCCTGTTTGAACTGGTTACAGCCATTTTACTGATGAACTTTAGTTTCTTCCATGTTCATAATTTTAGATCAATTTTCCCATCTCTCACAATCCTCACTTTTCTTTTAGATCAGTAATACTGATCTTTCACCATGATCAGTGTTACTGATCTTTGGTTACTAGTGTCAGTGTGACTGATCCCCCCCCCCCCCCCCCTTTCCTCACTTTTCTTTTAGATCAGTAACACTGATCTTTCAAGTGTAAGGTGTAGCTTTACCCAGCTGGTCAATAACCGAATTGTAATGTCTGTGTAAAGTCTTTAGGTAGGGGAGCACCATGAAGGTCAGAGTAGCGAGTCCAGCTGCTTATTAGGGTTTCGAGTATCAGGCTCCAGTTCTCAGTAAAGAGTCTAGTCCATCCCATACGTTGAAATATTGAAGCAGTGTCTTTGAAGCACACGACTTTTGTAAGTGTTGTCCCGACGAAGTCTGTGAGAGACGCTGCCTTCAGCAGCGAACGAGTAGCAGTAGTCAGGCGGTTCCGTTGAATTGTGGCTCGTATCTGATGTCCTCTTCAGCCCCGAACCCTAGGGCCACCGATCTCCGAAGGCTGTCTGGAGCCTGATATTAAAGTGTCAAGCAGCTCACATTGTTGGTAACTGGTGCTCCCTTTCATGGGGTGATGAAAAGTGACCAAGCTGGGGGGGGATTGTTTCTTGTGATTTAACTGTGTGTTGCAGCTTGTCTGCTAACATTAGCATATGTATCATTGAACTTGTGAGTTGCAGCCTGTCTGTGTACATTAGCATATGTATTAACTCTCTCTCTCTCTGTTACATGTACAATCCTGACTACCATTCTGTCTGTCTTTGTCCCACCATGTCCTTTGTGCTATCGCTTCAAAACTCCTGTCTTTAATACCTGTGTAGGCTAAGATACAAATTAGATGTACTCCACTAAAGCTGTTCAGTTCCCCTGGTCCGTATTGGAATCCCTTGTTAACCCATACCCCACTATGACTATACATTAAATCTATGCCCTGTCTACATTCTAAAGGAGCACAATTGTAACCTCTGCTGCCCCTATTCCAGGGGGACTTAAAACATTAACGAACAATATTCCAAAAAATGAGTAAACAACAATGAAAGTAAAACCCATTGAAAGCAGCAATAAAATACAACAATAACTGAATAAACCACAAAAAATGTAAAGCTCATTGAAAACAGCAATAAAATACAACAATAACTGAATAAACCACAATAAATGTAAAGCTCATTGAAAACAGCAATAAAATACAACAATAACTGAATAAACCACAAAAAATGTAAAGCTCATTGAAAACAGCAATAAAATACAACAATAACTGAATAAACCATTAAAGCACGAAAATAAATGTAAAACCCATAAAAATACGGCAATAAAGAATACAACAATAACTGTATAAACCATTAAAAAAAACGAAAAAAATGTAACATTACGGCACTTTGTCACGGCGCAGTGTAAGTTTCAGGTCTGATGGATGAGGAACTGCACGCCAGGTTGGGGTTTGAATCTGTGTGTCATGATGTTGTGGTTCAGAAGCTGGTTTAATTCTTTGAATGTGGGTCCAGCCTTTCTCTCTTGTTCTTACTGCGGTGTCTGTAATTAAAGTACACAGCAGGGACCATCCCAGGCAGGTTTTAGTTGATCCTCTTGCCATGCTTTTACATATAACCAATCACTAGATTTTAATAAAATGAATAACAATCTGACTTTCCTTTGTGTTAGTGTAAAAATTGTAAAATGAAACACAAACCATATTTGCATGGGTTTTGAATATGTTAGACCTTTTTAAAATGCAGTTGGAGCTGCTTGTCTGTATGGGGCACAACCCTCCAATTTGTTAGAGTACATAACAGACATTGTAGCACAAGAGCCTCTGCAAGAGAACTTGAAACATATTCAACCTTTAGTTCTGCCTTAAGTAAAATGCCTTGTGCCACAGCTCACAACCATATTCCATATAATAACCATATAGCAATAACAGTACGGAAACAGGCCATATTGGCCCTTCTAGTCCGCACTGATTTACATGAAACTCCAACTAGTTCCACTTACCTACTCCCTGCCCATAACCCTCCAACCCCCTTACATCCATGTAACATAACCAAGGGCATTAAAAGGGTAAAAATCTGGCAATTTTCTCTCCACAGAGAGCATTGGGGAGCCTGGAACTGATTGTTGATTTTGTAAAATGAAGTTGAACAGGCTTGTACACATTTTCAGACTGCTTGTGCAGTGAGTGCCATACACCATGGTCTTCTGATTCATTGGTGAGGAGGTGATCAGTAAGATGCAGCAGTGGAAGCGCTTGCTCAAAGACTGGAGGAAAATTAGATTTAGACCTGGATTTGTCAGAATGATAAGAGTTTATCTAAAGCTGGCTTTAGATGGAAGAACATCACAGGTGCTCCTCAATTTACGATAGGGTTGCGTTCCAGCAGACCCAGCATAAGTTGAAAAAAATCTTAATTGGAGACGTACCTTGTCTAACATTGACAGCACTGTATCAGTCCTCATACTGATCCCGCTGCCCCACTCTCTAACGACAGCGCTGTATCAGTCCCCATACGGACCCCACTACCTTGCTCTCTCCCAACAGTCCCTGTAAGCTTTCCGAAAATGTGATTAACCAACGAGGCTACAAAAAATTCACCTTAGAGGAATTATTAAAGTTTATTGGAAAAATCAACGATGCTTGTGATGACCTTTAACACATTATATGAAAGTAAATGACAGTCATGCTATTGTGTCATCGTAAAATCATAAGTAGGGGAGCACCTGTATTACCTTTCATATTTTTCCAATGTTGATTGCACACACAATCATTTAAGTACCGGCTAGTTTCTATAATATTGCACTTAAAGTTTAGCTGCATGAATCCTGGAGCTTGTGGAGTCATTAGTGAATCAAGAAATATTGGTGCCATGCCAATTTCTCTGTACCATGCCAATTTCCCAGTCCTGAAGCCGGGACGTAGTGAATAGTATCAGGTACAAGATCTGTGAGTAATTAATGCTATTATTATTCCTATGCGCCCAATTGTTCTGAACGATGCCACCAATGTAAATCATATTCCACCTATTGCAGTACTCACACACCACCATAGACCAGTTCGCAGGTTTATTTCTCCATTAGTCCACGCTGCTGAAGATCCAGCTGCGCTGGATGGGTCACGTCTCCAGAATGGAGGACCATCGCCTTCCCAAGATCGTATTATATGGCGAGCTCTCCACTGGCCACCGTGACAGAGGTGCACCAAAGAAAAGGTACAAGGACTGCCTAAAGAAATCTCTTGGTGCCTGCCACATTGACCACCGCCAGTGGGCTGATAACGCCTCAAACCGTGCATCTTGGCACCTCACAGTTTGGCGGGCAGCAGCCTCCTTTGAAGAAGACCGCAGAGCCCACCTCACTGACAAAAGGCAAAGGAGGAAAAACCCAACACCCAACCCCAACCAACCAATTTTCCCTTGCAACCGTTGCAATCGTGTCTGCCTGTCCCGCATCGGACTGGTCAGCCACAAACGAGCCTGCAGCTGACGTGGACTTTTTACCCCCTCCATAAATCTTCGTCCGCGAAGCCAAGCCAAAGAAAAGAAGCTGAATCCAGTCGCGCAGGGTTTACCTCCGTGATTATTTACAATGTAACTTCCGCACTACCGGATTTAAATATAAACCTGATGAATGGGGAAAGTTATCATGAATTAAATAACAGCGGCAATACAGAGAAATTGTGCTGAGGCATTAATTTCACGCCAGAGGAAAATGCACCAGAGAAATGAATGATTAAACTTATAGGAATCCCCATAGGAATCCCCAGAGGTATCTTTATTCTCCAGAGGTGGGTGATCTTTAAACTCACGGACCTTGACTGCTGAATGTGTAGAAGAAATGTATTAAATGTGTTGATAGGGCTCCATACCTCTAACTGCAAGACAAGAGCCTGAAGCCTCAATTTCAAGTGCCACAGTGCACTTAAAGGGACATGCACACTCCCCCTTCAACTGGCTGATCCAGCCACTTTACACATCAGATCCTTTCTTTATCTCACATACACTTAAAGTTAAGATGTATAGAACTCACCCTATTTGCGCAAACATTTCTCCCTGCAAATGTTATAACATCACTCAACTCTCAGGTACTCCCTGTGCAAAATCACATTTAAATACAATTTATTTCATAAATTGGAATTAACTGGTAGTTAAATTCGCTAATTCTACAGTATTGAAAAACGATCATTTATGACATTTAATTTTTAGCATGAATTTTAATCAATATTGGTCAGTGACTGAAGTGGGAAGTCGTGATTTATGAAATTATCTCTGGTCTCTACTCTCCCACTCCCTGCACTTCTCCCAACATTCAGGAGCTGGCACACAGTCCCTGCCTTTTTTTCATGTTACTCATCTACTATTCCTTTAACTGCTTGCATCAAAATGTTAGCCTTTGCTTTCTGCTTATCCTCAGATGTCTGGACAAATGCTTTTTGTGTGATCTGTAGAAGCTGGGTTATTCCCTGCTCATGCCAATTTTCTGTCTTTTGTAATTTTCTCTTAATGTCTGGGGCTGAGTTGGTAACAAAACCTGTTAGTACCAATTGTTCCCCTGCTGGGGATTCTATGTCGAGACCCCCATATTGTATATATATGGTCCCAAAAATTGGTCTAACTGTTCAGCACATCCCTGGGGATCTTCTATCAGGGAGGTCAGTTCTTTCTTAAAGTTACACACTTCAGTACTGGTCAGGGGCACATTTACGAAACCGAGACCCTCTCCCATGGGAACTTCCCGCAGTGGTCTCATCCAATTGGTTTCTGGCTTATTAGGTCTGGGTTCCTGCTCCCTGGGAAATGAATCAAAGGGTTCTGCCCTTTCTTCCTGAAGAGTCTCACGCTGTTCTGAATTAAAGTTACCTCTCTCTCCTGCCAACAGAGGTGGTAATCGAGTGCTTTGTGAGCAAGTTATCATACCACTCCTGCTCTCTTCTCTCTTCTCTAGTGGTGGGGGAGGTGGGGAAGGTGCAGAAGGGTAGGTCATAGGAGGGGAAGGAAAGATAGGAGCTGGCATAGGAGGAACATAGGGTGGAGGGAGGGAATGTAACACATCCCAACCCTGTGATTCAGGGACAAGAGGTTCCTCCTCTCTCTTATCCCTGGATTCTTTCTCATTCAAAACCAGCTGTTCAATGGATCCCTTGAGCCAGCAGGCTGCATATTCCCTGCTCTCAACATTGTCTTTCTGGTTTTGATAGAGCCATAGGTTCAAAGCTTTACACATCCATTCATCCTCGGATCCGAATTTTGGCCAGTACACGGAGCTCCCTTTAACCGGGTATTTAACCCATTCATTACAACAATACCTGACCATCGTCAGTTTGTCTTTACCGCGGGTCTTTCCTGTGCCCCACTCAGATAACATCAACCCAAGCGGGCTGTACGTAGCTATCTGGTGGTCACGTCCTGTGTCAGGACTCTCATCTCTACTGCCCGCTATTCCCATGCTTAGGAACAAGTAAAATACTCTTACCGAGTTCTGGCAGTACTGCTCTAGCGCGCGTCCTTCCGCCGTTTGTTCTCAATGCCTCTTCTCGGATATCACTCGCTTCTTCCACTGACCAGCCACCCGTCGCCCGTGAGTCCAGCTGAATCAGCCGGGGTGCACCTACTCTCGTCGTCGGGGTACTCTGTCAGTGGAGGGAGTGTGATCCCGGACGAGCCCCCATTTGTTAGGAATTAAAGTACCTTTAAAGAAATTGCTCGAGACAAAAATTGAGAACAAAGAACATTTATTACTACAACAATGCAAAGTTGGGTGCTTCCCCTTACCCTGGGAATACACACACATACTGGGGCTCACCCAACTTTTATACAGTCAATTTCAGTATCAGAATGCCCTCCCCCTTACATTCTTCTGCCCCCTGGATGGGTTTGGCATAGGTAATTCTTCCTGCCTACGTGCAGTTTCAGTACACTTGGAGGACCAGGGGGTATCCTGTGGGTGCCCCATCATGTCATTGTCCTTATTCACACCTTCCTGATTCTCTGGGCTACAGTCTCTTGATATGCAGAGTTGACTCATTCTATCTAGGGTTGGCTAATTTCATATGTATAAATCTGTGTATGGTTAGCTAATTAGAAATGTATGACTTGGTACTTCTGTCCAGGGCTAGGAGACCCTTATCTGATCCAGACTACCTCACTTCCTACATTCTATTGTACCTTACCATTCCTTATCTTAGTCCTATGGTCTTGTCACAAAGACTAGAAGATTCTTATGTTAATCGTGCTGACTCTGCTTTCCTGCATCCTAAGCCCCAAGCTTATCCTGTTTGAACTGGTTACAGCCATTTTACTGATGAACTTTAGTTTCTTCCATGTTCATAATTTTAGATCAATTTTCCCATCTCTCACAAAGGTGATGATGAGGGAACGGAAAGGGAAGATAAACAAAGTATGAAATGGCTACGTTGAACTATATGAGTTTAAATATTAACGGAATACATAACCAAATCAAAAGGAAGAATCTGCTAAATTTACTGAAAAAAGAAAAAATTGAAATAGCATTTGTGCAAGAAACACATTGAACTGAAATGGAGCACAAGAAATTAAAGAGAAATTGGGTAGGACATGTAACAGCATCGTCATATAATTCAAAAGCTAGAGGAGTAGCTATATTAATCAGTAAAAACGTACCAATTAAAATAGAAGAGGAAATAATAGATCCAGCAGGGAGATATGTAATGATAAAATGTCAGATATATTCGGAGTTTTGGAATTTACTCAATGTATATTCACCTAACGAAGAAGATCAAAAATTTATGCAAGATATTTTTTTGAAGATTGCAGACACGCAAGGGAACATACTAATAGGAGGGGATTTCAACCTTAATTTGGATTCAAGCATGGATAAAACTGGGGAAAAAATTAACAGAAAGAACAAAGTAATCAAATTTATAATTAAATCGATGGAAGAAATGCAACTTTTGGATATATGGAGGAAACAACACCCAAAGGAAAAGGAATATTCATATTATTCAGGTAGACATAAAACATACTCAAGAATAGATCTATTCCTGTTATCAGCTCGTATGCAAGACAGAGTTAGAAAAACAGAATATAAAGCTAGAATATTATCGGACCACTCACCCCTGATATTGACAATAGAGTTAGAGGACATTCCTCCAAGAATGTATAGATGGAGATTAAACTCCATGCTACTTAAAAGGCAGGATTTTAGAGAATTCATTGAAAGACAAATTAAAATGTACTTTGAAATAAATACTGAATCAGTGAAAGATAAGTTTATACTATGGGATGCAATGAAAGCGTTCATCAGAGGGCAAATAATAAGTTATGTAACCAAGATGAAGAAGGACTACAATCAGGAAACAGAGCAGTTGGAAAGGGAAATAGTAAATATACAAAAAGAATTAGCAATGAAGGAAGATACAACTAAAAGAAGAGAATTGGCGGATAAAAAAATAAAATATGAAACACTACAAACATATAAGGTGGAGAAGAACATAATGAAGACAAAACAGAAATATTATGAACTAGGAGAAAAAACGCACAAAATTCTAGCATGGCAGCTTAAGACAGAACAAGCTAAGAAAATGGTATTGGCAACAAGGAAAAAAGACAAACAAATCACATATAATCCAACGGAGATTAATGAAAACTTCAGAGAATTCTACGAACAATTATACCAAACTGAAAACGAAGGGAAAGAAGACAAAATAGATGAATTTTTAACTAAAATTGAACTACCAAAATTACAAATAGAAGAACAAAATAAATTAACAGAACCATTTGAAATAGTAGAAATACAAGAGATAATAAAAAAACGAACAAATAATAAAACACCAGGAGAGGATGGATTCCCAATAGAATTCTATAAAACATTTAAAGATTTATTAATTCCTCCCCTCCTGGATGTAATCAACCAGATTGATAAAACACAAAGCTTACCAGATTCATGCAAAACAGCAATAATTACAGTAATACCAAAGACAGGGAAAGATCCACTCGCACCAGCGTCATATAGACCAATATCTTTACTTAACACAGATTATAAGATAATAGCTGAACTATTAGCAAACAGATTAGCCGACTATGTACCTAAAATAGTAAATCTGGACCAAACTGGATTTATTAAAAAAAGACGAACAACAGACAATATTTGTAAATTTATTAACTTAATTCATGCAGTAGAAGGGAATAAAGCTCCAACAGTAGCAGTTGCTTTAGATGCAGAGAAGGCCTTTGACAGAGTAGAATGGAATTATTTATTCAAAGTATTACAAAAATTCAGTTTACCGGAGAAGTATATTAATTGGATTAAAGCATTATATAAGGGGCCATTGGCGAAAGTGACAGTAAATGGATATATATCAAAGCAATTTAACTTAAGCAGATCAACAAGGCAAGGATGCCCACTATCACCCTTATTGTTCGTGTTAGCTATAGAACCACTAGCAGAATTGATAAGAACAGAAAATAAAATAAAAGGGATAAAAATAGAGGACAAGGAATATAAAATCAGTTTATTTGCAGATGACGTTATAGTATACTTAACAGAACCAGAAATATCAATAAAAGAATTACATAAGAAATTGAAGGAATATGGAGAAGTGTCGAGTTACAAGATTAACGCAAATAAAAGTGAAGCAATGCCAATGAATAATGCGGATTTCTCAAAATTTAAGAAAGAATCACCATTCAGATGGCAAATGCAAGCAATACGATGCCTAGGTATACAAATAAATAAAAACCTCGGCCATCTATATAAACTCAATTATTATCCACTAATGAAAAAATTACAGGATGACTTAGAGCATTGGAAAGACTTACCACTAACACTGATAGGAAGGATAAACTGTATTAAAATGAACATTTTCCCAAGGATACAATACCTATTTCAGGCATTGCCAATACACTTGACGGAGAAATTCTTCAAGGAGTTAAAAAAAAAGGAAATTCTTATGGAAATGGGGTAAACCGAGGATAGCACTAGATAAATTAACAGAATGGTATAAACAAGGAGGCTTACAACTGCCAAACTTTAAAAATTATTATAGATCCGCACAATTAAGATACCTATCAGATTTTTATCAAACAAGGGAAAAGCCAGATTGGACTAGATTAGAACTAGATAAAATAGGGGAGAAGATACCTGAACATATATTATATAAATGGGATGAAAAATTGGTACAACGTAGGAATTCTCCAGTATTACATCATCTGCTCAATATTTGGAAGAAGATTCATGTAGAAAGGAATAAAACAAATTACCAATTACCAAAACTATTACTGACGCAAAATCAGTTAATCCCTTTTACAATAGATAACCTTTCCTTTAGAGAATGGGAGAGAAAAGGGATCAAAAGAATAGAAATTTGTTTTTCAGGAAATAAATTACTATCCTTTGAACAAATGAAGGATAAATATAATATAACTCAAGATACAGTGTTGGCATATTACCAACTGAGATCCTACTTGAAGGACAAATTGGGAAGCAGTCTGAGGTTACCAGAGGGAAGTAATTTTGAATATGTGATTACAGACACAATGATAATCAAAAGATTTATAACAAATATGTATATTAAACTGCAAGAAAAGGAGAACGAGGAAACAAATGGTAAAACTAAAAAATGGGAACAAGATTTAAACATAAAGTTAAAGAAGGAAACATGGGAGAAGTTATGCTCTGGAACGATGAGAAATACAATAAACACGAGGTTACGTACGATACAATATAACTGGATTCACAGGCTATACATTACACCTCAAAAGTTAAATAAATGGGACCCAACAGTATCTGACAGATGTTTTCGTTGTAAAAAAGAAATGGAAACAACAATTCATGCAATCTGGACGTGTGAGAAAGTGAAAAAGTTTTGGGAAGATCTAAACCAGATATTAAATAAAATTACAGAAAACAGTATACCAAAAAACCCAGAGATCTTCCTCCTAAGTAACATAAAAAATAAAGAATTTGGACTTGATTTGGATGGTGCACAAAAAAGATTTGTTAGGATAGCCCTAGCTGTAGCAAAAAAATGTATTATGTCAGCCTGGAAATTAGAAGATAACTTGAGAATACAACAATGGTATATAGAAATGAATAAATGTATTCCATTAGAAAAAAATAACATATAATTTAAGAAATAATATTACAATATTTGAACAAATATGGGAGCCATACATGAAACACAATAGAGAAAACCTACCGGGGACATCTACCACCTAAAATGACAGAAGGAGAAGGAAATGAAAAGAATTGACTCAGTGGAATTTCTTGTTTATTTTTATTGAGTGACAACATTGTTTGACTGGTTTAATGTATCTTAGATTCTGTACTTTAAATGAATGGGAGGGGAGGTAGGGAGGGTGGGATGGGAAGAGGGGGGGGGAGAAAATGACACTGTATATATTTGAAAAGGGAAATGTATGTATCTTGATCAATGTGGTTTATGGTGTGAAAAATAAAAACTTTTTAAAAAATGATCGGACAAAATCTTACTTTTATATTCAGCGTGAGTAATTCTACCTTGACATTGTGCTGACACTAAAAATAGATCAATTCTCGGAAATGAATAGTGTCTTGCCGAATAGAATGAAAAATCTTTCTCAGTCAGATTCAATCTTCTCCAAATTTTGACCAAATTCAAATCTTTCATTAATACTGCCAATTGTTTTAGCCATTATTGTTTTCTTCAGAGTTTTTGGAGATTTATCCAATAAAGGATCCAAACAACAATTGAAATCACCGCCTACTAAAATATTCTCATTGGCCTGATTCAAATTCAAAAATGTTTCAGTTACAAATTCTTCATCGTCTATATTCGAAGCATAAGCATTCATCAAAGTCCAGGCTTCTGAAATTTTTTTTACAGTTAACCATCAACACTCTACCAGCATTGGCAGAGAACAATTCCAACATAAAAGGTAACTTTTTATTTACTGAAATAGCTACTCCCCTGGCCTTAGAATTAAAGTATGATGCAATGACATGTCCTACCCAATCTCTTTTCAAGTCAATTCTACCTTTCTCAGATAATGATTTTTTTGAACTTTACAGAAGAGCAGATTCAGTTTTTTCTTCACTACAAATTCATCTCCAACAATTTCTAACCCAGTGGTTCTCAACCTTTTTCTTTCCACTCACTTACCCCTTTAAGTATTCCCTATCCCCACTCAGCACCACCACTAACCTCCCCCAACCCGCTCAGCCTCGCCATTACCCCCCACCAGCAACGTTGTATGGGAGTGGGGGGGGCACTTGGGATGTGGCCTGGAGGCCGGGGGGGCGGGGGGTGTGGCAGCCCGATAAAGTCTGGGAACCATTGCTGTAGAGCATTGGATCATAGGTCAATCCACAGGACTATATGAGCAGCAGAAAAGTCTCCTTCCACCCTTCCCCTACCTCACCATCAACGTGATCTGCCGGGATCGTTGTCCAAAGAGGGCACACAAAATCATCAAGGACCCCTTCCACCCAACACACAGCATCTTCCAGCTGCTCCCATCGAGAAGAGATACAGGAGTATCAGAGTCAGTACCACCAGGCTGAGGAACAACTTCTATCCAAGGGCAACAGAATGACATGCAATCCCTTCATGTCTCTGTGGTGCGCTGTTAGACAGAACCAGACACACACAAGGTCAAGGCTGTACAACAGGCTTTAATTCACAAAGACTTCCACAGAGCCAGGCTGGCTGTAGCTGCAGTAACTCGGACTGAGACCTCGGAGGCCGGTGCAGGCTTTTACCCCGGAGGGTGATTGACACCTGACCAGGTGGGGCTTGATCCATTCAGGTTGACTGATTGACAGCTGGCCAGGTATAGTCCTGTTCCCCCTTACAGTGTTGCAGATATAGAAGTTGCCCCCTGCAGTAGGCTGGTGGTGTACCACCATAGTCTCTACTGTTTAATTATTTTTATTTGGGTACTACATTTGTATCCCTTGTTTGTAGGTGCATAATGTCTCATTGTGTGTTTGCAGGCTTTTACAACAAGGACCAGAGAACACTGTTTGGTCAGGTTATACTTTTTCCATCAGGTGATAATAAACTTGAACTTCAGATTCAAAGTTCAGATTTATTGTCAGAGTACATACATGACATCACGTACAACCCTGAGATTCTCCTTCCTGCGGGTGGGTGAAAATTACCACTTACTGGTAGAGTAAAAAAAACTGTACACAGCGCTGTCTGCCTTACAGTAGACAGTTAAAGAATTTCACGTATGTTACATTCTAAATGTTCCTTTTCCTTTGGCTTGGCTTCGCGGACGAAGATTTATGGAGGGGTATGTCCACGTCTTCTGCAGGCTCGTTGGTGACTGACAAGTCCGATGCGGGACAGGCAGGCACGGTTGCAGCGGTTGCAAGGGAAAATTGGTTGGTTGGGGTTGGGTGTTGGGTTTTTCCTCCTTTGTCTTTTGTCAGTGAGGTGGGCTCTGCGGTCTTCTTCAAAGGAGGTTGCTGTCTGCCGAACTGTGAGGTGCCAAGATGCACGGTTGTAGGTGATATCAGCCCATTGGCGGTGGTCAATGTGGTAGGCACAAAGAGATTTCTTTAGGCAGTCCTTGTACCTCTTCTTTGGTGCACCTCTGTCTCGGTGGCCAGTGGAGAGCTCGCCATAGAACACGATCTTGGGAAGGCGATGGTCCTCCATTCTGGAGACGTGACCCACCCAGCGCAGTTGGGTCTTCAGCAGCATGGACTGGATGCTTGTGGACTCTGCCAGCTCGAGTACTTCGATGTTGGTGATGAAGTAATTCCAATGAATATTGAGGATGGAGCAGAAACAGCGCTGATGGAAGTGTTCTAGGTGATGCCGGTAGAGGACCCATGATTCGGAGCCGAACAGGAGCGTGCGGATGACAACGGCTCTGTACACGCTGATCTTTGTGTGTTTCTTCAGGTGGTTGTTTTTCCAGACTCTTTTGTGTAGTCTTCCAAAGGCGCTATTTGCCTTGGTGAGTCTGTTGTCTATCTCTTTGTCGATCCTTGCATCAGATGAAATGGTGCAGCCGAGGTAGGTAAACTGGTTGACCGTTTTGAGTTCAGTGTGCCCGATGGAAATGTGGGGGGGCTGGTGGTCATGGTGGGGAGCTGGCTGATGGAGGACCTCAGTTTTCTTCAGGCTGACTTCCAGGCCAAACATTTTGGCAGTTTCTGCAAAATGTAAGCAAACTGACTGTGCGATACAGAGAAAAACAAACCAATAATGAGTCCCTGATTGAGTTTGTCCTTGAGGAGTCTGATGGTGGAGGGGGAGCAGCTGTTCCCAAACCTGGAGATGCGAGTCTTGTGACACTGAGACCTCTTTACTGATGGCGGCAACGTGTGCTGGGTGATGTGGATCCTTGTCGATTGCTGCTGCTCTCCGACAGCAGCGTTCCCTGTAGATGTTCTTGATAGTGGGAAGGGCTTTTGCCTATGAGGTCATGGGCTGGGCCCACTATTTTTCCGCTCAAGGGTGTTAGTGTCCCCATACCAAATTGTAATGCAGGTGGTCAGCACATTTTCTATCACACATCTGTAAAAATGTGCCATATGTCATACTTAACCTGTGAAAACTCCTGACGTGCTTTCTTCATGATGCCATTGGTGTGTTCGGTCCGGGAAAGTTCCTCTGAGATGGTGACTCCCAAGAACTTAAATTTTCTCACCAGCCCGGATCCCCCAATGATCACTGAATCACGTATCTCTGGTTTCCTTTCCTGAAGTCAACAATCAGCTCCTCGGGTTTGGTGACATTGAGTGCGAGGTTGTCGTTAGTGCACCATTCAGCCAAGTTTTCAATCTCCCTCCCGTACGCTGACTCATCCCCTTCCTTTATAAAACCATGGAGTCGTCAGTGAATTTGTAGATGGTGCTGTTGTAGGTGTAGACGCGGGGGGTGGGGGGGGGGGCGAGGTTACCTCTCAGTTTTCCTCCATCTAAAAGGTTGTTTTCTAGCTTTCCCAATTCTGATTAAAGGTCTTTGACTGTTCACCTCTCCACAGATGCTGTCCGACCTGCAGGATATCACAAGCGTTTTTTTTCCCACTGGGAAGGCTGCCATCCTCAAGGTTTCATTGAGATTCACTGAAGTAGCATTAGAGGTTGGCAAGCACTGAAATGAAGGTAAGAATTGGCAAGCATTCAGGCGTTGAGAAGTATAGATTATATGTGTTAAGAGAGCATATTATTTACTTATTGTACGAACTTGCCTAACATTGATAAGGCAGGATGACTGTTTCCAAGAATTCCCTTTCCAATGTATCATTGTTTATTTTGGGCTCTGATGGAGTTAATTTCACCTTTCAATAGTTTCTGAGCTTTAAATTTTGGTCATTTTACCACTGAACTGAAACGTGCTTTTAAATTTTAAATTTACACGCACAGCCTGGTAACAAGTCATATCGGATCATGAGTCCATGCCGCCCAATTTACACCCAAATGACCTACAAACTTCAGTAGGTTTTGAACGGTGGAGGAAACCAGAGCCTCCGGAGAGAGACTCTTATACCCCTTTTACACAGCGATCCTATCTAACTGGCACGCGAACGACCCTTGTTTGAAACCAGCTCAGATCATTCACACTGAACCAAGAAAAGCCAGGTCAGTGCCACCATTTACATAGGAACCCGGGGCATCCCAGGAGGCAAAAGGAGGCGGGACCTGCAGCATTACAGCCTCGGCGTCCCAGGAAGGCAGGTAAGCCTTTTTGCACAGGATTCGACGCAAAACGGTTTGGCTCTGATACTACCTACCTCGCTGAGCAAGCACCGAGATGAAAATGACATACCCCCACCCACGTTCGTCACGTTCACACAGGTTAAAAGGCGGTTAAATCCCTTTTTTTTGAAAAAAAAATCTATCAGGTTGCATTCATACATATGATATAATGATCAAGTAAAGTTAAAATAGAATCACAAATAATAAATATATGATCCATGTTACTGATGAAAAAAGAGAAAGGGAAAAAAACCACATCTATTACTACAAATCTAATTTCTAACCCCCACCTAAGTGATTGCTGGCCAAGTCAGACATCAGCTACTAATTTCGATACCAATAGGTTCAAAGTAAAAAGGGGAAAGTGGGGGGGGGGGGGAATAATTGAGGGTCAATAATAATCGATCAAAATGGTTGACAAAAGAGCCCCAAAGAGAAGAAAAGGTAATATTTGTCATAGTCATTTAGCACCCACGTTTCTCCAGAGAGAGGGAGGCCATCAAATCTGATAATCTGCAGGGGAGATTTCCACCACAGCAGAATGAGCTGTCTAGTGATCAGGGTACCAAAGGTGGGCACACATGGGGTCAAAATTAAATCCATTGGTCCACTCACTCCAAAAAATAGCAATAAAAGGGTCTGGAGTCAGATTGATATCAAGAATTAGAGTACAAAGTACCTCTTTCCAGTAGTTACATTTCAATAATAAATATACAACTCCTGTTTTTTATGGTCAGTATAAAAGGGCCATTAAACAGGCATGTGGATGAAATCAAATTGGAAAGTTATGAGGTAGGGAGGGTTTGGTGTTTTTTTTTGTGTGGGCGGAAGAGCCTGTATTGTGTTCACAGAAGGATTAGTAATATATTTCCCGCATCAAGTTGTGGGAGCGGCTAAGGGCTGGTGGTGTTTCCCTGTGGCTGCTGGCCTCGTTCTTTCTAGTTGCAGAGAGGTGTGGGGTAGCCCTAGCAAAATCATGGAGAACCCCTTCCGCCCTCCCACACACAGCATCGTTCAGCTGCTCCCGTCGGGGGAGAGATGAAGGAGGATCAGAGCCAGCACCGCCAGGCTGAGGAACAGCTTCTTCCCACGGGCAGCGAGAACGCTGAATGACCCAAAGGAATGGCTCACACTGACCGTCCGAGACTCTCGTATTCATGAAACCATATTTATTTATTTGCATAGACCAGTGGTTCTCAACCTTTTTCTTTCTGCTTGCATCCCACCTTCAGTAATCCCTATGCCATCAGTTCTCTGTGATTAGTAAGGGATCGCTTAAGGTGGGATGTGAGTGGGAAGGGAAGGCTGAGAATCACTGCTTTAGACCCAATTATTACTGAAATATTTTGCTTGAGGAAACTTTCTTTGGGGTTATGAAACTGTGCACATAGCAAATCAACTAGGTACGATTAAAACAGTGGTTTTCAAACTTTTTCTTTCCACCCACATACCACCTTAAGCAATCCCTTACTAATCACAGAGCACTGATGGCATAGGAATTACTTAAAGTGGAAAGAAAAAGGTTAAGAACCACAGACGTAGATGAAATACTTGTCCTGCATATGTACTCTCTGTCTGTATGTGTGTTATAACTGGTTGTATGCCTGTGTGTTTTGCGCTGAGGACTGGGGAACACTGCTACCCTCAGGTTGTTTGTGCAATCAGATAATAACAAACTTGATGGTTGCTCATGGATACCTCCCAACAAAGTAGAAATGTTTGGTCATGGACAATTTACAATCTGGAATGTTCTCCACATGAAAAGCCCAGATTTGCCCCAAGGATAAAAATATTTCTCAAAAGAACCACAAACCAAGATCATTCCTTTCCTGAACACAAGCAAAGATTTGATTTACAAATGCCCCACAATTAAACTAATTGTATTCAGTTTGGCACCCAAGCTGTTTCCTCAGATCCTGAATGGTAGACTCTTTCTGAAAAGTTGTGAATTTCTTTGCCTCTCTAATTCTTCCTCTTTTGACGACGTGTCCCCTTTGCATCTCCACCTTTTTCTATCCTTGAACTGCATTGGTCAACGAGACCCAGCTGATGTGCCTGATGGCCATGTTGCAGAATCTCCACTGTTTTCTCTGCACCATTATCAGTTTGCCCCAGGGGTGCAGTGTTGCCAGAATTTCCCGGAGCACTGGGCCACTCAGGTATCCTCCCCCCCACCACCCCCACCCTGTTAAGCACTATTCTCTGTTCTCTATTCTGAATATACCTGTTTCTTCCACGACCTGTCGTCCTGCTCCGTAGTCCTGCAGTTCGCTGTCAATTATACAATGGCAAATACAACATGGCGGCCACCAAGGACAGGCCTTGCAATACCTCTTTATCGCCATTTTGGTTTGTGCTCTGACATCCCATCAGGGTACACAGATGTGTCACCAGTACCATGTGCCAGAGAACTATAGAACATCACAGCACAGAAAATGGCCCTTCGGCCCTTCTAGTCTGTGCTGAGCTATCATTCTTCCTCGTCCCACTGACCTGCACCCAGTCCATCGCCCTCCATACCCTCTCCCATCCATGTACCTATCCAAATTCTTGCTAAATATTAAAATTGAGACCGCATTCACCACTTCAGCTGGCAACTCATTCCGCACTCCCACCACTCTCTGTGTGAAGAAGTTCCCCTCATGTTCCCCCTAAACTTTAAAAAAATTTATTTACATTTAAATTTAAAATTTAGACGTACAACACCGTAACAGGCCACTTCGGCCCATGAGCACATGCCACTCAATTAACACCACCTCTGGTACGTTTCAAACATCTTCCCCTCGCACCCTTAACCCATGAACTCTGGTGTGAATCTCACCCACCCTCAGTGGAAAAAGCCTGCCTACATTGTCTATCTCCCTCATAATTTTAAACACCTCTATCAAATCTCCCCTCATTCTTCTATGCTCCAGGGAATAAAGTCCTAACCTGTTTAACCTTTCCCTGTAACTCAGTTCTTAAAGTCCGGGCAAAATCTTCTCTAAAATCCTGTCTTTTAAGTAGCATGGGGTTTAATCTCCATCTATACATTCTTGGAGGGATGTCCTCTAGCTCTATTGCCAATAACAGGGGTGAGTGGTCCGATAATAGTCTAGCTTTATATTCCGTTTTCCTAACTCTCCCTTGAACGTGGGCTGATAACAGGAATAGGTCTATCCTTGAGTATGTTTTATGTCTAGTCGAGTAGTATGAGTATTCCTTTTCTTTTGGGTTTTGTTTCCTCCATATGTCCACAAGTTTCATTTCTTGCATTGATTTAATTATAAATTTGGTTACTTTGTTCTTCCTGTTAATTTTTTTCCCCGTTTTATCCATATTTGGATCCAAATTCAGATTGAAATCCCCTCCTATTAGTATGTTCCCTTGCGTATTAGCTACCTTCAAAAAGATATCTTGCATAAACTTTTGATCTTCTTCGTTAGGTGAATATATATTAAGTAGATTCCAAAGCTCTGAATATATCTGACATTTTATCATAACATATCTCCCTGCTGGATCTATTATTTCCTCTTCTATTTTAAATGGCACATTTTTGCTAATTAATATAGCCACTCCTCTTGCTTTTGAATTATACGATGCTGCTGTTACATGTCCTACCCAATCTCTCTTTAATTTCTTGTGCTCCAATTCAGTTAAGTGTGTTTCTTGGACAAATGCTATATCTATTTTTTCCTTTTTCAGTAAATTTAGTAGTTTCTTCCTTTTAATTTGGTTATGTATTCCATTAATATTTAGAGTCATATAGTTCAGCGTAGCCATTTTATATTTTGTTTATCTTCTCTTTCCGTTTTTCCATCATTACCTTTCCTCCTTTTCCATTTCTGTTTTCTTATTTTCAACTCTTTACCAGACAACATTCCTACAACATCCAACATTTTCCTTATTCTCCTATTTCTATCTTCTTTATCCCCAATCTCCCCTTCCCCTCCTGAGTTGCCCTTTATCCCTTGTCGGACAACCACATCTCCCCTCTCCATTTGGATTTGCGAATCCACTCGCAAGCGTCAACTGATTTTGCAGTGACCGCTCTTTTCCCCCACCCAGCCCCCCCAGAAAAGATTTCGCTTTTTATATGTCACAAAGGTCACTCTTTTAATTCCCTCCTTATTCTCTCTATTCCATTACCTTCCCTTATTAATTCTTGTCTATACTCTCTATGTTTTCCTCTAATTACAGATACTTTCACATATGCCCATTGTCTCTATTCACTCTTATACCTCTTTACCCGCATACATATCAATCGTGGTCATTTTTACCCTCCTTACCCGTCTTCATCCCTCAGTCTATTTTTGTCTTTACCCACATACATATCAATCATGATAATTTTTGCTCTCATTACCCGTCTTCATCCCTCAGTCTATTTTTGTAATTGTTCTGCAAATTTTCGTGCTTCTTCTGGATCCGAGAATAGTCTGTTTTGTTGTCCTGGAATAAATATTTTCAATACCGCAGGATGCTTCAGTGTAAATTTATATCCTTTCTTCCATAAAATCGCTTTTGCTGCATTGAACTCTTTTCTCTTCTTTAGGAGTTCAAAGCTTATATCTGGATAAATGAAGATTTTTTGCCCTTTATACTCCAGTGGTTTGTTGCCCTCTCTTACTTTTTCCATTGTCTTCTCCAGTACCTTTTCTCTTGTAGTATATCTTAGGAATTTTACTACAATAGATCTTGGTTTTTGTTGTGGTTGTGGTTTAGGGGCCAATGCTCTATGTGCCCTTTCTATTTCCATTTCTTGCTGTAGTTCTGGACATCCTAGGGCCTTAGGGATCCATTCTTTTATAAACTCCCTCATATTCTTGCCTTCTACATCTTCCTTAAGGCCCACTATCTTTATGTTATTTCTTCTGTTATAATTTTCCATTATATCTATTTTTTGGGCTAGTAATTCTTGTGTCTCTTTAGTTTTTTTATTAGATTCCTCCAATTTCTTTTTTAAGTCTTCTACCTCCATTTCTGCTGCTATTGCCCGTTCTTCCATCTTGTCCATTTTTTTCCCCATTTCTGTTAAGGTCATATCCGTTTTATTTATTTTCTCTTCTGTGTTGTTTATTCTTCTTCTTAAATCATTGAATTCCTGTGTTTGCCATTCTTTAAATGACTCCATGTATCCTCTAACAAGAGCAAGTATATCCTTTACCTTGCCTTTCCCTTTATCTATTTCACTGTATTCTTCCTCTTCTTCTTCCTCTGGGTTGGCCATCTGTTGTTTCTTTGCTGCCCTTTCCTCCTCTTCTTTCTTGTTTCCATTGTCTTCTGTGGTCTCTTCTTGCTGCAGGTGTTCTGCAGCTGTCGTTGCCGGCTGTGGAGATCGACTCCCCAGCTGGTCCCCCCTCCCGTCGGTGTGTTTTTTTTCATGCGCATCGCGACTCCTCGCGGTTGCGCACTTTTACTCGGCTCTGTGAGCCATTGTTGTAGTTCTCTTTCTACCGACCTGAGGTAGTGGGGTCTTCTCTCCACAGCGGGCCTCTTCGGACAGGTAAGGCCTTCACCTTTTTCCTCCGTTGTCTTCTCTTCCTCTCTTCTTTCCGTTGATTTTGATTTTTCTCCTTTTGTCTCCATCTTCTTTCCACCTTTATACTCACTTTTCTTTAACTTGTATTTCTGTGCCTTTGTATTTTCTCTTGTTTTTCCCGACTTTTCTGGAGAGGGCTGGAGTTCACCGTCCGGCCACTACTCCATCACGTGACTCCTCCCCGGGCAAAATCTTCTCTGCTCTCTTTCAATCTTATTGATATCTTTCCTATTGTTAGATGACCAAAATTGCACACAATACTCCAAAGTGGGCCTCACCACTTTACCATAACATCCCAGCTCCTGGTACTCAATACTCGTTTTGACTTTCTACCCGGAAACAAAGACAAGAGATAAAAAGTAACAAAGAAAAACAGATAGATCCCTGCCATTTCTTCCACGGATCCCCCAGGCCTCTCCATGGAACCCCAAGGTTCCACGGAACCCAGTTTTGGAAAGCCTGCTCTATATCATTGCTTAAGTAATATAGTAATCGAGCTCTATTTGACGTTCTCCCCCGTTTGTCTCCTGTGTGTTCATTAAAGTTATATGATTGTAACACTTGTGTCCAGACTCGTCTCTCTGTGAACCTGTCGAACCTGATACCCTTCCCAACACAATACTCCTTAGGACCCTTGGTCTGTTTTGCCATTCATGGCTCAACATGATATATTTCAGTGACTCTTGTGCAATTCTCTCAATCTAAAAGCGCATTGAATCTACCCCCAGCACTGAGGCTACTTCTTGGACAGAGAATTATGCAGACTTACCATCCCCTGGGTTAAGAGATTTCTCCGCCGCGTACTGAACGGCCAATTACTTACTTTGAGACAGTTTTTGACTTCTCAGCCTGGGAAGATAATTGAGAATGTTACATGTTTCAATGTGAAAGGTTTATTCCTGACAGTCAGAGGTTAATCAATAGGAAGTGGCTCATACACTTCCAAGAATTTCTCAATGCAAGGGGCCAATCTGGTTAAAGATTGACGTTTGCATATGGATGGCTACTGTGTTTGTTCTTTAATTCAGAACTTCCTGGTCTATGTTACCAGGTTACAATTTTCTCTGAATTGGGATTATAGTGAAGCACCGGTTGTGGCAAATAGGTAGAGCAGTGGTTCTCAACCTTTTTCTTTCCACTCACATACCATTTTAAGTATGCCATTGGTGCTCTGTGATTGTTTAAGGTGGTTATGTGGGTGGGAAGAAAAAGGTTGAAAACCCACTGTTTTAATCGTCCCTCATTGACTCGTTATGTGCACGGTTTCAGAACTCCAAAGGAAATGGGCCAAATGACAATTTTACTCAAGCAAAATATCTCAGGAACAATTGGGTCTAGAGCAGTGATTCTCAACGTTCCCTTCCCACTCACATCCCACCTTAAACAATCCCTTACTAATCACAGAGCACCGATGGCACAGGGATTACTTAAAGTGGGATGTGAGTGGAAATAAAAAAGTTGAGAACCACTGGCTTTTTTCCCCATATTTAAGAGTTATAATTTTCTTTTGCATTTAATTTTGCACAGCCATCTTCACCGACGGTATCTTTAATTTCTTTCAGTCGGATGTCGGTGGACACTTTATCAGTAGTGAGTTGTGATTTTACGGCCTGTTGCTGTAGTGCTATCAATTAAACCCGACAGACCTGACAGGAATATCTTACATGCTGTTGGCCTGATTCCAAGGCAGTACTGAGGGAGGGGAATCGGGTGGTACCACTTTTATTAGGAATCCCAAGGGGGAGGAGTTACAGTATCAGGGCAGGCCAGCCAGTACATGCATGTATTATATAGTGTTCCACCACAGTAACTTCAACCTTAATTGCAGATACTTCCTTGCCACATCTCACTTTTAATAGTCTTTACCAAGTTCAGCCAGAACTTTAACACCTCGATGACAATAACCGGTTCTTCCTGGTCGGACGTCCCACTGGGATCAGGCAAGGTTGAGGGTTGTGTCTGTGGGGTAGGCTTCTGGGGCAACTGCGTGGACTTCTTGCTTTCTTGTTGGGCATCTCAGCTCTTCAAAATCAACACCTGTAATTACGACGTGCCGCTAAACATAAACTAATGGTATTTGCGAGAGCTCTGAAATGTACCGCTCACTAGTGCCCCCTCCCTTTCTCCTATTTAATACAAATCTTAGAAATCAATTACTGTTTATACTTGAGTTAAGATTTTGAACCAATTTTTCAGGTCAAATTTGAGTACCCGTGTCGTTCATGGTGTCAGGATCGGGTAGTAAGTCTGCATTCAGGGCATCAGGAGCTCAATGGCTTGGGGGGAGGGCTGGGGCCTGGGAGTGAATCTGTAGCTGGAGCATTGGGTGCTCTAATGTTTGGGTGGGTGGGGCGAGGATCTGCGGTCGGGGCATCGGAGTTTGGACGGGCAGGCGGTCAGGACGTCGGGAGCTCAGACAGGCGGGGCGGCCGAAGCATCAGGAGCTCTGGTGGGTGAGCGTCCCGGGGCGAGGATCCGCGGTTGGGGAGTTGGGAGCTCGGATGGGGAGGCGGTCAGGGTGGGCGTCAGGAGCTTGGACGGGTGGGTGGTCAGGGGGTTTGGGAACTCAAACAGGCAGGCAGTTAGGGGGGCCGTGAGCTGGGATGGACAGGCGGCAGGGGCGAGAATCCATGGTTGTGGTGTCTGGAGCCCAGATGGGTACCGGTCGAGGCGAGGGTTTGTAGTCAGGGCATCGGGATGCAGACGGTCGGGGCCAAAAATAGAGGGGTTGACTTTAACATGAGTCATACGCAAAACACGTGATTTCTGGGCCAAAGTAAAGGGGGGGGGAGGGTTGACTATTACACTGTACATACGGTATTTGTTCCCGAAGGGAAGCAGAGGTCCAGGGGGCAAGACAATTTCAGCACAAGTGTTTTTCAACGGAACATATGGTGCAATTATTTGGACTTACTCAGCAAGTACGTGTAGAGTGACGTCTCTGTCCCTGAAAGTTTCTCCTTCTCCTTCCCAGAAAATCTATCCTCTCACAGAAGATGAACCTCAACTTTTGTAGCACCTCTCACATCCTCAGGGAGTTACAAAGCGAACGGAGCGCTATCCATCATGCTGGTCAAACATCCAGCCCAGGACAAATGTGCCGATGGTGGTACTGCAGAAATACTAGCAGATTCTGGAGAAATATACTTGCAGACTCCTCATTGTAGATTTCACAGTGTTGGCAACCACTGGACACGTTCTTGGGAGAAAAGGCAGAATCAACCTCAGCTTATTAGTGATCAACATCCTCATTAGTTTATTTTGTTCATCCAGAAGCACTCAGGGCCCCCAGCCCAGAAAACGTAGAGTCGTACAGTTGCTATTTGTTGCAAAAAATCAATAAAAATATTGAAAAGGAAAAGGAGACCACTGGGAGAGTGTCTTCACTAGCTTTCGTTAAACCCCCTCCCACTTCTTTTCCCGTTGCCTTCCCCCAGCTGTGTCTCTCCCTTCCTGGTCTCCTTTCGCACAGACATGATGAATTCTCACCTCGACCCTTATCACATCCAATTTTTGTGCGTCTGGACTCCTCCCCCAGCCACGACTGTCTGAGATTTCCTCCTTCTGGCTCATTCTACTTATTCCTTGAAGAAGGGGCTCAGGCCCAAAATGTCGGCGACATCTCTTCGCTTTTTATGGACGCTGAAAAGACCGCTGAGTTCCTCCAGCATTTCGGGATATTTTTACTACCATCTGCAGACTTTAGTGTCTCACCCCCATTCCTTGTCCATTTCAGTTTCATCTTGTCAGTTCCTTGTCATTATATGACTGTTTAATTTTCCCCATCTGAGGTCTTCAAAATTGCCTCAGGTCAAACTGAACCTCTTTGATGTCAGATCCATTTCAATTTAATGCTTTCCCTGTGATGCAACTCTTTTAAATCACAAGTTACGTTCCTGGACTGAAAAGATGAAAATGAACTGGAGATGAAATGAGGGTGAGACACTAAAGTCTGCAGATGGTAGTAAAACCATCTCGAAATGCTGGAGGAACTCAGCCGGTCTTTTCAGCGTCCATAAAAAGCGAAGAGATGTCGCCGACGTTTTGGGCCTGAGCCCTTCTTCAAGGAATAAATAGAATGAGCCAAAAGGAGGAAATCTCAGACAGTCGTGGCTGGGGGGAAGAATCCAGACCCACAAAAATTGGATGTGATAAGGGTCGAGGTGAGAATTCATCAAGTCTGTGCGAAAGGAGACCAGGAAGGGAGAGACACAGCTGGGGGAAGGCAACGGGAAAAGAAGTGGGAGGGGGTTTAACAAAAGCTAGTGAAGTCGCTCTCCAAGTGGTCTCCCTTTCCTTTTCAATATTTTTATTGATTTTTGATTGTTGTGGACAAAAAAGAATGGAAAGCTTAGAATTTGCCTGGATCCAAGAGCTCTAAACAGAGCAATAAAGAGAGATCACTTTAAACTTCCGACACGTGAAGGGATCATGTCACAGTTTGCAAATGCAAAGCTTTTCAGCAAGTTAAATGCATCATCAGGATTTTAGCAGCTAGAGCGGTGTTCGTTTACACTTCGATGAGTGGACAAGTTGGGGGGAAGCGGCTTTTTTTTTTAAATAATTTTTTATTTTTCACACTCTGAACCATATCAACCAAAATATGTACAAAAGCATCTCATTAAATTTACACAGTGGTCTTTTCTCCCCTTTCCCCCCCCCCCACCTTCCCTCCCTCCCCTCTACCCATCCCGCTCCAATACCCATAAATATTCAATATATACAATACAATAAAACCATAAAACAAAATTTTCACACAAAGGAAACCAAACAAGAAAAGTGCATCATCTATTTATTACACACTGAATCTCGTTGTTTTGTCTTCTTATCATTTTCATTCTCATTCTAGGGGATGGAGGTTGTAGGCAAGCTCTCTCTGATATGTTCCATGTACGGTTCCCAAATTAGTTCATACATTGTGACTTTATTTTTTAAGTTATATGTTATTTTTTCCAATGGAATACATTTATTCATTTCCATGTACCATTGCTGTATTCTCAGGCTCTCTTCCATTTTCCAAGTTGACATTATACATTTTTTTTGCTATCGCTAAGGCTAAGGCCTAATTCTCTACTTCTTATGTTACTTAAAAGAAATATCTCTGGATTTTTTGGCATGTTATTTTTTGTAATTTTATTTAGTATCTGATTTAATTCTTCCCAAACCGTTGTTGCATAATCTCTTTTCCACTTCTTCGCCACCTCCATCCCCCTTTTCCCCATTTTCATCTCTCTTTTCTCTTATTACACTTAACATACGATAACACATTTAAGACATAAAGTACCCCCGCAGTTCCCACATCCACTAATGCCTTAACCCCAAAGTTCCCCCCCCTCTCTGAGTTGGCCCATACCCGTTGCCAGGCAACCACAACTCCCCTTTTCATTTGGGTTGCGATCTTGTTCGCAGCGTCAACTGATTTTGTACTGACGGTTATTCCCCCTCCACCCAGCCCTCTCCAGAAAACACTTTTTTAACACATATAACAAAGCTCTCTCCTTTTTTCCCCCTTACTCCCTTTCTTCCCTTCTCTTTAGTTTGTTACATATACATTGTCTTTACATCTTTATATATACTTTATTGCCGTTCTTCATTCTTGTTACATCTCTTCATCTCTTCTCCTGTCTTGCAAACATTCTGCAATTTCTTGCGCTTTTTCTGGATCCGAGAACAGTCTGTTTTGCTCCCCGGGTATAAATATTTTAAGCACGGCTGGATGTCTTAATATGAATTTGTAATCTTTTTTTCCATAAAATTGATTTCACTGTATTAAATTCCTTCTTCTTCTTTAAGAGTTCAAAACTTATGTCTGGGTAAAAAAATATTTTTTGACCCTTGTATTCCAATGGTTTATTGTCTTCTCTAACTTTATTCCTTGCCCACTCCAGTATATTCTCTCTTGTCGTATATCTTAAAAATTTTACTAAGATGGATCTTGGTTTTTGATGTGCCTGTGGTTTCGGGGCTAATGTTCTGTGTGCCCTTTCTATTTCCATTTCTTCCTGCATTTCTGTCATTCCCAGGACCTTCGGGATCCATCCTTTTATAAATTCCTTCATGTCTGTGTCTTCTTCACCCTCCTTCAGGCCCACTATTTTATGTTGTTTCACCTACTATAATTTTCCAACATATCAATTTTCTGAGATAACAACTCTTGTGTCTCTAATTTTTTTGTCACTTTCTTCCAATTTTTCTCAAGTCGTTTATTTTCATTTCTACAGCCGTTTCCCGCTCTTCCACATTCTCTACTCTTTTCCCTATTTCTGTCATTACCAGTTCTAACCTTTGCATTTTATCTTCTGTTCTTTTCATTTTCCTTTTAATTGCATTAAATTCTAATGACAACCATTCTTTTAATGATCTCATTTGTTCTTCAAAAAACTTTATCTATATTCTATTCATCAGTTATACCTTTTATTTCTCTTTGTCCATCAGTTTTACCTTCTATTTCTCTGTGAAGATTTTGGTCTTCTTCTCTTCTTTGTGTCTGTGTCTCTTCTGTTTTTCCTGATGAGCTGCTTGTATCTTCGTCGGGCCTCTACTTGCTGGGCCTCTTGTTGATGTTCCTCCCCTCTTGGGCTGCTCGTCTGTTGTGCTTCCTGACATTGGTCTTCTTGTCGATCTTCCCTGTGTCTGTCTTCCACGTCTGTTTCATTGCTTCCTCTTCTCCTGTCTTCCTTATCCTCCAGCTGAGAGCCCTGGTGTCGGGCATCCCTCAGCAGCTCGGTCTGTGACAGCCCGCTCCTCTGCTGAGCCCCCCCTCCCGCCGGTGTCCTCTTTCTCCTCTGATTGCACACTTTTGTTTGGCTCCGAGAGCCATTTTTCTGGTGCACCGGCTGGTGGGTCTTGACAGGTACTGATCTCGAGGGTCGGGCACTCCTCGTCACCACAGCGTCCTGTTCCTTCCTGCAGGTAAGGTCTTCTTCCTTCTTCTCCGGCGACTTTTTTACTTCTTTTTTCCAGCTGTTCGTACTTTCTCCTTCTTGGAAGTCATCTTTTTTCTCTTCTCTGTATCTTTATCTTCTATTTCTTGTACTTTATTTCTGTTCTGCTTTGCTTTTTCCTGACTTTTTTTTCTATTTTCCTAGAGAGGGCTGATTTTCCCGTCTGGCCACTACTCCATCACGTGACTCCCCGAAACTGGGGGAAGCAGCTTAAGGTGAGAGGCGGAGGAAGAGGTGGAGGCAGTGATTTTAAAAAAAGGATTTTGGCAGTTAAATCTGGATGAAGCAAATTCAAGATTGTGCCCGTTCAATAGTCCTGTTGGAAGATACAGATTCCTAAGGTTAACATTTGGAATTTCCTCAGCTCCTGAAGTGTATCACAAAACTATCCATATGGTCTATGGGCACCTGGATGGAGCTGATATCTCAATGAATGACATCATAGTCTGGGGAACCATGAGAATGGAGTATGATGAGAGACTAAGGAAAGTGCTGGAAGCAACAAGGAAAGCAAACCTGAAGCTAAATAGAGAGAAATGTCAGCTCAGGGTGACAGAACTAATATTTGTGGGAGATATTATTGGCAGTGCGGGCATCAGACCAGATCCCAGAAAGGTGTCTGCCATTGGGAACATGCCAAGGCCACAATGCAAAAAGGACATACAGAGGTTTAATGGAATGGTCAACTATATGGGTGAATTCATATCCAACCTCTCAGAAAAGATGGCTCCATTGAGGAGACTAACAGAAAAGAACATTGAATGGGAGTGGAATCATGAACATGAAAAGTCATGGAACGAACTAACGAAACTACTCACAGAGGAGCCAGTTCTGGGGTTTTACAACTCAGAGAGACCCATCATTTAGATGCATCAGAGTAGCGAAGTTCTTCTGCAAAAATATGATGACTGGCAACCCATTGCGTTTTTATCACATTCAATGACAGACGCGGAGACATGAAATTGAAAAGGAGCTGCTCAGTGTCACATACGCCTGTGAAAGATTTCATCAGTTTGTGTCTGGACAAGCAATCACTGTAGAGACTGACCATAAGCCCTTGATTGCATTGTTCCAAAAGCCATTAAATGAATGTCCACTTAGAATACAAAGAATGATGATTAGGCTGCAACGCTCTACACTGAATGTGGCATAACTCTGGGTAAGCTAATGTACACAGCAGACACGTGGTCTAGAGCTGTTGACATGGGAGAGCCTGCAAACACCAAAATGGATGAAGATGCAAATGCCTTCATGGACATGTTCACAAGTGCACTGCCCACATCAGATGCAAAAATGGAACTCATAAGGTCAGAGACAACTGAGAAAAAACATCTTGGATGGATGGCCCAACATGAAGCAGGACTGCTCACCTGATGTTCCAGAATACTGGAACTGCAGGGTGGAACTATCAGTGGTTGAAGACATTATCTACAAAGGAAGAAAAATCCTCATCCCAAAGAGTCTGAGAAAAGAGGTGCTAAAAAGGATCCAAGGAGGACATCCATGAATCGAAAAGTGTAAGAAAAGAGCACGAGAGGTGAGGTACTGACCAAGGATCAACAATGATATAACAAATGAAGTGTCAAACTGTACAATTTGCCAGAAATATCAAGAAAACAATCCTACAGAACCACTAAAGCCACACTCAGCACCACGCAGACCTTACCAGAAGGTAGGCGCTGACCTATTCGAAGGTCTATCTGGTAGTCACAGACGAATATTTCCTGTATCCAGAGGTGTGTAAACTGAACACCACCACTGCAGATGCTGTAATAACAGGTATGAAAGCTATATTCTCCAGACAAGCAAGGTCTTCACAGACATTGAACTCCAGTTTTGCAATTTAATGTTCCGACAGTTTACCAAAGTGTGGGACTTTGTACACACCACGTCAAGTCTTCATTTTCCATAGTCCAGTGGTCTAGTGGAAAAATCAGTACAGACACTGAAAAGAATGATGAACAAGGCAAAAGACAGTGGAACAGACTTCTACCAGAACATGCTAGTATTCTGCATAATGCCGCTCGAGCGTGGTCTGTCACCAGTACAACTCCATATGGGACGTAAGATCAAACCTACCCATTCAGGAGAACATCCTAAAAACAAAAGAGGGGGAGAAAGTGAGAAAGTTCAAAGAAAATGGAAAGAAAAGCAAAAGTATTACTTTGACAGAGGAACAAAAAACCTACCGGAACTCTACACTGGTGACCAAGTAAGGCTAAAAGACAAAACAAACTTATGGACTCAGAAGGGAACTGTCCAACCAAGATTATACACCATTCAGACAGATGAAGGTGCTAGACAACCTGAGTACACAACTAAGAAGACATCAACTGAGGCAACAACTCAGAGATTCCAGGACAATCAATCAGGAGCTCGTCAAGACATGTGAATCCTCCTCAGAGACTCACTGAGCAAATTTAAAGACTCTTGTTCTAGAATGAAGTAGTGCTATCTTATTTGCTCTTCAAGTTTTAGTGTATGTAAATATGAACACACAAAACAAGTTTTAAAAATGTTGATAATAATGAAAATGTAAGTTCTTGGTGTTAACGTTAAAATTGCAGATTTATACAAAGAAAGCATGTTAGTTAAAAATGGCTACTTTTGTTTTAAGAAAGGGAGATGTAATGATAGTGACTGTGGTTGCAAGACTGTTTGATTAGACTTGGCTGCCACCAGGGGCTGACACCAAGCAGAAGACACACAGTATGCAGATCTGTTATGGAGACTTGCATCCTCATGGCCTACCTCATGGTGCTGTTTACAACAACTTTAAAGTAAAGAACCTTTTCCTTCATCCATGTGTTGTCTAAGAACTCACACATACAAATACAAGATGAAACAGCTGTAAGGGGCACCAGACAACCTCCGCTAATGGCAAATATTTATCTGCCTAACGGTAGGCTAAAGGACATTTTATATAATATCACATTCTTGAAATTTAGCTTGAAATGCGAGAATGACAGAAGAGACACACAGCACTGGAGTTGTAATCAGATAATCAGATAAACAATGCATAATACAGTAAACCCCTGGTTTCTGGCACCTACGGGGATTAGTAGATAGTGGATAACCAAGTTTTCCGGTTGCTTGAGACTCACTCTTACAAGGCCTAACTAATATACTCGCATTAAGAATAAACTGTTTAAAAGACAAGAATACTGGACAAACTTCACTTGCATTAACATATAAACCTTTTAAGATTTTTATTTTATTTTTAGTCATATTCTTTGAAAACATTTAGCTGTCGGTGCATCTGCAGGTTCCTCCCCCTTCACAGAGCAGCCTGAAAGAAGAACAATAACATTGTAGATAATTAACCCCCTCTGCCCCAAGTTTACAGATAAAGCCTTACTAATATACTTAATAATTTGGTAATAAAGATAAAGACTCTTACTAACCAGGGGTAAGGAGAAACTTTAAAAAAGTCACCCCAACGGCGAGCGGCATCAACCAGCTCCCTGGGCAATGGCATTGCTGTTTCACATGACTTCATTCAAACACCTGCCACGACCAAGGCTCTCTGCTCATCTTCATGTGTTACTTCAGAGAGCATTTGGTTTTTATAATTTTAAACATTCATTTAACTTTTGATTTATTTCCATCTATTTATATATTTTCCTCACCTTTTTTTTTGCCAGTTGCTTGACGTTACTGGTTGACTTCTGGATAGCAGGGTTTCACGGTGTATTTCAAGAATATTGCTAAACCCTTATCAATTCTTTGCAGAATTTAAGAGGACTGTTTTAAAGTGATTCGCTACATTTGTTTCTACAGGTACTATTGGAACGATTTCAAAATCTTAACAGAGGTTTATATCAACAAGAGCTCATGGACAGATGTAATGCTTACCAGGTGGGTAAGAAATTGTTCAAAAATGAGATTTAGCTTGAGTACAACATCAGATACATTCTTCTTCTGCGCCCCATCAAATTCAAAATCCAAGACTTTGAGCTCACTCTTGAAGCATTCCAGCGTCTCTTTCCAACAAATCTGTGGCAAAATAAATATAAGGGCAATAAATGGAGTCTGGTGGGGGAGAGAAGCGCCAATGTGACCCACAAACTGTTCCCAAGGACTTACTTCAATAACTTGCAGATCAGGGGAGTACAGAAGGATGTCACCCCAGTTTTCCTGAAAGACATGAATATTAACCATTTTAGAATAATTTCTCAAACTTCGACAAACACAGAAAATGCCGGAAACAGCAGCTGAGGCAGCATCTGTGGCGAGAGAGATAAAGTTAACAACTCAGGTTGAAGACTGGAAAAGAAACCAAGTTAACAGGTTCTACTCGTGCAGAGGTCGACCCCCCTATTTATGGCCAGATTTTCCATCTGTCTCATGCAAAAGTTGACCCTAGTTTTTTTAACCTCGGCCCCATCGGAGCTCCCGTCAGTCCAAACGCGGACTTTCACCTCAGCCCTGGTCGCCCGCCCATCAGAGTTCCCAATGCCTCCGACGACGCAGATACTTGCTGCAGTCCCGACCTCCCCCGTGGTGGGACGGGTGTTTTGATGCGCAGGTTCTGTGTTATGATTTTAATTCATGGCGTTTTTGTTTTTTTTTAAATTCATTTAGAGCAGGGGTGTCAAGCTCAAATTCACGGAGGGCCAAAATTAAAAACTTGGACTAAGTCGTGGGCCAAACTAAATATTTATTGAAAATTTTCAACAACATCTGCATGTTTTCTCTTCTTTCAACATATGTAATGTTAAACTTTTTCTTATTAAAATAAATGTTTAATAATAGTTTTGGTTAAACTCTTTCCAGAAGAAGCATTAACAAATGAGAAATATATTTCTCTATAGCCTTTAAGCTCCTTTTAAATGTATTTTTTTTCACAAGCCAACAAGTCAAAAAAATAACAACTTGCTTCAATGACAAAAATGATGAACATATAGTCTGCCTCCCACTTGTCTTGAAAGGTCCCGTTTTCTGTCTTTCGTTTGGCCATTTTTCGTAAGGGGTTTATTACATGTGAGTTAGGTGACAGGTTGCAGACGCCTAATGAAAGTAAAGAGAGGAGGTGGGGGCGATTAGCAGGCTGACGGGCCGGCGCCAACGCATTTGCAAAGCATTCTGGGATTTGTAGTATTAGCTGTGCATGCGCTATACTGGCGCGGTGGCCAGCGGGCCAGCTCTAATACATATTTGATATGATCTTGCAGGCCAAATATAATTATATCACGGGCCAAATTTGGCCCGCGGGCCTGAGTTTGACATGTGTGATTTAGAGATTATTTGGACTTCTGCTACTGATATAGTATTTTGGATTCTAGTTTGAAATTCCACCCCTCATAAGTAGTGTCCATGTAATAGTTCACCCCATAAATTTAACATGAAAAAATGGTCTGCAAAATTTGACTTTTACTTGAGTATACTGTATATGGTGGTTTTAAATTGAAGAGAGGAAATGTTCAAGAAGCTATCTTTGTACTGAGAGGTCAGAGTAGTCATGTCCAAATGCTACGTGGTATGTGCTCATGTTTTATAACCCAGCTAATGAACGCCTGTATGCCTTTTTTCAGTTCAAAAATTTGTATTCCAGAAATTCCGAGAATCCTGCCTCTCAAAGTTTTTAAATTTAGCAGACATTTGTGTGTGGGCGCACGCGCACGTAAGCGCCACAGATGCACAGCGGCAACAAACGACCAAGCTTAATGCAGGTAATCTTAACGCAAAGAAATTCATTTGTATATTTTTCTTTTGCAATGTTCATTTCAAACATACAGCCGTGCATTGACTTGCGTCCGAGTTACGTTCTGGAAGTGGAGCCGCAAATCGATTTGGGCGTAAGTCGATCATTATGGGCGAAATATACCGTACAACTTAAGATTCCATGACACAAGTACATATTGACCTAAACCTCTATATGAGTGGTTCTCAACCTTTTCCTTTCCACTCACATCCCTCTTTAAGTATTCCCTGTGCATTGGTGCTCTGTGATTGATAAAGGATTGCTTAAGGTGGGATGTGGGTGGGAAGAAAAAGTTTGAAAGCCACTGTTTTAATCGTCCCTCATTGACTCGTCATGTGCACGGTTTCAGAACTCCAAAGGAAATGGGCCAATGAACATTTTTCTCAAGCAAACTATTTCAGTAACAATTGGGTCTAGAGCAGCGATTCTCAACCTTCCCTTCCCACTCACAATCCCTTACTAATCACAGAGCACTGATGGCATAACAATTACTTAAAGTGGTACGTGAGTGGAAAGAAAAAGGTTGAGAATCACTGCTCTATGTTATGCATACACATGTCTAAAACCCACAGTTAACAAAATGTAAATCTGTACAGTATTTAAACAGATAATGATAAGAATATGAATGTTTGTTTAGTTCACATAACAGGACTGGTGTTGAAGTGTTGTATGATGTGAAGGCAGATGCAGAGTGTAGGGACAGTACAGTACTCCTCTAATGTACAGTACAGGGTACATATTATAGATTTCAATTACATACATGTGCTGTACTAGATGTTAGGTATATACTGTGCACCATTATATAGCTGGCAATCACTTTGTTTTGGCTTTTGAGCCCATGTGTCGAATGCGTGATGCGTGTCTTAGCGTCCGGCATAAATCTTAAAATCTTATTAAGCCCTGATGGTGACCTCGGACATACCTGTGATCGGACGATACTTGATCGGGCGTAAGTCGAGGTATGGCTGTAATTTCAAGCATTACAATGCCTTTTTTTTCAGTAAAACAAAATTTATGTTTACAATTTTGTCAAGAGCTGACTTTATTTTTCTTTAAAAGTGCTCATTTTGATAAATGAAGCCGCCGTATTAGGCTAATGAATAAACTGTCACAATTGACTTTATTCCTCCTTAAATTAGAATTTTAAAAGTACTGCCCGAGAATCCAGAAAAATCTGGACTGACCTAATCGCCGAGCAGTCCTGATTTTAGGACTTTAACTGAACACAAAAGACCTGGAGAAACTCAGCAGGTCCTGCAGCGTCCATAGGAGGAAAGGATATTTAACCAACGTTCTGGGTCTGAGCCCTTGGTCACGTTACATCCAGGCCTTGTTGCTAACCAAAAGCTCGTAGGCCCAAAACAAGAACAGACAACAGGATTGGCCCTCAAACCCTTTCCGGCCCTTCACATATAATTGCGGCTGATCTGTCCCAAGCCTCATCTCTTCTTCCGTGTTAGTACCCCAGTCATCAATTCCCTGACTTTTCAAAAATGTTTTTAAATAATTTTAGATAGACAACACTGTAACAGGCCA
Organism: Narcine bancroftii; assembly: GCF_036971445.1. Classification (NCBI taxonomy): domain Eukaryota; kingdom Metazoa; phylum Chordata; class Chondrichthyes; order Torpediniformes; family Narcinidae; genus Narcine; species Narcine bancroftii. The sequence continues at coordinate 78,814,563 of NC_091481.1, forward strand.
ATTCGGCCCTATTAGCCTTGTGGCGCCCAATGTACACCCCGTAAGTTTTTTCAAAGGAGGGAAGAAGCCAGAGAAAACCCACTCAGACTCGGAACGGACAAACTCCTTACAGATGCGCAGGATTCAAACCCATGTCCAGGGGTATTGTAGATTTTCAGCATCTGCCATTGGATCTGCACAGGTTATTGTGCCTGCAAGCTGCAGTTCAGAACCACTTCCTCGACCTGAGGTTATGAGGGTTTGAAAGAGAAAACGCTGTCTGCCTCAGTTGCCTGTCTATACTTCCATTCATTGTCCATGCTGAGGGACTGCAACAATCCCCTGCGGCCAGAGAGCATCAGTCTCGATTCTGCCCTTTACTCTGGAATATCAAGACAAAATTCTGGAACAACACTCAGTCAGCCAGGCAGCATCTGCAAAAACAGATCAGATGGTTGGACACGAAACGGTAGCTCTTACTCTTCCCACAGTCGCTGCCCAACCTGCTGTGAATTTCCACTTGTTTTTTAAAAAAAAATTAAACATACTGCACGGTAACAGGCCCTTCCCATTCACGAGCCCATGCCGCCCAATTACTCCCAATGAACCTATAACCCCCGGTACATTTTGGAATGGTGGGAGGAGACCGGAGTCCCTGGTGGAAATCCAACCAGATATGGGGAGAATGTACAAACTACTTACAGACATCGCTGGATTAAAACCCAGGTCACTGACACTGTAATAGAGTTTCACTAACCACCACACCTCTGTACCTCGCCTACACTAACTGTGCTTCTCCTACACTAACCGAGCCTCCCCTACACTAACCGTGCCTCCCCTACACTAACCGAGCCTCCCTTACTCTAACCATGCCTCCCCTACACCCACTGTGCCTCCCCTACACTAACCATGCCTCCCCTACACTAACCGTGCTTCTCCTACACTAACCGTGCCTCCCCTACACTAACCGTGCCTCCCCTACACCCACTGTGCCTCCCCTACACTAACCGTGCCTCCCCTACACTAACCGTGCCTCCCCTACACTAACCGTGCCTCCCCTAAACCAACCGTGCCTCCCCTACACCAACCGTGCCTCCCCTACTCTAACCGTGCCTCCCCTACACTAACCGTGCCTCCCCTACGCTAACCGTGCCTCCCCTACGCTAACCGTGCCTCCCCTACGCTAACCGTGCCTCCCCTACGCTAACCGTGCCTCCCCTACGCTAACCGTGCCTCCCCTACGCTAACCGTGCCTCCTCTACGCTAACCGTGCCTCCCCTAAACCAACCGTGCCTCCCCTACACTAACCGTGCTTCTCCTACACTAACCGTGCCTCCCCTATACTAACCGTGCCTCCCCTACACCAACCGTGCCTCCCCTACACCAACCGTGCCTCCCCTACACCAACCGTGCCTCCCCTACACCAACCGTGCCTCCCCTACACCCACCGTGCCTCCCCTACACCCACCGTGCCTCCCCTACACCCACCGTGCCTCCCCTACACCCACCGTGCCTCCCCTACACCCACCGTGCCTCCCCTACACCCACCGTGCCTCCCCTACACCCACCGTGCCTCCCCTACACTAAACGTGCCACCCCTACACTAACCATGCCTCCCTACACCAACCGTGCTGCCCTGTTTCTATACAGATTTCCAGTGTGTGTGCGGCAATTTGATTTCTCTAGCTCCTGGAGTCTGACCCAAACCCTCAGGCTTAGTTGCAAAGGGAGTACAACACACAGGTGGCACACTGGCGTGAACATCAGAATGGATAGAATTAAAAAGAGAGGCTGTGTTAAATCTGCATCAACCCTCAATTCCTGGGAGTAATGCATCAAGTCTGGTCACTTATTAGAAGTAATATTGCAGCGTTTGGAGAGGGGACACTGATTTACATCAGGGAAGGATGAAAATTCTGCAGTTCTTTCCTTGAGGAAAAGCGGCTGAGAGGTGACCAAGACAGGTCTTACAAGGGAGATGTAGAGAGGTTTGCATTAATGGAAAAGACCATAGCCAATGGCTGTCAACAATCCAAAATGGTCACCAGAAAGGCCAGTGAGGAGTTGAGAAATAAATTGTCCTTGGATAACAATGAAGTAGTGGATGTCCGAAGCATTCGAGGCAAAGAGTCTGGAGGCACCCAAGTAAAAACAGGGGAAGAAGGACACAATAATTGACTTAGTTGGGGAAAGATGGAAGCAGACCTGCCAGTATAGGCTGGCTGGGCCAAGAGGCCTATTTTCTCTGCCAGATACTCAACATTACAATGAAATACACGTAGACTGTTTCAAAGCAATCAATCAAAGACTCCAACTATCTTACCACCATTTTCTGTAGAGCAGTCAGATCGAAGATGGCGTGGTCCACACACCCCTCGTTGCCACAAACCATCACTATCACAACACACAGAAGTTGGCAGCAGCTCCTCATGTCTGGGCTCACTTGAGCTGTACGATGAGCACAGGTGTGAGCTGGGGAAGGGTTCCGCTGCTCCAATCAGCCTTTTCGTGCCCACAAGTACTGTCATCTTCTGAAAAGCAGACCAGCATAGAGATTGAAATGAAATTGTTAAATTTAAATATTGCATTTTTAAATTACAGCACAGTAACAGGGACTTCTGGTCCATGAGAGCCCGTGCCACCCAATTGGCCTCTAACCTCCGGTAGATTTTTGAAGGGTGGGAGGAAACCAGAGCCCCCCCCGGGGGAAACCCACGCAGACACGGGGAGTGTGCACAGACTCCTTACACACAGCGCGGGATTCGAACTTCAGACCTGTTAGAGCGTTGCGCTGACCGCAACACTGACCGCGCCACCCCTGTGTGGGGCAAGTTCTTTTACACACAGGCACGCGAGAGGGTAGTTGCCTAGAACAGACTGCCAGGGCTAGAGGTGGAAGCAGACATGATGAGGACATTACAGAGGCTTCCAGATGGACAGGGGACAGAGGGATGTGTATCGTGTGCAAGCTGATTTGAGCATGATGTTCAGCTCAGATCATGGGCCAAAGGACCTGTGCTATATTGCGTTCCAACATTGGATACAACGTAAAGGCCTTGTATATAGACCCTTTCCCTTGCTTTGTCTAATTAGACTTTGCTTTAATGGTCAACACCATAAACAGAAGAATCTGACTCAGCATGTCATGACGTATGTTATCTTGCGGCACAATTACAGTACAAAATTCCCATAAATTACATTTCAAAATGAATAAGCAGTGAAACAAATAGAAAGTCAGGTCGTGTCTGAGGTTCATTTATGAACCTGACGGCAGAGGGGAAGAAGCTGTCATTGTGTCACTGGGCGTCCGTCTCCAAGCTCCTGGCCCTCCTTCCTTTTTCGTTTTCCATCAATAAAGCAAGGCGATAGCATCACAGTCTGTTCCAAAATACACAGAGATCCCCAAACAATCTGCATGCATGTTTCTCCCCCTCCCTCTCCCACCCCCTTAAAAAAAGAGAAGGGAGAGAAAAGACCTACAGAGGCTGGGTGCGGTGTCGGCACTTTTGACGGGGAGGCCGTGGAGCCGTCCCCTTATCTATTATTAATCCACCTATTGGTAATTTTTGTCAGGGTTTGGCTACAGCTGCACTCCTGTGTACATCAGATAATTCTGCCATATTTTAACAAAGGTCCTGTGTCGGTTTCTAAGATTATACATGATTGTTTTTCCCATGGGGATACAGTTATGCATCTCGGTCATCCACTGACTGATAAGAAGAGGAGAGTCAGATTTCCAAGTCATTGCTATACAATTTTTTTGCTATGGACAAAGAAATAAATATGAATTGAATTTGGAATTTGGTTAATTTGTAACTTACATCCATGAGATTCCCCAGCAGATACAATGTCGGATCCTGCGGGAAGATCACCTTCGTTATCTTGGTTAGTATGTGGCCCAAATCCTGCCAAAATGGGGTGACCTTTGAGCAGGACCAGGTTGCGTGAATTAATGTTCCCGGCTCCACTCCACACCTGAAACACGCCTCTGGCACCTCCGGTTTTGCCTTGTGAATCTTTTGCGGTGTGAGGTAGAGCTGGTGCAGAAAGTTGTATTGAACCAGTCTGTATCGGAATTAATAACTGTGGTCACACTGTCTCTACACCAGTTCAACCAGCATCTCTCGTCAATTGTGATGCCCAGGTCTGGCTCCCATCTCTCTCTTGATCTGTGTAGTCCCTTGCTTGGGGCTCTCACCTTGGAGTACCGGGTACATTCTTGAAATAAATTTGGGTGCGTTTCCCAGTCGAAGCTTCCCTTCAACCTAGGTGTAGGTGGGGTCATTGTAGGGCCCCACCTGTCCCTCAGAAACGATCTTAACTGGAGCGAACAGTGAAAGGTCCCATAAGACAAATCCTATTTACCCTTTAGCTGCTCGAAGGACATAAGCTGTCTCCTCTCATAGCAGTCCTCAATATATCAGCTCCCCTGCCGAGGCCAAATCTCCAGGATTTTATTACCCATGTTCATGGGCATCAATTTATTGTTGAGTCAGTGAAGTCTTTAGCGATATTCCCACTTTCTCTCAAGACGTTCATTGATCTCATGCCAGATTTTAACCAGATGTTTCAGTATGGGGTTATCCGTTTTTTTCCATATTAATTTAGCATCCCATTTGTATTTGAATTTTTTTTGCCATTTTCACCCCCCTTCCCCATTGCATGCAATCCCATTTGCACCCAAGCAGGTGGTTCCCCCTCCTCAAAGATGGATGCGAGGAACCTCGACTGAGCAGCTAGGTAGCATCGTGAACCTCCTTCCTAATGGTAGCAGAGTGAAGAGGGCATGGCCTGGGTGGTGGGGGTCCTTGAGGATAGAGGCTGTTTTCTTAAGACACCGCCTCTTGCAGATGTCCTCGAGTGAGTGAAAACGTGATGTCGCAGGCTGAGTTAACAACCTTCTAAAGCTTTTTGTCCTGTCCTGTGCATTGGTACCACTGTACCAGACAGTGATGAATGCTCGCCACGGTACACCTGTAGAAATTTTCAAGAGACTTTGATGACACACTAAATCTCCTTAAACTCCTCATGAAGTACAGATGCTGGTGAGCCTTCTTCATGATTGCATCAATGTGGAGGCTCCAGGACAGATCTTCAGAGATGTTAACACCCAGAAATTTGAAGTTCTTCTTGACCCTCTCCACTGGTGACATCTTGATGAGATCTGATTCGTGTTCTCCTGGTTTCCCCCTCCTGAAGTCCACAATCATCTCCTTGATTTTGCTGACATTGAGCACAAGGTTGTTGTTCAACAAGCTGATCTATCTCCCTCCTGTACGCTTCCTTATTGATGTCTGTGATTCTGCCAACTGTGGTGTCATCAGAAAATTTGTAGATGCCATTTGAATTGTGCCTGGCCACCCAGTCATGAGTGTAGAGCAGGGGTTCTCAGCCTTTTTTGTCCTAGGCCCCACTTTAATTTTATTTAAAAATGTACGCCCTCACCATTAGCAATGAAGAGTTATATATTCAAAAAAAGTTTTAATTAAATCATTTACTGCAAGTGCATTTCAATGCAATTAAGGTGAGGAATACACTGGAACACACATTTCATATTCAACCACTGGTTCAATATGTCAACCATCTCAAACACACATTTAACAATTGTCGTGACTTCAGTGGGAACTTCGCCCCCGACGCCAGGTACAGATTTTTTTGATTTGAGGGACTAATTTTGTTAGTTTCTGTTAAATCTCCACGTTTTGTAATTTCCAGTCGCTTTCTCTTCGCTTGTTGCAAATCATTAACAGCACTGAAGCCACATTCTACTAAATAAGATGATGGAAAGTGTATTAGTGGTTCCCTTGCTAAAGTAGTCGAGTTTGGGTCTTTCTTTTCGATCTCATTAGACGGCCACATCGTGGTTCCTTTCACTTGGAACAGAGTTTTCTCAGATTCATCATGAGGCCACTCAGATAACTCCTCTTGGTATTGCACTGGAACTTAAGATAAGCCCACCAGCAATGGCTGAGTTAACCAAGAGGGAAAATCCACTGCCTTTAAATCACAAAATCTATCATCGAAGTCGGTGACCAACATTTTCAAATGGTCAACAATGTCGTTTGTAGCAGCATTAGTTACCTCACTAATAGAATTGACTGAAATTTCTTGTGGAGTTCATTTGGAATCCTCGTTGCCAATGGAGTGGACGATAATAAGACCGGTCAGAAAAAAATATAATTATAATGTCAACCAAGGATAACAACAGTTAAAATAAGAGAAACCTCGGAAGAGCAAAAGCACGCTATGAAAATAAACAGAGTGATTTTACTTGGAAGTGACCACAATTGTCCTGACAGTGTTGTCAAGTCACAACTTTCACACCAACAAGTTTATTTTTTTCAACCCAACTTTTTAATTATTTCCCAAAATATTCCTACGCTCCACTAAAATATTCTTAAGCCCCATGCCCCACCAAAGTATTCCCACGCCCCACCGGTGGGGCTCCACCTTGACAGTGAGTAGAGCAGCGGGCTAAGCACGTAATCCTTGAGGTGCGATGTGTAATTCATCTGCATCTACTTGAATGGCATCTACTTGACAACTTGCTGGGGTGGAGGTCAACCCATTTGGGAAACAGTGGCCTACCCGCCCACAGTGAGATTCAGGAACATGATAGAAAATCTGTGGACACCATGGTTGAAGAAAAACACAATGCTGGAGAAACCCAGCAGGTGATAGATGGAGAAGGGATTAAAGGAACAGCAGTGACCAAGGGGAGGAGGGATAGACAGATGGAGAGAGAAAGGGAGGGGGGAGGTGGAGGAGGGGGACAGCAGTGACCAAGGGGAGGAGGATTAGACAGATGAAGGGAGAGAGAAAGGGAGGGGGGAGGTGGAGGAGGGGGACAGCAGTGAACAAGGGGAGGAGGATTAGACAGATGAAGGGAGAGAGAAAGGGAGGGGGGAGGTGGAGGAGGGGGACAGCAGTGACCAAGGGAAGGAGGATTAGACAGATGAAGGGAGAGAGAAAGGGAGGGGGAGGTGGAGGAGGGGGACAGCAGTGACCAAGGGGAGGAGGGATAGACAGATGAAGGGAGAGAGAAAGGGAGGGGGAGGTGGAGGAGGGGGACAGCAGTGACCAAGGGGAGGAGGGATAGACAGATGAAGGGAGAGAGAAAGGGAGGGGGAGGTGGAGGAGGGGGACAGCAGTGACCAAGGGGAGGAGGTTTAGACAGATGAAGGGAGAGAGGAAGGGAGGGGGGAGGTGGAGGAGGAGGGACAGCAGTGACCAAGGGGAAGAGGGATAGACAGATAAAGGGAGGGGGAGGTGGAGGAGGTGGACAGCAGTGACCAAGGGGAGGAGGGATAGTCAGATGAAGGGAGAGAGAAAGGGAGGGGGAGGTGGAGGAGGGGGACAGCAGTGACCAAGGGGAGGAGGATTAGACAGATGAAGGGAGAGAGAAAGGGAGGGGGGGGGGTGGAGGAGGGGGATAGCAGTGACCAAGGGGAGGGATAGACAGATGAAGGGAGAGAGAAAGGGGGGGGTGGAGGAGGGGGATAGCAGTGACCAAGGGGAGGAGGGATAGACAGATGAAGGGAGAGAGAAAGGGAGAGGGGAGGTGGAGGAGGAGGGACAGCAGTGACCAAGGGGAGGAGAGATAGACAGATGAAGTGATGGAGAAAGGGAGGGGGAGGTGGAGGAGGGGGACAGCAGTGACCAAAGGGAGGAGGGATAGACAGATGAAGGGAGAGAGAAAGGGAGGGGGGGAGGTGGAGGAGGGGGACAGCAGTGACCAAGGGGAGGAGTGATAGACAAATGAAGGGAGATAGAAAGGGTGGGGGAGGTGGAGGAGGGGGACAGCAGTGACCAAGGGGAGGAGGATTAGACAGATGAAGGGAGAGAGAAAGGGAGGGGGAGGTGGAGGAGGGGGACAGCAGTGACCAAGGGGAGGAGGGATAGACAGATGAAGGGAGAGAGAAAGGGAGGGGAGGTGGAGGAGGGGGACAGCAGTGACCAAGGGGAGGAGGATTAGACAGATGAAGGAAGAGAGAAAGGGAGGGGGGAGGTGGAGGTGGAGGGACAGCAGTGACCAAGGGGAGGAGGGATAGACAGATGAAGGGAGAGAGAAAGGGAGGGTGAGGTGGAGGAAGGGGATAGCAGTGACCAAGGGGAGGAGGGATAGACAGATGAAGGGACAGAGAAAGGGAGTGGGGAGGTGGAGGAGGGGGACAGCAGTGACCAAGGGGAGGAGGGATAGACAGATGAAGGGAGAGAGAAAGGGAGGGGGAGGTGGAGGAGGGGGACAGCAGTGACCAAGGGGAGGAGGGATAGACAGATGAAGGGAGAGAGAAAGGGAGGTGGAGGTGGAGGAGGGGGACACAGTTGATGAAATTGGTGGATTTTAATTGATTCAAGATTCAAGAACAATGAAGTGTTTGCTTTATTAAAAATTGAAGTATTCAAGAAGAACTGCTGATGGAGGCCATCTGTGTAACAAAACAGCTTTTTACTTGTGGTCATTAGACTTTCTGGAACAAAACAATTTAAGCCTCTTGGACTAAGATTAGGTCAGATGTTTTTTATGGATGTAAGTAGTTTGGAAAAGGCAAGAGGTTTTGCAGACATGAAACTAAAACTGTGGTGATGTCACTTTACATGATGTCAGTGAACTATATACTGAAGGCAGAGAGACATTTTGACTCAGAAAACTGAAGACAGAAGACTGAAAAAAACAGAAGAAACATGAGCTCCTGCAAAGACAGGACAAGGGCAGTGATCTGTAAAAGAGAGGGAGACGCTGTCTGAATTGTATTATCCTTATTGTTATAGGAGATGCACAACATGTGGCTTGTAAATAAGTAAAACCACTTCCGACTGCTCTTTTGAGAAAAGAGAGGCAGCCTTATGTGCCCAGAAGATGGTCACTCCTGTTTAAAAAAATAATTCACTGTGACAGTTCCACAACCCGAACAAGAAAAGGGGAAACTTGTGAGAAGAATGTAACTCTGAATAACAACTCATCAAAAGATGTGCGAGTTTGAAAGAAATCGGGTGCTTCACGCTTGCTTCGTAATTATGTCTGAACCACAATTTAAAAAGATCTTGTTCAACAAGAAGCTTGAAACTAGACTTTAAAATGGACTTTTTCAGAATCAAACTTAAACTGTAATGGTTTTTGACTTCAATACACACACACACATTTACATTTGCGCATAGTGGGGTTAAAATTAGAGTTGATTTAGGAATAAGTATAAGAAATGTTATGTTATTAATAGTTTAATAAAGACTTGCGGCTAAAGCCACGGGCCCCACCAAGCAAACTGGCGGACGAATGGCTAAAGTAACCTCAAGGGCCAGCGACCGTAAAATGGTGCTGGCGTCGCTGTACAGACTGGGGTAGTGCGCGGGGAAGAAGGTATTGTCATGCAAGGGTGTCATGCAGAATGTCAGGCCAGTAATCGGGGTAAACGGCGGGAACTGGAACGATATAAAAGTTGGGCTTGAGCCCTAATAAACCTGACCTCGTTTGTGAGTGTCGTTCGTTCGTGAATTGTTTTGAATTTACCATTGTCTGGTGAATTGCTGTTGTCTGGTAGGCCACGGTTTCCCAAATGGGTTGAGCACTACCCCAGCAAGTTGTCAAGTAGGCGCCATTCAAGACGATCAACCCGGGCGTACCTCAAGGATACGAGCTTAGCCCACTGCTCTACTCACTCTACACTCATGACTGTGTGGCCAGGCACCATTCAAATGGCATCTACAAACTTTTCATTGTTGTTCCTTTATTATTAATACGGTTTGTTACATCGTAATTGGAGGGTCGTCCGCGATCTTCCATACCTTGAAGGGCTCAAGCCCGAAATGTCAGTTCTGTATTTTTACCTTTGCTATATAAATGTCCCCCTCCCTTCATATAAAGGTTTGACCTGCTGAGTTTCTCCAGCCTTGATGTGTTTACTTCAGGAGCGTGATAACTGCTCGTTTCATGTTTGGTTGAGGGGTCATTGGCTCCTGGGGTTTCTTTAACTCCCCTCTGACCTCCTAAAATACTTCATGATCTTTAAATTACCTTGGGATATCCTGAAACAAATGTTAAAGGCGCTCAAAATATCGAGCACACAATGGCCCTCTTTTCACCAAGCTAGCAGCTTGTGGTGATACACCACTAGCCTACTGCAGATCACTGAAGGACAGACCACACCTGGCCAGCTGTCAATCAGCCGACCTGAATAGGCCAAACTCCACCCAGCCGACTGTCACTCAACCGCCTGGGATATCATCCTGAGCCAGTCATTCTGGAGCCACTGGTACAGCTACCACTGTAGCCGAGACTTTTAACTGAATAAAGCCTGTTGTACAGTCTTTCTCAAGTTTTGTGTCTGCTTCCTGCTGCAACAGCCATGCATCACACAGCCCCAGTGGTGCAGCACTCCACTGGCTCAGATGCAGAGGCTCTGACCCTTTCTCCCACAGATGCAGACTGATCGGATGAATGCCTCCAGCATTTTCTGTCTTACTTGACTCGATCTTTCCCTCTTGCACAATCCTGCCCACCCAGAAACCCACATCTTTGATACTCTCGTCTGTCCACTGCTCAGTGCTTTATCGGCTGTGACCTTCTGCAGGGTGGATTGTGGAGGGTTCATATGATCTCACTGGCTGGAACCTGGTTGGAATGTAGATTGCAGAGGGTCAGGTGGCCTCTCAGGCTGGAACGTAGCCGGAAGTCACCTCACCTGCCAATCAAGGGTTACATCTGCCCATCTGTGAGGCTGGTGCGTTTTTGGTCCCTTGCAGCTGACGTGTGATTGGTCTTCCAAGTGCCAAATCAAATGGTTAGATATGCACAGAGTTGAGGCTGGCACACGATTGGTCCTCATCGGCCCCTAGTACGTGGAGCTTCTCTGGTCCTTGCTGCTGCACGGAGACCATCACTGAACTCCAGGCTGCAGGCCACAAGCCGCTCCGGAGGGCTGACTGCACTGGACCCATTCTGGCTCCAAAGCCAAGGGCAATGCTGGAGATCAGGTTCATTTGATATTCTTGTTAGTTGTAATTCATTTATTGCGTATTAGGGTGCTGTGCCTGCTAGAGATAGAGAGGGGTGGTGGTTGTTGTGTATAAACCTTGCATTTCCAATCGGGAGTTGAGAATGTTTAGCAATGATTTATTTACACCAGATGTGTAGTTATTTGTATATTATTCCAGGTCAGTCTGTGTGAGCATGTATTATTTTTGTGAATTTCCTTGTGCATAAATAAAGACCACTGTTTGTTAATAACACATGTCCAGCCTTCACTCTCTTTGAACCCGTCCAACCTATTCTGAGCAAAACATTCAATTCCAATATAATCTTCAAGGTTCTCTCAAAGACTGTGTTCACCAGAAGAATCTATGGGTCATACCAATAGGGCAACACTCCCATGCACGGAATTTCCCGTCTCTTTAGAATAGGCTTGAAAAACGTGCGTATCTCTCCACTTAGTAACAGTTAATTGTGCCCAACAGATGACTGAAAATTCTGTTCCCCCACACCTTGAAGAGGGGCTCAAACCCGAAGCGTGGGTGATGTACCTTCACCTTTGCTACATAAAGGCACTGTTTGACCTGCTGAGTTTCTCCAGCACATTAATGTGCCCTCTGTCTCGTGTGATTGATGCTAGTCGCCATCAATTTAATAGTTAAATGCTAGTTTTAATAGACTAATACATACAGCTAGGTCTTGCCTCCGTGCAAGCCGAGGTCAGAATGGAGGAGCATGCGCTCCGATCGGCTTATATATACAAGGTCGTCAGGTGGTGGCCCCTGGTGACCTAGTGGTGTACTAGCAGATCACCACAAGATAGACACATGGATTAAAGAAAAAGAGGGTTATGGGGTAAGGCGGGTTTAGTACTTTATTTTTTCGGAAGGAATTTATGGGTCGGCACAGCATCGAGGGCCAAAGGGCATGTACTGTGCTGACATGCTCTAAATCTCACAAGTCAGTACATTTCTCTTTGGATATGGAGACAAAAGCCGGGCAGCTTTAGGGTGGAGGGGACGAGTGTCGGGAAGACAAGGAAAGGGATGGGAGGTGTGGTTAGCACCATGCTGTAACAACGCCGGTGACCTAAATTTGAATCTGTCCCTGTCAGTTAGGAGTTTCCACGTTCTCCCCAGGTCTGCCCGGTTTCTTCCGAGCATTCCGCATTCCTCCCAAACACACGGGATTGTAAGTTAATTGGATGGCACGAGTGTCAATGGCCGGAATCGGCTTCCACCGTGTTGTGAATTAAAAGAAATAAAATTCACTACAATGGACACAGAGGGCTGAAGGGTCTGTTTCTGTGCTATAATAAGCTTCCATGAGAAAACAGCACAGATGATTTGATATTAAATTAATTTGGTTTTAAATAACCTTTTAACATTCATTGATAATTGATTTTTTTAAATCTTAAAGGCCAAATACAATGAAGAGCCCAGTATTGAATCCTTCAACGAGCAAATTAAGCTATTACTTCCAATTCATTAAGAATTCTCAGTTCACAGGCAACGAATAACATTTTGCTTCCATTCCCCTTACTGAAAAATCATCTCATTCTGTTAGTCTCTGCCCCTTTCACTAAACCAGCAGATCGATTCCTGAAACTGCTCCCGTCACCCACCCAGACCCCATGACACAGGAGTTTTCAAATTCAGGGTTGACATTCAACAGTTCCTCATTTGTCAGGAAGGCACCAGAGTGACTGCACTTCCTGATAAGAATGGAGCAGGCAAGGTTACTGGCCACCATTATGTCTATCAAGAGCACCCTGGCCGGCTGCATCACAGTGTGGCATGGATGCTACAGAGAAAAGGATCGGAAGGGAATCCGCAGAGTGGCAGAGAGGATCACTGGAGTCTCCTTTCCACCCCTCCCATCCCCCACCATCGACGTGATCTACTGGTATCGTTGTCTGAAGAGGGCACGCAAAATCAGTGAGGACCCCTTCCACCCCGCGCGCAGCATCTTTCAGCTGCTCCCTTGGGGGAAGCAATACAGGAGGATCAGAGCCAGCACCCACCAGGCTGAGGAAGTGCTTCTTCCCGCGGGCCGTGAGAACACTGAACGACCAAAGGAACTGCTCGCACTAACCCTCCGAGAGGGAGCTGAAGGGGGAGATTGATAGGTATCTAATTTGTCAGCGTATCAAGGGAGGTGGGGAATTTGGATCTGGATGTGAAAACGGTTTAGCTCAGGGTGGAGTTGTGGAGCAGACTCGACAGGCCAAATGGCCTGCTTCTGTTCCTTTATCCTGTGATCTTGCGATAATGCAGGCAAATAGAATCAGTTATTACAGATGGGCTGAATGGCTTGTTTCAGTCCTGTACAACTCAACGTCTAATAGTGCATTATACTTGCATGTCGTCTAAGTTAATAGTTTATTCACATTTCAAGTGGCAGAAGCCTCTCGATGGCAGTCACCAGCATCATTTTGGGGGCCACAGGATATTGTTTGGCAGTGGGGATGGGCCCTTCCTTTGCCCCCTTCCCTGCACCGCAGCAGATATACCGCACACCATAGCCCACCAGGACATGCAACACCAGGTCCATGCACCCAGGGGTACAGTGCCGGAGTTCACCAAAAATGGCGACAAGGAGGCCTCACGAAACCTGGCCTTGGAGGCCGCCATGTTCTGTTTGGCATTGTATACTTGAGACAGGTATATTGGTCGTGGAACAAACAGGTTCCTTGTATGCCTGAATAGTGCTTGGGGGCGGGGCCCAGAGCGGAGTGGCCCCCATGAGGTGCCGGAGCAGCGCTCCAGTGAGGTCTGGCAGCACTGCACCACTACATATGCCCACTGCGAGCCTTACCCACAAGTACAACTCCCAGACCCCTCTTCAACTAAGGTAAAGGTTCCATTATTGTCATGTAATACTACATTTAGAATGTAATACACATGAAATTCTTTAACTTTTGTCTACTGTAAGGTAGGCAGAGAGTCACCACTTTGTCCAGTGCCCTCCCCCCACCATAAACCTACAGCACCTGGAGTTCCCAGGCGGTCTCCCCTCCAAGTGCTGACAAGGCCTGAGCCTGCTTACCTTCCGAGATTAGACAATCCCAGGCGTATTCGGCCCATTAGGGCTTCTGCCTACAATCCCACATCAATAATAGTGTGGTCTCTCTCTTGGTGTAATCAGGAACAAAGGGAGGGTGGAACAAAGCTCAGATCAGCGGCCGTGAAGGAACTCCGGCTGAGAAAGAGCATAGAACATGTGGCAGCAGAGTTGGGGGTGTGGCCCTCAGGGAACCGCGGGAGAGGACGAGGGGGGTAAGGCAGAAGAGATAGACTGTTTAGATGGCTGACATTGATTACTGGACCTTGGTTTGACTCCAGGCACCATACACATCATGCAACAGCAGTATGTTGCCAAGGACTGAACGATAGCTTCCACTGAACAAGAGACGCTTAGACAGAAAATGTGCGATGGCAAGCCATGACAAAAGTAGCAGCCATTCTACTAAACACAAGCAAGAGAATTACTAACAGTTCTTCCAGTTGTTTAAGAACTTTTCTTCCAAACAGTGGCCAACCTTCTTCAACTCCCTGATGTTGCTTAATCAGCTGAATCGCTCCAGATTGCTTGTGGCTTCAGATTCTAGCATCTGCAGTCCAGCTCTCAAGCCGCCAAGCAAGATCTTGCACTAGAGTTAACTCTGTCGCCTGTGTGCCGTGGGAGAGTGATTTACGTTCAGCCACTGGACTTTACAGCCACCGACCACCCCTTTACTTCCAGTCGGAGGCATGGAAATCTGAACGCCAGCGATGGAGCTGTCACGATGCATTGAGTCGATAAAATCACTAGAAATACTAGCCAGGGAAAATAAACATGCCTGTTCACTTATATTAATGTCTCATTGATCGAAGTTTGCTTTATGAAATACTTTGTCCCTTCAGTCAGAGAGAAAAAAAAGCATGAGATAAGCAAGCCAGAACACAGAACCAACGATTGGCGACAGCGAACCAGCCAGACTTCATGCTCTGCAAGTGTAAAACACAAAAGTCTGCAGACACCACGGCTGAAGTAAAAACACAAAGCTGGAGAAATATATAGCAAAGGTAAAGATACATATTACTGTATAACAATCACAGTACGGAGACAGGCCATCTTGGCCCCACTAGTCCGCACCGATTTAAGTGATCTCCTCTAGTCCCACCGACTTTGGTGAAGGGCTCAAGGCCTGAAACGGTGGTTATGTATCTATCTTCGCTATCTAAAGGACCAGCTGAGTTTCTCCAGCATTGTGCATTGATTTATATTCTTTCTTTTAATTTTACTCACAGCACAGAAGAATACAATTCCACCCATGCCTTCCAATTACACTTAAATTAACCTACAACCCCATGCCTCTTGAAGGGTGGGGAAAGCCCACACAGACACGGGGAGAAGGTAAAGCCAGCGCTGGATTTGAATGCAGGTCGCTGGCACTGCAATAGCGTCGCACTAACCTCCACGCCAAGCAGGTTGGAAGATGAGGAACAACAATCCAAAGTGTTGCTGTGCAACGTGCTGCAGGAGCAGACGAGCCAGGGCGATGTGTGCACAAAATTACTTCACGTAAATATAAATGGATACCAAAATATGTGGTGCACCTCGCCATTAGTTCACGCAACCGTAAAACTCATTTATCTGGCACCTACCCATCCCCGTAGGTGCTGGATACCACGGGTTTTACTCCACGTAGAGTTTCCCAACTGAATTTTTCTCAGTTCCGTGCACCCATATAATAGTCTCTCCTTGAAAGTGGCAGGGTACGCTGGTACTACTTGGGTTTCGAGGGTTCCAGGTTTGGTTGCGAAGCCTTGCAAGCAGATTTGGCCAGCAAGATTTTGATGTGATTTCACAGCTCCAAGCAGATCAGCTGGAGTTATAGAATCCTCCTAAAGTGGTCCTTTCCAGCAGCCATTCTCAACCTGTTGTCTGGCTATGCCCCCCTCCCCAACCTTAGTACTCTGCTCAAGGTTTATGAGCCCCCTTCCATGCAAAACAGACCCCTTCAGCACACGCCCATGATGCCCAATTTACACCCAATTAACCGACACCCTAGTACATTTTGAATGGTGGGAAGAAACTAGAGCCCCTAGGGAAAACCCACGCAGACATGGGGAGAACGGACAGCATGGGATTCGAACCCTGGTCCCAGTCACAGGCGCAGTAATAGCGTTGCGCTGACCATATCCTACCAATGACATTAAAAAACATCTAAAAATAGTTATGTTACATGATGCAAAAAGAGAACAAGGCTTTTACTTAAATGTGCTGTGCCCCCTCCCCCCAGGAGGGCTGTTAGACCCCCATTCAGGATGGCTGCTTTAGACCAGGGCTTCCCAAACATTTTAGCTCCCTTTTGGGGAGCACTTGGAAATTGCGGAACCCCAGCCATTAATTTCAGATTAAAAGACCTGGTGCATACACAAGCAAGTAAATATACTCACCATTCTCCGCTCATCGCCTCTAATTTACATTTAATGGGACAGATGGAATTGCTTTTTGTTCTCTCAGATCCTCGGAACATTGGGCACAGTATCAAATAGTTGTATCCTAATGACAGGATCATCAGCAATAATATGAAAGTCCAGCCTCACTTGGACATGTAACTCGTGGAAAATGGTAACAGGAAACGCTCAGCAGATTTGGCCAAGTTCAGACATTTGCCACGGAATGAATGTAGTTACTGATCCAGTTAAAAATTTCCCCAGTTGTGTTTCACAAAGAAGTCCATCTTCCTCAATAGCCTTTTCACACACTTACCTGACGAAGACTAGCAGCAATGGAAGACCCGCTGCATCATTTCTTTACACTGAACCGTCCATATAAAAGGCGTCATGGAAGAATCTTCCCAAGAAAACACTTCAGTGTTTGCTTCAGATGAATTATCCTGTCTCCTGTGTTTTTTTTTAAGCCGACGATCCACTCTGAAAAAATCCCACTAACATGATAGAGTACGCAGTACGATGCTGCCATGGCCCAGCATTGTGAGAGAGTAATGGACCGCATATCGCAAGTCCGGGGAACAGATCAGAAATTGAATTTGAAAGTACAGATTCGAGCCATCGTAACTTTGAAAAAAAATCATAGGCCGGACCATCGTAAGTAGGGAGGCACTGAAGGAAGGGATTATTTAAAGTGGGATGTGAATGGAAAGAAAAAGTTTGAAAACCACTTTAATCGTACCTCACTGACTCATTATGGGCACAGTTTCAGGAAATGGGCCCAATGACAATTTTTCTCAAGCAAAACATTTAAGAGACAACTGAGTCTGGAGCAACCTTTCCTCCCCCCATTCACCTAGACTTGAGGGCAAGAGGGCACAACTTCAGGATTGAAGGACGTCCACTTAAAATAGAGATGCAGAGGAATTTCTTCAGCTCGAGGGTGAACCTATGGAATTTGTTGCAATAGGCGACTGTGGGGGGTGGGGGGAAAGGTAGAGATTGATTGGTTCTTGATTAGCCAGGGCATAAATGGTTATGAGGAGGCCAGGAAGAGCAGCTGGGTGGGAAAATGGATTAGCTCATGATTGAGAGGCAGGGCAAACTCGATGGGCTGAATGGCCTATTTCTGCTCCTATGTCTGTCTAATATTTAGGTTACATGAGGTGAAAAGAAAACAAGGCTTTTATGCAGTGGCTCCTCTGGGGAGCTGTAGCCGCGCCCCCCCCCCCCCATTGAGAATGGTTGATTTACACCATCTTCCATTGCGTGATCCAAGATCCTCCAAAATTGCCTAGTGCGGGTGATGGGGGAGCTGTTAGAGCATGAGGAAAATGTGGCAGGCAAAATGGGGTGGCACGGTTAGCGTCGTGGTTAGCGCAGCACTTTTATAGCGCCAGAGATTGGCACCAGGGGGTTCGAATCCCACATTGTCTACAAGGAGCTTGTACGTCCTCCCCATGTCTGCATGGGTTTCCTCCAGACGCTCTGGCTTCCTCCCACCATTCAAAACCTTCTGGGGGTGTAGGGTGTAATTGGGCAGAATGGGCTCATAAGCTGAAAGGACCTGTTCCTGTGCTGTATGTCTAAATTAAAAAAAAATTCAAGTGGGATTGCAGAGCCTCAATGGGCTAAATGGCCTACTACATTATGAGAAAGGTGAAAATTCTTGTTCTTTCATTAGATACATTGGAGAAGGTCCAAAGGAGGCCCAATATAGTAAATACAGGTATCAGGGGAGAGGAGAGTGTCCCTTGGAGGAGAGAGAGCCAAGGGGAGGCAGGAAGCACATGTAGAACCAGGAGAGGCCCGGACAGGGTGGAGAAAGGGAGATAGGTCCTATTTGGTGGGGAGTGGGGCTGAGGTCCAGAGAGTGGAAAGGAATCAAGGGCAGAGCATGGCTTGGAATTCAGAGTCTGCAGGGGTGGCATCCCAACATCCAGGGGACTGGTGATCCAAAACGTTGCACAGTCTCCGGAAACGAGGGGTGCAAGGTGGGAGTTGCCAGCACAGTCATGATGGGCCAAATGGCTCTGCCCGGGTCGGAGTCATCCAATCCGGGCCCTTCGGCACAACTTGTGCTTGGCAGAATGGGAGGGCGTCCGCTTAGAACAGGGACATGGAGGGATTGTTTCAGCCAGAGAGCTGAAACGAGAGACGGTTCAGAGATGGTTCACTGAGGATGGTTCCGGGATTGAAAGGGTTATGAGATGAGGAGTGTGTGATTGCACTTGGCCTACTTATTGGAATTTAGGAGAATAATGGGGGGTGAGAGGTAGTAATGAAGCATTTCGAATGCTGAAAGGCATGGACAGAGTAGATGGAGAAAGGCAGTTTCCCGTGGTGAGAGAATCTAGGTCAAATGGGCACCACTTCAGGAGTGAAGGGCATCTGGTTAGAGCAGAAATTGGTGGCAGGTTTGGCGTAGTGGGTTATCACCAGCGATCGGGAACAGGGTTTGAGTCTCTGTAAAAAGTTTGTATGTTCTGTGTGGGGGCTCAGGTTTCCTCCCACCGTTTGAAACATATCAGAGTGGGGGGGGGGGGGGTTAATGGGGTGCAAAGTGGCCGGCACAGACTCGTGGGCCAAAATGGCCTGTTGCCGCGCTTGATCTTTTAAAAAAAATGCAGAGGAAATTTCTTCTGCCTGAGGGCAGTGAATCTGCGGAATTTGATGCCACAGGCGGTGATAAAGGCCGGGTCGTTGGGTGCGTTTACGGCAGAAGCCACTTTCAGGTGCTCAGCCGCGGATAATGCACCGGCAGATGCCTTTCTGTCAACTGAGCAGGCCAGCTGAAGGAGTGTCGCATCCAAGCGAGCGCCGGGCTCCTGTGGACTGCGGCCATTGTCCCACTGCTGCTTTCGGGTGCAATGGGGGATTCTCCAAGCCGGGGAATATACCTATGGGAGGAGGGTCAGGTCAGTGCTCCTCCTGGCCGGGTTCTCCATCTCCATCCGACAGCCACATCAGGGTAGAATAGGTGGCTTTACAGTCAGGTAACGATATAAAACCTACGACCCAAGGACCTCGCTGCCACGTCCCAGCTTGCTTGGCCATGGCACACGAACCATGGGTGTAAAGGGTGGGGCCAGTACTGCGCGCACTGCACTCCACCTAAAAGCTCCTTTGCGCAGGCCCGAGGACAGGTCCACGTCCTCCCCCTCAACGTCCTCCCCCTCCACGTCCTCCCCCTCCACGTCCTCCCCCTCCACGTCCTCCCCCTCAAAAGGCAAAGGAGGAAAAACCCAACACCCAACCCCAACCAACCAATTTTCCCTTGCAACCGCTGCAATCGTGTCTGCCTGTCCCGCATCGGACTGGTCAGCCACAAACGAGCCTGCAGCTGACGTGGACTTTTTACCCCCTCCATAAATCTTCGTCCGCGAAGCCAAGCCAAAGAAAGAAGACAGTCAGGTAATCTGGCCACCTGAAAGCGGCTACTGATTGCTAGGTTCTTGACCTGCCAGGGCAGCAAAAGCTGATGGGAAGTGGGGAAATGGGACAGCTCGTGATCAAAGGGCAAGGTCGAGTGGATGGGCTGAATCACCTATTTCTGCTCCAAGGTCTTACGGGTCTTTCTCTAGAATCGTCCTGAGCACCTGGGGGATAGAATCGGGGTCCACAAAGCAGCTCATCGCCGGCTACCCAGCATGAATTGAGTGGCCGGAATGGGACGCCGGGAAGGGAGGGAGGGATGGGCTAGTCCCCAGCGGGAAGGCCGAACGGTCGCCGGAGAGGAGGATACGCGCCGCGGGGCGGGAATATTGTGGACTTCGGTCGATTCGGCAGCGGCGTGAACTGGAAATTCGAGCAATGATCTCGGGACCTTCTTCGCAGACGCGTCGCAACGAAGCGCTGGGCAGGTAGAGCAGCCGTCGGCGGAGCGGCAGAGACTTACCCTCAGCCGTTCACACTGGACCCGCCTCGGCGTGGCTCCTCCGGCGAGGAAGGACACTCATTCAACCCCTCGCCGCATCCAGCCAGGCTGCGATCATGTGTCCGGAGCCGGGGGAGGCTGGGTTGGGGGGACAACTCTGGCTACGCTAGGGTGGTGGTGGTGGTGGTCGGGGTGGGGGGTAATTTCCCCAGCCCCGCAAACTCTTGTACCGCCCGCTTCCCGCCCACCGAGGACACTCCCTCTCCGCGATCTGGAGGAGGAAGTTGACTGGGGAACAGCGTGCAGAAATTCGGAGGTCGAAAATAGCAACCACCGTCCCCGTCCCCCACCCCTGCCCCCGTCCCCCACCCCTGCCCCCACCCCCCTCCCCTCTACTCCCCTGCCCCTACCCCCCTCCCCTCTACTCCCCTGCCCCCACCCCCCCTCCCCTCTACTCCCCTGCCCCCACCCCCCCTCCCCTCTACTCCCCTGCCCCCACCCCCCCTCCCCTCTACTCCCCTGCCCCCACGCCCCCTCCCCTCTACTCCCCTGCCCCCACCCCCCCTCCCCTCTACTCCCCTGCCCCCACCCCCCCTCCCCTCTACTCCCCTGCCCCCACCCCCCCTCCCCTCTACTCCCCTGCCCCCACCCCCCCTCCCCTCTACTCCCCTGCCCCCACCCCCCCTCCCCTCTACTCCCCTGCCCCCACCCCCCCTCCCCTCTACTCCCCTGCCCCCACCCCCCCTCCCCTCTACTCCCCTGCCCCCACCCCCCCTCCCCTCTACTCCCCTGCCCCAGTTGGAGGGAGCGGGGCAAGGAAGAGATGGGCAGGTGGCATCAATGGGAGGATCAGAATCCGGATTTATTATGCACGAAATTCGCTGTTTTGCAGCTATAAAAACCACATTTCAAAAATAAATAAATCTGAGACTCGTTTAAGGATCTTATTTTTGTACTTTATTCTTTTCTCTCTCTGTTGCACAGTCAGTTTGTTTGCATTTTTTTAATTTGACGACTTTGGACAGAGTTTTGCCCTACAAGTAAGTCCGCTGACAGACAACGAATCTTGGGGTTGTGCATGATGTCGTGGCTCGGCTTCTCCGACGACGACTTTTTAGGAAAGGATCGTAGACGTGGGCATACCCTTCGAGCCAGCGCAATGGATCTTTTCAGGTGGCGCACGGTACTGGCCCCCACCCTTTAACCCCGGGGGTTTATCTGCCATGGCTGAGCAAGCTGGGGCAGACAGGTCCTCGGTGTGACGTCCTTCTCCGAGATCAGGGGCCTCCAAAGTCGATGGGACTATCCAAGGGGTCGATAAATGTTGGGGCGGTGGGTGGGAGGGGAGGGGTGTCGATTGAACTTTTGCAGTGAAAGCAGGAGCGGATCAGTGGAAAATAGCACCTGTGGCAGAGGCGGCCAACCTCTCGCGAGAGAGTGGGCTATGGTGACCGCATGTTGTATTTGAATAGGTTACAAGCGAACGGGAGGATGGACTGAGCATGGAAGAAAGATGTACGTGTTCCGTGTACCTTCGGTAGCACCCCCTCCCCCACTTTCATCACTGCCACCCCTCCCCCCGGTCCAGTGCCACTACCACATCCCCTCCATCCAGCACTGGGATTCCAAGCCCTGGGGGTTGATGACGGATCAAGTATTGTGGTGATACACCACTAGCCGACTGCAGGGGGTGACCTGTGTACCTGCAGGAAGAGCACTGGAGGACAAGGCAACACCTGGCCAGCTGTCAATCACCTGACCTGAATGGACCCAGCCCACCTGGATGGCTGCCAATCACCCTCCGGGTTATAAGCCA
Organism: Narcine bancroftii; assembly: GCF_036971445.1. Lineage (NCBI taxonomy): Eukaryota > Metazoa > Chordata > Chondrichthyes > Torpediniformes > Narcinidae > Narcine > Narcine bancroftii. Next base: position 78,836,642 of record NC_091481.1, read on the forward strand.
CATCCGGCCCCTCGAGGTCAGTCTCAGAGCCAGCACAGCTACTCTCACAGCCAGCTCTGTGGAAGTTTATGTGGAATAAAACCTGTTGAACAGTCTTAATGTTTTGTGTCTGCTTTTCTGCTCGATAGTGCTTCACAAGTATTCCATGAAGAGATCGATGGTCTAAAAAGTTTGGCGACCCTTCTCCTACATGGATGGCCTGACGAGGCCAACGCGCCCCATGTGCCCGGGTTTGAAATCAGAATCATCCTTCTCTTAGGCTAGCTGCCAACCAAGCTAACAAGCCCAGCCGACCCTCCATTTATACCGCTGGACACTTGGTCGCTCATGACGTATAAAACTCAGTGGAAACGGGGACACTGACGAGAAGGTGTTGCTATGGATGCAGTAATGTAGGAATGGCCATTTTCAGTGACCTCCTGCCTGGCCAAGCCAGACAGTGGCCACGCGGCAATCGTCGCACCAAGAAAGGTGAGATGATGGATTATGTGTGCACTTTCCCTGGGTGAGCGGGATATCAGGCCCAGACCTTACCCGTCCCCCCGGCATGACAATAAATCTGAAATCTTAAATCTAAGTAACGTAAGAAAATAGCATAAAATGAGGTCATGTCTGTGCAGAGTTGGCATCAGAAGAGTTCTAATCGGGGGGGGGGGGGGGGTGGTGAGGTTTAGGGTAACTGCAGAAGGTGGGGCACAAACTGTAATTCGAGAACTCTCGGAGGGGGTGGAGCGGGTACCATACCTGCTGTGGACATCCTCAGTCCGCCGTGCCGTCACACTTCCCCTCCCTCCAGCGTTTCAGACAAACATGTGTGCTTATCATGTGTGGAGACAAAAGCATGTGATTCATTTTGGTGATATCCCCCTCTGATGGCATCACCCAGCGTGGTCCACAACCCCCCCACACCCCCCAAGGGTTGCCCAGCTTGTCCTTGGCAACCCAACCCTGAGTTTCACAGTTCTTCATTAGAGATCCAATTTTTTTAAAGCGACCATCCAAAAGGTCAGTCTATAACACACCACTCAACGAGTTGATCTATCTCCCTTCTGTGCATGTCCTCATTGCCGCCTATAATTCTGCCAAGAGGGTGGAATTGGGGGTAATGTAGAGACTGGGGGGGATGGATGGTTGAATGTAGAGTAGAGGAGCGAGGCAATGGAGGGGGTTTGTGGAACAGGAATCCTGGATCGCCTGAGAATGAGGAGAGATTGGATAGAGGTAATTAAAATTATAAGTGTGTGAATGGTGGAATCAGTAGGAGACCAGCAATGAACCAAGCAAATATCAAAAGACTAGAAGAGTTCTGGCAAAGGGTAGCTGAAGCTAAATTGCTTCTGAGCACGTTTCTACACAAGTAGGCGTATTAATTTCAATATTGTCAGTATCATCTTTGTGTACATATCCATGAATTATTAACAATGTATCAAGTATATAACCTCCAATAAACACAGCGAGATCTGCTGACTTCCTCCAGCATTTCTGTGTGTCACTACAGATAAGGGTTAATGCAAGCAGGCTTTTTCCACCGACCTTGGGTGAGATAAGAAGACATGGGTCAAGGGTGAAAGGTGAAACATTTAAGGGGAACGTCATCACTCAGAAGGTGGTGAACTGCCAGAAGAGGCGGTTGATGTGGATTTGATTTCACAAAATCACAAGACAAAGGGATGGAAGCAGACCACTCGGCCCATTGTGTCTGTTCCATAAATCTACACAAAGCTACTCTACACTAGTTCCAATTTCCAGCCTTTTCCCCATATCCCTCACTAATGAGATATTTGTCTATTTCTTGTTTAAATACTCCTAGTGATCTGGCTTCCAATGCTGTATGCGGCAGTGAGTTCCACAGATATACGACCCTCTGGCTAAAGAAGTTCTTCCTCCTCTCTGTTTTAATTGGATAACTTCTAATTTTTAGACTATGGCCCCTTGTGCTCGATTCACCCATCAAGGGAAACATCTTATCCACATTCACTCTGTCAAAAACTTTCAATATTTGAAATATCTCTGAGATCCCCTCTCATTCTCCTCTACTCCAATGAATACAACCCAAGAGCTGTCAAATGCTCCTCGTACGTTAGCCCTTGCATTCTGGGAATCATCCTAGTAAATCTCCTCTGCACCCTCTCCAACATCACATCCTTTCGAAGATAGGGGGCCCAAAACTGCGCACAGTTACTCCAAATGGGGTCTCACCAGTGCCCCATAGAGTCTCATCAGCACATCTTTAAATAGATACTGGATGAATGGGAGGGGATGGAGGGCTGTGAGACTAAGTATAAAAATAGTATAGTGCAGACTAGATGGGCTGAAGGGCCTGTTTCAGTGCGATACTGTTCAATGTTTCTAAGGTGTGGGTTAAGATCATTGGGGCTGAGGGGTGAATGATGTGGGGGTGACTTTGGCCAGCCACAGGTCTAATGTGGTGGGGGGGGGCATTTCTAATGGTTGAGTCACATGATCAGTCTTTCTAGGGTAAACCCTGGTTCCATCCCATCCCCCCGCCAGGCAGGGCAGATCCTTTCCTTCGTTCCAAAACCCAGGGAGCCTCCATCTTCCATCCAGATCCACAGATGATTCAGCATCTGGAATCAGATCAAACTGGCCCTCAGGACCCAGAGTCAACCCAGGCAGGTGGTCAGCGAGCTCCTCTGTTCCCTTCTCTGCCGGCTTCAATGACAGGAGATGCAAGGCGGCGAGTCCGTGGAGCTTGTGGCCACGGCCGGCTGTGGAAGTGAGGTCGTTGGGTTCATTTAAGGCAGAGATTGACATACCCTCATACCCTCCCCCCCCTAAAAACTACCCCAAATAAAATAAAATGGCATTAACATATATATGCTCATTTACTTATTGCCATTTTGGGTGCCATCTCTTTCCGGGAAAAAAAACCTTATTATATTACTAAACCCATATATTTCATATATGGGTCCCACACCTTAATAAAAAGGATAATTATCATGTAAGTTGTAAGTTATCTTTTCCAATGGAATACACGATCGCAACTCAGCATCTCTAAGTATTCAACTCAATTTCATTTTTCCAATAGCTATACACTTCCTGGCTACCGCTAAAGCCAGTCGAATAAGCACAAGTTGGGACTTCTCCAATTTTAACCCCAAAATCAATGTTGCATTGTATCCCAACAAAAACAACATCGGGTCAAGTTCCAATTTAAACCTTCCAAAAATTCCAAGATTCTACACCAAAAAGGTTTCACCTTTTCACACAGCCAAACTGAGCGTAGGAAAGAGCCGGTCTCTTTACCACATCGAATACATAAATCTGTAGAACTAAATTTATATTTCTTTAACCTCTCAGGAGTTAAATACAGCTGGTGAAGAAAGCTATAATGAACCAGTCGATATTGCACATTTATTAATTTAGTCATACTGTCTTCACACATAATTATCCATTCTTCCTGAGATATTGGAATAGCTAAGTCTTTCTCCCATTTCATTCTCGATTTATACAGATCTGACTTCCTCATTTTACGTTGTAATAAAGCGGACATTTCTGAAATAAATCCTTTCTTGCCTCCATCTGTAAGTAAAGTTTCAAATTTGTTCACTTAGGTAACTTTAACTCAGGTCCAAAATTATCTAACAACAAAACCCGAACTTGATAATATGCAAACAATTTATGTGACATAATTCCAAATTTTTCTTTAAGTCTATTGAATGAAAGAAAAGAACCAGTTTCATAATGGTCTTGAACCAACTTGATACCTTACTGTTCCCATGATTTCAAATATTGATTGTTCATTGATAAAGAAAACAATTTATTCTGGTACAATGGAGTCCTGGCAGAAATTTTACCTTTAGTTCCAACAATCTGATTTCTATTATACCATATCTCCATTAAGTGTTTTAGCACGGGCCGATGATTATTTTGTAAGAGACGAGGATTCCATTTATAAATCAGTTGATCGACATTTTGTTCGAAAAGCTGGGCCATCTCCACTTTAGCCCATATCAGAGGTTGATCAGTATCAAACATCCTATTCATAAATTTTAACTGAGCTGCTTCATAATAGTTTTGAAAAGGTGGTAATTGTAGTCCCCCCTAGTGGTAGTACAGACTTGATGGGCTGAGTGGCCTGCTTCTCCTCCTATTTCTTGTCCTTGTCTACCCAGAAAGAATTGGCTATCTTATTCTTCCTCTCCACAACTTGAAAACCCCAGTTGTTTTCTCGCATTTCCAGTCTTGAAGGTCCTTCAAGGTACAACTTTAACCACGAGGAGTGAGCTTCCTCAACGCCTGCCACCCAGTGGCACCCACATCTGCTATGATGAAATGCTTTGAGAGGTTTTGTCATGGTCAGCGTGAACATGTACCTAAGCAAAGGTTGGGATCCACTGGAATTCGCCTACCGTCACAATCGCTCCACAGATGCAATGATCACTGGCTCTCCACTCAGCTCTCGGTCACCAAGTCAACAGCAGCTCATGCATACGGCCACTCTTCATCGACTACATCTCATCCTTTAACACCATTATTCCCTTAGTCAACAAGCTCCAAACCCTGGGCCCCTGCAACTGGATCCTTGACTTGTTCATCGGAAGACCACATTCAGTATGAATTGGAAACAATAGCTCCTCCTCAACACAGGTACACCCTCAAGGATTTGTGTTTAGCCCCCTGCTCTACTCACTCTACAACCACGACAGTGGCCAGGCACAATTCTAATGCTATCTACAAGTTTGCCGATGACACCATGGTTGTCGGCGAAATCATAGGCGGCAATGAGGAAGCGCCCAGGAGGGAGAGAGATCAGCTCGTTGAGTGGTGTCACATCAATAAACTTGCACTCAATGTTAGCAAAACCAAGGAGATGATTGTGGACTTCGAAGGCTCTCAAAAACGTCTACAGGGGGACCGTGGAGAGCCTTCTGACTGGTTGCATCACTGTCTGGTGCGGAGGCATCAACGCTCAGGACAAGAAAAAACTTTAGACGGTTGTTAACTCGGCCCGCGGTGTCACGGGCACCAGTGTTCACTCCATTGAGGGCATCGACAAGAGGCGGTGTCTTATAAAAGCAGCCTGTATCCTCAAGGGCCCCCACCACCCAGGCCACACCCTCTTCACTCTGCGACCATCGAGAAGGAGATCCAGGAGCCTGAAGACGATCACTCAGTGGCACAGCTTCTTCCCCTCCGCCATCAGATTCCTGAATAATCAATGAACCACAGACACTGCTTTAGTTTGATTTTTCTTGCACTACTTGTATTTATTTTGTAAGGTGGTTTATTTGAATGTTTGCAATGTGATGCTACAACAATAGATTCTGATTTTATCTGATAAAAGTCAGGTTGTGGGGAAACAACCAGGCCAGGGACCAGAATTAATTGGAGAACTTGTTCCACTGAGGTTCTGGGAGAACGCTGTCAACTTATTTTACCATTTGGAGCCAGCTGCAAATTTGACCCACTTCAGATATGAAATATGACATGAGGGTCAGCCAGATGATGCTGAGTTAATTTCCAAATGGAATGAGGGCTTGAAAGGAAATGCAGTTAAATGAGACACACAAAGTCTGTGTGTGAGGAAGGGACAATTTTTGACCTGGGACACTGTGGAACGTGGATGTTTGCAACTCTGTGACGTCATTGCTTTAAAAGTTCGAAAATCCAGAAGCCGGAAATCCCGACCACCCAAGAATCTAGACTCCTCGAAAACTCTGTGTGGGTGAATGGGTTACGGCGCAGATGCACAGCGGTAGCAGGCGACCACGCTGAAGTTGCGGAAATGTAAGAAAAAAGAGTTATCCAGGTTTTTTGTATTTTATATGAAAAATGTTTAGTTGGTCAACTATGAAAATATACCTGTTTATTCTTCATCCCTCCCCCCCCCCCTAAAAACTACCCCAAACAAAATAAAATGGCTTTAGCTCATTTACTTATTGCCATTTTGGGTGCCATCTCTTTCCGGGAAAAAAAACCTTACTATATTACTAAACCCATATATTTCATATATATTCAGCCCTCTTATATTTGTTCCAAGAAAAAACATGGTTTACATTTTTGTCAATTGTTTGTTTTGTTTTCTTTAAAAGTGCTCATTTTGATAAATAAACTGTGCAGTATTTGCCAGTGAATAAACTGTCAAAATTGACATTTTCATCTCTTCTTTATTCCTCTTTGAATCTTAAAAGTACCACCTCCGAGAATCTGGAAAATCCAGACCAGGCCGAGCAGACTGGATTCGAGGACTTTTACTCTACATTATTTATTGGGGCAGCACAGCTAGCCTAACGGTTAGCACAACACGACCACTGTGCCAGCGGCCCGGGGTTCGAATCCGGCGCCATCCGTTAAGGTGTTTGTACACTCTCCCTGTGTCTATGAGGGTTTTGACCGAGTGCTCTGGTTCCCCCCCACCCTTCAAAATGGACCAGGGGTTGTAGGTGAATTGGGTGGAGCGGGCTCGTGGGCTGTGCAGTACGTCTAAATTAAAAAATTTAGAGAAGGAGGACACATTGCTGGAGAGTGGTGGATGTCCGAAGGGAAGTACATGTAATCCACCAGGGTAATTACAGCCTTCAATTGTTTGTCTTTCGGTCATTGTGTAATAATTTATGACAGTATTAAAATTCATACATCTAATTATGTAGAAACATGCCCCAGAAGCAATTTAGCTTCAGCTACCCTTTGTCAGGATTCTTCTAGTCATTTGATATTTGTTTGATTCAATGCTGGTCTCCTACTGATTCCGCCATTCTCCTCAGAGCGGCATGGGTGGCGCCACGCTGTTAGGGCACCTGCGGCTGGGGTTCAAATCCGGCGCTGTTCATAAGGAGTCTGTGCGTTCTCTCCATGCCTGCGTGGGTTTCCTCTGGGGGCTTCTCCCACCCTTCAAAAACGTACCCGGGGTTGGGGGTCAATTGGGTGTCAAAGGTAAAGGTAAAGGTTCCATTATTGGCAAGTGATCCTCCATTTAGAATGTAGCAGACGTGAAATTCTTTTAACTTTTCTCTACCGGAAGGCAGATAGAGAGTTTCCTGTTGAAATTTAACTAAAAAATAAACTCTTTCCTTTGGCAACTCCCTGGCTTCTTTATAACTGGATTCGTACTATCGTCAATATTTGATATGAGTGGGTGTTTCTTGAGCCCAGTACATATTGGTTGTGTGTCATGGTATCTCCCCAGAGGCAAGACTACTACGAAATGATTTCATCATTGTTTTTAGTGTGTTATTTTTGCAAATTCTCTTTTCATGCACATTGTATTTGTCATCAGTCCAAAGACCTGCAATGCCATAGTGACCATCCTCTCTCCTCTCGTCAGGCACAGGAGCAGAAATAGGCTATTCAGCCCATCAAGTTTGCCCTGCCATTTAATCATGAATTGATCCATTTTCCCACTCAGGCCCACTGCCCATGACCTTTGATGTCCTGGCTAATCAATGCACCCAATGACCTGGCCTCCACACCGCCTGTGGCAACAAATTCCACAGATTCACTACCCTCTGTTCTAAGCGGAGGCCCTTCAATCGTGAAGTTATGCCCTCTCATCTCCCCTCCTTCCCCCCCCCCCCCCCATTATATAGTTCCAATCAACTATGGTAGCAACAATTCATTGAGTTAATTTATTCCTTCTTTGCTGAGGCACGTTTCTTAACTAGCTTACAAACGCCAGTCTATACTTTATGTTCTTGTTTAAAACTCAGGGTCAGTCATCAAGACTAATTTTTGTTTGTAAACCCATCCCAATAAAACATTTGCATCCCAAATTCACCATTTGAAATAAATCAGCTCTTTGCACATCAACATTGCTTCCACTTTTCCAACCAAATAAAATGATAATTTACATTATTAAAAGTAGACGCACAGAATGGTAACAGGTCCTTCTGGCCCGTGCCGCCCAATTGACCTCCAACCCCCGTATGTTTCGAATGGTGGGAGGAAACTGGAGCACCTGAAGGAAACCCATGCAGACGCAGGGAGAGCGTACAAATTCCTTACCGATTCAAACCCGGGCAGCTGGCGCTGTAACTGTATTGCACTAACCGTGCTGTCCTGCGCGATGGTCCTCCTCGTGTAAAAGCTGCACCCAGTGCTTGTCCATTTCCTCCACAATGAGTGTTGCACATTTTATTTGGTGACTTAGTGGCAGAGGTTCCAGCACTGACACCCAATGAGAAACAATCTACCCACCTAAAACAACCCATTTATATGGGTTGTCAGATATGTGGACCAACAATGGCACTTGGGACCTGTTCATGTAGACAACCTGTTTCCATTGCATGCTGTTCAACACAATTTACAGTTAGAGTCTTCAGTAACTCTTGACACCACCAGCGACCATAGAGGAATGGAATAGCTGCTCAAGTAATCAAAAAAAGCCAACATTACAAAAGAGAAGGCTACCCAGTAGCCTCGAATCCAGGCCCAGAGAGGCATGAAAGATCTCTCTTCCAACTCAGAAGAAACTCAACTAAGGCAAACTCTTTTTATGCCAAATCTGCAAACAATCCACCTGTGTGGCCCACTTTCACAAATTAACCCTTCTCACACCAGTGTTTGTTGCACATGGAACAAAAGTTTGAATACACTGGGTCGAATATTTAGCCGGGGGACTATAATGTTGACTTGTTGCTGCCTGAGGAAACGGGGTGCTCATACGTCCTTGTGGAGGCCATTTGCTGTTGGACCCCATGATTTCTGTGCAAAATTGGGATGATGTTTTTCACTCCTTCTCTCCATACTAACCCTCCCTCCTTTTACTTCCCCTTCCCCCCATCCCCTCTCTGTCTGACTCCTCCACAGTCAGGGAAGAGTTAAGCACCAAACTCATGTTGAGGTCAGAATAGGTCCCTGACCTGGAGTTGCCCGAGGCAGGTCCCATCTCCCCGCATTGGGAACGAGAGCCTTTCCATTTGTCTGACTCCTCCACAGTCAGGGAAGAGTTAAGCACCAAACTCATGTTGAGGTCAGAATAGGTCCCTGACCTGGAGTTGTCCGAGGCAGGTCCCATCTCCCCGCATTGGAACGAGAGCCTTTCCATGCCCCTTCCCTCTATGTCTGGGGTCTGGACTTAGTGGTTGTGTGTGTGTGTGTGTGTGTGTGTGTGTGTGTGTGAGTCAAGGGGCTGAGAGGTCAGGTTGGGGTGAGGGTCGGGAGGATCTGAAGTTGGGGTAGGCAAAGTGTCACATGCCAATAAAAGAACAATCATTATGGTTGTCTGAAATTTGACAGAAACACGTTTTAATTTGACTTCTCTCTCCATTACCAAACAGACAGATCTTGTCCACCTGCCCCAGGTGTGAACCATCTGGCCTCCCATCCTTTAGATGACATTCTGACTGGTATTACTGGGTGCAGTTCTCTGGATTGAATAGCTGGCCTGGCCGTTTCTCAGCTCCGCCTCCTGGTAACCCCTCTTCATCACTGTGGTCAGGTAGTCAAAATGGCACTGTGAGCAAAGAGGCTGTGATTAGTCCACGATCACCCCCAGTCCTATCCTGGCACCCCTTTCCCCATCCCATCCACCCTTGCCCCTTCACTGCACCTGCCACACTCCCCCAACTCCTTCAAGACCCCCTTCTCTGCCTAGTCCACCTGCCTCACACTCCTGGTGACAGGGATGTCCCAGTGGCCAACTGTTTCAATTCTGCGCCCCCCACTCCCACCCCGTCCCACGCTAATGTGTCCGTCCATGGCCTCGTACCGTCAAACCAAGGCCTCCCGTAAATTGCAGGAGTAGCACCTAATATTCCAACTGAGCGCTCTCCTACCTCCAGTTTCTGCTAGCCCACTCCCCCATTCTCCCTTTCTCCCCCTTTCCTCTCCATTCATAGAATCATACCCCCCTTTCCACTGTGGGGCCTCCCTCCCTTCTTGCCTATTACCTCCTGTCCGTGGGACTGTGCTTCTCCTCCTGCCCCTCCCTCCCCACCATTTTGTTTGGCGCCTACCAACATTTCTCCATGCCTCGATGAATGGCTCAAATCCGAGTTATCTTTTGCTGCATAAAGAAAGTTGTTTGACTTGCTGAATTTATCCAGCGTCTATGTTTTTATTCTTATCACCTTCCTTCCGACTGCCACTGCTCATCTCCACGGTTTCACCGCCACTTACACAGAGAGATGGTTCATCAGGCCATGATTGCTGCAGACTGACTGCCTTCTCCATGAAACACTCCCTCTTTCCACACCCAACACACCGTCACCCGAGTGTGGAAGGTCTATTCTCGACCAACTTGGAAACCACCTCCCAAGTCCACCACCTCTAGCTCCAGACACAGGTGCAGGAGAGCCTAACTCAAACCTCAACGCCAAGCCAAACCCGAAACTGAACCCCCCCCAACCAAACCTGACCCCCAATCCGAACCACACCCCTGACCCCTGAAATGGGAAGGATCACTCACGAGAAACAGAGACTTACCACCGGACATGCATATCTTTCCCCATTACTCCCCACCTCCAGGAGGGGCACACAACTTAAACCACGAAGGAACTGACTAAAGAGCAGAAATAGGGTCTCCCTCTTCAGGAGACACCACAACCAAGGGAGAAGAAGTATGGCTCTGTTCCCACGAAGAACCAGGAACAGGCTCAGGGTAATGAAGGCACAGGCCAACAAAAAATGGAAGTTTACAGTGTCACAAAATCTCTGGGAAAAGGAACCAAGGGAACACAAGAGGGATGGTTATCCCGCCGCCCGCTTATTGAGAACTGAACTCTAACCCTTACCCGAAACTTAATCCTAACCTGAACCCAAACCATTACCCTAACTCTAAGGGGCCACCTGCAGATTGACCTCTGACTCCCAACCCCACCCTACTTTCCTGCGCCCTCCACCCCCTGCCCATCCTGTCTGGGAAATATTTTGCCAGACTTCCATGGTGTCCGTGTCCATCTAGGAATTTCCTCACTCTGGTAGCACCATTAGAGAACTTTCATCAATGGAAGCAGTGGTTCAGGAAGACTACCTTCCCAAAGGCAGTTAGGGATCAGGGGTCTCGAGGCCTCATGCTTAATGTGAGAGATGCAGTGAAGTGGAGCAGAGACTGGGATCAGATCATCCACTAAATGGAGGAGAAAGATGGAGGGGCTGAATGGCCTCAGCTGCTTCCATCCTGTGTACTAGTGAGCCCTACCTCCCATGCCTCTTCCACCTCGGGAGTCCACTTCTCCTTCAGTATTGGTTTCACCACGGCCATGAACTGCACTCCAACGTACTGCAGCAAAACAAAAGACGTAGACATCATTCAACACATTTACTCTCAGTGCTTTTTCCTGCAGTGGCATAGTTGATGCAAAGCTGTTCCAGCACCAGCGACTGGGATTTGGGTCCCGCGCTCTGTAAGGAGTTTGTACCTTCTCCCCGTGCCTGTTTCCTCCAGGCACTCTGGTTTCTTCCCACCCTTCAAAAACGTACCGGGGTCCTGTAGGTCAATTGGGCAGAACGGACAGGTGGGCTGGAAGGGCCTGTGTGCATAAAAACTAAAAAAAAAATCGAGAAGCACCCCAGATGATGGAAATGTCCAGATAGCTAACTATTCCTGGAGCCATCCTTGTGAAACCCCTCCAGTGCTCCTCGGACAGAGAAAAAGTTTTAAAACCACTGTTTTAATCAGACCTCATTGACTCATTATGTGCACGGTTTCAGAGCTCCAAAGGAAACAGGACAATGACAATTTTTCTCAAGCCAAATATTTCAGTAACAATTGGATTTAGAGCAGTGATTATCAACCTTCCCTTCGCACACACATCTCACCTTAAGCAATCCCAGAGCTCCAATGGTGTAGGGATTACTTAAGGCAGGATGTGAGTGGAAAGAAAAAGGTTGAGAACCTTTGGTCTAAAGGAAGGCTTTGAGCACATTGCTCTCCTGAGCTGGCGTACCTGACAGTTAAATGCAGGCCTATTTATCTTCCATGGGAGCTTATTATTGTCATAATTACAGCTGTTTTCAATTCTATTAATTTAGAATGGAGCTCCTACCCTGAAGCAGACTACATTATCGCTGGAGATTTTAATCACCCAGATATAAAGGGAGTCTTCCCGAAATCTGAACGGCATATTAAATGTGCTACCGGGGTAAAACACACTAGGTAAAGGTTTTTTCAAACATTAAGAACAGCTTTAGGCCAATACCACTACCACAGCTGGACCAGTCGGATCACTTATCCATTCTCTTAATCCCAGCATACACTCCCCTCAACCCACTCTAAAGACTGTTAAGATATGGCTGGAAGGAACTTCCATGCAACTTCAGGATTGTTTCGAAAGGACTAATTGGGACATTTTTGAAGATCAGGATTTGGAGATAAACACATCAGCTGTTCTCGGTTACATTCAGAACGGCGTCAATAAACGTAATCGGACTGGGAACCCTGGATGACAAAGGTGGTCAAAATTCTTCTCGAGGACCATGATGCCGCCTTCAAGTCTGGTGATAGAGCCACTATTTAGCGGTGCTAGAGCCAACCTGGCATCAGGGATGCTAAAGCAGCCTCTAAAAGGAGGATTGGGGAGCACTTTGTCAATAACGATCCATGGTGAGTATGGCAGGGCATCCAACATCTCACCCATCACAAAACCAGCAATAGTATGACTGTTGGTGACAACACCACACTGGCCGAGGATCTTCACCGCTTCTCTGCTCGATGTGAGGCAAAGGCAGCAGAAACGAACGCCACACCCTCCGCAACAGCCATGTTCTCACTGCGCAGGTAAATCGAAGGAAAGCCGCCGGCCCTGATGGCGCGGCAGGAAGGGTGCTAAAGGAGTGGGTGTACCACCTCCCCGAGGTCTTCACAAAGATCTTCAACCTGTCCCTGTCTGAATCCATCATCCCGCCTTGCCTGAAACCTGCCACTGACGAAGAAGAATGTCATCAGCGGCCTTGACGACTACCGTCCGGTAGCACTTTCACCAGTCATCATGAAGGGCTTCGAGAGGCTGGTCTTGCAACAATTAAAAATCAGCCTCCCACCCACCTTTGATCCATATCAGTTTGCCTACAGGGAAGACAGGTTGCCACTGCTCTCCACACTGCACTGACCCACCTTGAACACCAGGGGAGCTATGTGAGGAGGCTTTTTATAGATCAGCTCTGCCTTTAACACCGTCAGAAATGGGGTACAATTGGAGGGGAGGAGAACAGATGTTTAAAAAAATTTTAGACATGGTTGGCGTAGCGGTTGAAAATGGTGTAGGTTAACGGGGTGTAAATTAGGCAGCATTGGGCTGAAATGGCCTGTTACCATGCTTTACCTTTTCAAGGGTGGGAGAGAAAACTAGGAGCCCCCAGAGAAAACCCACACAGACAGGGGGAGAATGTACAAACTCCTCACAGGCAGCTCCGGATTTGAACCCAGGTCAATGGCAGCACACGAAGGTTCATGGGAGGTAAACCTCCCCCACCCACTTGTGCTGGGTGTGGAGGTGCTGTTTTAAATCGACTCCAACACCTCCCTCCCCCCCCCCCCCCCGCGGACCCCGGGATGTTGCATTCAGCGGGTAAGGGCCCTTTCAGTCCTTAATTTGCCCTCCATTTGAGGGTGTAGCGGCTATATTGTATCCCCATACAGCATGCTAACAAGCCATGCCGCCCAATTTATACCCAATTCACCTACACCCCCAGGATGTTTTGAAGGGTGGGAGGAAACCAGAGTCCCCGGGGAAAACGCATGCGGACACGGAGCAACTCCTTGGATGGTTCTATCGACCCCTTTGATGACGACCACTTTGGAGACCCCCCAAATTAAAACAAAATCACAAGGCTGGAGAAACTCAGCAGGTCAAACAGGATACTTTATGTAGCAAAGATAAAAGTAGAGAACTGGCGTTTCAGTCTTGAGCCCTTCCTCGAGGTATGAGCAAAATATAAGCAGGCGTCCGAACAAAATGGTGGGGGAGAGGAGCACAGACAGGCAGTAATAGGTGGATAGGGGAGGGAGGGCACACCAGCAAACAGGGGGAGGGGGGATGGGTCTGTGAATGGGCGGAGAGCTGGAGGAAAGGAGATGGAGGGACCGGGGAGAGAGGGCGAACGGGGAGTGGGCCGGCAGAAACCGGAGAAGTCGACGTTAGTGCCACCCGTGTCCGGATGGAAAACCAAGTACCGCTCCTCCAATCCATGGGCGGGACTGGTGGGATAGCACAACAGGGCATGGACAGACACGTGAGCGTGGGAGTGGAGGGACGGAATTGAAATGGTTAGCCACTGGGAGATCCCCGTCATTAATGCGGACAGAGCGAAGGTGCTTAGCGTAGCGACCTCCCAATCTGCGCCCAGTTTCTCTGATGTAGAGAAGGCCACAAAGGGAGTCCCGGATGCAATAGATACACAAGTGTTGCTTGTGAAGGCTTGTTTGGGTTTCAGTTTCACACCAGTTCCATGACTTACCTTGTAGTACTTGGGAGGGGCGTTGTATCGACAATGGCTTCGGCCAAGCTCAAAGGCCAACTGTTCCAGTTTCTCTTCCTGATCCAGTCTTGCGACACTCTTCTCAATGAAGGACATTACACTGAAAGGGGCACAAAAAAGCATGAGATAGGGCAGGAGGCCATTTGGCCCCTCGAGTCCATTCTTTTTTGAGGGTAGTTTAGAGGGGTGTTGGGAGGGGCAGGTGGGATAGGGTTGAGGTGGGGGGGTTATATGGGATAAAATATTATTTATTGGCTTGTATTATGATCATGGGGAGAATAAATATTTTAAAAATATGAAAGTTTAAAACTTGCCCCCCCCCCTCAAAGTCAGTTCGCCAATCCATGCAACAGCAATCTCAAGCAACCAGAAATTCACTTATCTGGCATCTATCAATTCCCACAGGTGCTGGATATTGGGGGTTTCATTGTATTATGTTTGCTTCCAGTAAATAATATTGCTTTACCAGTGTCCCATAGAAATTTTATCCCCACTTTCCTGATAATTGATGTGTTGGAAGCAATTCCAAGAAGGCTTGCTGGAATAATTTGGACGTACAGGCTTACAGCATGATAACAGGCCCTTCTGACCCATGAGCCCGTGACCCCCAAATACACCTATTATATGGTTTTGGAGGGTGGGAGGCAAATGGAGCACCTAGAGCAAACCCATGCAGATATGGGGAGAGCGTACAAACTCCTAACAGACAGCGTCGGATTCAATCCCGGGTTGCCGGCGCTGTAACGGTGTTGCGCTACCCTTAATACTAACCGTGCCACCCCAACATTAGGAATAGTTGGGTGGTCCAATGAGGAAACTTTGGGCAGGCGAGGCTGTATCGACTGGAGAACGCACGTGATGTCCTGACAGCAGGGATGTAAAAGAATGTTTCCTTGGGAAGATGAATCTGGAACTGGGGATTACTGTTTATAATGAAGGGGTTAAGGGGTTGAATATTTAAGGCAGAGATGAGGCAAGGTTTTTTCTCTCAGAGCACAAGTTTGCCTTTGGAACCCTCTTGTTCAAAGGGTGATGACAGTCGTCTTTGGAGTGCAATCGGTGTAATGGTTCCTCTTGCCACCTAAGTCACGTGTTTTATCAGTGTCCCAAAATACAAGGGATCTGGAGCGGAAACGTTAGCATATCATCCAAAGTATTTAAAGTCAACTTGCAACCCTGCCATTGACTGAAATATTTGGAATCTCCGGCCCTTCCCTGGAGAAAGAGCATTTATGTCCCTATTAGCTAAGCGTCTAATCTTGTTACACTGGATGTCTGATAGGGATCCCTCTCCTACACAATGGATTTTAGGGTATCAGATACACAGTTGGCAGCCCTTTGTGTGTTTTTTTCTCTGAGTGCTTTCAGAGTAAATAACTAATTGTACCTGTATAATTGGTAAGATTCTGGTGATGCAGTCAGCAAAGATGCCAAGGTGGTCAGGGGGTGAGGATTTGGCTGTGAACCGGAGGATGTATGTGAACATTTGTGTGTATGCATGTTGGCTCTTCTGTTTTAAAAGAAAATAGGAGCTTAATATACATCTATATAGAACATAGAACAATACAGCACAGTACAGGCCCTTCGGCCCTCGATGTTGTGCCGACCCATGTATTCTTTCCAAAAAAAAGATTTTAAACCCTCCCTACCCCTTAACCCTGTAGTTTCCTTTCAACCACGTGTCTAAGAATCTCTTAAATGTCCCCTGTGTTACAGCCTCCACCACCATCCCCAGAAAAACATTCCTGGCACCCACGACCCTCGGCATAAAAAAAAACTTACCCCTGATGTCTCCCCTAAGCTTCCCTTCCTTGACTTTGTACACATGTCCTCTGGGGATCCTGCCCTGGGGAAAACGGGTGCCGGCCGTCCACCCTATCTATGCCTCTCATAATCTTGTAGGCCTCGATTAAGTCTCCCCTCATCCTTCTACGCTCCAAAGAGAAAAGTCCCAGCTCTGCTAACCTTGCCTCATAAGACTTGTTTCCCAAATCCAGGCAACATCTTGGTAAATCTCCTCTGCCCCCTGTCCATAGCTTCCACATCCTTCCTATAACAAGGTGACCAGAACTGAACACAACACTCTAAGTGTGGTCTCACTAGAGATTTGTAGAGCTGCAACATGACCCCTCGACTCCTGAATTCAATTATACACAATTAAATAATGTGTTCAAAGTTGTTTTAGATGCTCAATAAATACATTTTGGTCAGAAAAGAAAGTATCTTTGAATGGTTTTTGAGGGGGATAAGATAGGGGTGGGATGATCTCCTCTTCCATCATCTTATTGGATGGGAGAGCAGGTCTGAGGAATTGCGTGATTTTCTTTTTCTGACGGCACGTCCAAACTCCACAGGAAGCACCTTCTTCCTCGTTGTGAGAGCAGCCATTGCGTTTTTCTCACCAACGTCACTCCAGGCAGAACCCAATCTAGGCTATCTCCCAATGCAGTGGTGGGGGAGTGCTGGTGGATAAAGGGGGTGACCGTAGCGGGAATTGCAGAGGGGTTCTAAAGTTCTAAAGTTGGCCAATAATACTTACCTGTCATTGGAGCATCAGCCCAATGAATCGCAAAAGGTTGGTTTGCAGATGCAGCAGGCATCTTTCACGGCTAGATGGATTGAGTCTGGGAGCAGGGAAGTTCTGCTGTAACCGTACAAGGTCCTGGTGAGGCCGCATCTGGAGAACTGGGTGCAGTTCTGGTCTCCTCACTTGAGGAAGGATCTACTGGCTTTGGAGGTGGTGCAGAGGGGGTTCACCAGGTTGATTGCAGAGAGGAGGGAGGAGAGATTAAATCATCTGGGACTGCACACACTGGATTTTAGAAGGATTGAGAGGGAATCTTATAGAAACATAAAATTATGAAAGGAATAGATAAGATAGTGGTAGGTAAGTCTTTCCCACAGATAAGATGCAGGGGGCATAGCCTCAAGATTCAGGGTAGTAGATTTACGACAGAGATGAGGAGGAACTTCTTTTCCAACAATGTGGAATCTATGGAATTTGCTGGCCACTGAAGCATTGGAGGCGACCCCATATTTAAGACAAGATTGGATAGATTTTTGCACAGTGAAAAGGGACCTGGGGAAAAGGCAGGGAGGGGGAGACGAGCCCATCATCAGATCAGCCATGATCTCATTGAACGGCGGAGCAGGTTCGACAGGCCAAACGGCCGGCTCCTGCTCCTATTCCTCATGCTCTTATACCCCATTGTGAGGCAATATGCAAAAGGGCTGGAGAAAAATTAGCAGGAGACGCAGCATCTCTAGATAGGAGCAAAGGGTAACCAACGTTCCGGGCCTGAGCCTAAACTTCTTCTGTGATTTAGGAAAAGTTTGCTTTTCTTCCCCCTCTCTCCTCCATCCACACCCCTCTGAGCTGCAGAGGAGGGAGTGTGCGGAGGCCACGAATGTCATGCACTCACCGGAGTCCGTGCGATTGAAGCTCCTTGTTCATCTTCAGCTGCTGAAGGTCGTCGATGTCACGGAAGAGGAAAAAAACGTCTTTGCACTCGGGGTGTGTTTCAAACAGCCTGCAAGAGGGCAGCAGTCTTTTAGTGTCTGTTCCACCTTCCTCTTTCCCTATCCTTCTCAGAATTTACGGTCACGAACGTGTGTCACAAAATTAATTGTTTTGCAGCAGAATTATGTGAAAAATTGCGATAAATTACATTAAATGTGTGCAAAAGAAAAGTGAGGAGGTGTCTGTGGCTCGTTGCCCCTTTAGGAATCTGACGGCGGAGGGGAGGAAGCTGGCCTTGTGCCGCTGGGTGTTCGTCTTCAGGCTCCTGTATCTCCTCCCCGCTGGTAGCAGAGTGAAGAGGGCATGGCCTGGGTGGTGGGGTTCATTGCCGATAGATGCTGGTTTCTTGATATCTATTTAGGAAAAGGGGAGATGCAGAGAGAGACTTGGGTGTTGCTGTGCATCAGTCATTGAAGTGGGTGTGCAGGTGTAGCAGGCAGTGAGGAAGGCGAATGCTAGGTTGGCGTTCATAGTGAGAGGATTTGAGTCCAGGAGTACAGAGATCCTGCTCCAGCTGTACAGGGCCTTGGTGAGACCATATCTGGAGTACTGTGTGCAGTTTTGGTCTCCTTATCTGAGGAAGGACATCCTCACCATGAAGGGGGTGCAGAGAAGGTTCACTAGGCTGATAGAAGAACTTGCATATGAAGAAAGGTTGGTTAGACTAGGCTTGTATTCTCTGGAATTTAGAAGATTGAGGGGGGATCTTGTAGAAACATATAAAATTATTAAGGGTTTAGACAGATGCCGGAAAAAACCAGAACCCAGGGTCACAGTTTAAGGATAAAGGAGAAGTTTTTTAGGACTGAGATGAGGAAAATGTTCTTTTCTCAGAGGGTGGTGGATCTGTGGAATTCTTTGCCACAGGAAGTAGTTGAGGCCGGTTCCTTGTCAATATTTAAAAGTAGGTTAGATTTGGCCCTTGTGGCTAAAGGGTATCAGGGGGTATGGGGAGAAGGCAGGAACCGGGTACTGATCAGCCATGATCATATTGAATGGTGGTGTAGGCTTGAAGGGCCAAATGGCCTACTCCGTATCTATTTTCTATGTTTCTACTTCTTGCAGATGTCCTTAAGGGAGTGAAGACTAATGCCCATGATGGTTCTGGCTGAATTCCCAACCCTGGAGGAATTCAGCCGGTCTTTTCAGCATCTATAGGAGACAAAACTACGTCGCCGACGTTTCAGGCCTGAGCCCTTCAAGGAAAAATCAGGAAAGGCAGAAGCGGGATATATCAGAAAGTCTCAGAAAAGTCTCAGAATTCAAAACATGGGGAAGGAATCCAGACCAACAAAAGGTGTTAACTGGATGTGATAAGGGACTACGTGAGGATTTATCATATCTGTGCGAGAGGAAAGAGGGAATGGAGAGATGATGGGGGGAAAAAGGCGGTGGGGGGAGTTTAATGAAAGTCAGAGAAGTTGATATTAATGCTGTCTGGTTGGAAGGCGCCCAGTCGGAAGATGAGGTGTTGTTCCTCCAGTTTGCGTGCGGTCTCAGTCTGGCTGTGCGCGAGACCATGGACGGACATGTCGGCAAAAGAGAATTGAAATGGGTGGCCACTGGGAGATCCGCGCGATTGTGGCGGACAGAGCCGAGGTGCTCCATGGAGTGATCTCCCAGTCTGCGCCCAGTCTCTCCGATGTAGAGACCACATGCACTGCCAAACTGAGACCACCTGTAAATTGGAGGAATAACACCTCATCTTCCAACCGGATGGCTTTTGTTAAACCCCCCCTGTGGTGATACACCACTAGCCAAATGAAGGGGGGTGACCTGTGTACCTGCAGGAAGAGCACTGGAGGGCAAGACAACATCTGGCTGACTGTCAATCAGCCGACCTGAATGGACCCAGCCCCATCCGGTCGGCTGCCAATCATCCGCCGGGATATAAGCCACATCCATCCGGCCCCCTCAAGGTCAGTCACAGGGAGTTACAGCTAACTGTAGCAGGAACTTTAAATGCAATAAAGCCTGTTGATCAGTCTTTGTGTTTTGTGTCTGCTTTTCTGTACGACAGCACACCATCCCCCACACACCCCCCCCCCACCCCCAGTCATCTCTCTTTTCTCACAGATGTGATAAATTCTCACGTAGTCCCTTATCATATCCAATTAACACCTTTTGTTGGTCTGGATTCCTCCCCCCATGGTTTGAATTCTGAGACTTTCTGATATATCCTGCTTCTGATTTTTCCTTGAAGAAGGGCCTCAGGCCTGAACTGTCGGCGATGTATCTTTGTCTCCTACAGACGCTGAAAAGACCGGGCAGGTTCCTCCAGTATTTCGTTGTCTTTACTACAATCACAGCGTCTGTGGCCCATCGTGTTTCACTCTTTTCCTGTCCTGTGCATTGGCTCCTCCATACCAGGCTGAAACGCTTGTGGTGATAAGGTTGTGTGTACTGGCTGGCCCGCCCTCCTGGTGACTTCCTGTCCTGGTCTCCTCCCTGGTGTGCCCCAATCGAATCCCCTCTCCCTCTCCTCATTTTCCATAGCCTGGACCCAAGCCAGCAATCTCATGTATAATAAAGCCTATCGTTCCCTTCATCTTTGTCTCCATAATTATTGGGGCAACTGGTAGTGCCCTACAACGCTAGCAGTCAGAATGCTCTCCACGGCACACCTCTCTTTCTCCTACTGATTCCCTCTTGTTCGTACATCTCTACCTCTACATTCACATTCAGACTGCTGTGTGAGTGTAATATCAATGCTTTAGGTGATTGATAAGGCAGAATGGTCCACCCTGTTTATCCCACAGATTCTGAGTCAGGACCTGTAGATGTCAATCACGTACACATGTACCAAAATAAAGACAGCATTTTCAGAAAGAATTTCAGCCCGAAATGCCGGCCATTCTTCCTCTCCCACTGATGCTGGAGGAACCCGGCCAGTCTTGCAGCATCCATAGGAAGTAAAGATATATTCGGGCCTGAGCCCTTCCTCAAAGAATGAGTGAAAAAAATCGTTCATCTGAATTAAAGGCTGGGGGGGGGGGGGTGGGGAGCAGGGCCGGTGCTAGGAATTGCGGGGCCCAATTAGAAAATTGATAGCGGGGCCTCTACTCTACAAAAGTCGAAATTGATGTTTTGAAAGGCAACGTGGCCTGTTTCCGCTCCATAAATGGTTATATATTTTGTGTAGTATGCCAGTCTTAGCCAAAAAGCATTAAATGCTTGATATACTAAATATTGAAAGACAATATGAAAATTTTAATTTTTTAATGCAAGACAATTACAGACATACTCTTTATGTCCAGGTCTTTTAGAAACAGACTTTTCTGCCTGTTTTAGTTGCAAAATCTTTCAAAATAATTTCGAAGTCAGTGGTTTTAGTAATGTCATTTTCTAGAGACAGCATCGCCAAATTGTTTAGTCTCTCTTGTGAAATTGTTGACCGTAAGTATGTTTTAAACAGTTTTAGTTTTGAAAAACTTCTTTCGCCCGATCCGACTGTTACGGACATTGATAAATAAATCCTCAAAGCAATAAAAACATGAGGAAATGCCGTGAATCGATTGTTTTCGACCAGGATTTCAAACAGAGCTTGAGGCTTAGCAACACTGCAGGGAAGAAAAGTTTTCAGAGTTCACGTTCTTCGGCCAACAGATAACCATCCACGTCTTTAGTTGTTTCAGTAACTACCCCTCCATCAGTGCTCTGTTTTAGTCTAGTGTCGGTTAACGCTGCTTCAAGGTCTGCTGTGTGTTTCCTTATTTCCGCCTTTTGTAAGCTCTGAAAGTTATTTAAAATTCCAAATAATTTTACATGGCTTTTAAGCTGCTTAAATCTCGACTCTAAAGATTGAATAGCTTTGTCTAGCACTAAGCTGAAGCACTGAACTCTGTATGCTTCTTTTGGATCATCTAAACCCTGATCTTTTGCCTCACGTAACCATATAACCATTTACGGAGCGGAAACAGGCCATGTCGGCCTTTCGAGTCTGCACCGGTTCACTAGAACAGCTCCACTAGCTCAAACCTCCCACTCTCTGCCAATAACCCTCCGACCCCCTCACCTCCATGTACACATCCAACCTTCTCTTCAATGACAGAAGGGATCCTGCCGCAACTAGCTCATTCGGAAGCTCATTCCATTCTGCCACCACTCGCTGAGTGAAAAAGCCACCTCTAATATTTCTTCAGAAAAATCCAGCTAAACATAGTTATCTGTAGAACAGTCTGAAGACATCAGTAGGTGGGCACAATTGCACATTCGGAAATGATCTTGGTTTTCCGGCTGTCTTCTATTGTAGTTGGTTGGGGTTAAACAATGGAGTCTTTTGTTTTGTGATGGCAGAGGCGAAGAAGTTGTTGTGCCACTGAGTGTTCACCTTCAGGCTCCTGTACCTTTTTTCTAATGACCATAGAGTGAAGAGGGTGTTGCCTGGGTGATTGAGGTCCTTGAGGATAGAGGTTGCTTTCTTAAGACACCACCTCTTGTAAATGTCCTCAGTGGAGTGTATGAAAACATTCTCTTCCTTCTACGTAATTTTTTTTTCTTGAAATTGTCTAAACTCCAATGGTAATTCAACAGCTTCAGCCAATTCATTTGCACCTATTAGGACATCATTAAAACTGCCCTCTCTATAAATTCTTAGCCATGATAATAGTTTTTCAAATGACTCCATGGCTTCATCAATATCCTTTGTTTCACCTTGTAGTTCCTTGCTTGCATAGTTAACTTTAAAAAGTACTTCATACCAAAATACCAAAGAAACTAAACATCTGTAGTCTTTTAGCTGGTTTGCTAAAGATTCAGCTTCTGCTTTTACCTTGGGCTCATCTGTTATCTCTGATATTTCCACAAGTGCATCATATACTTCTCCAACCTGATAACGAACAGCTTTAACACTATCAATCCAACACTCCCACCTTGTGTCGCTCAACGGTTTCACTGATAATCCGGGTACATGTTTGGTAAAAACTGCCCACCTCTTAGTTGATGCAGAGAACAATATGTAGATCCTTTGCAAGATCCCAAAAAACGTTATAGCATCTGGACAACCCTTGGCTACATCTCCGAGTAAAAGGTTATAATTTGACAGGCACAGGGTACAAAGAAAGCTCTTGAATTATCCTTCAACAGTCGTGCTTGTACGCCAGATGCGTGACCTTCCATGTTGCTACCGTTGTCATAGCCTTGGGCTCGAATGTCCTTCACCTCTAAATTTAATTCCTTCAGTGTGTTTAATAATGTTTTATATAAATCTTCTCCTGTGCTACTTTCAACCTGCATACACTTTATGAAATGTTCATAAACACCTGAAGGAGCCAACTTACCATCAGACACATACCTGATCGTTAGAGACATTTGCTCTTGGTGATTCATATCAGGGGTGCAGTCTAAAATCATGGCGTAGTACTGAGCTGCTTTTACGCGTTTCAGTATCTCATTCAAAACAGCTGTAGCCATAATGTCTAGTAGTTCATTCTGAGTATCTTTTCCTAAATAGTGATCTTGAATTTTGTGGGTTTTGACTTTTCGCAAATGTTCTTCAAGAACAGGGTCAAACTTTCCAAACAGCTCAACAAGACCTAAAGAGTTTCCATTGTGTACACTCTCGTTACCAACTTTTTCCACTGTTCCTCTAAATGCTAGATTTCTCTCAGCAAGAAACTGGGCTATTACTACTAGCCTTTTGAATACTTGCTGCCAGTGCTTTGCATGTTCATTGACGATTATTTCAAGTTCTTTGTCAATTGTCTGTCCGCTACAAAGTCTTTGGTGTAACTCCCAGAAGCTCCATGTGGCTTCCAATTGTTTTTTTAGAATTTTCATGCTCACACAACCTTGTATGAAGATCAGACCAGTTGTTGAATCCACTTGTTGATAATGCCCTGGTTGTGTTCTTACTAAGAAGTTTACAACAAAAGCAATAAATTCTATCGGCAGACTGAGAGTATATAATCCAAGGTCTTTCAACACACTCCCCATTTGGAAGTTTCCTCAGAGTGAAACTTTGAAAAACACAATCCCTTTTCATTCCAATGAACAACTTTCCACGAAATGAAAAGGGATTGTGTTTCTCAAAGTTTCTTCTTCTTTGGCTTGGCTTCGCGGACGAAGATTTACGGAGGGGTATGTCCACGTTTGCTGCAGGCTCGTTGGTGACTGACAAGTTCGATGTAGGACAGGCAGGCACGATTGCAGCGGTTGCAAGGGAAAATTGGTTGGATCGGTCTTGTCAGTCACCAACGAGCCTGCAGCAGACGTGGACATACCCCTCCGTAAATCTTCGTCCGCGAAGCCAAGCCAAAGAAGAAGAAACTTTGAAAAACACAATCCCTTTTCATTTCGTGGAAAGTTGTTCACTGGAATAGGAGGACCTTCAATTGTTAAATAATCTCTAACATTTTGATTTATTTATGCTGGCCAGTTGGCTGGGTCATCATAAATGTTAATTACAACTGTACTCATGGATGATCCGTCATTGCGTGATGTTTGGGCTTGGTCTTTTTTGGCTCTAAGTGGACTTTTTGCTTTGACACTGTCTTGGGATGTAGTGAGATCGTCTTCAATTTGATTCACATCCTTTTCTAACTTAAATACTTACGCCCTTTGTCTCTATCCCTGCTTGTGCTTGCCATGTAAAATGACATACAAATTTTAAGCTGCTAATTCTCTGGGCGATATTTTTAAGGTAAAAAAGATAAAAGTATATTTTAAAATGTTTAGACTTAAAATTACATGAAAAACGACGTTAGCAATTTGCTATAAAATTGGACTCAACATCCCCGATAACATGTCTACGTTGTTTCAACAGTGGAACAATGTGGTCATCGTCGTTGGGACAACGTGAGAAACCAACGTCAATCCCACGTCAGCTGCCGACCTTGGAACAACGCACCCAACTCTCAACTTGTGAACGCCACCGAACGGCAAAACAAGCGACCGATTCTGGATTTGTTGAATGAAGACAACTTCAAATAAGGTAAGAATTGCCTTTTTTTTAAGTAATGTTTAGGTTAGTTGGGTTAGGTTAGTCGGTTAGGTTAGGTTACATTCCAGAACGGGGGGACGCACTTTAATTTTGCCCTTTTTTTTTTAGCTGATTTTCTAGTCAAATGTCTAGCGTTAGTTTGTCACTAGATATTTGGCTAGAAAATCAGCGGAAAAACTGATGCGTGTAATGGATGAAATTCGCCCCTGAAGAAAACAATTTCTGCATGGTCAAGCTAAACTGCACCTGTTCCAAATCACTAAAAATATGAAATAGGCTATATTAAGCCCTGGCAGTAACAGTAGCCCAGTACTATTTTGATACTAAATCAAACCACTGCAAAATTATGAAACAGTGACAGGGACAGGCTTGCTAAGAATATCCGGATCTTGTAAAGATGAATAACCCCGAGATGTACAGTACATGCCCCTAGAGCTGAATAACCTTGTAAACCAGCTCATAAAGATGTAGGCTATAACCCTCCCCCCCCCCCCCCCCCCCCCCCGCCACAGTGACCTAGCCTAGTAAAGATCGACTTAAACTAACCTAACTTCGGGGTTATTCATCTTTATGGGACCCGAATATCTTCACCAATTCCATCTACAATTGCTATAATTGTCAGAAATTCTACGCTTAGGCCTAGGCTCTTTACGTTCAGGCTAACTCTTAAGCCTAGGCTATAGGCTAGGCCTTAGGCTACCATGACGCTATCTTAATCTCATATTAATGTAGAAGTTCTCTTATTGATTAGCCTATAGTCTGTTTTGATCTTGATAATAATAAGAGATGCTTCATCAGCTCCGAAATACATCTATCTTACTGGGTCAAATGAATACGAAACATTAAATTTTTGGCTGGGAAGACAAAGGAGGCCTATAGCCAGTAGTTTAGTCAAAGACATATTTCTTAAAAGTATTTCACTGAGATAATACAATCAATTAAGGGCAATAACTTCACGAGTTCACTGACAAATCCCTCAGTTTATAAGGCCTATTGTATTATTATTTTCTTATCAGTTTAAACAAAGTCCGTCACAGTGGTCTCTGCTCAAGGCCTGGGCTCAAAGACGTGCACGGGGCCCCCTTGAGGCGCGGGGCCCAATTTGATCAAATTGGTCAAATAGGCTTAAAACCAGGCCTGGTCCACTCCAACACGCAAAAGGTGCTAATTGGACATGGCGAGCGGAAAGGGGAATATAGATTTTGGCTCGGTGAGGGAAAATTTTCTACACAATGGAGAAACTGTGCAATGAAGCTGGAGACTGATAACAGCCTGTGGTGGTACCTGCAGGAGTGTAAGGGGACAGGACCACACCTGGCCGGCTGTCAATCAGTCGGCCTGAAAGGATCAAGCCCCACCCAGTCGGGTGTCAATCACCCTCTGGGATATAAGCCTGCGCCGGCCTCCCGAGGCCTCACTCAGAGTTGGTGCAGCCACAGCCAGCCTGGCTCTGTGGAAGTCTTTGTGGATTAAAGCC
This sequence comes from Narcine bancroftii, assembly GCF_036971445.1. Classification (NCBI taxonomy): domain Eukaryota; kingdom Metazoa; phylum Chordata; class Chondrichthyes; order Torpediniformes; family Narcinidae; genus Narcine; species Narcine bancroftii. Next base: position 78,862,958 of record NC_091481.1, read on the forward strand.
TGTTGTACAGTCTTTATCTTTGTGTGTGCCTGATTCTGGCTAACAGTGCACCACACAGCCGGAGTTCAAGTTCATCATCATCTGACTGTACACATACAATCTGACGAAACAGTGTCTCTCTGGACCAAGGGGGATACAAAAACACACTGTGTACAAAGGGAACTGTTCACATACCAAATTACAGTACCAAATGTCAAGGAAGACTGGAACACCATGACAGAAAGTGAGAAAGTAAAGCACAACGTTATGTAATGTGTGATATGAAATTAGGGCTGGGTGACTAATGGAATTCTACGGTCAGCTTGGATCACTTCCAGTGTAACCATGGAGAAGGTAAATGTCTCCAATCATTTCTTGTAAATGCCAGGAGGGTTTCCTGAGATCTTTATTCATGCAAAGCAAGAGACAGGCCTGGGCACAGTGTCCTCAGCAAGTTTCACTGACAAACCTAGGAGGTAATCTCTCAGACATGGCTGTCAAAGTCAAGGCAAGTTCATCGTTATCTGATTGTACAAGAACAACCCGATGAGAAAATGTTCTCTGGTCCTCGGTGCAAAAGATGCAGACACACAACCAGACATAACACGCATACCGGCAAATCGTACATATGCAGGACGAGTATTCATATATACAAATGAATCAATGAATAAGGTTTCATGAATATGAGAGTCTCGGGTGGTCAGTGTGAGCAGTTCCTTTGGTCGTTCAGCGTTCTCACTGCCTGTGAGAAGAGGCTGTTTCTCAGCCTGGCTCTGATCATCCTGTATCTCTTTCCTGACGGGAGATGCTGAAAGATGCTACGAGCGGGATGGAAGGGCTCCTCCATGAATGTGTGTCCTCTTCAGACAACGATCCTGATAGATTGCGTTGATGGTTGAGGGGGGGGGTGGGGGGAGAGAGAAACTCCAGTGATTCTCTCGGCCACTCTTTAGGTCCTATGGATTGGCCTCCAACCCATTTCTCCACAGCAACCATACCCCATGTGATGCAGCCAGCCAGGATGCACTTGATAGAGCTCCTGTAGAAGGTTGACATGATGTTTCAGTCTTTAAAGGGAGTGCAGTCGCTGTTGCGCCATCCTGACAAGTGAGATGTGTGTCCAGGATAGGTCATTAGTTAAGTGAACTTCAAGTACCTTGTTGCTCTCCACTACAGAGTTATTGATGTGTAGTGGAGGGTGATCATTCCCGGTCCTTCTGAAGTCCACAATTATCACCTTCTTCTTGTCCACGCTGAGATTCAGTTTGTTACCCCTGGCATCAATTACATCCAAATGACTTACCACCCCCAGTACGTTTTGAAGGGTGGGAGAAAACCATAGCCCCCGGGGAAAAACCACGCAGGCACGGGGAGGACGTACAAACTCCTGACGGACAGCACCAGATTCAAGCCCCAGTTGCTGGCGTGGTAACAGCTTTGCGCTAACCGCACTGCCGACGGGGAATACCAACCGCAGGCAAATGGGACAACTTGGTCAGCATGGTTAAGTTGGATCAAAGGGCCCGTTTCTGGGCGACAATGACTGTATGTGTGGGTGAGCTGCCCAGGTGGTGTGTTTTATTTCAAGGGGAAGAGACTGGTGGAGTGGCAGTGTGCCCCAGATACCCGAGGTACAACACAACTGTCAGTACTGCCTTATCTCAGGTTTATATTTAGAATCAGAATTTACTGACATGAACATGTCATTAAATTCATTGCTTTGTGGCAGCCACACTGCAAATATTGCTATAAATTACATTTTAAGAATAAATGAGGGAAAAATAAGATAAAAATCCGTGGTTCATTGTTCATTCAGGATCTGATGGCGGAGGGGAAGAAGCTGTCCTTGCGCCGCTGGGTGTCCGTCTTCAGGCTCCTGCACCTCCCTGGTTCTGCCGGTTATTGTTGTCACACCACCCAACCAACTGATCTAACTCCTCCCCCCCCCCCCCCACCCCACCACCCCCTGTACACTTCCTCATCGCCGTCTGTGATTCTGCCGTGGTGTCATCGGCAAACTTGTAGATGGCTTTTGAATCGTGAAAGCACACAGTAAATGCTGGAGGAATTCTCGCAGCGCCCGTAAGAGTTAAAGGTATGTGACCAACGTTTCGGGCCTGAGCCCTTCCTCAAGGAATAAGCGAAGAGTTGCACCTCATAGTCGTAGGTGTAGAGCGAGAAGAGCAGTGGGCTAAGCATACATCCTTGAAGTAGGTCTGTGAGGAGAAAAGTATTGCAGACTTTTTTTAACCGTCTCTTAACTGGTAAGTACAGCAAGTTTTTTGTTGTGTCATTTACTCCAAGACAATCTGATTTGTCAGGGCAGTCACATCAACATAGTCAACAGCTTTACTGGATTGATGGAGTGGTTCTTAGCTGAGAGCAGGGAGTAATCAACGCTGATGTCTGCACAGTAATGATACAAAGACCTGCTTCTTATCAGTGTTTCCTGTCCAGGAACACAAGCTCTTTAAGATAAGGCAATGTGGGACACAACATTGGCATCAGGGACACTTGAGGAAGGAGTGAATGAGAGAACTCGGGACAACAGAAGCTGATCGTATGTAGAAAGTCTAGAGCAGTGGTTCTCAACCTTTTTCTTTCCACTCCACATCCCACCTTAAGTAGTCCCTCAGCCATCGGTGCTCCATGATTGGTAAGGGATGGCTTAAGGTGGCATGGGAAAGTTGAGAATCACTGCTCTAGACCCGATTGTTACTGAAATATTTTGCTTGAGAAATATTGTCATTGGCCCATTTCCTTCAGAGTTATGAAACCGTGCACATAACGAGTCAATGAGGGACGATTAAAACAATGGTTTTCTTTCCATCCACACACCACCTTACAACAGAGCACCGATGGCATTGGGATTACTTCAAGTGGGTGTGAGTGGAAAGGAAAAAGGTTGAGAACCACTGATGTAGAGCATCCTGATCTCTCTCTTAAACCTTCCTCCCTTCTCTCACGTATTGAGTGTTGTGTCCAGTTCTGGTCACCTCATTGCCGGAAGGATGGGGGAGCTAGGAGGAGGGTGCAGGGGAGATTGACCAGGATGTTGCCTGGATTGGAGAATGATGTCTTATGAGGCAAGGCGAGCAGAGTTGGGACTTGTTGCCGAGAAGAAGGATGAGGTGACTTAGAGGTCTACAAGAGTATGAGAGGCATACATAGGGTGGACGGCCAGCACCTTTCTCCCAGGGCGGGAACAGCAAACACCAGAGGACCTATGTGCAAAATGAAGAGAGGAGTGTTTGTGGGAGACAACAAGGGTAAGTTTTTTTGAAACAGAGTTGGGGATGCCTGGAATGCATCGGAGGTTGGAACAATAACGGGATTTAAGGGACGCATGGACAGGCACATGAAAAATAGAGGATTATAATGTAGGGAGGGTTTCGTATTTTTTTGGGAAGGAATATATATGTCTGCACAACGTTGAGGGCTGAATGGTCTGTCTACATTCTAAACTGTACAGAGGAACGAGTTCTTCCTGACACTATGTCCATCTTTTCTCACAAGGACAGGAACAGACGCTCATCACAGGTGCTGCCTGACCTGCTGGGCATTTTCGTTTATATTCCAGTTCTTGTCCATCCACCATGTCTTGCATTTGTTAGTGCTTGGGATGGGCACGATGGGAGGAAGGGGCTCTTTCTGAGCTTTATGACCCCCGATTAAGGACAAACTTGTCAATGCGGGTTACAAGGAGCGGAGGGTGATATGAGACGGCAGGTGCTAGTATCGACAAGATGGGCGAAACTGCCTGCGCTGTACTTCCCACAGGTCTTCCCCCTTGATGTTGTTTCCTGTTTAACGTGTGGATAGGAAGGTGTAAGGATACACCTGAGCCTGTGGTATTTGGGGTAGGGAGATGTAAAATGCCAATCAGGAGATGGCAGGCCCTGTATTTTGCAGCAAGAACCACAAAGCTTTTTACATATATATTACATCCAATTGACTTAGAACCACCACCCCCCCCCCCCCACCAACTCCGGTACATTTTGAAGGGTGAGAGAACGTGGGGAGAACGTGCAAACTCCTGATTCGAGCCCTGATCCTGATCGTCAGTGCTGTAACAGTGTTGCGCTAAACGCAAGGTTAATTGTGTTGCCCTGACAGGGGCTGGAAGGAAATAAATTAATTTACTTTGGAAACTATAAAGAATTAAACAACAACTTTTTCGTCAAAGTATTCATTATTTTCCCCATGGAAGTCAGAATGAACTTTTGAGTAGCCAGGAGGTTTTGTGTGTGTGGTGTGGGAGTACTTGGGCAGACTTCTCATTCAGAAGAGATCTCCTGCTTGTGAGTAAAGCTCTTGCTGTCTCCAACCACACAGCTCGAGCAATTAGCTGGCAGTTTGCCAGGGTGGATTTACTCCGCCGCGGAACTTCTACCTTTCACCTAATTTGCTCGTTAAGAGATGACTCCACAGCCGATTTATCACTGATTAGCTCGACGGTCAGTTGCCGATGACTTTTCGATGGTATCTCGAAGGCCTGGGAGCCTCTGCCTCACCTTCGAGGAGTTTGGGAGGCTTTGGGGGATCGCCAGGGAGCCAGTTCATGAGGCATCCGGGGATTTCTGTTCATCCTCTGATCTCTCATCCCCCCATATAAAGGGCTTGCCTCTCGGACTCTCATCTTCACGTGGGGAGCGTGGGATGGCGCACTCTAAGGAGGATTGAATAGCAATTACTTCAATCAATGTGAGGCTTGCCCTCTCCTCTTGCGGACTCTTGCTTTATACGGGGTCTAGCTTGTTTCTTTTTCATAAATATGCCAGAAAGACCTGGGCCCTACACGGGGCCAGCGACTTCAACGTGGTGCCCAGACGTGACGGTTATGTCCCAGTCCTGTTCCCCAACCTGGAACATCTGACGATCAGGTACCACCCGTTCTATTTGCCGAGGGAGTGCGCCATCATCCTGGTCATAGTGTACATTCTGCCTCAGGCTAACACTAAACTAGCACTGGGGTGGCCGAGACATCACACCTGATGCCTTCCTGATCATCGTAGGGAACTTCAATCAGGCCAACCTGAAGAAGTCTCTAACGAACTACCACCAGCACGTCACCTACGATACCAGAGGAGCCAACGCACTTGACCACAACTACACCACCATGAAGAATGCCTACCGAGCTATCGTACGACCGCTCTTCAGCAAGTCTGATCACCTGACTGTACTTCTCCTCCAGGCGAACAACCAGAAACTGAAGACTACAGCACCAGTGGTAAAGACAGTGAAAGTATGGTTGAAGGAAGCAGAGGAGCATCTGCACGTCTGCTTTGAATCGGTGGACTGGACCATATTCAAGGACTCGCCCTTTGACCTGAAGGAATATGTAACGTGTCACTGACATCATCAAGACTTGTGTGGAAGACTGTGTGCCCACAGCACACACTGGGAGTTCCCCAACCCGAAGCCCTGGGTGAATCAGAAGATTCGCAACCTACTGAGGGTGAGATCAAGGATGTTTAAGGCTGGTGATCCAGGGCTCAAAAGCATTCTGCCTGATATGGAGGCACCAACGCTCAGGACAAGAAAACTCCAGTGGGGGGGTTAACTCGGCCTGTGACATCACGGGCACCAGACTTCACTCCATCGAGGACTTCTACATGAGGCGGTGTCTTAAAAATAAAGCAGCCTCTGTCCTCACAGACCCCACCACCCAGGCCACATCCTCTTCACTCTGCTACCATCGGGAAAAAGGTACAGGAGCCTAAAGTCAGCGCCTAAGGAGAGCTTCTTCCCCTCCTGAATGATCACTGCCTTACTTGGGCTTTTCTGGCGCTATTTTTATTTATTTTGGTACTTTTCACTGTGACGCTGCCACAAAACAACATATTTTGTGACTTGTTCATAACAATAAATTCTGATTCTACCTCTCTAGGTGCAACCTGTGGGAGGTGATCTCAGCAACAAAGAAACAATTCCCGGGAAACTGGAGACAGAGACAGATACTCGCCATCTATGATGGGGAGTGTAGGCCGCTACATGCTCCAAAGCTGTGGAGAACAGCTAAATGGCTGTGATGGTTCACTGCCTGAGGAGCTGAACACCTTCTATGTTCTCTTTGAGAAGAGAAACCCAACAGGCCCTACGAGAATCTCTGAGGACCCCTGTGATATCTGTCTCTGAGGCCGACGTCAGAACATCATTCAAGAGGGGGGGGGGGATCCCTCACAAGGCATCGGGCCCTGTGCCGTACTTAGCAGGACCCGGAAAATCTGTGCCGACCAACTAGTTAAAACGTTTGCGGGCATTTTCAATCTCACACTGCTGCTGTCGAAGGTTCCCACCTGCTTCGAAAGGGCATCAACCATCCTGGCGTGAGCTGCCTCAGAGATTATCGCCCAGTAGCACTCGAGTCTACTTTGATTAAATGCTTTGAGAGGTTGGTCATGGCCAGAATGAACACATACCTAAGTGAAGTTCTGGACCCGCTACAATTTGCTGATCCAACCTGGTGGTTAACCACTAGGATGTCCTTGATGGAGTGAAGACTGGTGTCTGTGATGTCGCAACCCAGTTAACAATTCTCTGGAGCTTTTTCCTGTCCTGACCATTAGCATCTCTGTACCAGTCAGAATACTCTCCACAGTGCACCTGTAGAAGTTTTCGAGAGTCTTTGGTGACGTTCCCTGTAGATGTTCTCAGTGAGGAGGGTTTTGCCTGTGATGTCCTGGGCTGTGTCCACTACTTTTTGCAAGGCTTTATGCTCGGGGGTTTTGGTGACCCGCACCGTGATGCAGCCAGTCAGCAGTCTTTCCACCAAACACTGGTAGAAGTTTGCCAATCGTGTTACAGCATGATGACTAGTGCTACTGCCACATGCAATCCGGTGCCGTCTGTGTGGAGTTTGCATGTTCTCCTGGGGGTTCCCTCGCTTGCTCCAGTCTCTTCCCACAAAGACTTGCAGGTTGGTGGGATAATTGGCTGCTGTAAATGATAGGCTGAATGGCCCGCTCTGTGTTGTAATGCCAGTAAGTCTTACTGGCATGCCTGCTGAGCTACGTTGAGAGATTGCCTCACAGGGTCTTGCCAGCTAGACCTACATTGGGAAAAGTGACCTGTACATGTACCCCCTCCCCTGCACGCCACCAAGATCTCAGTTCCTATCACCCCTTCACTCACGACAAGAAGACATCACTGCATAGAGAACGCTTAAGTACGGTGATCAAACCATCTTTGGCAGTTTCAAAGCCATCTGGGGTAAAAATATGGTTTCTTGAACATGCTTAATGTGGTAGTTTATATTCAAATTGCATTCAAAATGAGCAGCTCAAAACACTTAATCTTTCAGAAACACTTTGTCATTCAGAATAAATTACTTAGATCCTGTTTAGCTTCAGTGATGCTGCAAATGGAAAAAGCCATCATGTAAAACACTAAAGTCTACAGACCCTGTGATGATAGTAAAAACACACAGAAATTCTGGGGGAGCTCGGCAGAGCTTGCAGCGCCCATTGGAGATACATACGTAGAAATAATGTTTCACACGTGAGTCCTTCTTCAAGGTGTGAGTAAAGGAGGCCCAAAATGCCATATATCTTCACCTCTGATGGACACTGTAGACCTGCTGTGCTCCTTCAGCATGTCTATTGAAGAAGGTCTCAGACCTGAAATCTCAGTCATCAAGTCAAGACAAATCAAGTCAAGTTTAATCATCAAGTCGAATCATCAAATCATTGAATCGTCAAGTCAAGTTTATTGTCATCTGATGGTACGTACATCCCGATGAAACAGTGTTCTCAGTCCTCGGTGCAAATCAACCAGACATAACACACATACAGGCAAATAATACACGTGCAGGACATGTATACAAATACTGTTTCATGAATATGAGAGTCTCAGAGGGTCAGTGTGAGGTGTTCTTTTGGTCGTTCAGCGTTCTCACTGCCCGTGGGAAGAAGCTGTTCCTCAGGCTGGTGGTGCTGGCTCTGATCCTCCTGGATCTCCTCCCCGATGGGAGCAGTTGGAAGATGCTGTGTGCAGGGTAGAAGGGGTCCTCAATGATTTTGCACACCCTCCAGATAACGATCCCAGTAGGCCATGCATGTTGATGGGGGGGAGGGAGACCCCAATGATCCTCTCTGCCACTCTTACGGACCTGTGGATTCACCTCCGATCCATATGTCTGCAGCAACTGTATCACACTGTGATGCAGTCGGCCAGGAGATTATACATCTTTCCCTCCTGTGGATGCTATGAGCCTGAAACGTTGATAATTGCGACATAAAAGCATTGTTTGACCTGCTGAGTTTCTCCAGCATTTTGTATGTTTTTAGAACTCTCTTTGTTGACAGGTTGGGTGACAAACTCTCTGGAACCATGGAATCCTTTTACATACTTGCCATTTCATCAGGTCCTCTGACACAAGCTTGGGAGACACCTTGAACCTTGTCTACTTACTAAAAGAGCTCTTATTAATAGAAAACAAACTGCTGGGGGATCTCTGGCCAAGAAGAGGCACAGCAACAAGCGATCCACAACAGTTTTGGATCAAGGTCTTATAAATGTTGTCCCAGGAACACAGATGGATAACTACCCTCCTCACCCAAACAACCCACCATACTGATCAGCAGGTGCAAGGATTCGCATCACAATCCCGAACATTCAGCAATATCCTGGAGATCAGTGAGGATGGGATGAGAGAGAGAGAGAGAGAGAGAGAGAGAGTGAGGGAGCACAGAGGTGAGGATTTGTCATTCAACCTGTTATTTCCGTTTAAATGAAAGGGAAAGAGCTGGGGTGGGTTAGGCAGGGAATGGGGTGGAATAGGAAGTGACTGGGGCGGGATAGGCAGGGGATAGGGGCGGATAGGTAGGGAATGGGGGCAGGATAGGCAGGGGATGGGGTGGATAGGTAGGGAATGGGGGATGGGCAGGAGATGGGGCGGATAGGTGGGGGATAGGCAGGAAATTGGGCGAGACGGGCAGAGAATCGGGGAGAGGTAGGAAGGGAATGGGGAGGGAAAAAATGGGTAAAGGGGGAAGAAGGAAGGGGACAGGGAATGTGGGAGATGGAAGGGTGCAGGGATAGGGGGTGAGAGTAGAAAAGAAGGAAGGGGTTAGGTGGTGAGGGGAGGGAGGAAGAAAGAAAAGCAGAGGGGTAGGAGAGATGGAAGGGGAAAAAGCTAGGGAGAGAAGGGGTGGAAGAGAGCAAGGGAAGGTGACAGAGTTGAGGGCGGTAAAGGAGATAGTTGAGGGAGGAGTTGGGAGGGAAAGGTTGAGGAAAGAGGAGATTGAGGGAGTGGGTGGAGAATGAGGAAGAGGTTGAGGACAGTAGGGTTTGAGGGGATGAGGACTGAGGGAGGGCAAGGTTGAGGGTGAGATTCAGGGGGTTGAGGGATGTTGAGGAGAGGAAGGTTGAGGGGAGGGGGTTGAGGTTGAGTGAAGGAGAGGTTGATAGGAGGTAGATTGAAAGAGAATAGGGAGGTTGAGGGAGGTGGGGTGAGGGGATGTGGTTTGAAGGGATGGGAAGATAAAGGGGGTGGAGGGTGAGGTTAGGGAGTTGATGGAGGGAGGTTGCAAAGGAAGTTGAGGGAGGAGAACATCAAGGGGAGGGGGGTTGAGGGTGAGTGAGGGAGGTATTGAGGGGAGGTGGGTTGCTGGCGGGTTAAGGGGAGGTTGAAGAGGTTAGAGGGAAAGGTTGGGGCTTGAGGGTGAGATTGGTGGGTTGAGGGAGGGTAAGGAAGTTGAGGGAGGAAGAGGTTGAGGGAGGATGAGTAGGTTGATGGTGGGAAGTTGAGGGCGGTTAGGGGAGGGGGTGGTTGATGGGAGGAGGGTGAAGGGAGGGAGGGTGAGGTTGAGGGGATGGAAGGTAAGGGTTAAGGGGAGGGAGGATAAGGGGAGGGGAGTTGAGAGGAGGTAGGGTGAGGGGGTTGAGGCAGGTCGGTCGGGGCTGTCCTCACCTGATGAACATGATGATCCCGACCCTGGCGATGTCCTGGTGCAGAACGTCCCAGGACTCTCGAACGAGCTGCTTCTGCTCCTCGGACAGGGAGGGTGGCGGGGCTGAAGCCGGAGCCGAGCCGCCGGCTGGTCCTGGTGCCGAGCCGTTCACCTCTGAGCTGGATTTGGCCGAATCGACCCCAGTCCCGGACAACGCACAACCCATTCTATTCTCCCAGGCCAGAATGGAACTGCCCCAAAGCCGCCCCTGCTCCAGTTACACCCCAGAGACACCATGAAATAGATTGATTCAAAGGAACCCCTCTCCTGGCGCAATCCAACCACTCCACATGGACTGAAACAAGAACTCCCTGCTCCCTGTCCCTTCTCCCCAGACGCGGGATTGGGATTCGATCCTCCGCTCGCTGCAGCCTCCCGGAGACTAAGCTCAACAACACCGCCAGGGAAGCATCAGGACCAGCCAGGGAGGGGGGGGGGGGAGAGGAATAAAGAAGGGAGGGGAAGGAGAGAGGGAGGGAGGATTGAAAGAAGGCAGAGAATGATCTTCAGGAATTGTGGTACAGGGGAAGATTAAACAGGTTGGGTCTTTATTCCTTGGAGTGAAGAAGAATGAGGGGAGTTCACAAAATTTTGAGGGGTATAGAGAGAGTAAGTGCGAGTAGGCTCTTTCCACTTAGATTAGGAGAAATAAATGGCTCTGGAGTGAAAGGGAAAGGTTTAGGAGGGACTTCTTCACTCAGAGAGCGGTGGGAGTGTGGAATGAGTTGCCCTGATTTGGTAAATGTGGGCTCAATTTTAAGAATAAATGGGATGGATACATGGATGGGAGAGGGTTATGGACTGGCTGCAGGTCAGTGGGACCAGCGGAGGCGCAGACTAGAAGGGCCGAATGATGCTTTCTGCGCTGTAGTGTTCTGCGGGAAAGGGGAGGAGAAAAAGAGGGAGGGAGGGAGGGGACAGAGGGGAGAGGGAACAGAAACAGAGAGAGGTAGGAGAGGGGAGAAGGGGAGGAAAAAGGAGGGAGGGGGGAATGGGTAGGAAGGCACGATGGAGAGAGGTAGGGGAGGGAAGAGGGAATGCAGAGAGGGGGAAAGAGAGGTGGGGGTAGGGGAGAGAGGAGCAAAAGAGGGAGGGAGGGCGCAACAGAGAGAGGTAGGGGAGGGAGAGCAAGGAGATGTGAATGGAGAGGAAAGGGGCTGCAGAGAGGGGGTAGAGGGAGGGAGGAGAAAGAGAAAGGGAGGGTGCGATGGAGGGGTGGAGAGGGAAAAGAGAGAGGGAAGCAGTGAGAGGAGGAGGGGAGAGTGGGGGGGGGGGGTGGGGGGGGGGAAGAGAGACTCAGTAAAGGGTCCCAAGCACCAACTGACCATTTCTCTCCATTGATGCTGCCTGACCTCACCATTGATAGGCTGGATTTAATGTTCCAGACATTAAGTGAGCTGAATAGCCTCTGGTAAGCAGATGGCATCTAAAAATGTCCAGGGCACGATTCTGATGAGTAAACAACTGCTGAGTGCTGATGGCAGGGTGACCTGTCCCTTGGCTGCGCGTGGGCTCAGTGGGAAATTGGTCTGGAGGAAGACTGCAAGCCACCCTGTTTTGGAATGTCCGCCACAATAAGTTGGCGGACCACCTGCGAGCCCTTTGCCGAGGGGGGGTGGTGGGGTGAGGCAGATGGCTAAGAATGACCTGCACCACCAGAGGAGGCTATGAACCAAGTGCTGGTAGGCATGGGGAAGATGGGCTGAAGGGCATTACTCTGATTTTACATGTCCATCCAGCTAGGACACCTGCTGTGAGTGAGATCTTTTACCTCTGTACCACTTTCCTGCATGCATGGGTAAACTACATTAGAAACCATTTTTAAAAAGTTTCTGATGTAATTTAGCCAGGTAAATAAACAGCTCCATTGTCCGGAGAAACTTTATCTCGTTTTCACTGTACACTGCAATGGTTATGGTATAAAGACAAATAAACTCGACTTGATTAAACCCTTATGCTTTGGCTTCTCCAAGATGAGACATGTGATTCTGCTGTAGGTCTGGGGACTATCTAAACCTCCAATGAGACGTTGCAAGCAAAGCTGGTCTGGTGGAGTAGGACGGATGGGTTGCCAGTGGAGACAGGATGGGTGGAGTTGAACCTGAGATCATGGACACAGGTGAGACTGAGTTAAAAGTTCCAAGTTCAGATTTATTCTCAGCGTGCAGACATGACATCACAGATACCCCTGGGATTCTTTTACCTGTGGGCCAAGCAGAAGTTCTACTTGTCAGTAGTGCCAAAAACTGTACCCTTTCCTGATGGCAGCAGCAAGAACAGAGCGTGTGCTGGGTGGTGGGGGTCTTTGATGATCGCTGCTGCCCTCTGACAGCAGCGTTCCCTGTAGACATTCTCGAAGGTGGCAAGAATTTTGCCTGGATGTCCTGGGCTGTGCACACTATATTTTGCAGGGCTTTACGCTTAAAGGTATTGATGTCTCCATGTCGGGCCGCGATGTCCCCTCCTTCTCTCCTTCCCCTCCCTCCCTCTTTTTCATCAGACTTTCTGCCACACCTCTGTTGAAATGTTCCCCAAGTTGGAGGGAGGACCTGTATTTTTTGGGAGGATCTTAGCATTGGACAGTGTGAGATCCAGAATTTGCTCACCTTTTGGGGAGCCCATGCAGCCCAGATGGGCTTGGGTCACATTCTCTAGCCGTGAGGACAGATGTGGGGACACTTGTATGTTGAGATAAAGAAGGCCAAAGTAATGCTGGCATTCGCTTCAAAAGGAAAAGAATACAGGAGCAGGGATGTGATGTTGGGACTTTATAAGGCACTTAGTTGGAGTTTTGAGAGCAGTTTTAGCTCCTCATTTAAGAAAGGATGTGCTGATGTTGGAGAGGGTTCATAGGAGGTTCACTAGGATGATTCTGGGAATGAAGGGGTTGTCATATGAGGAGCGTTTTGACCACTCTTGGCCAGTATTAATTGGAATTTAGGTGAATGGGGGGGGATCTCATTCAAACATTTTAAATGTTGAAAGGCGTGGACAGTTGATATAGAAAGGTTGTTTCCCATGGTGGGAGAGTCTAGGACAAGAGGGCACGACTTCAGGATTGAAGGGCTTCCACTTAGAACAGAGATGTATCAGGATTTCTTCAGCCAGAGGTGAGTAAATCTGTGGAATTCGTTGCCACTGGTGGTTGTGGAGGCCGGGTCATTGGGTGTATTTAAGGCAGAGATTGATTAGCCAAAGTTATGGGGAGAAGGCCGTGCAGTGGGGCTGAGCTGAAATGGATCAGCTCATAGTTCAACGACTTGATGGGCAGAATGGCCTATTTCTGCTCCTAATGAAGATAGGTGTGGGGAAAACAGGGCCTTTCTATGAAGACAGGTGTGATGACAAAGACTTTATCCATGAAGACAGGTGCGGCGACATAGACTCTATCCATGAAGACAGGTGGGGTGACATAGACTCCATCTATGAAGACAGGTATGGTGACATGGACTCTATCCATGAAGACCGGTGCGGTGACATGGACTCTATCCATGAAGACAGGTGCGGTGACATAGACTCTATCTATGAAGACAGGTATGGTGACATGGACTCTAACCATGAAGAACAGTGCGGTGACATAGACTCTATCCATGAAGACAGGTGCGGTTACATAGACTCTATCTATGAAGACAGGTATGGTGACATGGACTCTATCCATGAAGACCGGTGCGGTGACATGGACTCTATCCATGAAGACGGGTGCGGTGACATGGACTTTATCCATGAAGACAGGTGTGGTGATGTAGACTCTATCCATGAAGATGGGTGCAGTGACATAGACTCTATCCATGAAGACAGGTGCGGCGACATAGACTCTATCCATGAAGACAGGTGCGGTGACATAGACTCTATCTATGAAGACAGGTATGGTGACATGGACTCTATCCATGAAGACTGGTGCGGTGACATGGACTCTATCCATGAAGACGGGTGCGGTGACATGGACTTTATCCATGAAGACAGGTGTGGTGATGTAGACTCTATCCATGAAGATGGGTGCAGTGACATAGACTCTATCCATGAAGACAGGTGCGGCGACATAGACTCTATCCATGAAGACAGGTGGGGTGACATAGACTCTATCCATGAAGACAGGTATGGTGACATGGACTCTATCCATGAAGACCGGTGCGGTGACATGGACTCTATCCATGAAGATGGGTGCGGTGACATGGACTTTATCCATGAAGACAGGTGTGGTGACATGGACTCTATCCATGAAGACCGGTGCGGTGACATGGACTCTATCCATGAAGATGGGTGCGGTGACATGGACTTTATCCATGAAGACAGGTGTGGTGATGTAGACTCTATCCATGAAGATGGGTGCAGTGACATAGACTCTATCCATGAAGACAGGTGCGGCGACATAGACTCTATCCATGAAGACAGGTGGGGTGACATAGACTCTATCCATGAAGACAGGTATGGTGACATGGACTCTATCCATGAAGACCGGTGTGGTGACATGGACTCTATCCATGAAGATGGGTGCGGTGACATGGACTTTATCCATGAAGACAGGTGTGGTGATGTAGACTCTATCCATGAAGATGGGTGCAGTGACATGGACTTTATCCATGAAGACAGGTATGGTGACATGGACTCTATCCATGAAGACCGGTCGGTGACATGGACTCTATCCATGAAGATGGGTGCGGTGACATGGACTTTATCCATGAAGACAGGTGTGGTGACATGGACTCTATCCATGAAGACCGGTGCGGTGACATGGACTCTATCCATGAAGATGGGTGCGGTGACATGGACTTTATCCATGAAGACAGGTGTGGTGATGTAGACTCTATCCATGAAGATGGGTGCAGTGACATAGACTCTATCCATGAAGACAGGTGCGGCGACATAGACTCTATCCATGAAGACAGATGCGGCGACATAGACTCTATCCATGAAGACAGGTGGGGTGACATAGACTCTATCCATGAAGACAGGTATGGTGACATGGACTCTATCCATGAAGATGGGTGTGGTGACATGGACTCTATCCATGAAGACGGGTGCGGTGACATGGACTTTATCCATGAAGACAGGGGTAAGGAGCCATTAGCACTGCAGACAGTATCATCCATCTGAGGAAGAACTGAGGCACGAGCTGGTAGGAGAGCTTGGCAGTCAAACACGAGACCTTCTCAAGAGGAATGAAGCCAGGTGTTTGGCCAAACATTGCAGCTGTTGCACATTAAGCAAATGGAGAGATGATTGTGGGCTAAGGGGTGAAGTTGAAAGTTGAATGTGATATTTCCGCAGATAGGTCATCAGTAAGGATGAATAATATCAGCAAAGATACCTAACGAGAAGTGGAGAGCACACTCGAGCCACGATTTGGCAGGGCTGTTTATCTTTAAGGGTTGGCTATGCAGCCACTTCACAAAGGATTTAACAGGTGAAATATGAACCTCTGCAGATGCTGTGATTGTAGTAAACACTCAAAAACGCCGGAGGAACACAGCCGGTCTCGCAGCGTCCATAGGAGGCAAAGATATATAACCGACATTTCAGGCCTGAGCCCTTCGTCAAGTTGTGAACAGTCAGGAGGCAGGCATCTATGATCGAAAGGTGGGGGGGGGGGTGGAGGGAGGAAGGGGCAAAGGTGGGGGGGGGGGTGGAGGGAGGAAGGGGCAGGGGGGAGGAGCACAGGCCAACAGCCAAGAGGCCCGAGGTGGAGATGGATAGGATAGGGCAGGGGAGCTGGAGAAAAAGTGATGAAGGGTTAAGGTACGAGAGAGAGCTCCCCTTGTCTCTCTCTCTCTCCCTTATTCCTGCCCTGCACACACAGAGCTCCCCTCCATCCCCATTTAATTTCAATTCTGCCCTCCTCCCCATGTCCATAAGTGGTCGGTTATGTACCACTGAGGCCGCCAAGAATTGGGGCAGAAGGTTGACCAAAAGGTTGAGGGACAGACTGACAAAGAGTGAACTAGCCAAGCGATGCACGTTTCAGTCGAAGATGATCTCAGATAAAAGTCGCCGTCTGAGGAGGGCACGCAAAATCGTTGAGGACCCCTTCCACAGCGCATTTCCCAGCTGCTCCCGTGGGGGAAGCGATCCAGGAGGATCAGGGCCAGTGCCGCCAGGCTGAGGGACAGCTTCTTCCCGCGGGCAGTGAGAACGCTGAATGGCCAAAGGGACCGCTTGAAACACGAAAGACTGCAGACACTGTGATTGTAGTGGGGGAAAAAGAAACACAATAAATGCTGGAGGATCTCAGCCGGTCTCACAGCGTCCCTGGGAGGTAAAGATAGATTACTGACATTTTGATAATATATCTTTATTGTTCGATAATAAATATTTCTAAAGGAACTGCTCATACTAACCATCCGAAACTCTTTTTTCAAAACAATATTTATTTGTATAATGCTTTGCAGATGTATTATTTGCCTGTGTGTGAGTCATGTCTGTGTGTTTTGAGGACCGGAAAATGCTGTTTTGTCAGGCTTTACTTGTGCAATCAGATGACAATAAATTTGACTTGACCTCTAAAATGTCACCATAATTCAGCAGCTTTAGAAACCTTGATGCCAAGATTTCAACAGCAGGAGAGTGTCTCTTCCCAGGAGTTTTAAAAGAACAGCTATGCCATTACTGGCATCCAGAAAGAACCAAAAGACTCAGCCCAGGGCAGCTGTAAAATATCGATCGTGTGTACCACGGACACGACGGTAGCAAAGGCTGAGACTGGGCGAGTTCTGGGCAAGGGGGCAGACTCTGCAAGCCGAACTGTTGGTGATTCATCGGTCCGAATCCTGAGTCGTTTGCTTCAGGAAAGGAAGGCAGTACAACAGGGAGGCAAAACCTTGTGATATCCCTGGGGGGCAGGTCACAGCGGACGTGTCTTTATGACGCAGCAGAACCAGCGAGCAGGAGCTTCGGCCCAGTGCTGTGAAGGTAGGCGCGAATATCACAGAGGAGATGACTCAAAGAGGTCAGCAGGAAAGGGGAATGGCCTGATGGCCACAGGGAGGCAGCGTGCAAGATGCGGCAGAGCAAAGGCATGTATACGAGAGCCTGAAGAAGCAACTGAAGTAAAATATGTCTCCCTTTGTGGTACTCAGAGGCTCACTAATTATGACATCTCGCCCAATCCTAGAGGCATCCGTTAAGAATTAATAGCTGCATTAAGTTTTATGTGAACAGCTTGCTGCCTATAAATGAAACCAAGATGATTTGGTGAATGTATAAAACAATGCCCTAGTCATGGAAAAAAACAGTGCCTTTTATCCCAGAGTGGGTGTAGCAAACACCAGGGGACATCTGGACAAAGTGAAGGGAGCAAAGTTCAGGCGAGACATTAGGGGTAAGTTTTTAACCCAGAGAGTGGAGGGTGCCTGGAATGCCTTGCCAGGGGATGGTGGTGGAGGCTGGAACATTAGGGGGCATTTAAGAGATTCTTCGACAGGCACATGGTTGAAAGAAAAAGAGGGTTGTGAGGTAGGAAGGGTTTAGTTTTTTTTTGGTAGGAATATATAGGATGGCACAACATCGAGGGCTAAAGGGCCTGTACTGTGCTGTAATATTCTATGTAAACAGATGTGCTTGAGAGCGTAGGCAACACCTATACTACAGTCACCATTCTCGATTTGGTGTCCGAAATCGAGAAGCCTGAGGGGTTCAGTGGACTGAGTTAGATATCATATTTGACTCTGCGGTGAATTGTCAACAGTTGAAACATGTCACAATATTAGAAGAGGTGCACCAAAAGGGGAAGCATCCGGAAGGGAAGAGGGAGATAGAGAGGGTTAGAGGAGGAATTTCAGAGCTTAGGAGCAAGTGGTGGAAGTGATAAATTCCAGGGGTGACCAAGAGCCGAGAGGTTCAAGAATTGCAAGGCAAGGGTGGGTTGGGAATGGCAGAGGGGAGAGAGGTTTAGCTGTCAGGGACACAAAGGCGAGCATTTGGCTATGAGTCAGGACATGGTGATGGGATCAGCAGATTTGTAGGGGATAAAGATGGGAGAAATTAGCAAGAATGGTTTTGTGCGTGGTTAACCAATCGTGTAGAGTTTTACGGGAGACCAGAGAGCGGTGGCTGATTGCCGCTCCGACTGGAGGGTGGTGACTGGTGGTATGTCTCAAGGGTCGGGGCTGGGTCATCTATAGCCATTTTCACACTGAAAGACCGCGTTATTGCCGTAAATGATTCATCTCTGGAAGCCGGGCTGTTTGTTCACACAGAACTGAGAAGATCCGGCTCCACGAGTCCAATACGCTCCACCGCTGAGACTATCTATGTGGATGGATCGAAGCTGGACAAGTCTAGAACCACCCCCCCCCCCCTCCACAATCCGCCTTCGATGCTTTACACAGCGCTCAAAAGGCGGATAAAGCCTGGCTTTCAAGTGCTGTGTAAAAGGACTACTTATGTCTGTCTATGAATGATCTATCAGGGGTGGTCAACCAATCCCTCTGCAAGCTTTGAAAGCCTTCCTCGCTCTCCACTATACCTCTAATCTTAGTGAAATCTGCAAACTTGCTGATCCAATGCACCATATTATCAAGGGTAGCCAAGCTTTTAATTTTTAATTTAGACATACTACACAGTAACAGGCCATTTCAGCCCGCGATTCCATGCCACCCAATTAAGCTACACCCTCAGTACATACTCGTGGGCCAAAATGGCCTGTTACCATGCTGTGTGTCTAAATTGGGCATTAAAATTTAAAAGGTTGGTCACTCCTGAATGATAATATGGTAAAGTGGTTCAGCAAAGTTTGCAGATGTCACAAAGATTGGAGGTATAGTGTTCATCGAGGAAGGCTTTCAAAGCTTACAGAGGGATCTGGACCATCTGAAAAAATGGGCAGCAAAATGGCAGCTGGAATTTAAGTGTGAGGTGTTGCATTTTGGAAGGGCAAACCAAGGTAAGACGTACATGGTAAATGGCAAGGCCATGAGGAGAGTGGCAGAACAGAGGGATCTGGGCATACCGATAAATAATTCCTTGAAACTGGTATCACAGGTGGATAGGGTTGTAAAGAAAGGTTTTATCACATTGACCTTCATAAATCAAAGTATTAAGTACAGGAGTTGGGAAGTTGTGTAAGACATTGGTGAGGTGAAGTTTGGAATATTGTGTGGAGTTTTGGTCACCTGACTATAGGAAAGATATCAGTAAGGTCAATAATAAAGAGCGCAGAGAAGATTTACTAGGACATTGTCAGGACTTGAGGAACTGAGTTGTGGGGAAAGGCTAAACAGGTTAGGACTTTATTCCCTTGAGGGTAGAAGAATGAGGGGAGATTTGATAGATTTATACAAAATTATGATTTGTTTAGATCGAGTAAATGTAAATAGGCTTTTTCCACTGAGGTGACATGAGATGTCCCGCATCGGACTTGTCAGCCACAATCGAGCCTGCAGCTGACGTGGACATTTACCCCCTCCATAAATCTTCGTCCGCGAAGCCAAGCCAAAGAAAGACATGAGATGCAAACCAGAGGGTAAAAGGGGAGAGGTTTAGAGGGAGCATTGGGGGAAATTTCTTCACGCTGAGAGTGGTGGAGCATGTGGAGCAAGCTGCCAGCTGAAGTGGTGAATGCGGGCTCAATTTTAACATTTAAGAGAAATTTGTTAGGGTACGTGGAATTGGAGAGATATGGATGGGGTGCAGGTCAGTGGAACTGGGCAGAATGATAGTAGAAGGGCCTTTTTCTGTGATGCACTGTTCTAAAGTTCAAAGAGTTGTGACCGGTGCTTACACAGGGAGCGGTGAACTGAGTCAGGAACCATGTTTGGACCTTTGACCCAATAAGTCCTCACAAACCATCACTCATCCTATTTTATTCTCCCCACATTCCCTCGCCCACCAAAGATTCTTCCCCTTTCCTGCACTCCAGGGCCTAATCCACTTACCAGCCCCCACTGGGAGGAAATCTGCATGGTCACGGGGAGAAGATCTTCACAAAGCAGCAGCAGATTGAGTGGCAAGGCAGCGGGCTACCGACTGTGCCACCCGATGGGGTGCGGATGAACCAGCACATCTGCACGAGCTGGTGATAATGTCACCCGCACACTCATCGGCAGGTTCCGGAGAGGCACATAAGCATTCACCAGCTGCAGGAAATCATCCAGGGAGCTGGGATGGAAGAAAGAGCCCCAGGGCCCAGGTTTCAAAGATGAGAGTCAAAATGACAAGTAAAATGATTGCAAAAATAACACAAGAGATGGAACCCCCTGGGGTCTGGCTGCACATCCATCACTCATCATGTTCTCTGCTGTTCTAATATAATCTTTTTCGAGTTGCAACAGTGAAAAAAAAACCTTTGGTTCCTGGCATGTCAACAAGCCAATTAAAGGTAACGAACTCAGTACTTAGTTTATTTTGCAAGATGTTCGAGAAAGAGCAGCAATTGCTGTTAATTTGCCAAAAGTAAAAGCCGCCATTTTCACAAAAGTTCTGAGGTCACTTTATAGAATCAGGGAAGGACAGAATGAAGCATTATTTACTTCCTATTACCCAAAACATGACTTACCATTTACTACACAAAGCGTAAACTACCGGTTACCACAGAACCAGAACACTACCTCTTACTCCCCAACACTTACCACAGAACTATAACATTGGGCAGTGAAGATTTTGCTTCCTGAATAATTTGGGGATATTTTACTGATCATGAAAATCACCTCAAATTTTCCAATCACGTACCCTTTTTTAGATATAACCCGTGTTTGTGATTTCCAGTCATATTTTAAGTCTACTTCAAGCAAACAAAATCACAAAGTGCAGTATGTCATTGAATATTCCTTTTCCGCATTCGCACTTGGACGTCGTCCCTCCTGATCTTTGTGCCGTCAGTGATGAACATGGTGAATGGTTTCACCAGGACATTGCGACCGGGGCAGCTGGAATCCACCAATGCCGGCCGACTATTGTTGGACACTGACATGAGAGGCATCAGATGCTGAGTACAAATGAAAATCAGCAGGAAAACATTTTTAGGTGGACCATCGCCTTCCCAAGATCGTGTTATATGGCGAGCTCTCCACTGGCCACCATAACAGAGGTGCACCAAAGAAAAGGTACAAGGACTGCCTAAAGAAATCTCTTGGTGCCTGCCACATTGACCACCGCCAGTGGGCTGATATCGCCTCAAACCGTGCATCTTGGCGCCTCACAGTTTGGCGGGCAGCAACCTCCTTTGAAGAAGAACGCAGAGCCCACCTCACTGACAAAAGGCAAAGGAGGAAAAACCCAACAGCCAACCCCAACCAACCAATTTCCCCTGCAACCGCTGCAACCGTATCTGCCTGTCCCGCATCGGCTTTGTCAGCCACAAATGAGCATGCAGCTGACGTGGACATTTACCCCCTCCATAAATCTTCGTCCGCGAAGCCAAGCCAAAGAGAAAAAAAGATTATGCAATTAAACATGCTAGGTTTATTTAAAGTTTCTCCAACTTCCTAAATGATACAGAAAATCTGAAATTATCTTTGTGTTCAGCTTGAAGTGGTCTATCATAATCCCCAATTGTTTTTCAGGAAGCAAACATTTTATAAAAATTTGTTGTCCAGTTACCACTGAACCATAATGCTGCCATTTCTACCCAAACCTGTCAGGCCTGATTCTGCGCTGTAATGTTCTATGATTCTAAATATCACTTCTAATCTCCCCTGTAAACTCTCCCCAAGATTCTACCACCTACCTGTCACACCAGGGAAAATTTGAACCTATCAACCTTCTCTCCATTGGGATATGGGAGGAAACTGGAGCACCCGGAAGAATCCCACGCATCTCGGGGGAGAACAGCTCCTGAGCGCAAGGCCGAACCTGGGCCACTGGAGCCATGGGCCAGTGGCACTACCCACTGCACCGCCCCACTCCACCCTTTCATCTGACGTACTTGTCTGGCAATTGTCCTGCTTTGCCACCATCTTGCCCTGGCATCGCGGTCTGACTTAAACCAGTTCACCTACAGCGTCTTCTCTGGCATGCAGTGATTGAGTGGTTGTCATGGAGATCGACGCCCCTGATTAGGAAGGGCAATGAATTACTTCCCGAGTTCCGGAATTCCATCCCCAAATCACTCTGACTCAACTTTCCCCTTTAAGACAGAGAAAGCCCAGACAAGTGTGTTAGTAGCAATAGCAATGGTTGAAAAATGGTTAACTTATTTTTTTAAATTTAAATTTAGACATACAGTAGAATAACAGGCCTTTCCAGGCATGAGCCCAGGCTACCCCAATTAATTTACAACCTCCGTATGTTTTGAACGGTGGGAGGAAACCAGATCCCCAGAGGAGACCCACGCAGACACGGGGAGAGCGTACAGACAGTGCCGGATTCGACCCCCCGTCACTTGCAAACCGTGCTGCCAAGGATAATAGATACCCATCAAACAAGACCCTTTATGGCAGGGGTGTCAAACTCAAATTCACAGAGGGCCAAAATTAAAATCTTGGACTAAGTCGTAGGCCAAACTAAATATTTATTGAAAATTTTCAACAACCTCTGCATGTTTTCTCTTCTTTCAACATATGTAATGGTAAACTTTTTCTTATTAAAATAAATGCTTAATAATAGTTTTGGTTAAACTCTTTCCAGAAGAAGGATTAACAAATGAGAAATAAAATATTCAATAAATAATATTTCTCTATAGCCTTTAAGCTCCTTTTAAATGTATTTTTTTAACCAAGCCAACAAGTCAAAAAAATAACAACCTGCTTCAATGAAAATCCAATCTTTCAACTATGAACAGTCCAAAGTGAACAAAAGAAAATATGAATCCAAGCTTAGCTTGCTCCACTGTGATTTACTCTGATGCACCTGGGTCTAAACCAGATACTTGGCATCTCTTCTTAGATGCAAGTTCATCAAACTCTGGGGTCAGAGTCTCCCTCCCACCTGTCTTGAAAGGTCCTGTTTTCTGTCTTTCATTTGGCCATTTTTCGTAAGGGGTTTATTACATGTGAGTTAGGTGACAGGTCGCAGATGCCTAATGAAAGTAAAGAGAGGAGGTGGGGGCGATTAGCAGGCTGACGGGCCGGCGCCAATGCATTTGCAAAGCATTCTGGGATTTGTAGTATTAGCTGTGCATGCGCTATACTGGCGCAGCGGCCAGCGGGCCAGCTCTAATACATATTTGATATGATCTTGCGGGCCAAATATAATTATATCACGGGCCAAATTTGGCCCGCGGGCCTGAGTTTGACATGTGTGCTTTATGGGGTCATACAGTATTTATACTAGCACAAGGTGCTTCACAAGGGTGAGATCAGACAGAACACAATGCCAAGCCACATATTGGGACTTTGAAAGCTTCATCAAAGAGGTAGTTACATCTCTCTCAATACGTCACCTAGTTCACACACCAGAGGACGCGTTTAGATCGAGAGGTTGAATTTTAAGGGAGATGTGCAGGGCAAATATTTTACACAGGAAGTGAAACGGGCTGCCAGGACTAGTGGTGGAAGCAGATA
Source organism: Narcine bancroftii (assembly GCF_036971445.1). Classification (NCBI taxonomy): domain Eukaryota; kingdom Metazoa; phylum Chordata; class Chondrichthyes; order Torpediniformes; family Narcinidae; genus Narcine; species Narcine bancroftii. The sequence continues at coordinate 78,886,323 of NC_091481.1, forward strand.
CAAAAGTGGTATTTAAGAGGCTTCGAGATAGACCCACGTGGTAGGTATTTGTCTGGTCGGGCACACCCATTGTACCTATGGCCCCTCCTGTATAAAGATGACTGTTCCACATCCCCCTCTTGAGCGCAGGACAGTCGAGCAGTTTGGACGTGGCTTTGTTCTTTAGCCTATTGGTTTCTCAACCTCGGTCTTTGAGTGCATCAGCCCGTGAATGTTTTAATTTGATTTGGACATCATGTTCAGTGCGAGTATGCGGGCTGAAATCCCTGTCCCTGAGCTGTCCTGTTCTACGTTCTGTGCTCATTCAGATCAGGCCCTTGACTGAACCTGGATTTCAATGCAGAGTCAGTGATTAATATTAAACTGCAATTTGCTTGGGATCTGTAGGAATAATGGGATTTTACTTTTGCCTTCAGATTACTTCATCTTTGAGGTTTTAATTCCATAATCCTTCAAAATGACTTTTTTGTTTAGATGCAATAAGCCTTTCAAAAGGAATGGTGCCTCTGAGGTTAACTGGGGTCACGTTTAGAAAGGCGTGATTTACAGAAGGCATTACGTCTCCAGCTGCTCTCCTCCCCATTCCTCTCCCTCCCCTTCCTCTTTCTATCCTTCCCCTCTCCCTCTTCCCTTCCTTGTTCCCTCTTCCCTTCCTCGTTCCCTTCCTTCTCTCTCCTTCCTCTCCCTCTCTCCCTCCACCTCCCCCTCTACTATCTTCCCTTTTCTCTCTCTTCCCTTTCCTCTCTTTCTCACCTTTCTCCCTTTCCCCTTCCTCTCTCTCTCTCCCTCCCTCTCTCCCCTTCCTCTCTCTCCATAGCTCCTGTCCAGTGTCATGTCACTGATTTGGTGCTTCCCAGCCCTGAGTCCATGGAGTGGGTTAGAACCAAGAGGCAGCAGGTGCTGGTGATTGGAACAAAGGATAGCAGGACATGAGAGAAAGTGTTATCCCTCTTGCTCATCCCCACCCAAACCTCCCCCCCCCCCCCCCATTAACTCATCCCTAATAACTGGACCATCAGAGCCTGGAGCCATGGTTCCCTGGTAAGCAGTCAGGGCAGACTGATGCTTCCTTTCCTGGTCAAGCAGACAGGGTCAAGGGATGTAGGTTCAAATCACATCTAGGTAGCAGGTCCAAGGAACTGAATAAAAATCCAGGCGATTTTCCAAAAGGAAACCTCATCTCACTACTGGTGAACGAGAATCTGCTGGAATCTCCTAAAGTTTGCAAATTCATTCAGGTCTGAACCCTAGAACCTGGGTGACACACCCGGTCTCTAAGATTATGGGGCAATCAGGAGATAGCAGTAAATGAGAAACCGTCGGTGGTGTGAACAAATCATTTAGAAATATTTCTCCACTTTCATCAGAACACTGGGTAACATCTGGAGGACCACGGACCAGTTCCCCCTCAACTTCACACTGTCACTGGGCAACATCTGGAGGACCACGGACCAGTGCCCCCTCAACTTCACACTGTCACTGGGCAACATCTGGAGGACCACAGGCCAATGCCCCCTCAACTTCACACTGTCACTGGGCAACATCTGGAGGACCACGGACCAGTGCCCCCTCAACTTCACACTGTCACTGGGCAACATCTGGAGGACCACGGACTAGTGCCCCCTCAACTTCACACTGTCACTGGGCAACATCTGGAGGACCACAGGCCAATGCCCCCTCAACTTCACACTGTCACTGAGCAACATCTGGAGGACCACGGGCCAGTGCCCCCTCAGGTCCCCACACACTGTCACTGGGCAATATAGGGCATTACAAAAATAGGCCCCTTTGGACCTTCTAGTCTGTGCTGAACCTTTTTTTTATGTCGTCCCCCTAACCTGCACCTAGTCTGTAGCCTTCCATACCTCTCCTATCCATGTACCTGTCCAAATTCTTCTTAAATAAAATTGTGCCTGCATTCATCACCTCAGCTGGCAGCTCATTCCACACTCCCACCACTCTGGGTGAAGAAGTTCCCCCAAATGTTTCCTGAAAGTGTTTCCCCTTTCACCCTTATCCCATGTCCTCTGGTTTGTATCTCACCTACCCTCAGTGGAAAAAGCCTCCCTACATTTACCCTCTGTGATAGTACAGATTCTATCACCAATGTGTCTATGTACAGATGGTCGTGTAGGATGACTGTGATTGGCTGAGAGTGTAGCCACGCCTACTTGCAGGTCTTAAAGGGTTGCTCCTAGCCAGACCAGGTTATTCTGGACTGGTCGACCTACAAGGTCGGGTCAGATACAGCAATGAGCTCTCTGAACCCTTCTCCATTAACAATGGCATGAAGCAAGGCTGTGTTCTCGCACCAACCCTCTTTTCAATCTTCTTCAGCATGATGCTGAACCAAGCCATGAAAGACCCCAACAATGAAGATGCTGTTTACATCCGGTACCGCACGGATGGCAGTCTCTTCAATCTGAGGCGCCTGCAAGCTCACACCAAGACACAAGAGAAACTTGTCCGTGAACTACTCTTTGCAGACGATGCCGCTTTAGTTGCCCATTCAGAGCCAGCTCTTCAGCGCTTGACGTCCTGCTTTGCGGAAACTGCCAAAATGTTTGGCCTGGAAGTCAGCCTGAAGAAAACTGAGGTCCTCCATCAGCCAGCTCCCCACCATGACTACCAGCCCCCCCCACATCTCCTGCACCAACGCTGGTGCATCGGCTGCACCATTTCATCAGATGCAAGGATCGACAATGAGATAGATAACAGACTCGCCAAGGCAAATAGCGCCTTTGGAAGACTACACAAAAGAGTCTGGAAAAACAACCAACTGAAAAACCTCACAAAGATAAGCGTATACAGAGCCGTTGTCATACCCACACTCCTGTTCGGCTCCGAATCATGGGTCCTCTACCGGCACCACCTACGGCTCCTAGAATGCTTCCACCAGCGTTGTCTCCGCTCCATCCTCAACATCCATTGGAGCGCTTTCATCCCTAGCGTCGAGGTGCTCGAGATGGCAGAGGTCGACAGCATCGAGTCCACGCTGCTGAAGATCCAGCTGTGCTGGATGGGTCACGTCTCCAGAATGGAGGACCATCGCCTTCCCAAGATCGTGTTATATGGCGAGCTCTCCACTGGCCACCGTGACAGAGGTGCACCAAAGAAAAGGTACAAGGACTGCCTAAAGAAATCTCTTGGTGCCTGCCACATTGACCACCGCCATTGGCCTGATAACGCCTCAAACCGTGCATCTTGGCGCCTCACAGTTTGGCGGGCAGCAACCTCCTTTGAAGAAGACCGCAGAGCCCACCTCACTGACAAAAGGCAAAGGAGGAAAAACCCAACACCCAACCCCAACCAACCAATTTTCCCCTGCAACCGCTGCAACCGTGTCTGCCTGTCCCGCATCGGACTTGTCAGCCACAAACGAGCCTGCAGCTGACGTGGACTTTTTTACCCCCTCCATAAATCTTCGTCCGCGAAGCCAAGCCAAAGAAGAAGAGATAATAAAAGCCTTGGTTTGGATCAACAAGCCTTTGATTCTTTCGACGCGTTCTACACCCTCATAATGTAGGTAAATACTTCCATCAAATCTCTGCTTATTCTTCTACGCTTCAGGGAATAAAGTCCTAACCTGTTTAACTTTTCCCTGAAACTCAATTCCTGAAGTCCGGGCAACATCCTAGCAAATCTTCTCTGTCCTCTTTCTATCTTATTGATAGTTTTCCTGTAGTCGGGTGACCAAAACTGCATATTTGGCCTCACCAATGGCTTTCACAACTTTACCATAACATCCCAACTCCTATACTCAATATTTTGATTTATGAAGGCCAATATGCAAAAAGCTCCCTATCCACCATTTTCAAGGAATTATGTATCTGTATTTCCAGATCCCTCTGTTCTACCGCCCTCCTCAGTGCCCGACCATTTACCATGGACATCTTTCCTTGGTTTGTCCTCCCAAACTGCAACCCCTCACACTTGTCTGCATTAAATTCCGTCTGCTCCAGCTGGTCCAGCTCCCTCTGAAAAATTTGAAAGCCTTCCTTGCTGCCCACAGCACTTCCAACCTTAGTGTCATCTGCAAACTCACTGATCCAATTTCCCACATTATCATTCAGATCATTGATATAGATGACAAACAACAATGGTCCCAGCCCCGATCCCTGAGGCGCACCACTCGTCACACAGGCCTCCAGTCTGAGAAGCAGTCACCTACCACTACCCTCTGGCTCCTCCTGCCCAGCTCTTGTCGAATCCAGTTCACATCTGGAGAACCACCATCCAGTGCTCTCCCTCAGGTGCCCACACTGTCACTGGGAAACAACTGCCACTCAGTGGTCCCCTTAGGACCCTGCAGACTCCTCGAGCCTGCCTCCCAATTCAATGCGGTCACGGTTGATCCAGGTCAGCCTCAGCTCCTCCTGCACCACTTCTACTGGGGCCAGACATTGGGTGTGGCAGTCTGTGCCCTATCACCAAACTGGGACAGAGAGAAGGACTGAGGAAAGGACGAGATAGGAGCAGAGGGGAGAGAAAGGGGGGGAGAGAGAAGGAAGGGAGGGAGGGAGGGACCCCCTATCCTCCAACAAATACAAAAGGAGACATCTATATCTCTGCAAGCAAGATTCTGCTTCTTCTATGGAAACCAGGTCGCTGTCTATGCAACGACAGCAAAGCAGAAGGATTCGAGGATGGGGATTCTCCAATGAAAGGAAATGAAACAGGGGCAGGAAGAAGTCACTCTGCCCCTGGAAAACTTTAGTGACTTAGACATCTTAGAGAATGTTACACGACGTTGTGCTGACCTATACATCTAAGTAAAACCCCTCCTTACCACGTAACAGTGCTGAAACAGGCCACATCGGCCCTATGAGTCCGCGCCGGTTCACTTGAACAACTCCACTAGTTCCCCCCCTCACTCTCCGCCCATAACCCTCCAGACCCCTCATTCCAACCTTCTCTTAAATGACAGAGAAGATCCTGCCGCAAGTATCTCCTCTGGAAGATCATTCCATTCTGCCACCACTCTCTGAGTGAAGAAGCCACCTCTAACATTTCTCCTAAAGTTTTGCCCCCTTAACCTTAACTTATGCCCTCTTGTTCCAACCTCCCCTGCTCTCAGGGGAAAGAGTCTATTCACGTTTAGTCTATATATTCCCTTCATAATTTTAAATACCTCTATCAAATCCCCTCTCAACCATCTAGGTTCCAATGAATAAAGTCCCAGTCTCCTTAATCTTTCTCCATACTCTAGATGCTGTAAGCCAGGCAATATCCTTGTAAACCTTCTCTGCACCCTCTCCACCTTATCTATATCCTTCCTATAATTTGGAGACCAGAACTGAGCTCAATACTCCAAACCAGGCCTCACCAATGCCTTAAACAGTCACAGCATCACTTCCCAGCTCCTATACTCTACACTATAATTTATGAAGGCCAGCAGACCATATGCCTTCTTAACCAGTCTGTCTACATGGGAATCCACTTTCAAGGAACTCTGTACCATAACCTCAAGAACCCTCTGTTCCTCTGCGTTCCTCAATGCCCTCCCCTTAACTGCATATGTCCTATTTTGGTTTATTTTTTCTGAAATGCAGCACCTTGCACTTGTCTACATTAAATTCCATCTGCCATCTTTCAGCCCACTTTTTCAATCAAACCAAATCCTTCTGTAATTCAAGAAAACCTTCCTCACTATCCACCACTCCCCTTATCTTTGTATCGTCTGAATATTTGCTTACCCAGTTAACCACCCCCTCATCCAAATCATTAATATAAATGATAAACAACCCTCTATTTTAATTTCCTCCATGTGCCCATCTGAAAGGCTCTTAAATGCCCCTATTGTTTCAGCCTCCACCATCACCTCTGGGCAAGGTATTCCAGGCACCTACAACTCTCTGTGTATAAACGTACCCCTAATGTCACCCTTAAACGTTCCTCCATTCACTTTGTACAGACGTCTTCTGGTGTTGGCTATACCCACCCCGGGAGAAAGATTCTCAGAATCTTTTTGATTTTTTTTTTGAAAATTGTATTTATAGTTTTACAGACCCATGTTATCCATGTCAGGGAACACTCCTCCCCTTATATATGTCATTCTTTATTGAATCCTCTCTTTTCTCCCCCTCTCTCCCGCATCAACATCAATAAAGACATGAAAATCAATGACTAAATGTAACAGTATACAAATACATGGGGGGAAAAAAGGGGGGAAGGGAAGGCCAGCAGGACCTCCAATTGTCTCCTCATTCTCGACCTTGTTCACTACATTCCTATTGAGAAAGGCCCTGGGAAGGTCGATCACACCTGTGTCACAGGTATGGCTGCTTTGTAGACCTCCATTAAGTCACCACTCATCCTTTTTCACTCCAAACAGAAAAGTCCCAGCTCAGCTCAGCTCACCTCATCAGGTACATTCTCCAATCCAGGCAATGCCCTGGTGAATCTCCTCTGGCCCCTCTCCATAGCTTCTGCATCCTTCCTGTAATGAGGTGGACCAGAATGGAACACAACACTCTGAAGGTGGTCTCACCAGAGATTTACAGAGCTGCAAAATCACCTCACGAAGCCTAACATAACCATCGGCCTTCTTAACTCACCTATCCACCTGTGCAGTGTCCTTGAGAGATCTATCGATTTGGACCCCAAGGGCCCTCTGTTCTTCTACACCGTTAAGTACCCGACCAGTAGCCCTGTACTCCACCTTCAGGATTAACCTTCCAAAATGCATCACCTCACACTTAACCAGATTGAACTCCATCTGCCACTTTTCTGCCCAACTCTGCATCCTTTCTACATCCCGTGTGTGGTTACTGCCAATGGGTAGCTGGCCCGTCCCTCACTGGTGACTTGCTCCCTGGTCACGCCTCCCCTTGTGACCCTGGAATAAAGGTTGACCTCCCTCTCCCTGATCTCAGTCGAGCACTTGGAATCGGGCCAGCTACGTCTGAAGCCTATCATTCCTCGCTCTACAGCTTTGGAGTCATTGATAGAGTCTATCCATTTATTATACTTTAAGTCTTCCTCACGGGATGGACAAACTGCTATGACCCAATAGACTAGACCTCGACCCACAGACGTCTGGAGCCCCAGAGGTGTACGAGCAGTGCTTCACCAACTTCCTGGAAGCTTCTGAGGACTTTGTGGACTCGGACGAGAAGGAACTCAAGTTACTGTGAGCGAGGGTCGGCCGCCGTGCGTACCTGGCAATCAGGGGCTGCACGACTTACTCCGTAGCCACGGCCTAGCTCCACAACCTCCGCAGACAGCGGGTAAGCAAAGTCTACTCATGGTACCTCCTGGCCTCGAGAAAACAGCAACCCAGTGAGGCTCTGGACGATTTCCTTTCGGGTTCTGTGTGACCTGGGGCAAGAATGCAGGGCCAACATCCCTGTCCCGGTATCGGCGTGACTGTCATTGGGGAGGTGGCCCGTCCAACCACTGGCGACTCGCTCCCTGGTAACTCTTCCCCTTGTAACCCCTGGAATAAAGGTCGACCTCCCTCTCCGTCTTCAGCCGGGCACTTAGAATCGGGCCAGCTGAAGCCTATCGTTTCTCACTCTACAGCTTTGGAGTAATTGATCAAGCCTATCACTGTAGTAACTTATGACAACCTTCAGGACTATCCACTCCTCCTCCAACCTTCACATCATCCGCAAACCTACTGACCCTTCCCTCTACATCTTTGGCCAGTCGTTTATATAAAAAATTCACAAAGCAGGGGCCTGCAGACTTCCACTAGTCACTGACTTCCAGGCAATTCTGAATCCAGTCCACAGAACTGCGGTTAAATCAAGCGACCGACTTAATCTTGCCTGGAGATGCAGCTTCAACATTACGCCATGTGCGCGCACCACTCAGAATGAACTTCTGAAGCAGGTGAGATTGAAACCCTCGTGCCTACTAAATCAGAGTTCTTTCGAAAGTAATCAGATTATCTTCTCAGTATCTGGGCTGAACTCGGAAGCATCAACGACCAGCTCCATCGTTCTCTTCTTGATGAGGCCATTCGCTGTCTACCCGAAACGGTATCTGTCCTGCGGTAATTGGCAGAATCTGTTTAATAATTAAGCGCTGCATTCGAACGGCACCTAAGCAATCGATGGTCACTCAGTGGACATCATTCACAGGATTCTTTGTGTGTCCTGCTTACACAAAAAGCTTCAGACCTCGTTCGTGAGACCTTGGATCTCGAATGAAAATTATGTGACCTTCAAGGAGACTCATTGCAGGGCAATCACTAACCGCTTCCAGGTGCTCGGACGCGGATAATGCGCCAGCAGATGGGGTTGGGGGAGTGCAGCTGGGACATTCAGGTGACCACGGAGTAGACCCCTTTCCGTCACCCGAGCGCGCCAGCTGAAGGAGAGCCACGTCCGAGCGAACGCCGGCTCCTGTGGACCGTGGCCGTAGTCCCACTACTGCTTCTGGGTGCAGCGGGAGATTCTCCAAGCCGGAGAATAGTACCTACAGGAGGAGGATTAGGTAAGTGCTCCTCCTGGCCAGGTTCTCCACCCGTTAGCCGCATTGGGGTAGAATAGGCAGCTTTACAGTCTGATACTCCGGCCACCTGAAAGCAGCTACTAATGAAATCAGTCATGGCTTGCTCTTGGTTTAACTGAGGCTACAGGTTAGATTTCCTGACTGATGATCTGCTATGGCAATAATAATCCTCAATACGAGAGCAGTTGCAGGCTCGGGCGTGCTAAAGAGGTACTGCTGCAAAGCTAGCCTCTGTGGAATCATGCCCGAATAGGATTCAGGCTAAGCGTAATCTAAAGGCCTGTGATTGGATGATAGTTGCCATTGGCAACAATTGAAGTCACTGTTGGAAAGGAAGAAGGCATGAATTGGTGGGTGGGGGGGGGATGTGCGGAAATCCAGAGCTGCACTTATTGGGAATTCCATGGGAAGAGCCAGGGAAAGTGGGGCAGGGGAGAGTCAATGTCCAGTGTAAAGCAGAGGTTTCCGAATGGAAAGGGTGAGGGGACCAGAGAGCAGATCGGGGCAGTGGGCTGGGGTCAAGACACCAAGGGATTGGGAAACCAACAGGATATTTTGGAAAGGTGACAGATTCGAGGTTTTGTTTGCTGTCATGGGCACAGGTGTGTTCCCTTGTGCTTCAGAATCACAGGAGGTCCCTGGGATACAGGTGAGGAGGCATTACAGGGAGGGTTCAGGGTGAGGCATTCCCAGTAGTCAAGTCTCGAGATGCTCCAGAAACCCTCACCCACCTCGCAGTCTCGTCGAACCAAAACGGACAGACTGAACACCAGGGTTCCCTCTAATGTTCAGTCGTCAGTGCACGCAAAAATCTTATGTTGTGCAATTTTTTTTCCTGTGACAAAAGTCTGGGTGCACCGGATGCTTGTGCAAATGTAAACTTGAAACTGCTTCAAGATCATTTTGGACCAGCCAATCTCTCACGGCTAATAAAACTGTACTGGCATGTTTTAATATCAAACAGGTATGATCGTATTTTACAAGGGTTTAGTTAAGATTTTACTCTATACTTTAAGTTACTTTGTTCAATTTGTGTGCATATTCATTTCCTTTCTGCGCTGGCTGCAAGACGCATGTGTGCGCCTGCCCGCGCATAGCTTAGAGACAACACAGCACTGAATGCACTGGAACACCTCTTTCCCGCACCCTCACCTTTGCTTCTGCCTGCAGTGGCGGGCACCAGCTTTTCTGATCTCAGCGTCACACCTCATGCACTGGGTGTGGGTCAGGTAAAGGTTGCATTATTGCCACGTAATACTACATTTAGAATATGACTGCTGTGAACAGGAACTCACTGTCTATGCATTGTTCAGATGCCTGCCTCCACCCTCACCTACCCCAGTATAAACCCTGGTTTTCCCGTTGCACCGCAGATTCACCTGAAGACTTGTATTGATCGTAAGTGATTAAAAGCGCGTTTGTGCTCCTTGCAAGTTTCTGAGTGCAATCAGTCACGTTACAATAATGTACATTAAATTCTTTAACTTTACCGTAAGGCAGACAGAGAGTTGCCACTTTGTCCAGTGCCCCCCCCCCACAGAAACCTGGTGTTCCTTGGCAGTCTCCCTTCCAAGTATTGACTGGGCCTGCGCCTGCTTAGCTTCCGAGGTCAGACAATCCAAGGTGTATATCAGCAGGTCAGGGGTGGATTCCAAGTGTGTGTTCTACTGGGCATGCTCGGCTCCTGATGCAGGGAAGGGTGCATGTCTGGTGTTTGCCCTGTGGTACTTTTTTTTGTATGTAAATGCTTCAAGTGCTGTTTTGAAAGGCCCATGGGAGAAAGATAGATCAGCTGGCCAAGTGGTGTCACAACCACTACCTTGCTCTCAACGATAGCAAAACCAAGAAGCCGATTGTGGACTTCAGGAGGAAATCAGGGGAGCACGACCCAGTCCTCACCGAGGGCTCGGCAGCGGTGAGGGTCAAATTCCTGGGGGTCAGCATCTCCAAGGATCTGTCCCGGAGCCACCACGTCGATGCCATCCTGAAGAAGGCCCGCCAGCTGCTAGACTTGGTGAGGAGTTTGAGGAGACCCGATACATCAGTGAAGGCTAGCAAATTTCCGCAGGTGTACCATGGAGAGCATTCCGACAGGTTGCATTTCCCCCTGGTACCAATGCACAGGGCCGCAAAAAACTCCAGAGGGTGGTGAACTCGGCTTGCAACATTGCAGCCACAGACTTCACTCCTTTGAAGTCTTAAGAAAGCAGCATTTATCCTTAAGGACCCCGACCACCCAGGCCCTGCCCTCTTCACTCTGCTACCACGAGGAAGGAGGTACAGGAGCCTGAAGACAAACACACAATGGAAGAAAAACAGCTTCTTCTCTGCCACCATCAGAATTCTGAATGGACAATGAACCACAGACATTGCCCCACCTTCTCTTTGCACTCATTTATTTATTTTTTAAGTGTAACTGTATAGCAATCAATTACACAGACAGAAAGTTGCCGAAACTGAAGGTTTTTATTTGCAAGAGACGGACAGCATCTCCGTGTTGGTCTCTCACACTGACCCGAACTCGAGATGGGGGGGCAGGCTTGTGGCCTTATCGCCTTTTTGGGGAAGACAGTGGGAGGAGTCACAGGCCGGCCAGTGAAAGCAGGTCAGCCAGGCAAGGTCATGTAATTTACATATGACGAATTACATGACATTACATTCCTGAAGTGGCCAAGTGTGAGATCACTTTATTCACAATGTTGATTTGGTTTTATAACCAATCAGGAGTGCCCAGTGTTGATTGGGCAGTACTCACACATCTGTGTCAACGGCTTGTGGGAGCGTTGCTTCCCGGAGTGACACCATCCAGGCTGACACAACAGCTCAGGAGGAGGGGCGGTAACTCTGTGCGAGGGGCAGCTCTGTACGAGGGAGTTCTCTCCCTTTTCCGTCAGGGACCTGGGGTGGAGAATGCTGCACTGACCAGTGCTGTGTAACAGCTTCCGAGTCGGATCACCCCTGTCTCTTCCGTGGCCGCGAGGAGACAGTGTGCCCCATGTGCGTGGAGCATGAGGGGCTGCAACCCCACTTCGCCGACCTGTAGGAGCAGCTCCTTAAGTTCTGGCTGCATTTCAGCCCCCGCGCTCCTGATTTACGTCGCCCGATGTGTGGGGGGGCGGGGTTGGGTAGATCTCCACGTGGGATCGCTGCTGGGTCTGTCCAAGCTGGCTATTCACAGCTCAAGGCGGCAGGCAGTGGAGGGTGTGGGGCGACCCAACGGCCTGCCTCTTCCGTGGCAGCACACGGGATGTGAGGGGACGGTGGCCAGGTTCCAGGAACGGTGAGGCCCTCAGGGGAATCGAGTGTGTCCTCAATAAGAATAATGGGGCAGAGGTCGACAGCATCGAGTCCACGCTGCTGAAGATCCAGCTGCGCTGGATGGGTCACGTCTCCAGAATGGAGGACCATCGCCTTCCCAAGATCGTGTTATATGGCGAGCTCTCCACTGGCCACCGTGACAGAGGTGCACCAAAGAAAAGGTACAAGGACTGCCTAAAGAAATCTCTTGGTGCCTGCCACATTGACCACCGCCAGTGGGCTGATATCGCCTCAAACCGTGCATCTTGGCGCCTCACAGTTTGGCGGGCAGCAACCTCCTTTGAAGAAGACCGCAGAGCCCACCTCACTGACAAAAGGCAAAGGAGGAAAAACCCAACACCCAACCCCAACCAACCAATTTTCCCTTGCAACCGCTGCAACCGTGTCTGCCTGTCCCGCATCGGACTTGTCAGCCACAAACGAGCCTGCAGCTGACGTGGACCTTTTACCCCCTCCATAAATCTTCGTCCGCGAAGCCAAGCCAAAGAATTTGAAAATGTAAAGTGTATGTACCGGAGGGACGGAATCGATTTACTACTTAATGCGAATTTCACCCCCCGCCCCCCCCCCATTAATGCAAGTAGCTAATTTAGATGTAGTTCTGTGTTTTGTTATGTTGTTGAAATAAATGTTTTGTTTGAATAAAAGGGGCCATCACTCTGTACTGTGGAAATAATTAAATAATCATGAATTAAACCATTTATTGAAGCAAAATATTGACTGCCCCTTTGTCCCCAAATGCAGCCTTGACTTGCTGGGTTCCGGAAACAATGTTTTTGCTGCAGATTAAGGCAGTTACAGGGCCCTGTGTGTCCGAAACCTGGTCACAGCCGATGAGTGACTTGCTCTGAGTAATTTCAGGGGATAAAGACCACCCCCTGAAGCATCGAAAAGAAAACCCCAAAATCAGCTCTTAATATTAATTTGGCTCCGAGGCTTTTCATTGCTATTTTTGGAATGAGTGGGCCGATGGATTTAACAGCCCCCGACTCTCATGTTGTGGTCTTTGCTTCCCTTGTCGCTAGAAGGGCCATTTTTGCTGAGATGGGAAGATGCTGTCCCTCCCACTCAGACTCAATGGATGTCGGATGCGGTGACATGTCAGGCTCTCAAAATAATTAGGTGTTCTGCGACTGCAATGGATCTCAACTTTCTTTCTCTTTGGAGTTCTTTTCTCAGTTACTTTCCAACTGTGTCGATTATTCATCGCTGCTTTATTTTAATGACCCTATAGTTATTGTTAGTAGAAATGACTCCTTAACCTGGCCAGCAACCCTCGTAGGGGAGAGAAGGGGTGAGTGGTGGCCCTGAGAAGGGGGTTAGTGGCGGGGCTGAGGGGGGGGGGTTAGTGGCAGTGCTGAGAGGGGGTTAGTGGTGGTGCTGGGAGGGGGGTTAGCGGTGGTGCTGAGAAGGGGTTCAGTGGCGGTTCTGAGAGGGGGGGGGGTTAGAGCCTTATAGTCAGTGCTAGATGTTGAGGTGTGTACCGCCTGTAATGTGGGACGTGACAAGGCATCGGCCACCATGTTGGATTTTCCCGCAATATACTGAACATCAGTAGAAAATCCTGAAATATGAAATGTGCCTCTGTCCCTGGCTGACCCCGGGTCAGAAACCTTAGTGAAGGCAAAGGTGAGGGGCTTGTGGTCTATAAAAATTTGAAATTTTCTGCCCTCACGTAAGCATCTAAAATGTCTGATTGCCAGGTACAATGCCAGGAGTTCTCTGTCAAAAGCACTATATTTCCATTCAGGCACCCGCAAATGTCTTCTGAAAAATGCAAGGGGTTGCCAGTGTCCACGCACCCACCCACTGCTTTAAGACTCCCCCACCTGCTGGGTCAGAAATGTCCACTGTGAGAGCGGTGGGAGCATCAGCTTCAGGGTGTATCAAGAGGGCGGTGCTAGCCAGGGTGTCTTTTGTTGTCTGGAAAGCATTGGAAGCCTCTTGGTTCCACAAAATCATCTTCTATGTACCGGTCATAAGGGAGAATAAAGATTTCATGGAACAATCCGGCCCTGGCAGAAACCTACAGTAAATATTCACCATTCCGGTGAACTCTTGTAGTCCCCTTAATGTTGTAGGCTTGGGGAATGCTCGAATGACCTCTACCTTGTCGGGTAGTGGTTCAGTCCCGTGGCAATCGATCCTGTGACCTAAAATTGAGTCTTTGCCAAACTGGCATTTTGCTGGATTGTCAGGCCAAACTCACTCAACCTGTAGCACAATTGTCTGATGTGAGCGGTGTGTTCGGCCCGATCACAGCTTGCAATCAGAATGTCATTGAGGTAGATGACACATCTTTGTCCACAGCACAAACGGACCAAGTGCAGAGTTGCAGAGAGAGACCTGGTCACAGCATCTGGAGGTTCACTCAGGAGTCGGATAGCAGCAGGAAGGAAATTGTCCTCGAGCCTGGGGATGAGTGATCTCACACTTGTGAATCTTCTTCCTGACATGAAGTTGGGGGGTGGGGGGTGGAGTCCGCGGTGAAGAGGGTGCGGCTGGGGTGGGACAAGCCTTTTAATGTGTTACGGCTGCAACAGGAGTTTTGGATCTGGACCCTAGGTTTGGATCGGTCTCTGTGAGGCGAATCCAAGGTCACTCGGTGACTCTGGTGGGGGAATCTCTCCTTTGCTTCTCTTTCTCTGACTGTAAAAGAGGCGCTTCAGGCAGTTTCTGCCAATGGCGAATCTGTCTGTCTTACAGCGGACAAAAGCAAATTCTGTGTAATATTGCACCGTTTCTAATTCCATTTCAATAAAGGAACCTTGAACCTCTTCCAGTTCTACATCCCTCCCCGATTTCTAAACATCACTGGTTTAATTCCTCCATCTCTCACACACGTGCACACTTCCCTCGCTCACACGCGAAGAATATTCTTATTCTACATCCCTCCTTCAGCGATCCCTTACACAGAGCACTGATGGCCTAGGGATTACTTAAGGTGGGATGTGAGTGGAAAGAAAAAGTTTGAGAACCACCGATGTATCTTTATCTTTGCTGTATAAAGTTCACTGTTTGACCAGCTGAGTTTCTCCAGTGCTGTGCTTTTACTTCACGTCAGCAAAGAAATGGGATGGGGAATTGAAATGGATGTTTCACTTCAGTTATCTCGCTCCTGAATTCTGGGATTCCACCCCTAAATTTTTCCTCCACTTTCAAGCTGACCCTCAAGAGAGAGTTAAGTCTCCTTATCTCAAATGTACAGTGATATCCTGTGAAACAACTTGGAACGTTTCACAGTCGAGGCAACGTCACTGTTCCAATGTAGCCACAGCAAGATCCCAATGCAAGAGCAAATATTGACCAGAGCATAGGGGGGACCATTCATTTTTCTTTGAACTTGACCAATGGCCCTAGAACATGTGGCCCGAAAGCTAGTCCTACTGAGAGTCAGCTCTCCCACTGGACAAGACCAGACGCAGCAGCGTAGATTTACTGCTGGAACGCACTTGGACCCATAGCTGAGAGGGCAGGCCACTGAGACACAATAGCAGATAGAAATCCCCTGATTAAAATCATGTGGTAGAGATCACATTTCATTGCCAGTTTCCAAGCAACGAGGTCAAAGTGTAAACAACCCTTTATTCAATTGCAAAATTGGACATGTCTTTGATTGAAAGATAGGCCACTTATAGTGGAAATGTTTGAGAAGATACAGACACTCTTTAATTAAGCTCTTTTATTCCCAGAACATCTGATAGTACTTAAAGGAATAGAGGGAGCTTGCATGCAACTACTTACATCACAAGGCCATAAATTGTTGGCCATTATAAATGAGCCAGTGGTGCGAGTTCCAAGTCCCAACTGGTCTTGATGCAGATCATGACCTCTTTTGCACTCCCAGCCTCCCGCAGGATGTCCTGCACCTCATTGTCATTTTCTGTACCCCTGCTGCAAAGAAGCAGGACTCATCCTTCTCTTGCTCTCTCTCTCTCTCTCTCTCCATCCTGTGACTAAATCTTAACTCACTCTGGACCATTTTTGAGAGAATTTGAGAAATTGGGAAGCATTTCTTCACCAAAAGGTGAGAAAGGAAATAGGGTTCTCTCCCAACGGCAGTGGTGGGAGCTTCCCCAATGTATCATGAACTCTGAGATGGTCACATGTTTCATCGTGTTGAAGATCAAAAGCTGGCATTGCTCCTAGAGTTGACGACTCATAGGGTTTGTTCCTCGCCTCAAGCGCTGTCTGTGTAGAGTTTGAGCATTCTTCCTGTGATTGCCTGAGTTTCGTAGAACACTACAAAACAGTACAGGCCCTTTGGCCCATGATGTTCTGCTGACCTAAATATACAGATATCCTTATTTTAGAGGCACTGATAGCTCAGTGGTTAGAGCACTGGCCTTGTAAACGGTCACAAGTTCAATCCTCGCTGGGGCCTCATTAATGGACAAAGTGGCGACTCTCTGTCTTCCTTACATTAGACAAAGGTAAAGAATTTCATGTGCATTACGTTCTAAATGTAGTATTACCTGACAATAACGGAACCTTTACCTTTTCGAAAGATTGCTTTGCGCCACTTCACATATACGAAAGACCTACATTAGTACCTGTTTACGCTCGCCGAAAGAAATCCGGATTTTTGCTTTTATGAAAAAAATGAGCAAAAATAGCATATTCAGCGTTTACTTTGCAGCGAGTCGTTATAAAGGCGGTGCACACCCCGAGCAGTGAGAGTGGCTCCTTCCACCCGAACTCCACTCAGCATCGAGCCGCCACAGCTTTGAACTGCGCCTGTGAGCTCCTGTGCTTCATCTCAATTCCATTTTGTGGATCCGTTAGCAAGATGTGTCCTAAGGTATCAGAAAAGTCTACGAGAGCTTGTAAGGGTGTTACGCCCAGTATCAAACTGGACTGGGAACAGTCAAACAAAATTTCCCCACATAAATTAATGCTTCTTCGCTTTTCTCCATTTCGGCTTATAAAGAGTTTCATGGGAACTCTCTACTTTTGAATAGCGGGGAAACCTCTATTTAGCAGACCCTCTATTTTTCTTTCATCCATGTGCCTGTCTAAGAGGCTCTTAAATGCCCCTAATGTTCCCACCTCCACCTCTAGTAAAAAAAAATACCCCTGATGTCTTCCCTAAATCTTCCTCCTTCACTTTGTACAGATGTCCAGTTTAGAGATTGTCGTCTAGAACCTGTCCTCGCTGGAATTTAAGAGAGCGGATTTTATAGAAACCCATCAAATTATGAAAGGTATAGATAAGATAGAGGTAGGTAAGTTTTCCCATTGGTTGGGGAGACTAGAACCAGGGGATAAAGCTTCAAGATTCATGGTAGGAGATGCTTCTCCCAGAGGGAGGTGAATCTGTGGAATTTGTTACCCATTTAAACAGTGGAGACGACCTCAGTAAAAATATTTAAAACAAAGTTGGATAGATTTTTACATAGTAGGCGGAATTAAAGGATGTGGGGAAAAGTCAGGTAGGTGGAGATGAGCCAATCATCAGTTTTGGGCCCCCTATCTTAGAAAGGATGTTATGTTGTTGGAGAGGGCGCAGAGATTTACTAGGATGATTCCCGGAATGCAAGGGCTAACGTATGAGGAGCATTTGGCAGCTCTTGGGTTGTATTCTTTGGAGTAGAGGAGAATGAGAGGGGATCTCATAGAGGCATTTTGTATTTTGAAAGGTTTAGATAGGGTGAGTGCGGGTAAGATGTTTCCCTTGTTGGGTGAATCGAGGACGAGGGGTCATAGTCTGAAAATTAGAGGTTATCTATTTAAAACAGATATTAGAGAGAACTTGTTTAGCCAGAGGGTCGTGGATCTGTGGAACTCTCTGCCGCATACAGCAGTGGAAGCCAGATCACTGGGAGTATTTAAACAAGAAACAGACATCAGTGAGGGCATAAAGGATATGGGGAAAAGCCTGGAGATTGGAAATACGGAACAGACTCGATGGGCCTAGTGGCCTACTTCTCTTGTGAACTCACTGAATGGCAGAGCAGGCTCGACAGGCCGAATGCTGCTCCTGCTTCTGATGTCCTCTGCTTGATAAAGGAAGGGCTCAGGCCCAAAATGTTGGTTCTGGATCTTATCTTTGCTACATAAACTGCACGGTTGGACCTGCTGAGTTTCTCCAGCCTTGTGTTTTTAATTTTATGACGCAGGTGGAGGAAGCGGCGTTTGGGCTCACTTGCCTTCGTCAGCCAGGGCATTGAGTAAAGACGTTGGGATCTAATGCAGAAGCTACACAAGAGGCTGATGAGATCACACCTGGGGTACTGTGCACAGTTTCTGGCCGCCCACCTAGAGGAGCCATGTCGTTAAGCTGCAGAGGGTGCAGAGAGATTCACCACGTGTTGCCAGCACTGCTTGAGTTATAAAGCAGAGGTTGGAGAGGAGAGTCTAGAGCGGTTCTCAACCTTTCTCTTTCCGCTCGCGTGCCACTTTAAGTAATCCCTATGCCATCGGTGCTCTGTGATTAGTAAGGGATCGCTGAAGGTGGGATGTGGGTGGGAAGAGAAAGTTTGAAAACCACTGCTTTGATTGTACATCTTTTTTTTTTTTTTTAAATTTTTTATTTTTCACACCATAAATCACAATAGCCATGATATACACTTTTTCTTTTGATTGTACATCATTGATACATTATGTTTCGGAACTCCAAAGGAAATGGACCAATGACAATTTTTCTCCAAAAGCAAAATACTTCAGTGACAGTTGGGTCTTAAAGTGGTATGTGAGTGGAAAGAAAAAGGTTGAGAACCACTGGATTCTTCCTCCCTGGAGTGGAGGAGGTAAAGGATGGTCTGAAATGTTTCTCCCTGGAGTGTAGGATTCACCTCCATCGTCTTACAGTGCTGGAGGTGAACCCCACCCCGCCCCCCCACCCCCCAGGCACTTGGTGACTCTGAAGGGACTCTCGTTTGCTTCTCTTTCTCTGGTACTGTTAAGGGTGTCAGACAATGTGACTCTTTGTCAGGCATAAGTTTAAAGTTATATTTTTTTAACGTATTATGATGTGACTATAAAAAGAACCCTGAAAGCCACTAGGGATGTAGATATGGAACAAAGTCTTGTTCCAAACATAGAGGAGTCTAAAACTGGGGGGTATCTAGAAAAATGAGGGGGAAAAGTTTAAAAGACATCAGGCTGGTGGGTCCATGGAACAAACTGCCAACGGAAATGGTAGAGGCAGGAATGATTGTAACATTCCTACGGCCTTCATTAATCAAAGCATTGAGTACAGGAAGGAGTTGGGACGTTATGGTAAAGTTGCACAAGACATTGGTGAGGCCAAATTTGGAGTTTTGGTCACTAAACTACAGGAAAGTTATCAGCAAGTTGGAAAGAGGGCAGAGATTTACTAGGATGTTGCCCAGACTTCAGGAACTGAGTTACAGGGAAAGGTTAAACAAGTTCAGGCTTTATTCCCTGGAGTGTAGAAGAATGAGGGGAGATTTGATAGAGCTATTTAAAATTTATGAGGGGGACAGACAGAGTAAATGTAGATTGGGTTTTTTCTACCGAGGGTGGGTGAGATACAAACCAGAGGACATGGGTTAAGGATGAAAGGACAAAAGTTTCGGGGGAATTTCTTCACACAGAGGGCGGTGGGAGAGTGGAACGAGTTTCCAGCTGAGGTGGTGAATGGGGGCTCAGTTTTAACATTTAGGAAGAATTTGGACAAGTACATGGATGGGAGGAGTATGGAGAGAGCTATGGGCTGAGTGCAGGTCAGTGGGACTAGGGAAAAAAATGGTTGGGCACAGACTAGAAGGGCTGAAGGGGCATTTCTGTACTATAATTGTTCTCTGGTTCCAAGACATTTAGTCAGGTCCATGGATAGGAAAGATTGGAGAGATTTGGGCTGAATGCTGGGACATTAGATCACGGTAGGTTAGGCGGGCAACCTGAGTGTCATGGACCAGGTGGGATGAAGGGACTTGCTTTTCTCCTCTGCGTCAGCCATCCTCAATCCTTTTTTTTTTTGGCTATGGCCAAAGTTTACAGGGCCCATTCCCCGTGAGACAGTCAAGTTTAGTTTAGTTGGTTTCTTCTGTACTTCTGACTACTTAAAAAACCAAAAGAAATTAATGATTTTTGCCCTTAAGAATGGCTGCTGAAGACCACTAAGACCAGTGACCCAGAGAGAGGGGTGGGGAGCAGAAAGTAACCGTTAGTGTGTTTACTGTATTTAATGCATCCGAGGAGCTATCAATTGAACTCACAGCTGTGAATTATGCAGATACACATGAGATGAAACAGGTATGGTTGTCCTTTGATGTTAACCAACAAAAGCTTAGATTTCACACTCTCTGTATTGAGGGTGGAGGACACTGTTGGTGTTCAGATCAGATCCTCGTCAATATTATCAACAGGCATCACCACCACTCTCCCACTGCTCAGTCTCCCTGCCACCTCAGGTCCGGAACAGGCCTCAGAGACAAAGGGAGCCCTTGGTCATCTGTTCCCTTGGCTGAGCTGGTAAGCTGGGGCCCAATGTGTGCCCTCATGCAGATGAAGATACGGGCAAATTGTCCTCCTCTACTCAGCCACGCAGGCAGGAGTCTGCAACTTACGACCGTGTTCCATTCCGGCCGGCTGGTCGCATCTTGAAATGGACGCCGGTCGGAAATTCACTGTATCCGTTTTAACGTTCGTCAAGTACAACATGGCAGCCACCAAGTCCAGCTCTTGCGAGAGGTCGGTCACCCCTGCCATAGGCTCTGTTTTCCATAGATAGGCCGCCACTTGTTTGGAGAACACCATTCTTGCTCCCCTTGTGTTACAGGTGGCAGGGGTTGTGATACAACATAGATCAGCACGGCACAGGCCCTTTAGCCCACAGTGTAGTGCTCACCCTATATAAACTTTCTCCCCTTCAATAGAGCCCGCCCCTCCCTTGCAGTAAGTACAAAATGTTTTTCGTACATCACATGCCGAACTACGCCCCTATTGTATCCACTCTCTGCGTTTCCCCTAAACGTCGCCCAGCTCACCTTAAACACATCATGACAGGTGATCATAATCATAGAGAAATATAGCCCAGAAACAGGCCCTTCAGCCCATCTGCTGACCACCATCCACCCACCTACACTAATCACCACAGAGAGCCATTTTAATTCTCCCCATATTCCCGTCAACTCCCCCCCGCCCCCAGGTTTTCCCACACAGCTTTGTAGCAGGGTCAATCAATTAACCTACATGTCTCTGGGGCAGGGGGAAACTGATGTAGTCACAGGGAAAATGCGCTGCTCCATAAATCAGAAAGTACTCAGGTTGTCAGGCAGCGACTGCAGAGAATTTACAAAAAACGTATGAGTGCTGACGAAGGGTCTCTTACCTGTAACATCAGCCTTGGTTCTCTCCCCACAGATGCTGCTTGGTCTGCTGTGTGCTTCGAATTGCCCTGGGTCCATATTTTCTCCTCACCTTTTCTTACAATGGAGGAAGGCTGTTTGGCCCATTGAGTTCATGCTGTCCCTCAGCGTAATCCCATTGTTCTCAAAATTCACTGCAGCTCTCATATTTGCCCAATAATTCCACCACCACCACCACCAACCCATCCCATTGATTTTCCAGTAGGCAGTTAACCCAGCAACCCACATGGCGTGGAGGAACCCAGCAACCCGCCCGTCTTCCTTTGGGAGGCGGGAGGAAGCCAATGCGGTCTTGGGGGAAGACGTGTAAACTCCACACTGACAGAAGGGCAGGTCAGGCTCGAACCTGGGTCACAGGCTGAGAAAAAGCAGATCTAAACCCCTCCAAACCACCCCCTCCCACCCCTACCAATTCCAGCCCCTGCCCACCGACACTTCACATGCGCTCCATCGCTGCAACAACTTCTAGTTCCCTGAACTCGATCACCTCGTGTTTACCATGGACATTCAATCCCTACACATTTTCATCTCCCATACCTCAAAGCCCTTTGTTTCTTTCTCGACAATAGACCTGACCAGTCCACCACCCTACTTCGGCTTGTCCTCACCCTCAATAACTTCTCTTTTGGCGCATCCCACTTTCTTCAAGACAAAGGGCCCCAGCTATACCTGCCATTTTATTGGCTCCATGGAGCAATCCAGGTGGCAAGCTTACGCAGGCAACGCCCCTCAACTCTTCCTCCAGTACATCGATGAACACTTTGGTGCTGATGAGCTCAGCAACTTCATCCATTTTGCTGCCAACTTCAACTGTCAAATTCACTTGGGCCCATCTCTGGTTCTCCCTTTTCTCAATCTCTCCGTCTCTACATTGGGAGACAAACTCTCGACGGACATTTTCTGCAAACCCTCCGACTCCCAAAGCTACCTAGATTACACACCCTGTCCCTTGTAAGGATTCCATTTCCTTCTCTCAATTACCTCCTCTCTGTTGCATCTGCTCCCAGGAATAAGGTCTTCCATGGCAGATCATCAGATCTTCAAACAACGTGGCTTCCCTCTACCGCCACCAACTCGACCCTCACCTGGATATCCTCCATTTCCATGAACATCTGCCCTGGCCCCCTCCACCCCCCATGTACAAGAACAGAGTTCCCCTTGTCCTCACCTACCACCCCACCAGCCTCCATGTCCACTGTGCCTTCCTTCACCATCTCCCATATGATCCCGCCACCAGATACGTATTCCCCACTCCACCTTCCGTAGGGACCGGTCCCTCATGACTCCCTTGTCCAGTCCTGCTTCCCCATCAATCATGCCCCTGGAACCTACCCGTGACCACAGGAGATGCTCCACTTGTGCCCACACCTCTTCCCTCGCCACCACTCGGGGCCCCAAACTCCTTCCAAGTGAAGCAACATTTCACTTGTGAACCTGCAGGGGGTTGTCCACTTCATCTGGTGCTCCCGCTGTGGTCTCCTCTACATCGGAGAGACTGGGCGCAGCCTGGGAGATCGCTTCATTGAACACCCCGGCTCAGTCCGCCATGACAGCGTGGATCTCCCAACGGCCACCCATTTCAATTCCCCATCCCATTCCCTTGCTGACATATCTGTCCATGGTCTCATGCATGGCCAGACTGAGACCACCCGCAAATTGGAGGAACATCTAATCTTCTGTCTGGGCACCATCCGACCAGACGACATTAGCATTATCTTCTCTGATTTCCATGAAATACCCTTCTTCTTCCTCCTGCTTTCTCTCCCCTTCCCCTCTGACTCCTTTCACAGAGTCAAAATTAATTCTCACATCTTATCAAATCCAATTAACACCTTCCTTCCTGAACCATTCTCTCTCTTTTTGCTTATAACTTAGGGCTCAGGACAAGAACAGCAGTGATATATCTTTACCTCCTAAGGACACTGCGAGACCAGCCGAGTTCCTCCGGCATTTCTGCGAGTTTTACTGCAATCACAGCGTCTGCAGGCTTCCCTATTTCCTTTCAAACGGCTGTCACTGAAGCAGACAAGGGGACAGTGCAGACCTAAGATCAACGTGGGCGGGAGGAAAAGAACAGACTTGATGAAGGTGCTCAGGCCCGAATCCGTCGAGGACTCTCCCCTCCCCCCCAGTTTGGCTCCAGACTTTTGCTGGGTGGGAGCTTGCTTTGCACAGGGGCTGGTCCATTAGAGGGCAGAGGCTACTCTTCCCACAGCACAACCTCGCGTGGACAGATTTACAGGGGGAAAAGTAGTAAGGTTGTAAATATCTCGCCAGGGAAGTTTGCTGGGGTAATTGGAACAGTTTTTTTTTATTTCATAAAAATTGGGAAGAGATATTACCATGGACAGCAATGCATGTACACATTATTCATCTGTGATATTTACAAAAGTCTGTCTCATCTCCTTGAGCGTTTATGTCAAATAAGAGATATTATAGTGGCGAGCTGAATGTAATAAAAAATATAAAAACTAGGATTCTTTGTTGTTAACAGAAACTCCACGGCGGAATGAGGCTGATGGTCGGTCTTAGTGGGACACAGTGCAAGCTCAATTCCTTCCTCAGCTCTTGGCCGCTCCCCAGTCCGGCGGACGGCCACTGGGCATCGGGGGTGGGGGGGGGGCAAAGGCAGATCCATTGAGACGCACATCCCAAGGACCCGAGCCATTCTGCCTCGCTCCCTCACACCTGCCCCAGAATCCTCGCCAGGCCGTGATCCACTCTTGATGGATGGGGAAGAGGGGCAGGGGAGGGCAAGGGTAGATGGAGGGGAGGAGAGAAGGCAGAAGGGTGGGGGAAGAAGAGTGGCTTTCCCAGCCAGCTTGAGGGGTCTGGGACACTCCCCCACCCCTGTCTCCTCCGCCCAACCAGCGACATTTGCTGGTAATGAGGATAGCAGCCTTGTCCCAAATCCCCCGAGTGCCCCAGCTCACACTGTTTTGTGCTTGCGCCAACCTTTGAGGGGTGTGGGGAGGGGGGGGAAAGAGAGATCCCAGACCCTCAGGCTGGTTAACTCGGTGCGGGAGCCATCGGCAAGCTCCTGCCCTCGGACGGAAGGGCGAGGTGGGGCCCAGCTCACGTTGCGGGTGAGTTGCCAGCGATAGTCCCTGTGACCCTCCTTGGGCTCCGGGTGGCGGCAGGGAGGAAGGTCTGGGTCAGGCTGACCTGTGCCTTGCTGATGGTGGCTGGCCTGCCACCCCCGCCGATCTGCAGGCTCACTGTGGTGGAGTAACTAGCCCGGCCGCCGGCTCCCTGGGAACCACCGGCCGGGCGGTGCGCCCGCTCTGCCTCTCCCGGGCTTACACCTCCACGGCCTGGCCGGCTGAGCGGCTCCTGGTCCTCTGCGGGAGGGGCGCAGGGTTCCCTGGGTGCAGTGGCAGTGCCCTGAGTGACACCCGGACTGCATTCGCTGGGTGATGTGAGTCGTGGGCACTGGCAGGCGAACGGGGAGGCAGGGGACCGGAGCCCAGTGGTGGGCCCCGAAGATTGCAGCCCATGGTCCCAATCCCTTGATCTGTGGGGGTGTGGGAGGAAGAATGCTGGGTTCTCGCAGGGCAAGGAATTTCCTGGAGTCTCCCAGCTCCTTGTGGCGGGTCCATGGCTGCAGCTGGGGGAAGTGGTCATCCCTTTCCCTGGGAGCGATCCAGCCCCGTCCCCTGGGCGTGCTTGGTCCCCACGGGTTGTGGTTCTGTAGCCCCCTAGTGCTGGCTCATTTTGCCCTGGTGGCCCAGAGCACAGTGGGAGGAAGCCAGGCCGCTGGCTCTTGAGGGCTGGCGGCAGCTCCGCACGGTTCTGACCCCGGTAAGGGGATGGCGAGCGGAGCCTGAGGGACGGGCAGGTTCCTGGGCGTGCCCTGGGTTTGGCCGCTGATGATCGGCTTTCCATGGGTGTCAGAGGCTGGGTGTCCAGGGATGGGCAGGGCTTGGTGGTGTGTATACCTGGGGATGGGCAGGGCTGGGCATTGAGAGTACCAGGGGATGGGCAGGGCTGAGTGTTGAGAGTACCAGGGGATGGGCAGGGCTGGGCATTGAGAGTACCAGGGGATGGGCAGGGCTGAGCATTGAGAGTACCAGGGGATGGGCAGGGCTGGGCGCTTGGGGACAGGCAGGGCTGGGTGGTGTGGGTGCGCAGGGTTGGGCAGGGCTGAGCACTGTGTGTACCCGAGGATGGGCAGGGCTGGGCACCCATGGACGGGCAGGGCTGAGCGGTGTGTGTACCCGAGGATGGGCAGGGCTGGGCGCCCGGAGTCTGGCAGGGCTGGGCGCCCGGGGTCTGGCAGGGCTGGGCGCCCGGGGTCTGGCAGGGCTGGGCGCCCGGGGTCGGGCAGGGCTGGGCGCCCGGGGTCGGGCAGGGCTGGGCGCCCGGGGTCGGGCAGGGCTGGGCGCCCGGGGTCGGGCAGGGCTGGGCGCCCGGGGTCGGGCAGGGCTGGGCGCCCGGGGTCGGGCAGGGCTGGGCGCCCGGGGTCTGGCAGGGCTGGGCGCCCGGGGTCTGGCAGGGCTGGGCGCCCGGGGTCTGGCAGGGCTGGGCGCCCGGGGTCTGGCAGGGCTGGGCGCCCGGGGTCTGGCAGGGCTGGGCGCCCGGGGTCTGGCAGGGCTGGGCGGTGTGGGCACCCTTAGGCTGTCGGATCCACTGTTCCAGCTGCTTGATGGCAGAGGGCGAGGGGGACCTGCCCCGGAGACTCACCCAACTGGGCAGTGGGCAGCAGAGGTCAGAGGCTGCACATAGCAGTGGCACCCCTGACCCGATCACTGGCTCCTCTGGGGAGACCACTGCCCGTGCCAGCACCCTTTCCCTCACTTGGCCAGAGGGGTGGCCTGTGCTGGAATCTGGAGCCTGGGTGACTAGGTATGGGAGAGCCCCCAGTCCTGGCCCTAGGACGGTCTCCGCTGAGTCAACCCGTGGAGGATTCAGACTGGAAGCAGGCGAAGGTGGGCTGGGACCCATAGGGACTTTGAGCCGGCCGCCAAGGTGCACGGATCCCGGACCCTGTGCCATGGAGCAGGCTTCTATGGGAGTATGCTTGTGGAAGATCCATGTCGCTGAACTGGGCAGCTCCAGCCGATGCTCGGTGCCCATGGCCGGGCGAGATACCGGGGATTTGGGACTCGGTACGTCCATCAGGGAGCTTGGCGTCCCAGGGCTCGGTACGTCCATCAGGGATCCGGGTGCCTCAGGCCTCCGTACGTCCAGCAGGGTGCCTGGGGGTTCAGGGCTTAGTACGTCCAGCAACGATAGCGTTGGCCTGGAATTTGCTGGAGAGATATGCCCCATTAGTGGCTTTGCTGTGGGGATGGGGCTGGATTTGTCTCTGAAGGCACCGGCCCAGATGCTGTTCTCCTGGGCATAGAGGAGAGGCACCGGTTCTCGAACGATCAGGTGTCCGAATCCAGCTGCTGGTTCCAAACCCTGAACGGAATCTGTGTGTGTGAGAGAGAGCGAGAGAGGAAGGTGGGAGAGAATCAGTGAGGGCGTACCACAGTCTGGAGTCTAACCATGTCCATTTAATGCCCACACCCTCGGCCTCTTTACCCAATATCACTGGCACAGCGGCTGTCTCAGGATTGTTCATCCACACATTCCTTTCATTGTCCATTGCTGAAGGACTGAGGGAGATGGGGAGAGCATGCAGAACTTGTTACTGGGCAGTTTGGATACCTGCCAGGGACTGTGAAACGAACCATCTCCACCAGCACTGGAGTCCTGGTGCAGGACGAGCGACAGACCCAGTTCTCGGAAGTGGGATTAGTACCCATGGGTATTTGATGGGCTAGAAGGGCCTAAGGGGCTGCTTTTCAACAACGTGAGTTTGCAGAAACAGCGGATTATCTAGAAGGCAAATGGAATGAAAGAAATAAAACATGAAAATCTGAAGTAAAAACACACAGCTGGAGAAACTCAGCAGGTCAAAGCTGTGTCCTTTATAAACGTTCAGGCTGTTTGGTGGGGACGATCTCGTCTCTCCATCCACCTGACTCTCTGAATCCCCAGTTTATAACAATGATGTTAATCCATCTATATTTTCATTCTCTGTCGGCTGCGGCTTCTATTTCCTTCCAGCGTTCCAGTTGTAACTGAATGTTCTAATGTAATCTCTTCTCATGATGTGTCCGAAGAATTTTGATTGTTTTCTGATTCTTTTTTGTACGTTTTGAACCAGGGTCAGCGTCAAGGGGGTGGGGGGGGGGCATTCCCCCTCCTCAAAAGAGGTGTTGTGACCGCCCCCCCGTCCCACCAGCTTGCAACCATTGCTCCCCCCCCAACCCGCAGCCGAGCATCACTAGTCCGCAATGTAAGCAGAGTGTTACGTCGGAGGGGGTGGCCGTGGCGCCGCACGGAGGTGGTTCGTGGTAGGCACCACCACCTCCCCCCCCCCCCCCCCCACTGAGCGAGTTTTCGATTGTGCCCTCCCTGCGGTTCCCCTCATGCCCCCTGCTAAGTCTTGTTCTGGCACCGACCGTGTGGAACTTTCTTTGTTTTCTGTCCGTATATGATCTGCATAGAATTCTTCTGAGAAGCCCATCTGCTTTCGAACAAGAGAGTCGGGCGGAGTGGAGGTCGCAAAGGCTGGAGGTGATAGGTGGAGAAGGGAAGGAACTTTTTTGTTCGGACGTCTGCCGACATTTTCCCATACCTTGATGAAGGAATCACACTCAAAACATCGGTTCTGTAATTTTACGTTTGCTAATATAAAGGACACTGCTGAGTTTCTCCAGCTTTGTGTTTAAACTTAAGGCAAATAGCCTTCATCGCTGGAGGGGTTGAATTTAGGAGCAGGGAGGTTGTGCTGCAACTGTACATGGTGCTGGTGAGGCCACGTCTGGAGAACTGCGTGCAGTTCTGGTCTCCTGACTTGGGGAAGGATGGACTGGCTTTGGAGGCGGTTCACCAGGTGGGTTCTGGAAATAAGAGGTTAAGCTTATGGGGAAAGGTTGTGTCGCCTGGAACTTGATCAGAATGCTTTTACAGTGCCAGCAATCAGGTTCAAACCCAGCGCTGTCTGAAAGGAGTTTGCACGTTCTCTGCACGGGCTTCCTTGCCCACTTCAAAAATCGTACGGGGAGTGATTTGGGAAGCATGGGCTTGTGGGAGGAAGGGCCTGTAACCGTGTTGTATGTGAATTTTACTCATTTTAGAAGGAATTGTGGGGGGGGGGAATCTTATTAAAATGTATAAAATTATTTAAGGATAGCAGCAGGGAGGTTGTTTTCACTGGTAGGTGAAATGAGAACTAGGGGACAAAGCCTCAAAATTGGGGGAGTAGTTTTTAAGTCAGAGATGAGGAGGAATTGCCTCTTCCCAGAGAGAAGCGAATCAGTGGAATTCTCTACCCAATGAAACAGTGGATGCTCCCTGATTAAATGTGTTTAAGACACAGACAGATACACTTTGGAAGAATTGGGAAATTAAGGGTTATGGAGAACAGGTGGGAGCTGAGCCCACGGCCAGATCAACCGTGATCTTATTGAAGAGTGGAGCAGCTTCGACAGGCCGGGTGGACGACTCCCATCGCTGATGTTTCCTACCTGGTTGACTTTACCACTCGAAACATTCCCACTGATTTGTTTCTCTTTCCCATTTCCAGCATTAGCGGTTTCTTTGCTTTGCAATGGGACGGGAAGTGCAGAGAAACTCAATAATCCATAAGCCCACGACTGGTGGTGCCAATGTCAAACCGCTTTTCAGACCATTGACTATTTTCAAAATTAATACAGAAACATCACTGGTATCCAGAATTCTACCAACTGACCCCCCCACAAAAAAAAAGAGGAAATAAACAATTGATTTTTAAGAAAACTGTATAAGAATAAATAAAAATTTAAATCTAAATTTAAAATGGTAAAAGTAAACGTTCTCCAAAGTGACACATGCACAACCCCTTGGTGAAGATGGGAGCAAACATTCAGCCAGCGAAGCGCCCCCGCCTGCAGCAGGTTTCAATAAAATTGTGTTTGAATAAAATGGCAATGCCCGGGATGGAGAGCTGGTCGATGCTGCCCGCCACTGAGGGTGACTCTCCCACATTGTCTCCCTGTCCCTGCTGGGTATAGTCTTTCTCTTTATTAGTTTATTATCCAGGAGATTAGTAAGCCTTTATCTTTGCTAAGGACTGTATATTACAAGGTCACAAGAGAAAGGAACACAAGCAGGCCACTAGGTCCATCGAGTCTGTTCTGTAAATCTACACTAAGCTACTCTACACTAGTTCCAATTTCTGCCTTTTCCCCATATCCCTTGATACCATTACTAATGAGATACTTGTCTATTTCTTGATTAAATAATCCCAGTGATCTGGCCTCCACTGCTGTATGTGGCAGCGAGTTCCACAGATCCACGACCTTCTGGGTAAAGAAGTTCTTTCTAATCTCTGTTTTAAATGGATAACCTCTAATTTTCAGACCCCTTGTCCTCGATTCACCCACCAAAGGAAACATCTTACCCGCACTCACCCTATCTAAACCTTTCAAAATACAAAATGCCTCTCTGAGATCCCCTCTCATTCTCCTCTACTCCAATGAATACAACCCAAGAGCTGCCAAATGCTCCTCGTACGTTAGCCCTTGCATTCCGGGAATCCTCCTAGTAAATCTCCTCTGCACCCTCTCCAACATCACATCCTTTCGTAGATAGGGGGCCCAAAACTGCACACAGTACTCCAAATGGGGTCTCACCAGTGCCCCACAGAGTCTCATTATCACCTCTCTACTCTTATACACTAATCTTCTTGAAATGAACGCAAATGAAGGCCAACGTAGCATCCGTTTTCTTCACTACCTGGTCATTAGTAAGGCTTTATCTGTAAACTTGGGGGTGAGGGGGTTAATTATGACAGTGACACGGGGTTCAAATTTAAATTTTGTAAGTTGTAGGAATTAACTGATTAAAGTGAACTTTACATAATTAAGGATTACAATCTGACTTTTTTTCCAAATGATATTTTGCTTTTTCTCTCGTCTTTTAAACTGTTTATTCTTAATGCAGATGTATTAATTAGATTTCAGATTTAGATTTATTGTCAAAGTGCATACATGACGTCATTTAGAATCCCGAATGAGTTAGGCATTGTAAGAGTGTGTCTCAGGTAATTGGAAAATTTGCTTCTCCGACATCCCCAATCCCGGTAGATGCCCGATACCAGGGATTTTACTGTATCTCAAAACGTTTTCGTTCACTTTTTAAAAAAAAAGATATAGCCCAGCTTTGTAATAAATTTACCAACGTTCTACCCTCCAGGCAATAAAGTCCTAACCTGTTAAACCTTTCCTTGGAACTGATTTCCTGAAGTCCGAGCAACATTCTAGTGGATTTTCTCTTTCAATCTTATTGATATCTTCCCTGTCGTTAGGTGATCAGCACTGCACACAAGACTCCAATTTTGGCTTCACCGTAAACTCCACACTTTGAAACTCAGTACTTTGATATATGAAGGCCAATATGACAAAAACTCTCTTGACAACTCTATCCACCTGTGACAGCACTTTCCCAGTTCCCTCTGTTCTACCGCACTCCACAGTGCCCGACCGTTCACCGTCTTTTCATGGTTTGTCCTTCAAAACGCAACACCTCACAGTTGTTCATGTTAAATTCCATCTGCTGTTTATTCCAGCTGGTCCAGATCCCTCTGCAAGCTTTGAAAACCTTCCTTGCTGTCCACAACGCTTCTGATCTGAGTATTGTCTGCAAACTTGCTGATCCAATCACCACATTGTTGTCCAGATTGTGCATCTAGATGACAAGCTACGCTGGTCCCAGCACCGATCCCTCCAGCACACCACTAGTCACAGGCCTCCAGTCTGAGAAGCTATTGTCCACGGCCATTCACTGGCTTCTCCCACATATCCAATGTTTTTGAATATTTTAACCTGAGATTTCACATCCAAAGTACAGAGTACCTATGGATAGATGTTAAAATTCTCAAAGATACACTACACTTAAAATCACCAATGCCTGAAGTGGGCACACAAAATCAGTGAACCGGTGCGGACTTGAAAGGCCAACGTGGCCTGTTTCCGCTCCATAAACGGTTATATGGTTATATATGGAGGCATGGTCCAAGTCTATGGGAACTGGAGACCTGATGAGATCTGGGGTCCTGGCGAGAGGGAGGGAGGGAGCTGGGAAGCCCCAGTGAGTGGAGAGCTCAGGGTCTGGGGTCCAAGAGACTGGGAAGGGAGTGAGAGATCTGGACCCCCCCCCCCCAGTGGGAATGTGGGAAAACAAGGCGGCCTGCGTCTCGTGGTCAGCCGGATTCCAAACGATCGGGATTTCCCGGATGGTTGGACAGAGTTTACTGCAAACAAGGTGCGGAGGGAAGAAGGACAGGACGGAGGACGTCACCCACCGTAGGTTTGATGGTGCTGGCACTCCTGGGCTCTGCACAAGTTTGTTGCCTGTCTCCTCCTGCGTTGCTTTGCCTCGGGACCCAGCTCCCAGACCCGTCTCTGCATGGGCGCCTTCTTCCGGCTGATGCGCTGGTTGTACATTTTTGCCAACAACTGGACTTTGTTCATGATCTTCTCGGTGTTCTGAAGGAGGCAGCCATTGGCGCCTTGGCAGAGAAGCTGGCTGCCATGGCAGCAAGGAGCACAGTTGTGAGGCTCCGCACTGCTCCTTGGGTCCTGGTCTTCCTCTGGAGGTTCCTTCCCTATGGCCGGAGAGTCGCCAGGAATCTCTGCCGTCGAGTGGAGATCAGGGTCCTCGAGTATGAGGAGCGGCTCCCCGACGTTCATCCCCCGCAGCTCTGGCGAAGTTTTCCTGATGTCGGTCACCTGGTGGCAACTGCTCCAGAAGTGAGCGACTTTCTCCATTTCCCTCCAAACCTTGATGATCTCGGTGCATGACCTGAACTCAGTTCCTGCCTCGCTCTCGCCAGCATTGCACGGCGACGATGGGCCTGGGGGGGGACCCTTGGGTTCCTCCTGGTCTGGGAATGGAGGGGAGCGGGACTTGCTGCCTCCCCGCAGGGATTCTGGCCCTGAGCTGGGCAAAGTGCTTGGCCGAGGCGCGGGCTCGCCACTGCCAGCCCTGTCGTCATGGGACTCCTCTATGCGCTCGTGGGTCACTTTGTAGTTAAAGCGCAAAATGGAATCCCGCACCACACCCGTTGGAATAAACGAGATGCTCTCTCTTCGCTGGAGGTAGAACGGGTCAACGGACATCTCTGCCTCGTAATAGTTCTTGATCTTCTCGATCAGCAGCCGATCATCTTCCATCCGTAAGGAATCCTTTGTGCTCCCTTTAGTGGTTTCCGGTCCATCGCCGGGAACAGAGCTTGGCACCATCTCTATGGACACCATCTCCTCCATGGCGTGGTTCTCAGATTCTATTGGTACCTCATGGCTATTGACAGTGGAGCTGTCCCTCCCATTGGACGGGCAGGCCTTACTGTCTCTGCTATGAATGCTCTTACCGTCGTTACTCAGTTGCAAGTTTTGTGCTTCACTCCCATCGTCACTTCTCCCAGCGACAGCATTAGCTCCGGAACCATTACCCTCTGGTACCTGGCCACTTTGGCTTTCATGGTCCAACTCTCCTAGATCTTCCAAATTCTGCAAGGAAGGAATCCTTTTATTTCCACTGCGTGGATCTTCACATGGTTCAAGGCCGCAACGTCCGCTCTCTTTGGCTTTGCTGGCGGAGGAAAGGTCCACTGGCGAGTGATCTTCTGCCACATCCATGAAGGAATCATCCAGGCTGCTAGCTCGACACTGGGGTGGCTTCTCTTCCACTATGTCGTGCAGGTCATCAGGAGCCTTCTTCTGCAAACATTCCATCCCTACAAATATCTGCATCAAGAGAGGAAAGGAAGTGTGAATTTATTATTTGATTTGTTTTTTTTTCCCCAGACATGCAGCACAGTTACGGGCCCACCCGGCGCACGAGCCCATGACGCCCAAATACCCTCTATAACCCCCATACATTTTGCAAGATGGGAGGAAAGCGAAGGAAACCCACGCGGACATGGGGAAAATGTACAAACTCCTTAAAGACAGCGCCGGATTCGAACCCGGTCGCTGGCACTGCATTAGTGTTGTGCTAACCGGGCCATTCCCACCTCCAATAAAACTATGAAAAGGCCTGCTTTTGTATAGCACCATCCACATTCTCAACAGCAGCTGCTATAATGAGGGCCCTATGGCCCCAAGCTCCCCCCACCAAGGGCCACAGCACATTTTAGCAAAAGCCTTCTTTTCTTTACACCTCAATTATTTTTCATGTTTTTTTTATATAGTCGGTAGGAGAGAATTACAGAAGAAACCAGAAGGCTCGCCAGCGGCTATACTTTGTGAGATGCCTGAGGAGATTCGGTACGTCACCGAAGACTCTCGAAAACCTCTACAGGTGAAGCATGGAGAGCATTCTGGCTGGTTGCATCACTGTCTGATACGGAGGCGTCAATTCTCAGGACAAGAATAAACTCCTGAGGGTTGTTAACTCGGCCTGCGACATCGCAGGCCCCAGACCCCACTCCATTGTGGACAGCGACATGAGGCAGTGTCTTAAAAAAAGCAGCTTCTATCCTCAAAGACCTCCTACCACCCAGACCACGCCCTCTTCACTTGGCTACCAACGGGGAAAAGGTCCAGGAACCTGAAGATGAGTATTCGGCGGCACAAGGACAGCTTCTTCTTCTCCTCCGCCATCAGATTCCTGAATGAACAATGAACCAAAGACACTGCCTCACTTTTGTCTTTTTCTTGCATTATTTTTTAAGGTGGTTTATATGAATGTTTTCACTGTGACGCTGTCACAAAACAACAAATTTTGTGACTTGTTCCTGACGATATATCCTGATCCTGAACGTCACTGCTTCCCTTTGAAGGAAGGGTGGCGGTGGTGGGAGCCATAGCCAAAAATGGGTTGAGAATGGCTGATCTACATACAATCAGCAAATTATATTCACCGTTTTACTGCAAGAAATGCTAAAAGCTCTCCCAAACAGCAGCGTGCCCTCAGATCAGGCCTGAAGCAAAACGCTGGATCTCCCCTCACCATCATCCCAGCACCCAACAGGGCATTAATAACAGGCCTCAACGACTACCGTCCCGTGGCATTCATCTCAACCATCATGAAACGCTTCAAGCATCTGGTGATGGAACCATTTCAATCTGCCTATAGAAGAAACCATAGAATGATGCTACAGCTTCATTTCGTCCTGGCCCGCCAGGAGAACAACACGTACGCCCGGCTGCTGTTCATCGGCTTCAGCTCGGCATTTAATACAATCTTTTCCCAGAGGCTGGTGGAGAAGGGAATAAACACCCCTCTCAGTAACTGGATTCAGAACTTACTAACGGAAAAAAACTACCGTCTGTCCGGCTCGGCAGAACATCAAAAACTGTCAAACTGGCGCAACTCCGGGCTGTGCGCTCACGTGTTCATGGAACTGACCCCATGACTGCATTACCAGACCCAGCTCCAACGGGGTCATCCAGTTTGCAGATGACATGACAGTAGTCGACCTCATCACTGAACATACAGATGCGTGCACACACACACACACCACGCTTAACGTGGACAACAGAAAGAATTGAAAAATGATGCAAGTTACCTGTTCCATCTCCAGATCAATGCTCCCAATGCCACAGAATTCCGGTTCTCCATACAGGCTGGGATCTTCCTCCTGCTCCTTACTTGGGCCCCCGGGCTCAGCCAAGCCCCCGCTGCCGGCCAGGCTGTAGGGGCTCAGCAGCTCCAGCGATGTGGTGTCCGTGGGCTCAGACTCGGCGCTCATCTCCAACTCCAGGACGCTGGATGCCAGGGTGCTGGCACTGCCCAGTAAGCTCAAGGTTTCCATGTTGGACATCAGGTCGTCCTCACTGCCCGTGTACTGGGATGGAGAATAAATGAGACAACTGTTGCTGAGACCATCATAGGGAAAGCTTAACGTCAGAGAATTGTGCAGTCGTTACAGTGAGTGTCCAGGGTCATTTCTGATTCACACCAGCCTCGGTCTATCCTCTCACTACCCGCCATCTCTCAGTAACCCTTTACACCCCTTTCTCTCCAGTTTGTACAGCTTCCCTTAAACCAGTGGTTCTCCACCTTTTATTCCCCCACTCAGGTGGGATATGAGTGGGGGGTAAAAAATGTTGAGAACCACTCCCTTGAACCCAACCCTTTTAAAAATAATTTTAAAATTCTTTTTTTTTTAAATTTAGACATGCTTCATGGTAACAGGCCAGTTTGGCCCATGAGTCTGTGCCGCCCAATTTACACCCTATTAACCTACACCCCGGTATGTTTTTTGAAGGGTGGGAGGAAACTGGAGTCCCCGGAAAAAACCCACATGGGGAAAATGTGCAAACTCCTTATAGACAGCGCCGGATTCGAACCCAGGTCTTGTCCCGATCGCTGGTATTGCGCTAACTGCTGCGCCAACCGTTAACAAGGGCAGGCTGAAGGATGACACCCATTCTCATCTCTCCTATCTATGGCTCCAGCCTCTTCTACCCACATTTCGCTTACAGGTTCACCAGGGCCTTATAAAACCTCAAACATCACATCCCTCCTCTTATAATCTATTCCTCTTGTAATGAAGGCCAGCGGTGCATTTGTCTTCATCACCAACCTACACGTTTACCTTCATGGCATCTGGCATACGGACTCCCAGGTCTTTTTGCATCTATCTCCCTATCTGCCCATCATCCTTCAGCCTGCCCTGGTTCACCACTTCCCTTGTCTGATTCCTTCTGGTCTTCATTATACCACCTCTCTCTCCATCTTGGTGATGTGTTCCAATCCGGCAGATCAAGAATTGTTCTTCTTCCACTGAGTTCCTCCAGCAGATTGTTTATTTAAATTTAGGCCTACAGCCCGGTAACAGGTCCTTCCAGCCCATGAGCCCGTGCCGCCCAATTAATCTACAATCCTCGTACCGTCAGAAGTGGGGGGGGGGGCGGCAAGAAGACCTGAGCAAGCGAAGGAAACCCAAGCAGACATGGGGAGAATGTACTAATGTACTAACTCCTTACAGACAAACCCGGGTCACACTGGCACAGAAACCCGCTAACTGTGCCAGCCGAAATCTGCAGTTTTTCTTGTCCCAGTGGATCAGCGCTCATTGATCCCAGCCCTGGATAGAAAGTTCCTCGTCCATTCCGCACATCCAGGCCCTCACTTCTAGGATCAAGATTTTTTTGAACTTGGTCAAATCTCGTCAAAAGCCTTCCCTGATCCCTCCACGTAACTGAAGCTTCCGATTTGTGGGAATCTCCTCTTCAAGGGGTTGACTTGTTTCCTTGTGAGTGGCTCAGAGGTTTACAAGTCATCACCCAGGATCCCATTGGGACGATCACCTCAGCCCATTGCCAGCGAAGATTTGTCCCACTAGCAGCCTTTAACAGGAGACTGCCTCTCCTCCTCCCCTCTACCTCACACTGCCCAGCACCAAACATGGAACAGCTCAGAATGCCGGCAGTTGCTGGATTCCTGTTCTCCGCGCACTTCTCCCCATGCACCATGAGGTGACCAAGTACTGAAATGGCGGCAAAGGGCCCTCACCTTCAGCGAAGATCCTGAGCGAGTTGGAGCAAGGCAGTGGAAGAGGAAACAAAAAAAGGGAGAGAGGTGTTAGCATCTGGCCTGTCAGCTGCCCGTTGAATTGTTCAAGCTAATTCCTCAAACATTCCTTCCAACGCTGAAAATTCCCAATTCACCGGCACAATTCCAGAAAAAAACAGATTTACATTTATATGGAAACTTTCACACCCCTTTCAATCTTGACAGATTTTCAGATTTATCACCAGGTTACATACACGATATCACTCGAGATTCTTTTTCCTGCGGGCGCGGCAGAATTACCACTTATTGGTAATGCAAAAAAAAAACTGTACACAATGTAAACAAATAAAGAAATGTAAGCAAACTGACGGAGAAAAAAAAATCAATAAAATGCAACAGTCCTTAAACGAGTCTCTGATTGAGTTTGTCGTTGAGGAGTCTGATGGTGGAGGGGGAGCAGCTCTTCCTGAACCTGGTGGTGTGAGTCTTGTGGCACCGATACCTCTTTCCTGATGGCAGCAGCGAGAACAGAGCGTGTGCTAGGTGGGGTGGGTCCCGTAGACATTCTCGATAATGGAGGGGTAGCAGTTGTTCCTGAACCTGGTGGTGCGAGTCTTGTGGCCCCTGCACCTCTTTCCTGATGGCAGCAGTGAGAACAGAGGGGGTGCAAAGAGGGGTCAATGAAATTCATTGAGTGTTTCACTGTTAGGCACCCAGCTGCAATTTGTGCACAGGCACCCGAGCAGCAGGTAGTGCTGCCAACTCGCAGCTCCAGAGACCCCGGTTGCATCCCACCCTCCGGTCACTGTCTGTGTGGAGTTTGCATGCCATCCCTGTGGCTGCACAGGTTTCCACCCGCTTCCCAACATCGCGCATCGATTGGGGGTTGGGGGAGGCGGTGAGGGGTCAAATCTGAAGGGAGCTGATGGGGAGAGGGGAGCAGGGTAGGTTCAGTGTAGACGAGTACTTGTTGGTCAGCGCAGGGAGGCTCCCGAGGTGGGGATGTGGGGTTCGAATGGGAGGTTAAGAACGTTCGGAGCAGAGGTGTGGAGTGTGGATCAGTGAGCAGAGTGGATGGCTGGGATTGCACAGATGATGTCACCCTCCGATCATGAGAATCAGAGCAGGAGGCCACTTGGCCACTCAGGCCTATCCTATCATTCAACAGGTTGACGGCTGAATGGTCCCAACCCTTATATCCTCCTCTAAGCCAGTTCCTTAGATCTCCAGAAATGTAAATACTCCCCAGTGATCCAACTTCCACATCCCTCTGGGACAAAGAATTCCAGGGATTCACCACTCAAACAACCCCTTCCCCCTCCCAGTGGTCTCTCTCCCTCTCTCTGTGTCTCCATCTCTCCCACCCTCTGTCCCAGAAACTTTCCCACGTTATCTCCCTTTCCTACTGCTGTCTTGCCCTGAAAAATCGTTGGATCATTTCTACCCACAGACACTGCCTGAAAGCGAGAGTCTCTCCAGGAAGCTCATTGTTTGCTCAAGATTCCTGCATCTGCCCATTCTTGTGTCTCTTGGAAGCCGAGAGATCTGGGTTCAAATCTTGCCCACAACGTGGAAAAGCTCATTTGCAAAACTTACATCAAAAGCCCCATTTGACAGGAACGCCATCAGCTCTCTGAAGAGGTGACTGAAGAATCAAAGAGTTGCCCAGGATTGTCTAGAGAACCTCTGCACTAATTAGAGCCACATCAATATAGAATAATGTATCAGGAAATGATCTGAGAGAGCTCTCAGTCACAGCTGGCTTTTATCTCTGTTATTTGCCATTACAGAATTGTTGTTTCCTTAATTTTATAAATTACAACAAAAAGCATTTATAATTCCACTCTCGCAGGTCATATAAAGGGCAAACAAACTGGGATTGAAGCTGAGGGAGGAAAGCACGGTCTTTCTCTAAATTCCACTAATTTTCCCCTATACGTCTGGGACCCTTGCTGGGACAGGGGCTTGCCACAGAGGAGATCCTCACACATTAGCTTTACCACCTCCACTGGTACTTTCTCAGGAGTGGTCTTGCCTGCGCGTGTGCCAGCGTGTAGCCGAGTGTGCAAAAGCATAATGAGGAGTTCACCCAGATTGGCTGCACACGTAGGTGTGCTTATGTGAGTGTGTGAGAAAGGGAAGTGTGCGCGTGCGCAGTGGGGGGGGGTCGCGTGCGCGTGGGTGGGGGGAGTGTGTGCGTGCGTGGGGGGGCGTGTGCGCGAGAGAGGGAAGTGTGCATGTGAGAGAGTTTGTGAATGTGCATGTACAAGAGGGAGAGTGTGTCTGTGTGAGAAAGAAGTGAGAGAGAGGGTATGTGTGAGAGAGAATGAGGGGAGTGTGTGTATGCATGTGTGAGATTTGGGGGGTGGGGGGTGTGCGTGCGTGGAATTTTCACTGTCTGAGGGGCAGATGGAGCCCATTAACCATCCACCAGGCCTCTGGGAGGTCTTCAGCCCTGAGCCCTAAAACTAAATGCACATCTGCTATTACTCAGCACAGGGATCAGGAGTTGCACATGGCCAACTCAGATATAAAACTTCTCCCACTGAACTCCCTGATCCGGGGGGAGGGCGGGGGATTGGAGCAGATCCCCTGCCTCACTGATCCAGGGAGTCGGACCAGATTCCCTCCTCCCTGGCCCAAGGGGTGGTGGAGTGGATCCCTGCATCACTAACCCACGGGGCTCGCACCAGAATCTCTCCACTTCCGGGTGGAGAGTTGTCCCTCCTGTGTCCTGGATAAAATGGAGCGCTTCCAGACCACTGGCAAAACCTGATGATGACAGTCCCCCCTGGCAACTGTAAATGCTTCATATCTACATTATCTGCTATCAATCTCCGAGATCGGTCACGGTGGTGGGCAAAGGCCATTGTTATAAAAAAAGTTCATTTTTAGCTTGTTAGATAAATACAGGAAGGACAAAATGACCTTGACTTCTCTCTTCATGCAAGCCAACTGGATTAATTTTAATATTGTAGCTGGCATCAGGTTCTATTGTGACCTCGGAAGAAAATGACACTTGGAGCGAAAGCTTCCTGACACCCCCCCACCCCCCCCAACCTTAGGCCTGACCTTTGAACCAGAAAGTCTTGCACTTTCTCAGCAGTTGAGACCAGCCCCTGGATTCCCTGCTCTGGAAGCGCACCCACTGTTGTAAGCACCTGGGGAGGGTGGGGAATGGCGGGGCAGGTAGCTCTGCCTCCCCAGAGTTCGATCCTGCCCGCGGGCTCTGCCTGCTATGGAATTTGCACCTTCTCCCTGGCTTATTCCCCCATCCTCGGGGGGGGGTTTGAGGTTAAAGTGCCTGCTGTTATTACTTGAAGTGAGGTTTAAAATCTGAGCGGTGGGAGCTAACGGACAGGTGGGGAGAATAATAATGGAAATGGCTGCACTCAATACGTACAGAGAATACTAAAAAAAACCAGCATTTCACTCGAGGGTGACGACTGCCCTCGTGGGTGAGTGGAGAGTGTTATGGGAACTTGCATGAGGTCATGAAAAGAGTCACATTTGCATTTGTGTCCAGTTAGACGCCACCTTGATCAGAATACCGAGTACTTGCTGTTCCTCTTGTGTGAGAGAAATAATATACGACAAAGGGCTTGGAAGGTACAGGTGGCCATGAAATCTCCGGCCCTGCGCGAGAGGGAAGGGCGGGCACAGACGCCTGCTTTATTTTCAAGGACCCTCAGTTCTGGCCAGATCAATGCTCACAGCATGAATCAATCTGAACTGCACTAAGAGGGGCTGGCTTTGAACATTTAACACCTGAAAGCTGAGTCCCACTTCAGTCCCGTCTGTGACAGCAGTGGCCTGAGATCAAAGGCCTTGCAAAACACAAGGAGAAGACAAATGGCACTGAATTACATTTCACCCCCACTCCCTGGCCAGAGAAGGGGAGCAAGTGTGTCACAGCTGGAAGTGTCTCATCCCTTCAATAAAAACATTTATTTAAAAACAAGGAAAGTTTGTGGGAGACATCAGGACGGAGAGTTGCGGGTGCCTGGAATGCATTGCCGGGGTGGCGATGGAGGCCGAAATAGGGGCACTTAGGGCAGCATGTTTAGCGAGGCCGCTACAGCGCCAGCAAATGGGGTTCGAATCCTGTGCTGACCGTAGGAGTTTATATCCTCTCCCCGTGTCTGCATGGGTTTGCTCCGGTTTCCTCCCACCCTTCAAAAACACCCTTCAATTGGGTGTAATTGGGCGGCACGGGCTCGTGGTTGAAAGGGCCTGTTACTGTGCTGGATGTCTAAATTTTTTAAAATTTAGGAGACTCTGAGACAGGATGAAAGAAAAATGGAAGGCTATTAGGTAGGGAGTTTTTATAAGTTGTCGGCGCAATTGCCCAGCAAAAGGAAGTGTAAGGCCCTCCTTCCATCCGATAGCCTACAGGTGACCCTTGGGTAAGGTGTAGTACCTGTTTAGCCTCCTAATCAGGATCATGTGAAGCCACAGATTGCAGATGTTTTTCCAAGTAGATTCTACAAATTGGAGTTTATGGTTGTCAAACTAAAAACGCTGGGCAGATGAATCTGTTGATCAATGGTCAGGGTAACCTGTCCAGTACGGACACTGCAACTGAAGAAGGTGGCAGGAAACCACGTCAGTATTTGCAAACGCATGAACTCAACATCAACTATGGTGTCAGCTTAAAGACGGAGCCTTCACCGAAGGAGGACAGGGGAGGCAACGACGACAATTCGGGGAGGGGAGGGTCAGAGATCATGACGGATGGAGAGACATGATTGCCCAGGCCAAATGGCAAGGCACCTGAATTAATGTATAGGTTGGCTCAACATTGTGGGTCGAAGGATCTGAACTGTGCTGTAATGTCCTCTGCTTTGTCGGAGTCGCTTCAAGAGGAAAGGGATGAATTATGCAGCTACAAAAGGAACCAAATCTTTTCATTTTAGCAATAAGAGACTCCAACCATCTGCCACAATATTGGCTGCCGGTCCCCCGCAACCATCATCTTGGGGGGGGGGGGGGTCGCTACGTATCGGCGCGTACACTGGTTAAAGACGGGGTGCAAGCCCGTTGGGACATGAATGCCAGGAGTGAGAAATCTATCACGGTAACCCCAGCACAGGTAAGGCATCCTGTTTAACTGATAACTTGTTTTAAAGTGAAGACCAGGCTTTTTCAAAGAAAGGCCTCTCTGAATGGAAAAATGCAGGTCAAAGATTACAAAGTCATGCAGACAGCCAAGGTCATCGGGATGCGACCATTACCCTCACCACGGGGTCTTGAGGTACTGGATGTGTAAACAGCTTGATTATCGACAAGACCATTACATTTCTTCCTCCTACATGTATTACATTGTACATAGTACAACAATATTTAACGCCACTTTATTCTATTCATCAAAGGATGAGACGGGAGGGTGGGGGCAAGATCAGGGGGAGCCTTACTAAAGCTCAGCTAGGGGGTGTGGGTAGAAGTTAATCCACCACTGGAGGGAACACTCTTCCCAAGTCTGGTATCAGGGCAGCTAGAAGCTCGTGCCATCCAGGACCATTTGCCTTCCCCCCTCTTGTCCTCTCACTGACATCTCCTCCTCCAACTCCCAGCCCTAGCTCAGGGGC
Source organism: Narcine bancroftii (assembly GCF_036971445.1). Lineage (NCBI taxonomy): Eukaryota > Metazoa > Chordata > Chondrichthyes > Torpediniformes > Narcinidae > Narcine > Narcine bancroftii. The sequence continues at coordinate 78,928,525 of NC_091481.1, forward strand.
AAACCAGGGTGGGTGGTAAACGCTACAGATAAAAACAATCCTTTGAGGAATTGTTGAGTAACGGAAAGAACTTTCTGATTTGTTAAGCACAGATCAGATCCTAAGGGCCAGAAGATTTTCGAAATTAAAATGTGTCCTAATGGAAGGGGATGATGTCTCACAACACAGATTGTAATCAGTTGTGCAGGGAGGTGTTGGTCGTGACAAAGGGGTGTGTGCGTGTGAGAGGGGGGTGTGGGTGCGTGTGTGTTTGTGTGTGAGAGAGGGGGTATTTTCGTGTGAGAGGTGTGTATGTCCGTGTGTGTGCTTGTGTGGGTGGGCATGTGTGTGTGTGCGTGCGTGCGCGTGTGAGAGAGAGAGAGAGAAAGGGGGGTGTGGGTGCGTGTGTGTTTGCGTGTGAGAGAGGGGGTATTTTTGTGTGAGAGAGGTATGTGTATGTCCGTGTGTGTGCTTGTGTGGGTGGGCATGGGGATATGTGTGTGGGTGTGAGTGTGGGGGCATGGGGATGTGGGTGTGTGTGTGTGTGTGTGTGTGTGTGTGTGTGTGTGTGTGTGTGTGTGTGTGTGTATGTGTGTGTGGGGGGGGAGGCATGGGATGTGTGCGTGTGAGGGCATGGGGATGTGGGTGTGTGTGTGTGGGGGGGCATGGGATGTGTGTGTGGGGGGCATGGGGATGTGGATGTGTGGGGGCATGGGGATGTGGGTGTGTGTGGGGGCATGGGGTTGTGTGTGTGGGGGCATGGGGTTGTGTGTGTGGGGGCATGGGGTTGTGTGTGTGGGGGCATGGGGTTGTGTGTGTGGGGGCATGGGGTTGTGTGTGTGGGGGCATGGGGTTGTGTGTGTGGGGGCATGGGGTTGTGTGTGGGGGCATGGGGTTGTGTGTGTGGGGGCATGGGGTTGTGTGTGTGGGGGCATGGGATGTGTGTGTGGGGGCATGGGATGTGTGTGTGGGGGCATGGGGATATGGGAGTAGTATGATGTGTCTGGGATACAAGAGCAAATAAGTGTGAGCATGTATATGTGCACGTGTGTATACGTGTGTGTGCAAGCATCGTATGTGCATTTGAGTGCACGCACGTGTGCGCACACAAGGGGTGAAATGTAGTCTGTGTGAGAGAATGTATTTGCACTCAGAGGCGTAGGAGATGCTGAGCCAACGTGTGCACAGCAGGATCCCACTAGACTAGGTGATGATGACTGTTGTGGGCCAGGAGACAGCAGCGAGGCTCCACCCCCCCTTCCCTCCCTCCCTCAGAACAGCCTTGTGGTTGGAACAAGGAAGACAGTCACCTGCACCGGAAAGGAAGCTGGGGCCTCAGGCTGACCTCTTCCCTGAAGGACGGCACTGTCCGTGCGCACAGGCATCAGCCTGGACCTCTCCTTAGATGCCCCATCAGGTGGCAAACTCCAACCTCCTGGCCACGAGGTGAGAGAGCACCTCAACAGCTCCCAGTTGGTGCACACACACGTGCATATGCTTTTACACACACAAACATGCATACACACTCATACAAGCACACCGTGTGCGCAAATGTACGCACATGCAAATAAATCCTCAACACACACGCAAGCATATATATTACGTGCATACAAACAGACTCGTACACACACACACACACACACACACACACACGAACGTGTACAAGCGTGCATACGAGGTGTTCCTGCAAACCTGCGCAGGGACAGACGTCTGGACGATGAGTATTAAACTTTAGCGAGATGGACGAGAAGGGGAATCACGTACCCGTCTGTTCGATCACTGCCTGAATCTGTTTGCTTGGTTCTGGAAAGAGAGACAAGATACTTTCATTATTAAACCCTTTCCCCAGACAGTAGGATCTCTCCTGCTCCTCACTCAGTGTGTTCCAGTTTGAAGAGGGAAGTACTATCAGTAAGGGAAAATGGTCACAAGGCACGAGCTGGCAGAAGAGAACTTGCAGCAGGTGGAACAGGTTGACCCACTGCGTCAGAACCCTCTTGCTCTGGAGACACAACGACCCCTACGAGTTCAGAGACCAGATAATAGCAGCCCATCCAATACACTCGGGTTGGGGACATTGTTGAGTCCGAACAAAGCATCTCCATAGGCCCAAACAGAGGCCTAACGCTGGGAATTATTTCTGCAGAACGAAGAACAGTTGCACGTTCTGCCATTGATCCCAGAAACAATCCTCTTGTTCCCAAATCATCAAGACCCAAAGCTTGGTTTCAGTTTCTCTGGGAACCTGGAGATCCCGCTGCCGGATGCTGGTGTCAGAGCAACGATGACTGACTCCCAAATAAACTCCCAACATTCCCCATCTGACCCAGGGGACAAGGGCTCACCAGATTGCCGCCTTCCTCGCCGGAATGACAAAGGGTTCTCCATGGTCAGCAGGGAATATATCTTTTTCGTTCTCTCTGGGCTGTAAATGAACGTTGGTGGTTCTGAAACATAGCAAATGGAATTAAAATATTCATCAGTGTTTCCAAGCGTCTGTGATATTTGATGTTCCTGCACTCTGCTTTGGTTTCACAATGACAACTCACGTACAGGCGTTTCATATAATCCAGTAACCTTAATCTCCCGATTTTTATTTGATGGGTGGCAGGGTTGGCGTAGCGGTTACCGTGCCAATGACACGGGGTTCAAATTTGGCGCTGTCTGTAAGGAGTTTGTACTGTGACAAGCCCAGAGGACCCCAAAACCCAGCAGCAATAGATATTCGCCAAGACAAATGATTACTTAAAAAGTTCCTTTTAATTATCTTTAAACATGAAAACAGGATCAAACTTTAACTTATCACTATTAACTTAACTAACCCAACTTAACCCCCTTCTAATTCTAAGTGCATGTGTGTGTAAGTTCAGAAAAGTTCTTTGATTCACAGTCCAATCTCATTCCTCTAAGTTCACTGGTTGCAGGCCATTCTTATACTGTGCACAGAATTTAACATGTATAAAGTTCTTCAGGCTTTGGTTCTTGACGGTTTTCAGAGAGAGATTTGTTGTTCGCTGGATACCCACAACTGATTTCTTTTAATCAGCCACTTCAATGTCTTGCCGAAAAAACTTGCCTCCTCAGGGTTCTCCAGATGATAACCTCTTTCTTTCAGGTCACCACAGAGATCCTTTTTGTTTCTCTTAGTTCAAGTGACACATTAGACAGTCAGTCCTCTCCTCTTGCATAAACCACAAGGGCTTTGACCATGCTGAACTAAGCAGTCACAACCAGTCTTCTAAATGGGATTTTCCACAAGCTTTCCAGCTTGTCCTGTTCCAGTTCCAGCTGCTGCTACTGACTGTAAAACTGCAGAACTGATCTATTTCTCTCTCACAGAAAGGGAAAGCCAGTTTGACTCTCTCTGCTTGCAAACCCACATGACCCTCTTAGAACAGCAAATTCCACTTCAGATAGCCTGAGGCTCCCGAAGAGTTCTTTCATCTGTTGCCTTTTTGTAAACAACAATCCATTAGTGAAGTCCCTTGGGCACTCTCCAAAGCTTCTGCAAAGGCTCTTGGCGCCAGACTGTCTAGCATGAGCAGAGATCCAGTATTTTAAAATAAGACCGGTTTTAAAGTAGTGTTTGTATGTGACCTACACTAAAAAAAAACTGCCCCAATTTATCGCCATATATCTATATACAATACAAACACAACATAATCTGTCACAGTACATTCTCCCCATGTCTGCGTGGGTTTTCTCTGGTTGCTCCAGTTTCCTCCCACTGTTTAAAACATAACAGGATTGTAGGTCAGTTGAGTGTAATTGGGCAGCACAGACTTGTTTGCCAGATGGGCCTGTTATTGTACACATACAATGCGGTAACAGGCCCTGCCTGTCCATGTGCCCAAGCTGCCTCATTACAACAAATTAATCTACAAGGGTGGGAGGAAACCAGAGCACGCAGAGGAAACCCACGCAGACACCAGGAGAATGTACAAACTCCTTACAGACAGCGCCGGATTTGAACCCAGGTCAATGGTGTTGCAATAACTGTGCCGCCCCCAACGCGCATGGGGGGTACTGGGGCAGCACGGAATCATGGGCTGGAGGGGCCTGTAACTGTGCTGTACATCTAAATTTAAAATTTAAATGTTTATACCTAATAGGTGCGGGTGCGGGTGTGACAAGCTCCAAGTGTGGGTTCCTCTCTCTACAGGATGTCAGAACTAAAGCAGAGAGTGTGGCAATTATCTCAAATGAAGGTTAGATCTTCAGAGGAAACAAAATGTATCCTGAAGTAATAGACGCAAGTGTTAACAAAAGCAGATTACTCTTTGAAAATTTGGAACGGTTGGAAGATTACGGAATGGATCTCCGGAGTGGGATTCAAACCCTCCCAAAGTCTGGCTGGGAGAGGATGAGATGGACAGGCCGCACAGTCAACGGGAATACTGTGCTGAGATTCACTGAAACCAAGGAGGGGCAGGAACTGAAGCCACGACACGGGGGTGGGCGTTCAGAGGGACGAGTGGCATCCATGGGAGAACAAGAAAGGTCGACGTTTCGGGCCAGCGCCTTTCATCGACCTGAGCAACACAATCATGAGGGGGGAGGGTGGAAGGAGTTGAGCAGGAGACTGATGGTCAATGGACGGGGCTGGGGGGAGGGGGAGGCAGATGATTGGCAGGTGCCAGATATTGAGAGGAAGGGTCAGAGGGAGGAAGTGGTCTCCCACCGAGTGAAGCTGGAGACGGTGGGGGGGGGGGGGCGGATCGGGGGAGTGGGGTGATGTCAAGACAAAACTGGCAATGCTGGGATGTGACACATAGAGGAGCCGATGAGATGCAAATGCTGCATTTTGACAAATCATTTACAGAGTTTTCAGGAGTTTAAAACCTGTTCCAGATTCAACAGATCGCATAGAACCAATCTCCCACTGAACGGGACCCCATCATTTAAGGTGTCTGGACCCTCACCAGACTGTCTGGACACACCGAATTGTCTAGACCAGTGGTTCTCAACCTTTTTCTTTCCACTTTAAGTAATTCCTATGCCATCAGTGCTCTGTGATTAGTAAGGGATTGCTTAAGGTGGTATGTGGGTGGAAAGAAAAAGTTTGAAAATCAGTGTTTTTATCGTCCCTAATGGACTCGTTATGTGCACGGTTTCAGAACTCCAAAGGAAATGGGCCAGTGACAATTTTTCTCAAGCAAAATATTTCAGTAATAATTGGATCTAGAGCAGCGATTCTCTGCCTTTTTTCCCCATTCACATACCACCTTAAGTGATCTCTTAGTAATCACAGAGCATAGGGATTACATAAGGTGATACGTGAGTGGAAAGGAAATGTTTGAAAACCACTGGTCTAGACCCTCACTTGACTGACTGGACCATCACCGGAAAGGTCGCCCGACCATATAAACCCTTGCCGGACTGCATAAATCCCCACCAGACTGCCTAATCACTCTCTGAACCATGTAAATCCTTGATGGACCATGTAAACGCTCGCCTGACAAGGTAAAGACTTGTCGGACTGCATAAATCCCCACCAGACTGCCTAATCACTCTCTAAACCATGTAAATCCATGTTGGACCTTGTAAACGCTCGGCCCACCATGTGAATGCTCACCAGACCTTGTAAACCCTTGCCAGAATGTGTAAACCCTCATTGGATTGTGTAAATCCTTGCCGGAAACCTTCTCCAGACCGTGTAAACCCTTGGCAGACCGTGTAACCACTTACTGGACCATGTAAACACTTACCCGACTGTCTGCGCCCTCCTGAGCATCCTCGAGAATCGTCTAGATGGGACGAGGAAAAGACTTTCTTCAAGGGCTCTGGGCTGAGCCGAGTGTCGGGAGAATCTGAAAACGAGCAGGTAACGGTGGTGAACACTTGCAACAAGTGGGTAAAGCAGCAGTGACGACAGGTGTGGAGTTAACTTGAGCCACCAGCATGGTCACAACATGGTCAGGGTCAAGTGAGGCAACAGGAACTGGAGATGAGATGAGTCGAAGAGCGGGGCAGAGAGGGAGGGGTGGAGAGGGAAATGCTGGTGAGGGGAAGGGAGGGGATGGGGAGTGGAAGGGTGGTGAGGGGAGGAGACTGGGAGGGAAGGGGCAGAGAGGGGAGGGGCGAGCAGTGAGGGGAGCGGTGGGGAGGAGGGGATGGAGGGGAGGAGCGGGGACGGTCAGGGTTGGGAAGGGCCGGTGAGGGGTGTGACAGGGTGGTGGAGGGGAAGTTGAGGGGAGGGCAGGGGCAGAGAGGAGAGGGGAGGGGAGGGAAGGGGAATTGGAGGGGATAGGGAGGAGAGGAAGGGGAGAGGGGGTGAAGGGAGAGGAGGGGAGTGGGGAGGGGGGGAGAAGGTGAGGGAGGGGAGTGGAAGGGAGGGGGCAGTGGGAAGGGGAGGAGAGGGGAGTAGGAGGAGAGGAAGGAGAGGGAAGTGGGAGGAGAGTAGAGGGGAGGGGGTCGGGTACTTACAATGAGAGTGGTTCTCCAGCAACACCTGCCTGGCCTGTGGGTATAAACGCAGAGTGATCACTCAGGACCGGGAGAAAGGACTTGCTGGAGAGATTGAGCAAATTGGAACAAAGAGACCTTCCACTAACTCGTCTCTTGTAACTGAGTCCCTTGGCATCAATGGTGACCCATCTGCTCTATTCTGTGGGAGCAGAGTCAGCTGACAAGACATGGAAAGAGCCGGAGGCAAACGACAAAGAATCTCAGTGGGCCCAGGTAACAGCTGAGGAGGCCAGGGGTCGAATGTTTGGGTTGGGGCGCTCCAGCAGGAGGTCCCAGACTGTGGGGGTAGGTACTGAGGCCCCGATACTTTGCCTCAAACTTCTCCGCCCCACCCCAAACAGAAACATGGACAGTTAGAGCAGGAAGAAGCCATTCATGTCTGTACTACCCTCATGGCAGATCTCAAGACCGAAGGAACAGGTAATGATGTTGCACATGGAATACAATGAGGGAAAATAGGAAGTCCTCCAACTTGGAAGAGTAAAATATAAAGGCAGAGTATTTTTAACAAAGGGAGAGAACTGTACAACCAGCGAGGCAGGCAGTGGCCCTGGAGAGAGGTGGCCCATCAATGTTCCCTCTAAGATGGGCACACGCACACGCGTTTTGCAACCAGCACACAAAGGTCATCAATGCACACACGAGGTGAATTCCCTCAAGTATTAAATATGTTTATTATCGTACATTGATAAAGTAGGACTGGGGTTTGGATTTCTCTTCAATCGGGATAAAAAAATGTATTTGTTTTTGAATTGTCTTACGATTTCAGTGTCTTCTTTTTTAATGATTTAATCTGTAAGTTACACTTAACACTTCACAATTTCTTTTTGCACTTTTATGTTTTCTCTGCTTTATAATCAAAATTAATAAAAATTATTTTAAGAAAAGGTTGACCTAAACTAAAATCTTAATTCTTAATTATTAAATCGTCATTTAGTTAATTAAAATAAAATTTTAACTTGCATTCATACAATGCGATCATACTTGTACAATATTAAAACATACCAATTCAGTTTTAATAACCAAACCATGAGAGAATGGCTGGGCCAAAATTATCGTGAAACAATTTCAAGATTACATTTGCACAAGCATTCAGTGTACCCAGACTTTTGTCATGGGGGGAAAAAAATTGCACAACACAAGATTTTTGGGTGCACTGATTAGAGGGAACATTGGCCTCACCCATTTTCTTTTTCTAACGTTCTTAACCAAGCCCAAAGCACACGCGCAAGCACACCCTTGTGTACAAACACACGTGCGCACACACTTACACACTCAGGTGCACACACGTATGCACACACCTCACACACACTCACCCACATTCTTAATCGTATATTTATACACGCACGCACGCACACACACATGCGCGCAACTTTTGAGGCAAAGACCTTCTGTGGAATGGAGGCTGGATGGTTCTCTACAATCAGGCGCTTGAGGTAATGTATCCACAATCTCTTCTCTTCTTGGTTCTTCGCCTAAGAAACAAGAAACCAATCAGCTTCAGGTTGGGAGTTGGTTGCTTCAGTAACATGGCTGGAGAACGGGGAGGCCTCCGGAATGCATTCGTTGAACCTGTCCCCATCTCCCGAGGAGTCCATGAGGTCCTCAGCCTTCATTTATAGCTCCCACTGAGCACGTAACCACCATAGGCAGTTCCTGGCAACAGCAGGAAATGCACAGCCATAGGAGAAAAGTCCTGAGCACTTCTTCAAAGCAACAGCAGGAATGGCCTTGGCAACCACCAGCCCTAGCCTTGGTAGCTCCTAGCAAGCCTTGCCAGGCAACTGCTGGCCTGGCCTTGGTGATGGCAGGCAGTGGACATGTCAATGGCAGGTAGTGGCCATGGCAATGGCAGGGCCTCCCTTGCCACAGCAGGCTGGGCCTAGACAACCAGATTCAGGCCTTGTTAACCTCGACAAGTAGGTCAGCCGCCACAGGCCTCGTCGCCACAGCGATGCACCTCCAGCAAGTGTGCTGCCCGCCCTGAGCCCGCAGGGAGGATCACTGACCTGGAGTGTGTGCTGCTGCCTTGGCACTGTCAAGTCAGTCAGCCGGAAGCTGAGCGAATCCTTCACGTTCTCCGATAAGGTCAGGTTGCAGCACTACAGAGGAAGAGGAAAGCTTGCAGACTCAAGGAGGTTTAAGGACCTTGCACTGTTGCTGATGTTCCAGCACTATCCCAAGTTATAGGAGCCCCTTCGGCCCATCGATTCTGCTCCGCCATTCCATTCTCCCACTCTGCCCTGCCTTCTCCCCATTACCCTGGCTATTCAGATACCTATCAATCTCTGCCTCAAATACACCCAGCGACCCGTCCTCGACAGTTGCCCGTGACAGCAAATTCTATAAGTTCACCGCTCTCTGGATAAAGAAATTCTGCATCTGTTTTAAACGGGTGCCCTTCAATTCTGTTGTTGCGTTCTCTTGTCCTGGACTCCCCTACCATGGGAAACGGCTTTGCCACATCTAGTCTGTCCAGGCCTTTCAACATTTGAAATGCTTTTGAGGTCCTCCTCAGAACTCCAAAGAGTACAGTCCAAGAACCGTCAAACGTTCCTCTTTAGCTAATCTCTTCTTTCCAGGAGAAATTCTTGTGAAACTTCTCTGAACCTCTCCAATGCCAGCACATCCTTCCTTAACTAAGGACCCCAAACCTGTATCCCATTCTCCACATGAGGCCTCACCAATGCCTTATAAAGCCTTGACTCCACATCCCTGCTCTTATACAGATAAACCTGCTTTATGAAAATTTGCTTTTATGAAGAAAACCTGTGCTCACTGACCGAAAGAAATTTGAATGGGTTTTCACTCTTGCGAAAATAGCCTCCAATTGAACGCTCTAGTTCTGTAAAGCAGGGTGCACCTGAATATCCTACTCCTCCAGAAATGAACACCAACATTGCATTCGCCTTCTTCACTGACTCAACCTGGAGGTTAGGGTAGCCTGAACGAGGACTCCCAAGAACCATTGCACCTTCGAATTTTCAATTTTTTTCCCCCTCCAACTCATAGTCGGCCCTTTTATTCCTTCTGGCGAAGTTCAGGATTGCCGCTTTTCGCCCATTCTCCTAAGTCCCTCAGCAGATTCTTCGTTCCCCCCACCACCCCCACCCCCCACAACCTGCCCCTCTACCTTATCTGCAAACTTGGCCAACAAGCCATCAATTCCACAATCCAAATCATTCACATGCAACGTCAAAGTGAAGTGGCGCCAACACCAACTCCTGCAGAATATCACTGGGAACCAGCAACTGACAAGAATAGGGTTCCTTTATGCCCACACTCTGTTTCCTGCCAATCTACCCATTCCATGTATTCCTGCTTTACCAAGGTCTTTCAGCTTGTTAAGTGGCCTCATGTGTGGCACCTTGTCAAATAAAGTAAAATCCTCACTATCAGAATTCAAGCAGGCCACCAGGCCTCAAGCAACCGGCAAAACAAAATACTTCAGAAAATAGAGCACTATAGTGAAACAGGCCCTTCAGCCCTTCTAGTCTATGCCGAGCCCATTTTCCCCCCTAGTCCCACTGATCCCGATCATAGCCCTCCAAACCTATCCCATCCCTGTGCCCATTTATATTCTTCTTGTATGTTAAAATTGAGCCCTGCATTCGCCCTCAGCTTGTTCCACACTCCCACTGCTCTCCGTGTAAAGAAAATCCCCCTCACGTTCCCTCTAAACCAGGGGTTCCCAACCTGGGGTACATGTACCACCAGTGGTACATTTGCACTTTTCAGGGGTACATTGGGTCTGAGAGAATAACCACTACATGTGTAGAGTGCGTCGAAAGAATCAAAGGCTTGTTGATCCAAACCAAGGCTTTTATTAACTAAAAGACTGGAGCGTATCACATGTAGGTCGACCAGTCCAGAATGACCTGGTCTGGCTCGGAGCAATCCTTTAAGACCTGCCAGTAGGTGTGGCCACACTCTCAGCCAATCACAGTCACCCTACACTACAATCTATACATACACATTGGTGATAGAATCTGTGCTATCACAACATGGTGTTGTAATCTGCAGTCAGATTGCACCATGTCGTTTTTTTTAATCCTTAATTTTTAGGGGTACACAGGAACCTATAAAAATGCCCAAAGGGTACAGAGGAACAAAAAGGTTGGAAACCCATGCCCCAAACCTTTCCCCTTTCACTCTTAACCTATGTCCTCTGCTTTGTATCCCACCAGTGGAAAAAGCCCACCTTCATTTACTCTGCCCATCCCCCTCATAAATTTTAAATGATCAAATCTCCCCTCATTCTTCTACGCTCCAGGGAATAAAGTCCTCACCTGTTTAACCTTTCCCTGTAACACAGTTCCTGAAGCCCAGGCAACATCCTAGTAAATTGTCTCTGCCCTCTTTCTATTTTATTGATACCTTTCCTATAGTTAGGTGACCAGAACTGCCCACAATTCTCCAAATTTGGCCTCACCAGTGTCTTATACAACTTTACCATAACATCCAACTCCTGTACTTAGTACTTTGATTTACGAAGGCCAATGTACCAAAAGCTCTTTTTACAACCCTGTCCACCTGTGACACCACTTTCAGGGAACTATCTGTATTCCTCTGGAACTCCTCAGTCCCCACCATTCTGAGTACACCCTTTAATAAATAGATTAAAAATACAAAAGTTTTAAAATGCCACCCCCTACTGGTCAGTTTGCCAATCATGCAACCTCAAGCAACTGACAAAATCACTTAACCGGTTTTACTGCACAACATCCACTACATGTCCTTTGTCTCGCCTCGTTCAGTCTTAACGAGCAGCAGGAGAGGTGGCAATTTTAACCCAGATGAGTGCCAGTCTCTCCCTCTTGCATGCCCTCCTCCTTTTCCTGAATTTTAAAACAAAATTAAATTTGGACAAACAGCACGGTAACAGGCCCTTTGGGCCCACGAGCCCGTGTCACCTAAATACCCCAATAATCCTACAACTACCATAGATTTTTTTGAAGGATGGGAGGACACTAGAGCACCCGGAGGAAACCCACGCAGACAAGGGGAGAACGTACAAACTCCTTACGGACAGCGCGGGATTCAAACCCAGGTTGCTGGCGCCATAATAGTGTTGCAGTAACAATGCCACCCATAAGAAGGCCACCCATTATCTCTCCCATCACAAGCCCACCACAATTTCTTAGCTCCTTCCCCTCTTGCTATCACCGAAGTTGGTCAACTCCTGGAGTGTCTCCCGATCGCTGGAATGTTCACCCCCACCCCCCACAGCCGTGCTTCACTCACAAAGATGTGCAGACTGTAGGTGTACTGTTCCGCTTTCTTCTTGGTAATGAGCAGCATCTTATCAAACAGAAACAGCGTCCGCTCCTTCTTGGCTCTCTGGACCCTAAACGTTCCCTCCAGCACCAGCTCCCCAAATGCGATCAGGTCAGGACCTTTCCAGTTCAGCAGCGCGTTCTGAATTTCCTGAGAAGATAGGCAAAATGTCTTCTTTTGGTTACGGATGGTCAGGGACAGAGGCCTTCGCAAGAGGCCTTTGACAGTACCCCCCCCCGGCTGGGAGACGAGAGGGAAGCAGCGGGGACTCGGTGGTGGAGGGGGGGGGAAGCATAGCATCAGACTAGGGATTAGCTGGAAGGAGTGGGCCTGGAAACTCATAGGTGGCGGGCGGGCTGCTGGTGACCGCGGTCGAGGGATTTACTGCGGACTTCTGGAGAGTGGCTGAAGTGTACCAGGTATCAGAACTGGGACACAACAGGGTTCCAAATTGTGTCACACATTTGGATCTGTAGCTCGGGCTGTTGATAGTTTGTACTGGACTCTGTGTGGCTGAGGTGAATACACAGATACTCGGTGACTCTGGGGGGAATTCTCTTCTGCTTCTCTGACTGTAAGAGGCGCTCCAGGGAATTTCTGCCGATGGTGTAACAGTCTGCTGAACGGCAGATGAAAGCAAATTCCGTGTAATATTACACCGTCTTTATTATATAACAATGAATCCTGAGGGGTCTTCGCAGCGAGTGACCATGACTTTACTCACGACAGTGGAAGCTAGTAGAGCTGTTGCCTCACGGCACCCAGTGACAGGGGTTCAGTCCTAAATTCCGGCGCTGTCCATGTGGGGTTTGCCTGCCCTCTCTGCATGCCTGGGATTCCCCTAGTCCCTCCCCACATTCCGAAGTCTGCCGGAGTGCAGAGGGGACAGAGGTCAGGGGTTGAGGTGACGGAAACATGTCGCTTTTTCTTTTCCAGACATTCAGCAAAGGAACAGCCCCTTTCGGCCTACGAGCCCGTGCTGCCCATTTTACACCTGATTGATCTTCAACCCCCAGACATTTTGAAGGGTGGGAGGAAACGGGAGCACGGGGAGGAAAGCCACGGGAGAATGTACAAACAGACAGCGCCAGGTTCGAATCCGGGTCTCTGGCGCCGTGACTGCATTTTGTTAACCATGCCGCCCTGTGGAATTGTGGGGTGGACGGGTACCAGCGGCTCAGCATAGACTTTCTGGGCTGATGGGCCTGTTTCCCAGGATCCCAAACATCCGTGTGTGCCACTGACAGGCATCCTGGATGGGGTCTCAAACCCACGAGGTTCAGCGGGGAGGAAGAGGCAAGAGCTGGCGCCGGCCAATCCAGGCCGTGTCCAGAGACCGGAGTAACTCCCCTGCCCCCGTTTGCTGCTCAGTGAGACACCCCCACCCCCCCCCACCTCAGAGAGGGACCTCAGCTGAGAGAACGTTCAACTGGGGTCACTTCAGGAGGAACAGGGACGTAGTGAGACTCCTCTGAGTCAGCGAGTCAATAAAAATTAGGAGAAGAAATAAACCAGCGCACGAGACAAATGTCATCCCGAAACCAGGGGTCACCTTATATAACAGTGAAGTCTCAGCGCTCCATCCGACCAGGCCGACTACTGTTGGCTCTGTTCGGGCTTCAACCGGCCTGTTAAAGGGGTTTATTTTAAAATATGGTAATAAAATTTCAACCTTAACTTTTAAAATATTGTGAATTAGTATATTAAATGAGCCAAGCAGCATCACTCTATTGGTCAGCGGTAAGTGGTAGACTTGGGGTAGCCTTGTGCAGCAAGAATAGCTCCAAACCTACATGTTGGGCAGAAATTTCAGGTTGTCTTATATGCCGGCATATATTTAGCCCATCGAGTCTTCCCTGCTTTTGGGACTCTTCCTCGAAGAGCAGTGGGAACAGCGTCCGGGAAGATTCTTCATGAAGGAGCAGCGGCGTATCTAGGGTACGGCATTGGACGTGCTCTGAGCGCCACCGAGCGACCTCTATTAAGATCAGACGAGCCCTGCTCGGATCGGGGAGGAGGAGAAGCAGTGGCAGGCACCATTGCGAGGCTTCGGCTGCCGTCACAGGGACGCCGCAGAAGGAGAGGGAGCGAAGGAGCCGGGCCGAGAGCGGAAGGAGCACAGATGTACGGGGGGGGGGGGGTAGGATTGTCGTGGGCACTCCCTGGCCCTCGAGGCGATGGAGTAGCGGTGGCTGTGAAGTTCAGGGGTGCAATTTCAGTGCTTGCCATTGGCGAGGAGACGGTGCGGAGGGGAGGGAGGTGGGAATGCAGAGGTTACAAGGGGGAGATCTTGTGAAAGGCTGCCTGTGCCAAGCTCAGCGCCAGTGGGTTACCTGCAGCCTCATGGCCTGCTCCTGCTTCCTCTTCATGTCGTTGATGTACCAAGCGACTGCCATCATGGTGATAATCGCCTCCTTCACCATCTCGTACCCTTCCGCACTCTTATCAAAGTGTTTGGCCAACTCCTGTGCCGGGAAAGAAGGGGCAGTGAGAACCCAGCTACCCTCACCCCCCCCCCCCCACGATCCTGAACTTCAGGTGACGCAGCGCAGACCCAACCAGGCCACCGTAGGAGCCGCGCCACGCAAGGAGGGGGGGGGTGGGGGGGAGAAGGTGAATTTGCCCCTTTTGGCTGTTCCCAAGGGACATTGGAGGTCAGGGCAGTGTCAGAGGGTAACCAGTCAGGGTCAAGGTCGATCTCAAAGCTTGACCTGAAGCAGGAGGTGGTATTTAAGGATCCGTTGAACAGGCTTCAGCAGGTATGTTTCCAGGGGCAACGAGTGCGAGAGGGTGGCCTGACGCTCGCGGAAGAACTTGGCCAGGGTTTCATTCTTCATGCAGTCTCGCAGGACGGAGACGGAGCTGTGGGAACAGAGAGAAGCAGAGCAGAGCTTTTGGCCTAAATCAACAGCCTCCCCTTTCCTCACACCCTCATTTTCAATCAACTCTCTAGAGCGCTAGCATCAGCCTAGAGCGGGGACACCAGCCTCGGCCTAGAGCAGGGACACTGGCCTCAGACCTGTCACAGGGTTCAGCCTTGGCCCTGTTGGAGGGATAACCCTCGGCCCTGGCGGGGTGAAGTCAGATTTGGCCCTGGCAGAGGGACATCAGCCTGTTGAAGGGATGACCCTTGGCCCTGCCATGGTCTCAACCTCAACTCTCAACAGTCTCTGCCTGGGAACAATCCTCATCGTAGCAATGGAGTATACCATCGGCCTAGTGGCCTGAGACGGGTCCCAGCCTAATAAAGCTGGTGACATGGTTGGCGTAGCAACTGGGGA